>NC_071090.1:41114273-41751773 GCF_027358695.1 Spea bombifrons
CAAAATGACTGAGCTCTTTGTGTGTATCTATCACAGTTCAATTAGTAAAGGGGACTTTCAATAACTCTCCCAGATTTAACTATGCATACAGGTTCTCCCACAAAAGATGAGGCTCACTGGGGTTGTACCCTTCTCTATCAGGGAGTTCAAATGTTCAATCAGTCACTGTCAGGGCCGGATTAACCATTGAGCTCTTGGAACAATTGCTCCAGGTCCCTGGTGTTCTGAGGAGTCCATGCCTCTCATCTGTACCTTGGAGAGGCAATCTGATCAGGACCCACAACATGGTCTTCTTCAGTGAAGCATTGACAAAGTGCACAGGAAAGTGCAGGGCACTTGGCTGCATCGCTCTCGCACAGGGCGCTTGGCTGCATCGCTCTCGCACAGGGAGCTTGGCTGCATCGCTCTCGCGCAGGGCGCTTGGCTGCATATAGCTCTCGCGCAGGGCGCTTGGCTGCATATAGCTCTCACGCAGGGAGCGTGGCTGGATAGCTCTCGCGCAGGGAGCGTGGCTGGATAGCTCTTGTGCAGGACACTGAAAGTAGCAACAGATCAGGCAGCCAAATTCAGAGTCAGAACACAAGATTGCAACACTCCACAATGCAAGTGCCTTGTGTACAGAAAGCATCAGCTACTTATAGGTCAGGGCTGCACAGGATAACATTGTACACGAGACCCAGCTGACACCAATAAGATTGAACTGAGAGGTCCAAAGCCACTACAGGCTAAAAGTGACAATAGTCACAAAACCCATATAATTCATACAGGAGCCTGGGATGCAAGGTGAAGCCGTGACTGTTAGCAAGTGAGGTGCAAAATATTACATTGCGCATAAAAGAAAGGAAAAGAGACAGTTTAGAATGCATCTAAAGTGGACATCAAATTAATAAAAGTATATATTTTTGTAATACCACAGTTGGTATTGTGGTATTTTGTACTGAAGTAAACACATTTTCATTGTTTATTATAAATCACATCCTTTGTGTTTGTTTGTGTAACTTTGAAAATATAGCTTTGTCTTTCTTTAATCTGTTAAAAAGATTTAATAAAATCTTTTAATTTCACTGTTTCTTTAAATACACAGAAATTTGGTTCCATTTTGTGTTTTTCTGTTAACAGTCAAATAAAATCACCTTTCATGCAGAGATACTGATAACAAAAGCTGGCTAGCATAGAAATGCACTGCTGGAGTCACAGTTGGGTTTGTAGAATTGAATGGTTTGGAAATAAATGGCAATTACTTAATGTTTCATTGAATTATAGATTTTAGGTGACTGTTTAATAAGGGTGCAAACACTTAACACAGTTTATATTGAATTTTTCAATCAAAAAGCAAAAAAAGTTAGTTAATCCGTAGCAGGACCGAGTTCTTTCTTGTTTATGTGGGTCTTTCTTCATGTATGTCTAGACTGTAATTTCCCTAAGAGCTCCTGCAGATATAGTTTAATATAAAATGGAATTAATACAATTTCCAGCCTATCACTTGTTTGTGTTTAAATGTAGTTTCATTGTCAATAACCTCGTATGTAACCATACCTTGTATTTTAAGCAGCAATCTTTAATTCCAACCACTACAGCTCCACTTTAACACCACCACAAAATCCTTAAATAAATGGTTGTAGTTCTGTTTCGGATAATGAAAGTTTTATATGAAGTGTGGCTATAAAAATGTTTAGGTATAACAGAATCTTCAAGCTGCATGGAAAGGTTGCTTTGACAGACGGATTTAAGTGTTAAACCATTTCTTTTGCAGTTTGTAAGAATATGTTGCATATTTTATTCACAATTTTTATTGGAATTACAAAAGTAACCGGCATGACCAGCACAAATGGAATGAGATACCTTTGTGTATAACAACGCCTATTCCATGCATTCTACATAGTCTGCATTTGTTTTTATGCATCCATATTGTCTTCTCCAACTTAACTAAAGGGTTGTTTTAGCACTCTTTCTATTTTGTTTTCCAGCATTATTTTACCTCCTCTTATATAACTTAACTACACAAATTCTATATTTTTTTCCAGTATAATTGGTACTTTTAGAAACCTTAGGTAAATATATAAATCATTTAATATAACTTGTTCTTTTTTGTGGTTAAAGATTGATTATCTAAAAAAAAAAAAAGAAAAAAATTATTAAATTAGCAGCAATCACTAAAAGTACTGGAAGAAGTAATATTATATCCTCAGGCTTAACTGCAGGTTTTGCATAGCCGTAATATTATGTCTTCCGTCCTTAAGGGCTTGAACTAGGTTCCTAACAATATGCTTACTCATTTCTAAATTCTGCTTTATAGCATCAATTACATTAAATTAATTGTGCATTATCTAAGCCAGACAATACAATGCGGTCTCTGTGCTTGTGTTGGTATATATGGGATGCACATTTTTCACACTCCCAATGAATAACCCTTTACTCAGCCATGGCCTGTTTGTTTTATAGTAATGCATGCTAATCAAGCAAGATCATGGAAATGGGAAGGGACTAGCAGGCACGCAGAATGGTCTGCACAAACTATAATTTGTAATTAACAGTAACAGTCATGTTTATTCTTTTAATGTATGTACAGTAAGTTTAGAAAAAAAATATATACTTCAATTTCCTTCAGTCTAAAAAAACTATTCCATTTTAGAGCATAACCTTGTGTTCAATGTATGAAAAAGCAAAATGAATTCCTATGAAATGTTTTTCCTACTCATATATTCGAAAGTTTCTGCGATAAGTCCTTTTTCCTAATTTACAGAGTAAAATGGTGATTTCTTACATACTGTGTGTGCTTGATAATCCAACAGATTTTTTTTCCCTCTCAGACATGAACTGCAGGCCAAAAACCTCTTTAATTACATTTCTACATGCAGTGCGTATTTGCCTGCCCTCCTTACTCTGCAATTAATGTTCACAATATGAAGTGGAAAGTTCCTGAATCTGTTGTCCTTCAAAGCATGAAAGCACAATTCCTTAACCTGTTCTAATGATCTTCAGACTAGTGGCTGTGAAACCCACTTATTTTATTTATCTAAATTCTACATTTCCTTAATGTAATGCAGATACTCTTATTAAGGAACATGTTGCGGGCCCCTTTCTAAAACTAGAAATAAAATGGACCCCCTTCGCTTTGTTCGAAATACCTTGAGGTGTTTTAATAAAGAAAATCAATGTTCCAGTTTAGCCACTTAAACCTTCTTTCAGAAGAGAATAACAGGACAGTACGCTCAATTCACCTTTATGTCTGAATGACATGTAAAAGATTTGCTACAGCCCTCTTAGCAGTGAACACTTTATGGTCAGGGTAAGAATACAGATTCCATGCTGTCACATTCCCATTAAGAATGAAATGTGCATTTACATTTTTTGATATGTTGTAGCTACATGCATTTTCAACATATCCCATCCATGTCCAGTTTTTATTGTTCAAGGCCTTAAAAAACCCCCTGCTAATAGCACATTAATAGACTAATGGCCAGTAGTACTTGCCATTGAACTTGCCCAACTCCTGTGTTTATCTGGGGAAAGGCTGGATGCACCAAGTGATTGATCGGCCACTGGCCTTAAAGTGCCAGGTTCAGTTTTACTATTTCGACATGGTAGTGACAAGACCCTTTTAAAATATGTTTTAAACTTTTGGAGTAGCTGCAGCTTTGGTGGAAAAAAATTATCTTTTAAAGCTTTTGCATCTGTTCCAAACATTTTCTTCTATCAATGCAAAATGGTAGCACTTAAAATAAGAGGGAAAAGATACATTACTCTTCTATAGCTCCCTCGACTTTCATAAGCTCTAACACCTGTAGTTATTAAATATATCAGAAAATTATATACCCTAAACATAACCAGCAAGACAGCTGTGCTGAAAAAAGAAAACGGGGGCTGTGTGTTTGATTCATTGTACATTTGATTCATGAACTTAGTGAAATGAAGGTCTTGGAACTAAAAACATTCTATGTTTTGAATTAAAATGTTAAAATAAGCTCTGTTGTGTTCTCCAACAGCCGTTAAAGTAAACTTTAAATGAAGGTGTTTCCTTTAACATAAGCAACTAAAATGGTGTGGGTCCAAATTATAGCTTCATGCAACATTACAATTATATCTTGTTTTTCTTCTCTTCTACGCACCTGCATAAGAATAGTTTTCACAGTGACTGGAACATAATAGTCTTGCTAAAAAAAGGTGCTATTAAAAATGACATATAATGGCGATGTGGTTGGGTTGTATTTATTTAACTACTTATTTTGTCATATGCAATCTTAGGAGATTTGGGCTCCCATAAAAGCTTGAATTAGTATCTCAGATGTGTAACCATAAAATAAACATTTCCATGCGGTATCTATTTGGCCTATATCTACTAATTGCAGTCTGATTCAATGTAACTATTTTATAATATTAAAGGTCCAGTTAGCTACAGTCCATTATACTGCAGTGCCTAGAGGGGTTTAGTGAATAAACCCTTTATTCTTTCATCTTCTCAACCTTATGTCTTTCTATGTTAGTTTTGGAAGATTAGAAATTGTTAGTATCATTTTCAAAAGCATTTAGAGAATTTATTTCAATCTGAACACTTTAAATAACTGCTGGAACTTTCCAAAAACAAGATGTATCTAAGGAGATACACCTCATGTCCTGTAGGCCAATGGCTTATGAGACATATTTTAGCCGCTCAGTAAGGGCTGATGAAGCCATCTTCTTTTACTGTTTCTGCATCAAGGATTTTTCATTATTTGCTCACAAATGATACTGGAAACCTAGTTAAGATCTCCTATGCTGATCTAGGTAAAAATGGTGTTCTTAACTACAGGAGCAGTGAGTGACTGTTGTTGAACGGATCAGTGTCTGCAAGTAGGCGGTGCTATTGACCTTGAGAAAACAGCTTGTAACTTCTAAAATACAAGTTACTTTCTTAAATTGTGTGGGTACTGAAGAAATGTCTGGCTCCTTTTGAAGAAGTCCACATATTTATGTTAATACGCTTTCCTGACTTAAAAATCTGAGTCACCTAGTAAGGGAAAAAAGGTACACAATCTTTCAAAAAGTGTAGTCTGAAATCTACCAAATGATGTTTGTACCTGATAATGACTGTAAAAGTCTAACTAATGGTAACAAAACTACTCTACCAGCCTTTCCCTAACTTACAATGGTTTTAAAAGCTTTTTAGAAAATACTTTGCTAGCACTGAGATTGGTGGCATGTGATGATAAATGCAAGGGAAGATTGAAAGGTGGATGATGATGGTTTTAAACAAAAGTGTCAAACTATCCTTGAGAATGGTGTTTAGATTTACATCAAGGGCCACCCACAATGTTATGTGAATGTTGTAAATACAATCAATTACCAATAACTATAACCTGCATCAAAGAATCTTTTAACATGAGTCATTAGGTCACTATGAATGTAAAAATGATGTTTGAGCCTTTTTAATGACTTATGGTGTGGTAGTTTTATAAGGTAACTTTCCTTAATAGCAGTAAGAATGAATAAATGGAAAGTAATTCATCCGATCCATACATCTTCTATTGAAAATATATATATATATTTCCACTTGGCTGACTCTATATCATAGGCACATTTTTCACTTATTTCAGTGCATCTATTTCTCCAAATTGTTATTTAAGGCATATGACATATAAATCTAGACTCGTCCTGGCATTCTAAGGTTTAACGAAAGTCTGCAAAATTTCCACCCGATGAAAGTTTGGATCATTTCACAGAAATATTTTACCATTAAACTTGCATATACACATTTTCTAAAAGCAGCAATATGAAATGGGTGGGAATATATGTATCTTAATGAAGTGAAATTATGCATTAATTCATTTTTCCATCTGTTGCTAAAATAACGTAAAAATAAATTACATGCATTGGTAGCTTCATTATTATAGCTCTCAAAAGATTGTTACATTTTAATGTGTTCCTTTTTATGCCCAACTGGATGACCACTTATGTTGTCATAGGTATAATTATGCATATAGCAAAATCATGTTTTGGTTGTTTAATTAAATAGAAAAATTAGTGGATTATATTTTTGGGCAACATTCTGACTCCCATTTGTCAAACAAAGACATTTATGATTAAAATGAATGCACGTTAATGAACATTGTACAAACATATCCAAACAATCTCAAATTAACATATTTGAGGAGCCTACACCTGGCAAGATACGGAGAAGTTTACATTTGCGCTACAAATAATTTGGACTTTTATCTACCTGAGTGGACAATGTATACTGAAAACACAATAATCCCCACAAAGTACCCAAGCAGATAGTGAGTCCTTGTAATGCTTTGACATATAATAAATCATGTTGTTATTTTTCTAATCTGACAAATCACACGCAATCCTGTATTTGATAGCGGTATCACAAATCAAGATACCAAGTGCAAGGTAAAAATTTACCTGAAAAGTAGCCCCCTAGCACCACCTTTCAATAAAAGTGACAATTATAGGAATTTTACAGGCAGATCAAAATATAATAATCACACATTAGCACATAAATTACCATTAAACTAACAAATTATTGAAACATATGGTAACGTTTCAACAGGGGGTGAGGAATATGGAAAGTAGGGTAGAATTCACAAAAGCCTTTGAAAGACATGTCAACAAAACAATGCCATATCCTTTGTTCATCCTTAACTTATTGTGCTGTCATTCTTCGTTGTCCAAACCTCAACAGACAAATGAAAACAAATATCTAGAGGCTCATGACTCCACCACATGTTTCCCTATTGCTTTATGCAACCAATATGACCTCAGCACTGCCTGACTGTTCTGCAGCTAAAAATAAGGATTTTGGTGTCTTCCTTGAGATAAGTATACTGTGATAAGTATACTGGAAGTATGATATAAGTGCTCCACAAAGTGAATCATATGCTTCGTTTTTATTCACTTAGATTAATTATGTCATCCATTGGCATGTTGAAGATTTAAAGGATAATTAATGATTAGAAAACAGCTAGGTGACCTTAAACCTTTGAACAGTATTGAACAGTAGCGTATATATATATATATATATATATGTATATATATATATATATATATATATATATATATATATATATATAAAATCCAAATTGTACAATTGCACACCAACCTTAATTGCTCTGCCCGGTGCCTGGTTACTGTAGCAATGATGTATATAAATTCCAAGGGTAGTTGCCGGCACTCATGGGACTTGTATTCAAATAAATTCAAAAGACTCCGTATTAGGACGCACTCCCCCCCACTTTAAAGTCTTTAAAGTGGGGGTGCGCCCTATAATCGGGGTTTAGCGCAGGGATGCACAATTCTTATTGCCCGACACCCAGGACATGCAGTTCCGAGCAACGGGCGGGTGTTTTTTTATTTAATTTAGTCCTGCAACGGACCTGGATCCAGCAGCCGTGGCCGTCTGCGCGATGCGCGTAGACAACCTCCGCTGCCGGAGCTTCTATGGTGGAGCACCGGCGTGACATAACATTCCAGCGCTCCACCATAGAAGCCCTGGTGGAAGTGCCGGCAGCGGAGGTTATCTGCGCGCATTGCGCAGACGTTCACCGGCTGCAGCGATGCACGTAGACAACCTCTGCTGCCGGCACTTCCACCAGTGCTTCTCCGTCATAGAAGCCCCGGGGAAAGTGCCAGCAACGGAAGTCCACCGGCCGGCCCCGCTAGACACCAGGGAGTGTGGGGGTGCATTGGTAAGTCTGGGTGGGGGAGTGGCATATCTAGGGAGCAGAGTGGCATTTCTAGGGGGCATAAAGCATATCTGGGGGGCAGAGTGGCATTTCCAGGGGGCATAAAGCATACCTGGGGGGGGGCAGAGTGGCAAATCAGGGAGGCAGAGGGGAATATCTATAAGTAAGGTGCATTATGAAATAAGGGGGACCTTAAAATGGCTATTGGTTTTCCAAATTTCTGGTTGTATATAACCTATGCTGACTAACTGCATAATAGTAGCCAAAAATGTTAAAATACATGTATTTCTTCTTTAAAAAATAATTTTTTCTTTAAAATAGCACCAAACTTTTAGGGTGCGGCCTATAATCGGGTGTGGCCTATAATCGAGCCATGTATGTATAACTTGGATACATACTTCATAGTATGACAATGTCTAAATCTTTGATTTTGTTTACTGTGCAGTACATGACCTCTCGGAAGGTCATGATTTTGATGGAGAAAAGTGAAAATATTACCGTAACCATTGTGCCATTGTCCATTTTGCCAAAATAAATAAAAAACGTTATTTGGTGTGACATTCATGGCAGACAAAAATAATATTTCAGCACACTGTTTTACTTTCATGGTTTTTATAAAAAAGTATATGAGTTATATTTTGTCAGCAACTGTGATGCAAACTGTCTGAATATATAGAAGTTTGCATTCATACAGAAAATTGTTACGTAATGACTTTTTTAAAGATAATTGTTCAATGTAATTCTCAATGTATTAAAATATGCAGTGTTTTCCAGCATACATTAAAAGGGAAATGTAAAATAGAGGCACATTATGCTGTATCCTGTTTCTTCTGCTTACACACTGTGATATATGCTTGCACTTTGTTCCTCACGTCTATATGTCTGGTTACATTGTCTGACTCAGCCTGGATGTCCCACTTTTGCAGAACATAAATAAGACAAATCTCCCTCAAGAATTTCCTCACCACCTAATATGGTTAAATAGATGTGCTTCTCTCTCTATATATATATAATTGATTTTGGTTCACTGGTGTATACTCATCAAAATGCTATTCTCAGCCGCTACTGCAACAATCTGTTTTTGAATTACAAATCTTTTCTACCTCGTTCTCAATAAGTTTATAAACACACACAGAGAACAAATCATTTTCTAACCATTTAAAAATCTGAAAAATTATGGCCGGGCAAGATGGTTCAAGCACATAAGCAGGCTTGTTAATATAGAAGGTCAAAAAATGACCTCTTCTGTCTTTCTGGGTCCTTGTGAGCTTCTGGAAAGATATTCTGATATCCAGATGGTGGGCCTGGCTTGATTTGCTCAGTAAGTTGGTGAATTAGGCCATACTGGCCCCCCTTAGTGGCTGAACTGGCAACCTCTAAATAGGGTTAGCAAGGTTATGCTAACAGTTGCTGATGACAAGGTGATAAAGCAGTAGAATTACTGATCCATAGTGTCCTTAAGTGTCTTCTGTCATGATGAACTATATGGGATCTGCCCCCAGACATCCTGGAGGATTTACTTAAGGCAGTCTGCAATGCACATATCCCACTCAAATGTTTCATTTGCAGCCAATAACATCAAAAATTCCATGCTTGAAGCCATATATTGCCGAGAATAAGGCTGCAAATGTGCCATATACAGCAATACATGATCTCTGTACTTACGGCATAATGTCACGTGTCAGGTTGTGTTTGACTCTGAGCTCCAGGAGACTTCCATGTTGCAAAGGAAGCCGCTAAAAAGTGCCAGAGGATAACGTGTAGGTGAGTATTCCTTTTTTATACATCAGGTAAGTAAAATGCACGAGTAAATACACTTTAACTGTTTTTTGTCATATGTAGAGAATTTAGGCTTAAAAGTAAGGAGCTACTTTGTTTCATGGAAGCACAGATTTGTGTCACAAGGTAGCAAAAAAACTGGTTTCATCTTCTAGTGATAACCCCCCTTCTCCTCATCCCTTATACCCTTACATAGGCTGCCAAAAGCAGGTCGCACCAAAGTGAAAACTGTAATTTAACAAATGCTTTGGCTATCATGCATAATAAAGCATAATTTGCTTTAACCTCAATACGTTTGCTAGATTCATATTTTGTAATTGTTATGTACAACATTCTAAGTGCACCTGGTGTGAAATTTCACAAAGACCTTTTTTGAATTGCCTTTTTGGACAAATGCATAGTATTACATGGGATCAAAATTCTACAAGTTTCACTTCCAAATGCATTGTCAATTAATATGTATTTCAGATAAACAATACAGTTAATGGAAGACGCCTTCATTTTTAAGGTTATTGTCAAAAGATGGCATGTAATAAATGTTGAGAAAATTGCCACTGTAGAGGATTCCATTTCTTCAGCATTGATTGTTACAGAGATATGGTTGAGTTCTCTTATCTGTGAAAAGCTGATGTGATAAATTGTCTAAGGAATCTACACCAGATAGAATCTAGACAATTTTATGGATTTAGAAGCCAGGGGATTTTTTATGTTTGGAGCCAAGAATGGGTATACCCTTAAAATCAATATAAGATAACACAAAAAATTAAAGCAGGTCTTTCATTTCCCCAAGTCCTAGGTCTTGCAGATTATAATATTAAACGGTATCATTGGTTACCATGTATTTCACAGGATTACCTGATTAAAATGTATTCTTTATATTTGGTGGTAGTTTATCAGTAGCGTTTCAAAGGATAAGTGATGATGACGAGGGACAAATTAGGGACAATAATCAGTTATGCAGGATTTGTCACCTTTAGCCACAGATCCCAGCCCTACCAAGGTAAATTAGTTGTAGAAAATGCAAAGCAACAAAACACAAGTAATGGAACATTTGAATTAATGCATGTGGTTATTCTAAAAGCTGTGTAGGCGACATTTCCTCCTTAAGCTCCAGAAGTAAATTTGTGTATACTACGCTCCAGATCACTATAAAATGTTTTTTTAAGAGAGTGAAAGTTTCCCTCAGTTTGACTAAACATGCTGTGGACATATTTGTTGTTTTCTTGTCTATCATTACATTTAAGTTTCTTAGATATTATTAACTATAAAAAAATATGAAATAAGAAAGCAACTATTTATTATTTGTGATAATGGACTATGCTTACCAATACATCAGAAATGTTGATTTGTCATTTCATGTTTTAGAATTGTTTTAATGGCAAGTTGTGTTGTCAGTGGTTGCTCTGGCTTCTACTGGGTAATAGTATTCATACATCATAAGAACAAATGGTTTTGTGGCCAAAACTCGTACACATTTTACAGTAAATCGAAAACAATGACTGTGGGTGTTTCTATGGAGAAGAGGTGGTAGCTGGGCATTTAGGAATAGTTCAGTTTGGTTCCTAAACCCAAAATGCTAATTATCTGCCTGTATCAGTTTATTTTGTAACATATACACCAAAAGTATGTCTTAATGTTTTCAGTGCTTTCAAAGCTATTCCTTGGTTTTCTAAAAACGGTCAGTATAAATAGATAAGACAGATGGTAGCAGTGGAGTAGGCTTTGCTTTCACTGTATTCAATGTTAATTTCTTTATAAAGCATTAGTCAACTTCACAGCTGTAACTAGTGGATTACAAACTAATGAAATATATCGTCTTACTTTCTATCATTTTGATTAGCTACATTTTGATTGCCAAACCCTATTCTTGCTCAAATTTAGAATAGCTCTTTACTCCTATTATTCACTTCTTCAGATAGATTTTGGCAGCATTTAAAATAAATATTTGTTTACCCGTGATTAGCTAATAGGACTGAATGCAGATTTTTTAAAAAACCTATGGGAATGGGGAAAAACATATAAAATAGTTTTATATTTCTCATAGGTCAACGTAAAATGTTAAAATAGAGTAATGCTCTAAGCTACAGCACGTATTTCTCACTATGGTTCTGTCATTGCACATTTATGCAAATATCTATATCCCTTGAGATCAGCCTCAGGTTACTGGAACAACATTCATAGTGACACAGCTTAGGAGGTGCAGTCTCTTTTGAAGACTCAAAACCTCTGTCTCGCTTTCCTCCCTCAATGCCCCTGGATTCTGGTTGGGATATGAGGGTATAACCCTGGCAGCCACAATAATGTGTATGTATTATAGAGGGGTGAGTCTAGAGTTAGTGGCACCTGGGTACAGTATTTCTTCATCACCGCCTTTAACTGCCAAACTACTAGCTACTACTACTAACACACAAACTTACTTTTACACTCCACACATACACTTGCATACATATCTCCCTCACCCCTCATATACCTAACAACACTAACCCTAGGCTCACCCCTGGCACTATAGCACCATACGCTGACAGACACACTCACAGTAACAACCATACACTAACACTCACACACACACATGCTACCACCCATAAATACATACATGCTAACATAAAAAAGCCAACACGCTCACTCTAACACCATAAGAAGGCACACACTCACACTAGCACCGCACAGTAATGCACATATGTGCTGACACATGCTAACACCGTGTGCTAACACACGCACACACTATACCACCATACAGCAACAAATACTCCAGCTCACAAATGCTAATGCCATGTAATAATGTACATTCACACTACCACCAT
The DNA here is from genome assembly GCF_027358695.1 of Spea bombifrons. Taxonomy (NCBI): domain Eukaryota; kingdom Metazoa; phylum Chordata; class Amphibia; order Anura; family Pelobatidae; genus Spea; species Spea bombifrons. The sequence continues at coordinate 41,126,518 of NC_071090.1, forward strand.
ACACACACTATTCATACCCCATCATCAGTGCAGCTTTCCAGCTGTCCCTCTCCTTCCTTTAACCTCATGGGGAGCCCTGTCTCCACCGCAGCTCTTACTCTCCCTCTGAGCTGCTGCCCTATTAACAAAGGGTTACATAACATACATTATGTGGCCCTATTGGCCGCCTCTCTTCCCAGCCACCTGGATTTCATGCACCTGTGGCACCTGCCTTAGTGCTCCCCTCGCATTAAAATTAAACTGTGTATGTAAAATCACATACAGCAGTCTCTTTAAAACTCTCACTCCTATACATAGTTTCACTGTAACTACTGTCCATAACTGTCCCTCTTTGGCCTGCAAATGTTGAGAGATGTAATGAGCTCTTGGGTTGATTCCCCTTAATTTTTATTTTACAGTTTCTTACTATTCCAAGACAGACCATTTCTGGACTATTAGCTTTATTTTACATTTGGCACAAGATCCAATAATGTATAGTTACCAAAATGAATGTATTCCAGTTTCTTGTTTTATTTTGGCAACATGTGATTACAGCTGTAACTATTATTTTAGTAATATAATGCATTTGTTTGTATGCTGTTCAAACCAACAGCACTAACATACTCAGGAACAGGTTATAAATATACGTATTAATGTTGTGATATCATCTATCACTTCTGACACATCTGTTTTCTGTATCTTCCCCTCTGTTGCACTGACCTTATTAATGCCCAGTCTGGTGTAGAAATAAAAATGAAACAACCCATATTGTCTTTGCTACACATGAAATAAAAAAGCAGTATAACTGCTATTTGTAAAGTTCTGGGTATTCACGGAAACTTGTTTATGCTGAAAGTTTTGGTTGTAGGAATAAATCCTTGCTCTTGTGAAAAAGTTTTCATACTAAATGCTCGATATTTGGCTAAATGTTGCCCTCTATTGGTCATTTATTTCAGTCTTTGCACTAGAGCATCTTGTTGCAAATGACTAATAAATTAAAATTTTAATATGTTTTTTATATGTGTGTGTGTAAGGAGAACCTGGCCGCCGTTGCTGCCTTCCTCGTGGCTACAAAATGGGCAGAGTGAAGGTGCACCTCTCGGGTAAAAGGGTCTCCCAAAAATTTGTGCCACAAGTCGCGACACAACACACCAGTCAGGATGCAAGAGAAGACACTTCATTGGGAAATACTAATGTCTGATTGATTTTTAATATATATTTCCACCAATACATAGTCATGTCTGGATATGCTAATACATATGTAGCAGACCTCCCACATATTTTTTTCAGAAAAGTGTATGTTACCTCTTTGGTCCCTGAGATGGAACATCCTTGACAAACTTGTTATACCCGTTAATAGGCAACATCAATACTTTAAATTAAGTTGTAGGTTCAACGACCCCTTCTTTTGTAAATGTTTTTTTCTTCAGGAGCTAAGATGACCTATAGCATTAGTGATCTGTAAGCACTACAAGTATTCTAGGCATTAGTAAGAACCTCTTGTCCTACCATTTATACCATACCTTCACCTCTCTCCATACTGTTTATGTCTTTCCCCCTGGACCCCTTTTTGAGCATCCCTACACGTCAGGGACAAACCCTACTCTGGTTCCTCTATGGACATGACAAAGAAACGCAGTCAAGATCTCTACGATTTATACCCTCTCTCAGCTTCACAGTTCAGGGTGCTGGGATATTATGTCACAAAAGGCATGGGAAGAGGCACTTGATAGGTAGCAGGGACTAGCGTCCCTTTGTGATACCTTAACCCCTTAATGACAAAGCTCGTACATGTAGGGGCTCAAAATGCATTGTTTTCAATGGGTTTAGGGACCGCCCATTGTCCTTAAGGGGTTAAACATAATCAGCCAAGTATGTTGATGACATTATGTATAACAATTTATACTAATTCATAATGGAGAAGCCAACTTCTGAACAGCCTTTCATTGTTAAAATTTTGTTTGAGCAATAGCTTTTGTCTTATGCCGAATTGCACACTGTATATCCTCAATAAACTCCTTTACCAGTAAGATTTGACGAGTTTTCCACCGTATCATAACATCACATTTGCATACAGATCTTTTAGTTGCATGCCGTTAGCACAGGTTCTACTTCAGCATATATTATGTACTTCTTTATTTAATTTCAGAGCATTAATATTAATTTCAAATACAGCCATGTTTTTAAAGGTCATGTTTTAATGGTTTTAATAGTGCGTGTTGGTTGAGCATCTATAATTTCCATGCAATTATTTTTTCCAGTCTGTTGATTAATACAAGAAAATAATTTAAATTCAATGGAATGATCTTTCAATTGGGGTCTACACATTAAATGCTATTGATGGTCATAGTTATTGGTTACCAGTGTATGGTTTTTCATACCCAGACCTTCATCTAATTTACAGAGTATCCAAATTAAGCTATACTGAAGTGATACTGCTGAAATGTGTGGAAAGAAACATGCTGAGATATCTGCTAAGAGCACTCACTGACACAAGGGGAACTAGAACAGGGCTACCCACTCCACTTCCCGAGGCCTCAAAACAAGCCAAAAATTGTGTGTACCTTTGACTGAAAACAATTAGTTGTGGCATGTTTGAGGGCCTTGAGGACAGACATTTTGGAGTTCTAAACAGTAGAAAGAAGGCTTGCAGCTCTGCAGGCTCCTAAAGTTACCTGTCTAACTTGCTGCCCTCATAAGATTAACATTAACTGGCATATTTGCTTGATACACTTCACTTGTGTATTTTTGTGCAACAGAAGCTGCCGGACCTTAAAACAAGAAGTGTCCACAGAAAAATCCTCTGCATATATAGTGACAAAAAAAGGTCTCTTGCAGAAAACATTTGGGCTGAGGTAAACCGCTCTGCGGGTGTGCTCGCCCACAGATGAATAATTCCAGGTTGTGTGTCTTCCTTTATCATATAGTGACCTACAGTGTTTTTTCCACATCAAACATATACCTCCCACGTTGGATGTGGACAAAAGGGGTTATGTATGGAAAGTCATTTTGGAGCTAAGGTTGAAAATATCTCTAATCGCCATAGCACCGAAAAAGCGTCAAATCAGAAGGCACGTTCCATTGGTTGCTATGGTGATGTATTCAGTTTTCAGATGTTGCATCAACAATCACTTTTATACATAAACTCTAATCTGTTTTGGATTTTCCTTTTCCTGACCTAGCTATTGACCACCGCTGTTTGGTTTTGACAGGATGACCTTGTTTGCTTTGCTAATCCCCTTGCTTTATTTATAACTCTTTCCAATCTTTTGATTATTCCACTTATTTACAATACTCTGCAGCTTTCCAGACCTTTGCATTATCCTGATTACACTTCTACCTAACCCTTCTGTTACCTGAACCAGCTTCTGACATCTTTCCTACTGGCCGCATTAATATTTCTGCTTAACCCTTGACAGCAAGTGATTGCAAATGCCCCACTGAAAATGAATGCTTAACAAAATACCATCAGTCTATTGAGGAAAACATATGTCAAGTAAAGATATTCCAACGCTGGTTGGTTTATTAGTTAGTATTTGGGCTTCAAACAAATGTTCATGCTACTGAAAAACTTCCCTTTAGTAGTCAATTGTTCACATTGTTATGGTTCCAAAATTAAACAAAGGTCTAATAAACCCTACTATGTGTGATATTGTTGCCTTTGAACGTTTATTTTCATTTCACTCCTATTTCTGGAAACCACCCTTGGCAAGTTCGATGAGAAATGTTAAACTGGATAAAGCCTTCAGTAAAATGGCTTCTGTAGGTTGGCATCTTGTTGCAATAGTCATTATAAATCAAGGTGTCAAATACCTCCTTTAATAACTCATTTTTACATGAAAGAAACAGGTTCCTTAATTTGAATCTAAAATGTGGAATATAAGTGCATACATATTAAAAGAATATCACTTTAGTTTGTATGTTTAAGGATACTATATAGATTACATCAATGTGATTCATTAACACAGAATAAAACATGTAAAGACGCTTACCTTGTTCTACAGCTGTGACATACAAGAAACCTATGTAAGCTTTTGTAAATATGCAGCTTTGGTCTTTTGCTGAGAATTGATGCTCTGAATGGAGTTCATCATATTAATTGCAAAATCAATTGGCATTTAGTAGCCTGAAGAGCTGCTTAAATTGCAAATTAACAGAGGCATTTTAGCAAGAATCACATTAGATAAATAACAAAGAGGAAAATACGGTGATGGTCCTTAAACGGGAAACTGTGGGGGATCAATATGATAACATAGGACACTTAACCTGGGTATTTTCTCTTGTTGGTAGGAAAGCTTAGAACCTGGCATTCTCCTTGGTTTTGAAAATTAGCATTCAACAAAATAGCTGGCTTTATGTTATAGAAATGTACGTAGCAGTTGATAACTTAAGAGAGATAAACATTTGCAATATACGCCATAAAGCGTAGTGGAGTTGAAACTGTTGTAATTTGATTAAGTGTTCTAATTGCTGTGTTGATCAACAGGCTTTATTGTGCCCATTTTTTAATGACATATCAGATATACTATATTTAAATGTGTAATAGCGTAGGTTAATGATAATATGGTTAAATGGGCAGACTTTATTGGGCCGAATGGTTCTTGTCCACCATCAAAATCTATGTTTCTATTTAAATTCATCAATTTAATTATGAAGTATGAAGGGCCAGTCCCAGCAAATGTCTTCTTCACTAAGGGCTAAGTATTGCATTTGAATAATCTCACCAATGCATTTTATGAGAAGTTTACAGATAAAGAAATTATTTTGTATTTGACAGCAGATAATATCCAATTATCTTGCCTTTCATGAGAACAGTCCGCATTATTTAGGTTTTTAATTATAATACTGATTTTGTTTCCTGCTCAGGACAGACATGCAGTTTGTCCCGAAATACCGACAACCACTTGTGCTACAAAGCTATACTATGGGGATGTTTTATTGAACATATGTAAGTTTTGTATAGTTACAAGTACTACATGTAAGCCCTGAACATTAAGAGAAAGGGCTGCATGACTGGGCCGGTATTGACAGTAAGCAGGGTAGGGTTAATGTATTAAGGGGGTTACATGTATATGACATTTCAGTTATAGCCGGCCTTATTGGGAGGGGTCATGGGAAGCTATTTATGGGATAATTTTCCTCCGTTTGGGCCAGAAGCATTCTTCACCAACCAAGTGAAACAGTGAATTTCACAGTCACTTTGAGCAGTACATGTCCTTTGCCTACCTTTCCAGGTCTTGAAGATATGTTTGCTGTTATCAGGGCTGCTGCTGTGGCTAATGGCACCTCCTGGCTGCAACAAAGAATATATTATTGCAGAACCTCTCAGATCTTCAGGATTGGCTCCCCCGCGGTCTGGCAGGAATTAAGGACCCTGGTCCTATTGTATCATAATCTTCTTCTACACTATGTTCTGTCTTTAGTTCTTTACCTGTTTTTTTTTTATTTAGGTTTGGTCGTTGCTAGTACCGCTGCATCACCCCTTTTACCCCAGTCAGTTGCTTCTCCTATTATTGATTTGTTTTCAGGATTTAGGGCACTATTGCAGCAATGTGAGGAAAGGGTTAGGAATGTTAATGTATGCACACAGTCAGTTTAGGGAAATTATGCTACATTGTCCACTAGTGTGGTGCTTGATCCAGCACCGGGGAGTTTAGTTGGCGCTGGGGCACCTGATCCTCTGGCTAGGGCGACAAGTGCAGTGACGCTGGTGTATGCTTCATCGGAGATTGCTGAAAAACCTGTAGAAAAGAGTTCTGATAAAGGTGAAAGGGTCAGGGATTCTCCGCATAGTAAAAACTGGTGAACTCTCACACGGTGCTCCTGTGGCTTCTTCAATATGAAGATTCTGTGGCTACCTGGAAAATTGAACTTTACCTGTAGGATTATTCCCATAGGCAGAATGTTTTGTAGGCGTTTGTTTTGGGCAATGGCTGGGGCATGAGCCGCTCACCATTTTATTTCTACCGAACATAACGATCATCTGTGGGAGTGGGATGCCTTTTTGCTGGCTTTTAATGGGCAGACACTCTGGTTAGAGGCTGAGGTGTCAAACTCAATTTTTGTTTCTTTGCACTGACGCCGCAGATTCTACAGGTTGTGTACTTCAAGGAGCGTTGGGTCTTGCACGATGCAGGATTGACAAACAAACATGACATTTTTGGAGTAATTTCCAATTTTGGTCTCCATTTGCATTCGGGATGATCAACAGCGAAACAAGAAATTACGTTTCTTTTGCAACAACAGGCTACAAATAGCAGAAATGCGTCATCCCCTCCAGTAATTGGTGTTTCTTTGTTTACGCTTTAATTTATATGTTAGAGCTCAGCATCTTCCTGGTGTTGAAAATGAAATTGCTTATTCTCTCGGTTTCAGCTGCAGCGTTTTCGAATGTTGGACCCCGAGGCAGATGCAGTAGGAACAGACTGCCCGGCAGTGCTTTGGGCAACTTACTACAAGGTGTGGGAGGAATGGGCAGCAAAGCTGACAGAAGCCGGAAATCCGCTGTCAGATAAAAAGAATAGCTGTTTTATTGTGTGCTAATCCATTGGCTGGGTGTGAGAGGTCTTTGTTGGGAAGGAGTTTCCCATGAGCTGGAGCACGCTGCTAGGCTTGATAAAGCCTGTCAAATTCTAGTCTTACATGCAGTCTTACAAGAAGAATATCCAATGTTATCTCATCCGTTTTCAGGCTTTGATGTCCTGATTGATTATTTTGTGGTCTGAGATAATTTTGCTGTTTTGGAGGGGAGCAAGGTAATTGGCTGGTATTACTAGAGCTTGCATTAAGGTCAACAGGGCTATATCTCGCTCTGTGGCTTAGCAAGGGGGAATGATTATTTTACACCCAGAGATTACGCAGGAGTCTTTAGCACTCTTTAGAGATGATGGTGTTCATTCGCATGACCTAGGCACCATTTGTGGTGTTTAGAAGTGACAACTGGCATTGAGCGAGCAATAGATGTATGGCGGAATCTATGTGTTTAGATTATGGCAGACGTTTTATGGAGATACGGTTTACAGCAAAGTTTTAATTGGTTGTTACACCAAGATTCAGCTCTGGTTTTACTCCATGGGTTCAGTCCATGGGGGTTTTTGATATGTGTAGGGTGTATTTGGCGGTATATCCCTACAGATTGTTGTTTCTTTTCTATGTTCGATACAGTTTACAAGTATGCTAGTTTACCCTATCATGTTATCTGCCTGTCAGATACTTCTCAAGATTTTAGTAAGGTTTGCTATATGCATGTGTAATAGTTTGATTCTAATTTGTCACAGTAATAAAGTACTGTGGCCTTTTACTTTCCAACAACCTTGTGTGTCCAGTGTTTTTATTAAGGAGTATTATCTTTGTCAAGCAGCATGGAATATACTGTGCCCAAGTCACAAGGTAAATTCAGTTCTCGTGTGAAGTGTAGTAGAAAGAAACTTAGGCATGATTGTTAATAAGAATTGTGATAAAAATATATATTACCGTCAGATTAAATTATGCTAAGTGGCAGTCCCTTTATGTTAAATATAACTCATGTTTTATCACACATTTTACCAGTTATGCTGTTTCTTATTTTTAGATACATGGAACAACATCTGTCTTGCACAACAAAAAATAACAGATAAGACCACATAATTCAATATTACTGATTGCCGTATCAACTTTTATGAATTGCTGCCATTGCATAATGCAATATACATAAGCAATAACCATAAATCTCAAATGTCTTTGCACGGCATTAATGGTGGCTTTACAGATGAGAATCAAATTGGAGACCAGCCTGTCTTTAAAAGTGTTGGTTTATAATGAAGATTATAGTGTAAAGATGTATTTTGTGGGTTTTTATTAATTAGGATTCAAATTAGTGGTACATTTCACTGGAAATGTGGTTTATATATAGTTTTAAAAATGAAAGGGTTAATAAATGAGGGGCATATGTGGTGCTTATGCTGTATGCACGCATAATACGATATAATTTAAGAGAACATAAAAGAATTCTTGTAAAAAAAAAAAAGTCAGGAAATTCACAGACTCATTTATTTTAAAAAAAATGAAATCCATAAGTAAGTGCAGTAGGACATTCTTGTTTTTTTTTTTTTTATAATTCAATCAGTGTTTATACTTTTTATCTAAGCTGGAAAGTAACTTTGAAACATATTTAACATGTATTTTCTTGGTGTTTGTTTACCCATAAATGTTGGAGACAGTAAATTCATTCTTCCATAAGCAGTATCAGGGGATTTTTAAAAGGTTAGAATGTTGTTTACTCGGAGCAGCTGAATTATTATGCAGACAGTTTATATGTTGAATAGGGTTGCTGTAAACTCATTTTAATAAGAGATGCTTATTAAAAAGATGTACAACATCACTGTATTTTAACAAATGCTGCACATATGTTATATATTATATAACATATATTATTAATAAATGTCTAATTACTGCGTTGATATGGCAACTCTACTGTAGAACATGTGAGTTTAAACAAGTGTGTCCTATAATGTGGCATTTTCACATTCATTATTATGTTTTCTATCATTTTTGTGTGAGTCTTTTAAATGTGGTTTTCCTCATTCAGATTCAGAAATGGAAAATTATATATGATTCAACTCTCCCTAATGAAATGGAATTGCCAGACCCATGGGAAGATATCCTCACCAGTTTTCAGAAATTGCTGGTTATACGTTGCATACGACCTGACAAGGTAAGTAAGGATTGCATTCTGGTGTCATGTTTATGCATGCCCACTCGGAAAGCATAAAAATTAGCTATAAAGTTAGGTTTTAACAAATTTATTTTGTCCTAAAAAGTAGACTTCCAATGTGTGGTAAAGTTCTTCCTTGTTTAAGTATATTCCCATAATCAAAGTTTTAACATGGTTAGTTGTAGATTTTGTCTTTATTCAAGACTCCTAAATGCATCTATGTTACAGAGTTTATTCACTAAAGGAACCTTGGTGAACAATGGAAAATCGCACTTGAGCTGATTATATTATAGCGTTGATGATTTATTTGCTATGTGTCAAAAATGACATCAGAGAAAGTAATACTGGGTAGGGCTGCAACAACTAATCGATAATGAAAATCATTGCCAACCACCTTCATTAGTTGAATCGATTTTATCAAACAGAGGTTGGATAATAACACTAAAATCCAGATCCCCCGCAGTGCTGTAGGGGACCTGGATCTTCCTCTCTGGCAGCAGGTGGGCGTCTGTGCGATTTGCGCAGATATCCTCCCCTACTGCCTGACACCTCCGCTGGGGCTTCTACGATGGAGCACCGGCGTCACATTACCTTCCGGTGCTCAGTCATAGAAGCTTCAGCGAAAGTGCCCGCAAATTCTAGGGGGGCAGAGTGGTATATCAGGGGTATAAGGCATATCAGGGGAACAGTGGCATATAGGGGGTTATAAGGCATATTTGGAGTATAAGGCATATCAGAGGGCACAGTGGCATATCAGGGGGTGTAAGGCATATCAGAGGGCACTATGGCATATAGGGGGTATAAGGCATATCTGGTGGGCAGAGTGGCATATCTGTGGTTGGCAGAGTGGCATATCTAGGGGTATAGGGCATATCTGGAGGACAGAGCGGTATATCAGGGGGTATAAGGTATATCTGGGAGGCAGTGTGGCAAGCCTGGGCTCAGATGTGCATAACTGGGGGGGCAGGTTGGGAAATAAAAACAAGAAATGCATTTTTCTCAAAGTTTTCTCAACCAGTTTGTTCATTAAATTATTTTAAATAAATGAAAAATGTACATTATTTTTTTATCCGCTTATTGGATTAATCGAAAAAATAATCGTTAGTTGCAGCCCTAATCCTGGGTACTTCATCCCACTGCAGTCTGTCTGGCTCAAGCTGAGTTAAAAACTATTTCTCCCTTTGGCACATCTTCAGAAAAATACATATTCGGACCTGTGTCTGCAATTGTGTACCGGACTCAACTAATGAGCACACTTAAGAACCCAGGCCTAGTCTGGCTTTGCGTTTCTTGGAATGTGCTTCAGTATGGCCAGCCCTTTAATTTTTATGTGAAAAATTTTAAGAGGAAAAACAGATTTAAAAACATAATGAGATCAAAATATAGTTGTGTGGGGTTTTTTATATAATTTGTTTTACTTGTGAAAAGAATGGGCATAATCTAAATCCAATTAGTGGATTGTTGTTTAAGTATGTATTATTATTATCATCAGCTTTTTCACAATTGATACATTCCTTGTAAAAACATTTTTAAAAATGTTGCAGATATTTCCTTTAAGTTATAATACTTTTATGGATTTTAAATAATAAATACTAAAATATATGTTTTCCCTAATACAATTTCCATTTTAACACTATTCAAATGAGAGCAACACACACTAAAGCTACAATGTATCTATTAAAAACAATTTCTGTAGCAGTGGGACAAATATGAGTTACGGGATAAAAGGCAATGTCTCCCAGCTGGTCCTTTTTCTTAAGGAGTAGTAAAAAAAACTATAATGAAAATTTGATGTGCAGGTTACAGTAATCTAAAATAAGCTTTTGACAAGAGAACACAGCAGGTCATTTTCAAATCATGCCAGTTCTTCCTGTCGATGACGATCGGCACTCAGACTGTTGTTGCTTTTATTGTACCTTCCAAAAAATATTACAGCAGGGAATAAACAGCAGATGTTGATTCCCAATATTTGAAAGCAACTCTGCAGTAACCCTGTCTGATGTAGCCAAACTTCCAGTGGTGGATAGTCACAAGGAGTAAATAATTAGGTCAGATCTATTAAATGAGAGCAGATCTTCAACTAATTTGAGGAGGCTTCAAACTGGGTGAAGATGCTGTGTCCAATATCTGACTAATACCAATAAATGAACTCTATAGGAAATGTACTAAGCTGCAGAAATGGAAGACACTGAGCCGCATCACATGTACGTTCGTCTAGTATAATTCCAGGCTATTCCAGTCATTCACTTTTCTATATTTTCTGTCGATAGTTGAAATGAACAGTGGAAAATGAAGCAATAGGTAGATTTAGATAAATAATATCAGCAGGTCTATTCCCTTAATATCCAGATTAACATGGTTGAGGAAAGCCTTGGACAACTTGGATCCTGGCATTTGCATTCTTTACAAATTTATAGAGAATGCCCTCCACAACAGTTTAGGTTTTCAGGAAACCTCACAAATACGCAGGCTGCGCTTTAGATAGCACCATTTTGTTAGTTATGAAGACTCTGCTTTAATGCTTTTACTTCAAGATAATATATGCTATAATGGACCTGAGGTCCCAGCAAGCAGGTTCTCACATAAAGACACCACAAGCTCTTGTCCTACGGTGCCATTAGCCTCCCCCAAGGACTAGGTTCAATATACCTATTGCTATTCTCGCCACCTAGAAGAGCTGACCAGGTGGCACCCTGATGTGACTAAAAGAGAATGCAAACAAACAGAAGGGATGAGCGGCTGCAAGTGTAAGCTGCCAGACAAAAGAGGTAGGCCCCAACCATTTGATAAAATCCACTGTTGCACCCTAGCAGTCAATAACCATTGACATTATTGCATGCTCCCCTTTCCCATGTGGCTCCAGAAGTCTGTTCTGTTCCATAATACATTTCTAGGAGTTTAAGGAGATTTCAAACACCACTTTTGATGATTCGCCTGAGTACTCTACTATTATTATTCAGTTTTAGAATTGTACTGTGTTGGCCATAGTATAAACTGAGCAAATTCAGTAACTGAAGTGTAATAGATTTCAGGTGTTCAAGACTATTTTGGCCTATTATTTGAAATAATACTAGGCATATCAAGTATAAGTATGCTTGAAGAAGAGACCTAGGTAGGCCTGAACACTTATAATCTATTATGTGTCAGGTAGCCATACGTATCATTTTGTTAAGACAAGCAAAAGAATAGAAAAAGCATGTATTGATATTACTGAAAGTAACACTGCTAGCTTGATTTTACAATGTTTTACAATATTTAAAATCTGCATAATTATGAACTATGTTTTGCCAAATGTACAACCTGGGATGGCCCAAACAGATACATTGGAGGTAGGAATGAAATGTTTAAACCTGCATTTTGGGTTTTTTTGGACTGCAGTCGTAAAATGTTTTTTTTTTAGAGTAAAAGCATTTGTGGTATTTAGTATTAAAGAAAGTATCACTCACTTGATGGTGTTGTATTTTTTGTTACATCACTTAGGTTATTCCCGCAGTTCAGCAATATGTCACTGATAAAATGGGGCCTGCCTACATAGATCCCCCAACATTTGACCTGCAAAGAAGCTACATGGAATCTGCTTCCTGCACACCACTTATATTTGTTCTTTCACCGGGGGCAGATCCCTTAGAATCGCTGATGCAATTTGCAGAAGAACAAGGTATATATGAGCCAGCATATCATATGTAATATCCTTTTTGCTATAACAAGAATGTTTGTATTCAAGCTGGGTTAACATGATTGCCAATCTATTTGAAATTGATTGTAAAATTATTCTAAGACATAAAAAAATGTCTTGTAATCTTAAAAGATGGACAACCGCATGATTTAATGTATTCAGTGGAATATCATGGAAGCCATCCCATAGCAAGAGATTTTTTTCTATACTATACAGTTAGTATTGCAACTTAATTCATCTAATAGAATACTGAACTTAAAAATATAATTAAAATAATTAATTAGTGTCAACCTTCCATGATTATCCAAAGCCGCTATCTGATTATCTGTTGAATTTACTTGCACATTAACAAATAATAAACAATATTAGCTCTACGCCCAATCCCCCCACTTACCTGACTTAATTCAGGCTAGAACTGATATTTAATGCATTGCCATTGTATATTGTATTCCCTAAATCTTGCTTAGGAGAGTGCTTCGTTCTGTATAGAGTTGGATTCTCAGTTAAACTCTTATTCAAGCCATTGTACTCATCTGAAGCTTGTAGTCCTATATAGGTTTTTTCAAGAAACACTGAAACCAAAGGATCCAAGCTGCTGAGTAACCCTATTGTATTCATATCAGCTAAAAATATTTGTAGGATGATATGGGTAATCCTATAATCAAACACATATTTAATATATTGATAATTAAAGTTTAATTTTGTTCCAGAAATGGGTATGAAACTTCAGACAATATCTCTTGGCCAAGGACAAGGACCTATTGCTCGAAAAATGGTTGAAAAGGTAATAATAGCTGTTATTTACATTAAACAAAAATGATCTACTGGTAGAAAAAATATCTTGACCATGGGTTATTAGGGAATGACTCATTTTTGTATTATTTCCTCTTTAAAAAAAATGTATTTTTATGTATGTGTATTACAATTAAAGCACAAATTGTCTATAAGCACAGAAAATAAACATATCAGAGGACTGACTGCAGCAAAGGAAAATGCTTATTTTCAACACTGCCATTTCATGGTGCAATTTTGAAAAGTGAATCGATTAAATGCACAGTTCGCTGCTGGATAAATCTCACATTACACTGAGTGAGTCAGCCAGGCCTGTTGTAATGGTTCATAAATAGCCAGGAGTATGAAGATTGCCCAGCCCAGGTAGAGGCACTGATGACTACAATTTGTTTTTTAAATATATACATGTGTGTTGGCATGTGCTGCATTAATGAACACTGAAATTGAGCTGTTTGGTATATACACAGTATTTGCCACATCAATAATTTCAATGTCGTTCTACGTTTACCATTTATATTTCTGTGTATTTATTTAATAAACATTTATACAGTTAAACATTTAGCTGCAAATTTTGATATTTGATATTTGCTATTTGTTCACCTCCCTGACTAGTGTCTCCTAATTTTTAAATTCTCATAAATATTTTACAAATACCGTACACGAAAAGGCCAAGCATTCATTATTTCTTCTCGATGACACTCATTTAATAGCCATTAAAATGCAAATACATCTATGATTTTTAAATCAGCAAAATTAACATTAACAGTTGGGTGATTGATTAAAGGTCACAGAGACTGTATAACTTAATTTCCTGGATAATAATTGTGTTTGGTTTTCTCTAGATTGTTTAGGATTCTGTATTAATTTTAACTGTTGACAAGTAAATAATTAGCTTTTTAATTTTTATTACCCAATTCTTGGAAATTCTTACAGGCAGCAGAAGACGGAACATGGGTGATTCTCCAAAACTGCCACCTAGCCACTAGTTGGCTTGCTGATCTTGAACAAATTTGTGATGAAATAATTACAGATCCTGAAAAGACCAAATCTAGCTTCCGCTTATGGCTGACCAGTTACCCATCTGACAATTTTCCTGTGTCAGTGTTGCAAATTGGAATAAAAATGACCAACGAGCCCCCAAAGGGATTAAGAGGAAACTTGCTGAAATCGTATCTCAGTGATCCAATGTTCAACCCTGTTTTCTTTAACGGCTGCAGTAAATCCACGGTAGGATTATTTTTACTCTTAATTCATATATATATATATATATTGTGGTAAAGTGTATGGGAGAGTGGTTGATGGGATATATATCTCACCTGGTTACCTCAGCCAGGCATGGTAGCAAACCCAGGTGCTCTCAGGTGAGGCTTCATAAGCTCGTTACTGGGGAGGAAGCCTTAAAAGAGAGGGCTGTTAGGTTTGCAGAGGAAGGGAGAAACTGAATGAAGGAGCAGCTACAGCCAGCGCTGCAGCCCATCAGGTATGAAGCTTTACCCCATACAAAACTGGTTACTTTGCTTTGCGTCAGACCTTAGGCTGCTAGAGAGGTATCCTGCTGTTTAGTTAGAGCCGGACAGGCTTATAGTTTGTTTTGTTTACAAGGTGCTCTGTGACTACAACATCTAAATAAACACGCTTTTACGTTGGAAACCTGTGTGAAACTGTCATTGCCGCCCCATGCGTGAGCTGTCCCCTACAATTGGTGGAGAATGCGGGCAGAGTTGTGCTAGGAGCAACGGCAGGACAAAACACAGCATCTGAATTTTGTGGACATTTAAAGGGCCGGAAGCATATGTCCTGAGTGAAGGCTGCAGCACTGTAAGGCCCATCCGGCACAATGGAGGAAGTGATAAAGCAGCTGATACAGGCCAACCTGAGACATGAGCAGGCCTTGGAACAGCAACGGAAGTTTCATGCAGAGGCTTTTCACGCCCAGCAACATGCGCAACAGCAGACTATGGCCCAACAACAGGAAACGAATCGCCTGTTAATGGAGCAGATTGCTGCGCTCAGAGAGACTGTTGTGGCTCAGCCCCAACAAGTGGAGGCAAGCCCCCTTGAGACTGTTAACGTGAGGAGGGCCGTTCAGCGGGGCTTACAAAAAATGACACCCGACGACGACGTTGAGGCCTACCTCACCGTATTTGAGAGAGTGGCGGAGAGAGAGAGACTGCCAGTTGCAGAGTGGGCAGAAGTGATTGCACCCTTCCTGACTGGTGAACCGCAAAAGGCCTACTATGACCTCGGGGAGCAGGATGTCCGGGACTTTACAAAACTAAAAATGGAGATCCTTGCTCGCCTGGGTGTTACGCCCGCTGTTCGGGCCAAGAGAGTCCACTGTTGGAAATACACCATGGACAAGCCTGCCAGGTCCCAGATGTATGATCTGATTCATCTTGTACGCAAGTGGCTGGAACCAGAATCCACTACACCAGCCCAGATTGTGGAAAAGGTGGTAGTGGACCACTACCTCCGCGCCCTCCCGGCGGAGCTACAACGGTGGGTTGGGCATGGAGACCCCAGAACTGCTGAGCAGCTGGTCAACATGGTGGAAAGGTTCATAGCAACCGAGGACTTCCTCCGTGAGGTCCCTGCGGCACCAACACCTTCCAAGACTGTCAGACCCGCGACATCTTTGGGTAAGAGAGTTCCGGCTGGAGGTGTATGGAAAAATGTGAGAGAGAGCAGGGCTCTAGAGTTTGGGCAAGGGCAAAAGACTGATCCTGAACCCCTGGGACCCCACAATCCTAGAAAGGGCTCCCTACTAAGGAGGCCAGGGACCCCCCAGTGCTGGAGGTGCCATGAGTGGGGACACATAGCCGCCTATTGCCCTCTTAACTCAGAGCCCATGGTGTGTGACGCTAGTCGGCGTCAGTCCCTGTTTGCAGAACCTGTTTGTGCAGCCATTCCAGAATCAGAGACTGAGCCGCATTTTTGTATGGTGAAGATACATGACTGCTCTGTGAAGGCACTTTTGGACTCGGGTAGCCTGGTGACTTTGGTTCGGGCCGGCCTTGTGACTATGGACTACGTGCCGAACAAGCACATAAGAGTGCTATGCATCCACGGGGATATTGTAGCTTATCCTGTGGCCCCCATTAAGTTGGT
The DNA here is from genome assembly GCF_027358695.1 of Spea bombifrons. NCBI lineage: Eukaryota > Metazoa > Chordata > Amphibia > Anura > Pelobatidae > Spea > Spea bombifrons. Next base: position 41,142,765 of record NC_071090.1, read on the forward strand.
GACCCCATCTGGAACTGTGACCTACGAAGTCGGAGTTGTAAAAAGACTTATGCATGCGGTTATATTAGGCCGCGATTTCCCCTTGTTCTGGGAGTTGTGGAGAAGGGGGAACGTTTCTGCAGCTGGGGAACAAACTCCGGCAGAGTCTGTACCCCTCCCTGTAAGTAATGGGTCAGGTGAGACGGCCATTGGGAACAATGATACCAGTAAGGGCCATGATGAAAAGGATCTAGGCCCATCTGAAATCTATAGTGAAGATTCTTTCCCCTTGCAGGTGTTAGCTGGGGAGGAAGAAGAAGAAACTTCCCTACCCGGCCAACAGGTCTTAGATTTAGAAATGTCTCGGGGTAACTTCGGGACCGAGCAAGTGAGAGACCCCACTCTGGGAACTGCACGGGCAAATGTCACGGTAGTAAATGGGGTACCACAGGAACCCGAAGCTGACCAGAAATTTCCTCATTTTGCCATGAATGGGGATCTAGTGTACCGGGTCACCAAAGTTAACAAGGAAATTGTGGAACAGCTTCTGGTGCCAAAACCATACCGACACCTGGTGCTGGACATAGCCCATAACCATGTGTTTGGGGGGCACTTGGGGACTAATAAAACACAAGAGAGGGTCCTCCAAAGGTTTTATTGGCCTGGGGTATATGAAGAAGTAAAAAGGTATTGTGAGTCATGCCCCACATGCCAGAAGAGTGCCCCAACACCACACTTCCGTAGCCCCTTGGTGCCACTTCCCATCATTGAAGTACCATTTGAGAGAGTTGCCATGGATTTGGTAGGGCCCATTGTCAAATCTGCTAGGGGACACCAATACATTTTGGTTGTCTTGGATTATGCTACCCGGTACCCAGAGGCGGTACCCTTAAGAAACATGGCCTCCAAAAATATTGCTAGGGAGTTGTTTTACATGTTCTCTCGCACGGGGATCCCTAAAGAAATTCTTACTGACCAGGGTACGCCCTTTATGTCACGGGTCATGAAAGACCTGTGTAAGTTGTTTAAAATCACTCACCTCCGTACCTCAGTGTACCACCCTCAAACAGACGGGTTAGTGGAGAGGTTTAACAAAACCCTAAAGCATATGCTAAAAAAGGTGGTAGAAAGGGATGGTCGGGATTGGGACTGTCTATTACCCTACCTCATGTTCTCTATCCGGGAGGTGCCCCAAGCGTCTACAGGGTTTTCCCCCTTTGAGTTAGTCTATGGCCGACATCCACGGGGTTTGTTAGATATTGCCAAAGAAACTTGGGAGACCGAGGCCACCCCATATAAGAGTGTTATTGAACATGTGGCTCAGATGCAGGAGCGAATAGCGACGGTGATGCCTATAGTTAAAACGCATCTGCAAAGAGCGCAGGAGGCCCAGAGCAGAATTTATAACAGATCTGCCAGGTTGAGGGCCTTTAATCCTGGGGACAGGGTCCTGGTTTTAGTGCCCACCGTCGAAAGTAAGTTTTTAGCCAAGTGGCAGGGTCCCTATGAGGTTGTAGAGAAGATGAGTGAGGTGAACTACAAGGTCCATCAACCGGGCAGGAGAAAACCCTTCCAGGTTTACCACGTAAACCTGATCAAGCCGTGGAAAGAGCGGGAGTCTTTGGGGGCGACCCAGGCAGGGGTCAAAGAAGTGGGGCAACCAGTTCCCCCAGTAACAATAGGAGAGGCACTGTCCGTGACCCAGAAGCAGCAGGTGAGGGAGTTCCTGCAGGAAAACAGACGCAAGTTTTCGGACCAACCTGGCCGTACCCACCTCATAAAACACCATATTAAAACTGAGCCTCAGAGTAAAGTGAACCTGAAGCCATACAGGATACCAGAAGCCCGTAGAGAGGCGGTATCCACGGAGGTCAGGCGCATGCGTGAATTAGGTGTTATTGAGGAATCTACTAGTGAATGGTCAAGCCCCATAGTGCTAATCCCAAAGCCCAACGGGACGTGGAGGTTCTGTAATGACTTCAGGAGATTAAATGAGGTCTCAAAGTTTGATGCGTACCCCATGCCCCGAGTGGATGAACTGGTTGAGAGGCTTGGGAAGGCAAGGTATATTACAACACTTGACCTTACAAAGGGCTATTGGCAGATACCGTTAACTGAGGAGGCTAAAGAGAAGACTGCCTTTTCCACTCCAGAGGGCCTGTTCCAGTATGTTGTGATGCCATTTGGGTTACATGGGGCCCCTGCTACCTTTCAGAGGCTGATGGATCTGATTTTGAGACCACATCGTGATTATGCCGCTGCTTACCTGGACGATGTGGTTATTTTTTCGTCTGACTGGAAAAGTCACCTCGGTAAGGTACAGGGCGTGTTAGACTCCATTAGTGATGCAGGCCTAACCATAAACCCTGAAAAATGTGCAGTGGGTCTGGAGGAAGCAAGATACCTGGGTTATATCATTGGTAGGGGGCTGGTTAAACCCCAGATTAATAAGATTGAGGCGATACAGAACTGGCCTAGGCCAGTAACAAAGAAACAAGTGAGGGCTTTCCTTGGCATAACCGGGTACTACCGTCGGTTCGTGCCCAATTTTGCCTCCATGGCCACACCATTGACAGACTTAACAAAGGGTGGTAAGTCAGTGATGGTAAAGTGGAACCCCGAGGCAGAAAGGGCTTTTCAGAGTCTGAAGTCTGCCCTGTGTGACCAGCCAGTGCTCGTTTCCCCTGATTTTAGGAAACCATTTCTGGTTCAGACAGACGCGTCTGCTAGAGGTTTGGGGGCAGTTTTGTCACAAGTGGTTAATGGGGAAGAACACCCAGTGCTGTACTTGAGTAGGAAACTGACCCCAGCCGAGGAAAATTATGCCATAGTGGAAAGGGAGTGTCTCGCCATCAAGTGGGCGTTGGAGTCCCTGAGATATTATCTCCTGGGCAGGGAATTCGTGTTGGTGACTGACCATGCTCCTCTGGCATGGATGAAACAGAATAAGGAGAGGAATGCAAGAGTGACCAGATGGTTTCTCTCCTTGCAAAATTTTAGATTTACAGTGGAGCATAGACCAGGGAAGTTACATGAGAATGCGGATGCGTTGTCCAGGGTGTACTGTGTGGTTGCTGATGCTGTCCAGACCTCTGGTCTGGAGTCGACGGGGGGGATATGTGGTAAAGTGTATGGGAGAGTGGTTGATGGGATATATATCTCACCTGGTTACCTCAGCCAGGCATGGTAGCAAACCCAGGTGCTCTCAGGTGAGGCTTCATAAGCTCGTTACTGGGGAGGAAGCCTTAAAAGAGAGGGCTGTTAGGTTTGCAGAGGAAGGGAGAAACTGAATGAAGGAGCAGCTACAGCCAGCGCTGCAGCCCATCAGGTATGAAGCTTTACCCCATACAAAACTGGTTACTTTGCTTTGCGTCAGACCTTAGGCTGCTAGAGAGGTATCCTGCTGTTTAGTTAGAGCCGGACAGGCTTATAGTTTGTTTTGTTTACAAGGTGCTCTGTGACTACAACATCTAAATAAACACGCTTTTACGTTGGAAACCTGTGTGAAACTGTCATTGCCGCCCCATGCGTGAGCTGTCCCCTACAATATATATATATATATATCTCAACAGATGCTGTAACCCCATGCACTGGACAAATTGACTATGCTTTACTTTAGCTAAGAAATGATTTCAGTAAATAACTGAGTTTAGTTGAATAACTGATAGCCTTTTAAAAATGCATTTATTTATTAGTTAGAAATTAATTCCATTGTGATTCATGATAGGAGATAAAATGTACCGAATTAGTTTGTCATATTCTGTAAGTTTTTTTTAGGCACAGGCCTTAGCTGCTTCGACCATCCTTAGCCTTTCTTCAGTATTTGATATCATGAGAATAGAGATGAATTAATGAGGAAAAATGTGTGTCAAATAAATGTAACTTAAATTGTAGGAACCAGTTAAATGTATCTTTAGTTTAATTAAAAATGAGACAAATTGCACAGAGTATGTTAGTACATTAACAACGCAAATCTAAGCATTTTATGAAACCAAAAATATGAAAATGCCTTTCTGGTGCTATAGCAACGGGTTTTGTAAGGAAGCATGAACTCTCATTGCTACATGTCTAATTGGACCTAAGAACATTCATGTGAATGAGAAAGATGTTGACATGATTAGAGTATTGCTATTAAATGTCATTTAATTTACATCTCCAACCTTTGCTGCGTCAGTCATCTTAAGTATAGAAGAGGAGAAAATGGAGAGACGCATACAACTTGATCATCTGAGTTATCAAACAGTTGATAATGATCATCGTTTTATGCCTCTCAACCGTAGTTTTAAGATAGCTATTTATTGCCACAGAAATAAATTTACACAGACACTGACATTTTTCTCTTCCTCATTCATTTTAGCTTATTTCTTGCTTAATGTAATTTTACTCTCAATAGCATCCTATGAGTTAAGCTCCTCTCATTTATAATCCACGTCTCCTTCCATCTACATCCTGTAGTAACACAGCTGCTGTTGGCACAGTTCTATAAGAATGGATAGACAAGTGTCTTCTACAGTTGCTGGTCAAAGATAATTATGCCTATTAATTGTTCTATTTTGTTTTCTTAGGTTTTGCTTTACTCTTTGTTTTAGAAAGATAATATATAAATCATCCATGGATCACAAAGGCCAGTGACATTAAACACAAGTAGAGTCCAACATTTGGTCAACATAAATCTCGGGTGCTTAATGTGCCCTACTGGCCTGCTGTCTTAACCAATATCTCAGATTCTTGGTATTCATTATAACATATAATAATCACTGCTGTGTTTGCATTGGGGCCAAGGTGTTAGGTGTGCAGAAAAGAACAATGTAGTCCTACCACATTACATGAGAGGAGGTTGTGGTCGATGGTTTGGGTTTGGTTTGCAACTGTATGTTAGGAGCAGCATCAGGGCCGGCCGAAGACTTAACGCCGCCTGGGGCGAAGTTTAAAACGCCGCCCCCCCCCGACGCCGGGGGGGGCGAAGTTTAAAACGGCATTTTAAACTTCGCCGACGCCATAATCTACGATCCCCCCCCCGTACTTACCTTTAAACAGTCCTGCGGCGAGTATCCCTGCTCTGCCACGGTGCCGGCTTGTAATGCTGAGCGCCGGAAATTGACGTCACTTCCGGCGCTCTGCATTACAAGCCGGCACCGGGACCGAACAGGGAGACTCGCCGCAGAGGAGAGAGAGAGAGGGGCGCCGATCGGGTAAGCGAAAACCACTCGGTGCCCCTCTCTCTCTCTCTCCTTCGCTTCAAAACAAAAAAAAACAAAAAAAAAGCGCTTGGGGCGGCAAAGTGCCGCCCCTTCTGAAGTGCCGCCTGGGGCAATTGCCCCAGTCTGCCCCATTATAGGGCCGGCCCTGAGCAGCATCAAAAGTATTTATTTTTTAAGATGTTTTGATCACATGGATGTACACTGTTCAGTGAGACACAAAAGGAATCTTTACAGAGCAAATAAATGCCTCAGAATTCCTGCTGTATCATTTTGTAAAATCAGATAAATTATTTATATTAACAATAAGCACCTTACACAATAACGTAGGCTACTAAAAGGTTCCTGGATCTAAATATCTGCTGTGTCAAGGTGTAATCTATATATCATAACTACAAGAAGTCCATTTTGTGTTAATTATATGAATTGTACTGTTCAACTGTTTTTATTGCATGCTTTGTCAATAATACAACAAAACATAGATATGATCTATCTGTGCACAAATAACAATTGAACTGGCCAAATTAATAAGACCCAGTTACTACAATGTATAGTGGATTCTTGGCATTACAATGGAATACCAACCTTTTAATGTATACCTGTGGCTTATTTAAATTGTAATCCATTAATGGTGTAATCCATTTAGAGCACAAGTATGGAGAATACTAATTGTAAGGCACTAATCCATTGTTTTATGTGCTGTCATTAAACTGTCAAGTCAAATGATAGCTCTACAAGTTGGTGAAATTCTTCCATGCCACTGTGCTTAGAAATCTTTTAACATGTACAGTATGTCAACAGAAATCCAGTCATATCAACTGGATTTCTTATCTTGGAGTATATTGTGTTGTGTGTCTTCGTCTGTGTAACCTTGCCGTGGTTGAAAGAAAGCTGAACTATTGCAAAACTTACTCAATATGTCAGCATTGCAGCTTCATAAATGTACTGACTTTTCATTTGTCATTCAAACAAGTAAGGGAATCATGCACTATTTGTATTATAGTATTTGTATTATTGTTACCATCATTTTAGAATTGACATGATGTAGTTATTTAGGTGTGCATATTGTATAAAAGTTTATAGCAGCAGTAAAGCAAATAAGCAAAAAAAAAGATAACTAAAATATTCAAATTATAGTTCTGAAGTAGAGGCTAATAAAGTTGTCATGTTTATGCCAACACATTTCCCAATTTAATATTTAAACATTGCAAATGGGCAAATAGACCATAGAGTATTAGTGTCTTGGACAACACATGGCTTAATGGAAAATGAAGCTACCGGGAAACTGGTCAACATTTTAAAAAAATATCTTTACAACAATGTACAATTGGGATAATACCGTAACTATGTATATACCATTAACAGTTCTTCGACACTGATAATTTTTCTATAGAAACAGAACTTAACTAAGGAAAGCAAGCCAGATGGCCAGCCATTTATATATTTGTTTATGAATTATAAGATAAACCAGATCATGAGATGCATCAGACTTTAAGAAAAATTATAAACTTTTTTGACTTAAAATGTAATAATATTCCAATATATAATATATAACCTATTAATTTATTTGTTAATGAGGACATGCTGATAAACACATGTTTTTGCATTGTAAAATTTCATTTAATTTTTATTTTCGTCCAACTTTATGGATGTGCTTTCTCACGGACATGTCAGTCACCTAATGAAGTATACCAACAATGTTATTGAAGCGAAGAAGAACAAAAAGCCTAGCAAGTTTCGCAAAATGTATGTTTCCCTTGCTGTAGATAAAATATTTTTTTTTCGTGCTGGATTAGATAAATTTGTATTTATCAATGTTCTGCCATATGCTAACCTAGACTCCCCAATCCCCCTGCCTAGAGGAAACATCATTTTCTTAATTATAATTATGTTTCACCTGCAGACAGCAAGACACTACTGCCAATGCCAAGCCATTAAAATACAAATAGGACAAAACCTTGGTCTAATAAAAATAATTTTATATTAACTACAACTTTCTGTACTTTCTACCTTCTATCCAAGTACACTCAATTCATTGCTTTTTTTCAAATTAAAGAACGAAAGTAATGTAACATGATCTAACTCCCATAAAACTGCATTGACTTTTAATGATAATACTGTTCTCCGGAACTTAACTTCTGAATATAGACTGAAATAAAAAGGGTATATGCTTCACTACAGTTATCAGATTTTGGCAGTTTCTAGTTTCAGCTCTTGTTCAACTTATGAATAAAAAGAATTATTTCTGCCTTATTCTGAGTTCTCAACATTATACTTGAACAAGTTTGTTATAACACAGCCATATATTAAAGGAACATCATTATTATTGCTATTATTTATTGATTTCTATAACACTATGCAATAGATTTAGGCTGAGGTGTTCTGTATAAATGAATTCTTCAAATATCATATAATCTATGAAAACTTTTTATAAAGTTCACACAGCCACACATTTTACACAATACATGAGCAAATAAATGCACGTTTGCACTGGTCAGATATCGTGAATAATAACGAAGCAGCATTTCACTTGATAGCAGTGGCTCCGGGCTGGCAGTTTTAGTTAATTAATAAATAGTTAATAAAATAATATAAAAATATAGGCAATTCACTGTTCATCTCAAATTGATTCTACCCTGAATGGTTGTCATGATTATAATACAAATATAGTCCAATAATCCAAAAATTGGAGTTCAGAATTTGGAGATCATATTAAAATGTATTCTAACAAACTGAGACAGAGCAATACAATAGGTAGAGAAAAGCCTAGCGACAGCCTGTATTTGTGGGACATGTAGTATTTGTGTAGGGTGTTTGTGTGTGTGTGTATAGTATGCATACAGGAGATTTATTAGAAGTTGTGTATAGGGTGTGATGTAGGCTGTGAGCCAAACATGTACTGTATAAGTCACAACACTAATGCTTCTTCATTGTAATTCACTAATTCCTCCCTGCCTTGTTTTTCTTTCCATTATGCTGTCAGTGAATCCATGTTGCCAGACTCAAACAACTAACAAAACTATCTTTTGGTAAAAAACCCCAAGCTAAACCCCAAAGCTAAACAGTGACTTTGTAAGCAAATGTTGGTTGATGCACCACAAGTGGTGAAATTGAGCCCAAAAGTTAATACACTGAACATGCCTGCTTTAAGGGTAACATTACAACTTTATGCAAGTATTTTAGGACTAGATCTGAATATCAAGTTTCAATGTATATGAATTCAGAAGCTATACATTTTGTGTGGTTAATCAAGATGGAGATACTTGACTATAATGAATATAAATGTGAAAAAGCAAAGCAGGGCACACATTAGATGGACAGGACGTATGAAGTACACAAACCAATTTTACTGAGGAAAAGGATTTACATAGATTACAAAACAATACCTTGAGCATCGAGCAGTGTTATGACTAAATAATCCTTGATCTTGTACATATAACTACTGTAGCTCCCATTTTACATTTTATAGATGATATGAGAGGGACCAATAATTATTGTGCCCTTTACCCTCGGGGTGTGTGTGTGTGTGTGTGTATGTATATATATATATATATATATATATATATATATATATATATATATATATATATATATATATATATGTATGTATATATATGTAGTAGATCTTAGTGACAGTAATTACCATTTTGTGATTGTTTTGCGATTTTATACTTGTATCTGTTTTTTTCCTTGACACCAATATAATAAGGTCTAAACAACCTAACTCACAAAATGTCATTAGTCATTGTCGTGTGTAGACAATAGTGATGGGTTATGGGCAAGTGCTATACAAACAAATGTAGAAGTTTGTGTTGCTTTGCCAACAGCCAATAGCACTCACACAACTAAAACAAGCATTATACTTGGCACCAAATTTAGAATGTTATTGGAGAAGAATGTGCTATTTATGCAGAAGGTAAAATTGTAAAGTGTCTTTGGTGGAAATATGTTGTCACTAGACTAAGGACTAGGTGATTTGGAAGAGAAAATCGTAAATACCTGAATTCATAGCATAGTAGTATTTTGGCTGCTAACTGTCTCTTGATAAAACTGTAGTAGTATACAATTTATTTCTACCTGAAAAGGGACTATGATAAGAGTGTTATAAAGTGTATCTTTCCAGTGGGGAATCAACTTGTAGACCCACTGGTAGAGAAGTAAAGGAGATATAGGACTCATATTATTCAACCCTGATCAAGTGTCACCTGATCTCTCCAAGCACTTGAAAGTTGATATAGTATGGGGAAACGCAAAGCACCACTAGTTTCTCCTAAGATGTGCAACTTGCTAAAGCTCTCAATAGAGCTTTAATGAAGTTCATTAGGTTCTAAGTATTTGAAGGATACAGATGTCTCTCTATTCTAAGAAAGCAGCATAAAATCACATTTTTGTTCTTGCAATGCATGTCTAACAGGTTTGTATGTTGACCATTACATTAAAGCATTTTATTGCATTTCGGGAGTATTAATTTGTGATATCAAACTAGTTTTTGTCTACCCAAAAGGGTAAAGTATAACACACAGTAGACCTAACCACTAGTTTATTTAAAAGCATATTGCTATTTAAATGGATTAACATATTTCAATCATAAGAATTTTCATTTCATTCTATCATAAAATAGTATTTTTAAAACATATAGCTGGGGAAGAAACAGTTAAGTCTTTTTTTATCACAGATGTTAAGAGTTTACCTCTCCAACCTTATATCAATAAATGTGATTTAATTTGACAAGAGAGATTCTTGTCATTGTTAAATGACCACAGTCAATTCTCCCTGCAGCTGAAGGGAACAGCAGGAACTGCATTAGAAGAATTAAGCCCAGAAATAGGAATGACTAGAGGAGATTACATTACATCCAGTGATAGACAAGATAGCCTACACATTTAGGGAGGTGTCCATCTAAATTTAGTAAAACTGGGAAGAAAAATAATGGGTTGATTTATCTGACAAATGAAATTCAAGAATTGGCTGTAAATTAAGGCATTTCCTCCTTCCTCTCCAGAATATTAGACATGTCTGAAAATGAAGGAAGCTTTTAGTTAGGGGTAAGAAACCTCATATTTGAATTTATTTCCCATAAAATACAATTATTTAGAATAAACCAGCTACGCTGCATTACTTTTAATGGTATACAGTGCAATAGGCGGGTACACACGACTATCACAGGATCAGCCCTAGGATTTTTCTGGTTTTTTTTTGCTAATGTAAAGGTGGACTTTATTTTGGTGTCTCCTCCCTAGTAGGTAATTGCCTATTAACATAGAAAAGAAGTTAGGAACCTTCTCTGTATATACCTATATGGTAAGACCAAAGGCCGTTTCATGCACAAGCAATCCAAATGCTTTATTTAATAAAGGACGCAGGACGTTTGTTTCTGCGGTGTGACAGCCTCCGCATTCATTTCACCATAATTTGCCAGAGGGTTAGAGAGCTAGACGAAGTGACAGATGTTATTGAATATGTAGCAGAATGGAGAAGTCATAGAAAAAGTCAGGTTATGCCAGAGGCACTTGATTCAATAAAGGGGATCTTGTAACTACAAATGTCAAAATTGTCCAACTTCTATAAAACCCACTAGTTGTTAACAAGGAAATCAGCCAATATACACACCATGTATTTGTAGATAACAGTTTTATGTCTAAGTTGCAAAGCTACCACCAAGTGAAGTTCACTAATACTACCTGTGTTTACTACGCAGGATACATCTTGGAATATTCAAGTAAGATTTTAGGGGTCCTATAATATATTATCTGGTAATTACCCTTGCATTGATATAAGCCAAATTACCCATGGTCATCTGCCTCTGTGCCTGTGAGGGTCTGATGGCAAATGAGATGTCTGTTCTTTTGCAAACTCTCAGTATCTTGGGAAACTTAGTCCAATCTCCACAGCTGTAGTGGTGGAAGATGAGCACTTCTCGGCTGCCATCTAGTGGTAGGCTTGCAAAAATCACCAATACATTTAGGGCTATTTAGGGAGTACAGAAAAATACTAAGGGGTGAAATTAATTAGCATTAACACAGTTGCAAAGGGTCATAATGTCCTAGATCCATCAAGCGCATGCTCCTTAAAAGCACCTTTCTGTTGCTATAGACACTGGCCATCAGTTCATGGATGACATTCCAGCCATTTGCATGTACTGAGGTTTTAAAGGTGAAGTAATCATGAACGCATGTTTATTTTGACAAAAGCTGAAGAATAAACTATTGGATTGTGATAGATTCTGGTACTCATTAACGTGCATCATATAGCTATGTGCTTAACAGCTTACAGTTGGGCATTTCACAATAATGAGCGCTCGGCTTTGACTTCTTGCTTAATTAAGAAATATTTTCTTCTGTTTGGGCAGTTCATGGGAAGATTATTGTTTTGCCGCAAACCTTTCTCCTAACCTTGGAAAGATATCCATCATGCGTTACCTCAGGAAAGAAAAATAAAAGAGAAAACTTGTAAATTCGCCTGACAAGATTGGTTGCTATGGCAACGTGAGCAACCTCCCCTCCCCAACATTACCATTTGCAGCTGCTACAGCAAACCACTTGAAAAGTGTCATATCTGAATGAATATTATATCAAAGCGCTTCTAGTTTTCCTTTTAAAGAAGGAGACCTTCCTATTAACAGTGAACTGCTCATTTATAAGTTCCACTTTATGGCTCTGTTTACTGCTGAAACGTTATTTGCATCTTTACAAGGTTAAGAAATAAAAATTGTGTAAATTGACCTATGCCCACGGACCATGACATGACTGTGCAATGTCAAAATATCATTTATCTATCTAGAATAAAGACACAGAGGCATGCTGGATTATAACGGCCACCGTGTTTAAGAGAACACTGCAACAATTTTATTGTATATTTAACTAATAAATATAGCCATATTTGGCTAACTGAATTTATTCCATAAAAATGATGATATGTGGTCCTGACACAGGCATAATATTGATCTTGCTGGGTGGCTACTACCACATCCTTCCCTGCACAGTAGCCATAATACTACCCTCCCCGACCCTGATCCATGGAGATTCCTGTACTTAGCTACTTTGCTAGTGCCACACAGGTTAGCTGTACCTCGGACCGCAAACACCTGCACTCCTGGCAGACCTCAAGTACCTGAGCCACAGCCACTTAGCTTAACCTGAAAGAGAAAAAAGGAGAGAAAGAAATGATTCCTTGTAGCAAATTATCCAAAGAGAGCTGGCACCTTTCTAGTGCTTCTTTTTATAGCCTAGCATGACCTCACTTACAAGCTCATTCCTCTCACAAGCTACTCAGGACTTTAGCCCACAAGTTAAAGAACCCAAACCAGTATTCTTTATGTTAATGCCTTTTCTATGCAGTTTTTATCAATGCTTAGTGTCAGGACTGTCACACAACTACTCCCATGATAATGAGGATTACTGTTTCATACTCCATAAAGCAGCTATTTTATGGCAGCTTACTGCGAGAGCTTTTCAAGAATTAACAATATAAAACTACCACTCATACCACGAGAAACCAAAATCTACTAATTTTCCACTTTTATAATGTCCATCAAGTTCTATGATATATCAGGTATCTTACTTAATAGTTGCTCCTTGGCAAAATATTTTTTTGTAAAACCAGTCTCAGTATCAGACGAAATACCAAGGATTGCACTTAGTAGTGTGATACAGTGTATTTCTCAGGCAGTACGTGGGTCGTACAAGAGCCCACAAGGACCTGCTTAATTAAGTAACAATTTCTGGAGGAATATTGTTAAATCTATTGCTTCAAGAGTAGATGGCATCTCCCACAGTCAGTAGAAAAGACTACAATAAAAAGACTGGGAGAAAGGCCATGTTTATAAAAAGAAAAATGCCACGATCTTTTTACAATGATCAATCAATATTCTTTACACCAACTTGATATTAGACATAGAGGATTACACTAAATTACTATTTGTGATATATTAGCAGACAGAAATTCCTGTTTCTTTTGAACATTGTGGCAGCTTCAAAATAAATTGTTTTCTAAATATAAATATATAACTGGATATACGATAGATAGATAGATAGATAGATAGATAGATAGATAGATAGATAGATAGATAGATAGATAGATAGATAGATAGACATATCACCTTTTAATGTAACTAGGTTGTTCGGCTCTTTTAGTTACTTCCCCTCTGAGACATTTCTAAAGGCAACAGAGCCTGGAATTCTCACACAGTGAATGACCTTTGCAATAGCATTAAGATCTCCCAGAATAATAAAAGAACAGTAGGTACTGGAGAAGTTAAGCTCTATGTGAGATTTTCCAAAAATGTTCCCTACACTTAACTGACAGTTTTTATTCTGTAGTAAGGTCACATCAGATGTCTTAGTGAATCTTGTTTCCAATTCAACATTTTATTCAAATAACTGTGTTGTAATGAAGTGAAAATGCAGCTGTGTCTCTTGTTAATGATGCTAGAAAACAGAGAATTAAAATACAAAACATACTTGTTTACGAAATGTTAACAATTGAGGCCCATAAGTAAGTTGACCTTGGTGAAAACAGCCGCAGCATTCATAGTCGATGTGTTTTTAGTTTATGTTTGTAAAGGGAACAACAGATAATCTGAGAATAGATGTTTAGGGATATTACGGTACATTATATTTATTTCTATAGTGTAAGCAGATGTATGCATGATATAAAAATGTAGGGTTAGCCTAGCAAGCGGCCACATTATGGGGCATTGAGTTGTGTGCCCTCTTCTTCATTCTAATTTTGAGTATTGTTTGAGTAAAATGTTATATATAGAAACATTTGGAAATGATTCCCTGCTTGACTGGACATATTAGCATGTGGCACAGACAGGATGTTGAACAATGGCAAACTGTATGCTTCATGATTTACCAAGTGTATAGAAAACTCTTTTTAGTGACAGTGAGGAAGTTACTTTCCCGACTAAAATGATGAGACTGACAAAATTCAAGAAAGCTCAGTCAATTATCCCTGATAGCTCTTGTATATACTACCTCCAATAGTTATTATGAAACACTCAAAATGTAATTGCATGTCTGTTATACATGACTTCCCAAGCTTAGTGATACATTTGTGTGCTGTTCCTCTCTTTTTTTTAGGTGTGGAAGAAGCTCTTATTTGGACTTTGCTTTTTCCATGCACTTGTCCAAGAAAGACGCATGTATGGATCACTTGGATGGAGCATACCCTATGAATTCAATGATGCTGACCTAAAAATTAGTGCTAAACAGCTTCAGGTAGGATACCAAAACATACCACTTTATAAATTATTTACAATACAAACAAAAAAATAAATAAAAAAAATTGTCTATAATGTGAATGCATGTATGTGTTTCTGTGCATGGTTGTGTGTGTGTATGTGGCATATCCTGGCCTAGGCAATCGCGCCTCCCAGTGTTTTACTGGTCAGTTAGGTAAGTGTTGGGGTGGCTGTGCCACCACAAACCAAAATACACCATTGTGTGTATTACAGGAAACAACAATGCTTTCAGATTCCATATTTTAACATACGGCTTAATGGCTATACTGCTAAAAGAGAAAGTTAAGATACAGGTGGGAAAGTGACCAGGAATTTCACAAAAAGAAAATATGGTGTACCACCTTATGCTGTGCACAACTAAATAGATTAACACTCGGCTAAAAACAGATGCCTTGACAAACACTCAATCTGTGTAAACAGAATAGGTAGCTCGACAATATAGAGGGTAGGACCAAATGAGAACTGGTATTGAGATGAGGTTGTGTACCCTGGACAACCTAAAGCAAATGAGTACAGCTGGTGTTGTTGTGTGTGTGGTGTTATATAATGTTTAAAAGTATCCAATCAGTAGATTTACTGATTGGATACTTTTAAACACTCAGTCTGTGATAATGAACCTAATGTGTTTTCAGGGCAAAGCAAAATGTATCAATGTAAAATCAAATAAATGTGAATTGTAGCAAGTTGTCACCAAGTGTAAGATTCCATTTTTTACCTGCATTTCCCAGATCTTTGGGTTTTCTCGCATATTGCTTATCTTTGTATGTTTGAGGGGATTTTGACCATGTTGACAGAAAGCTGTCTGATTCTTTTATTCTATTCTATTTGAACTTCACAATTAAAAGTTAACTGTTAAAAATATCAGGTCTTGCAACAAGATGAAGATGGATTATAGGTCCAGACTGGCCATCTTGCACACCCAGCAAATGTCTGGTGGGGCACTGGCCATCGGCTTCCCATTCTGCAACATGCAGCCAGGCATATCCAGCTACCCGAAAACACAAAAACGTAAAAGTTCCAAGGCCGCCTTGAGATCGCCTGTCTGGCCTGAACGATTGCATCCTGCTCTTACAGATATGGTTGCCTGTTTGGCCTATTCTAAGCGGACACCTATAATTTTTATGTGTTGCCTGCCAACAGATTGTTACAAAGCCAATAGGTTTGCCCATTTTGGAATCTCAGAGTTTTTGCGACACACAATGCTATATATTATTATTATATCTTAAATATAATGCTTCCACGCCAGGCCTTTCAGTTTGTATTGATTCTTAGAGCATTCCATATCTACAAATCCACTAAGAGAGAAAAAAAATTAAGTGTATGCGTGTGAAGGCTCTCTTTTGTGAATTCCTTATTAAACAGTGCCACCAAGGGGTGATAAAAATACTTCACTAAAGAGATACCAATAATTTCACAAATGACACCTGTCTAAAGCAAATATATTTCATGGCTTACAGAGGGCTTATCCTGTATACACATAAAAACATAGCATCTTGTATGGAGGAAAGGGCCACAGCTTTAGTACAGGTATTGATTACACTGGGGTATAACCAAATCATTAAACCATGAAATAATTTAATAACTATATATATATAAATTAGTTCTGTCATACCAGCCAGAGCTCCAAAATCTAAATAAAAAATTGTCCACCTCCACAGGAGGAAACATTAATCCCCTTCCCTTGTTTTATACATTTAAAGCTGCAACATAAAATGTGAAATAAAGTTTAATTGTATTACAAAAGACATTTGCAACTAAAATTAAAAGGCAGGTGGTTCAAGGATGATTTCTGCTGTTCATACCTCTGAGGTATTAACTTTTGGCGGTAGGGGAGTTTGTAAACCTTGTTTCCTATAAAGTTTGCAATCTTTTGAAAACTTCTCATTTTTATCCTTCAAAATAGCTCTTTGGAAGCCTTTTCTTTTTAGGTAGCGCAGCCACTAACATGAGATCTCAAAAAAAAATCAACCTAAACAAATGAGATGATCTAGGAGATCATACAATCAGTGTTTTAAGGTGTAATTTTCTCTTAATACTGCAACTGTATTCAACAGCCTATTTATCTTCAGTGCTGCCCAAAGCATAACCCAGGGAAGCATCGCCAGGTAGACCTCCAAAACATCGTGGTTACTGCTGGGTGTGGTGATATGATGTCATGCTCCACTACTCTCTATGTTAAGTGTCCCACTTTTGAAATCGGACTTCTGATAATCATCCTCACTTCAATCAAATCATCCTCACTTAAGCAGTACTGTACCTTACCTTCGGTCTCATAACTTCTTAAATTCCGAATAGATTGTAAGTCTACAAGAGTGTTCTAATGCAACTGACAGTTTTGTATATTGTCAGTTTAATTATACTGTTGATTTCAACTCTCCATTGTTTGTAATAGTACTTTGGAATCTACTGGCATGTTTCAGATAAATGTAAAACAAATGTATTGTGTTGTTCTAGATGTTTCTCAATGAATATGACCACACTCCCCTCGATGCTATTACTTATCTCACTGGAGAATGCAACTATGGTGGAAGAGTTACAGATGAGCATGACAGGCGCCTTCTTCTAAGCTTGCTGGACATCTTTATTTGTGAGGCTATAATTACTGAGGACAGTTACTCATTTTCTCCCAGTGGCAAGTATTTTGCCCCAAAGAATGGAAGCCATGACAGTTATGTGGAATATATAAAGAGCCTGCCCCTTAACACAGATCCAGAGGTATGTGCACTAACTTTAAAACCAAGTTTAGATTTGGGAGTACAGCATCACACTCTGAGTAAAAGAACCAGTGTGCAAAAGGGTTTTGTAATGATTAATCATCCTTTTAAACATAAACTTGTATTAGCTAATACCACGTGCAGTTGGAACACAGGAGTGACAGTCACTGATAAAGGGTCTCTGTTTGCGCGTTTCTAGCTACAATAGTCATTTACAAGATTAACAATTTTTACACTGTATTTATGATCAGTTTCATCTTATTTTAATGGATAAAATCTGCTTTCTTCTGTCACAAACAAGAACATGTTCTGACCCCAAACATTTGAATGATAATTATATATAGATATATACATGTATATATATTTATATATATATATCTATATCTATAGAACACATTCATTTACTGGAATTTGTAACTAAGTTTTCAGTTTTTAGAAATAAACAAGGTTCGCTCTCCACATTTTAGCCACGTTTCTTACTTCATGCCTAGTTTACATGGCATCTAGGTGACACACGTAGGTATGCATCATATTGTCACTTTTACCACCAAACTCAAGCATTTTGGGGTCCACCATCATAAAACGACACAGGTGTTTGTGCTTTTAAACATGGGCAATATACAAATATACAAAACATCATTATTATTATTCAAGGGGTATGACAAGACGAGAATTGACAGACTAAAACAAACCGATACATTAGGTGGAGAGAGCCCTGCTCGCAAGCTTACAATCTCAATCATCAAATTAATAGTTAACAAAACACCACAAAATCAGACAATCACAAAGCAGAATAGCACCCAAGGCTAAAGTTAGTTTAACTTAAAAAATAAAGTCAAAGTACTAGAGCAGGGAACATTATTAGATCCCCAAGTTCTTGGATAGTTCAGTTTGCCCTTCATGCAACACACCTTTCACAGTCATATTGCATGCCGGCTGTTCAGAAGGGGAGAGTCTCACAGAATGTCTGAATTTCCATTGTTGATTTTATTTTATAATAAAACTGATTTTGTCTACACAAATGTGCATTAGGAGGCTTGATGTTGTCTGTTTTATACAATAATTATTCTGCGTAGGTATTTGGGCTTCATGTCAATGGAAATATCACCAAAGAACAAAAGGAGACTGCAGAACTGTTTGATGGTATTTTAACAACTCTACCAAAAGAGGTATTGTGTACTTTAAATTATAACTATTACATGACTCACAATCACATTTTATTTAAAGGAAGAGAAACTTGGGAGTTTTATATTATTTTATTTATATTACTATTTAAAAGCCTCAGCCTCCTGCTTGAGAGTCAGGAGGGGACGGGACCAGACTTGAGATGGCTGGTATAGCCACAAATGGGTAGGTTGAGGAAGGAACCGGGAGGCCCAGTAATCAACTGAGATAACCAAAACCTATGGGGAAAAACATAGGCTTTTCATTATGTTAATTATGTAACATAATGGATCATTATGTTACATAATTAAGTTGAATAAAATATTTATCTTTACCGCTACATAAACTACGGACACTTTAACCACTCGGTGTCAAAAGATATCCTATATCCTATATATAGCAGCAGAACTGCTTGTGTGCATTGGGCCGACAGTTCATGGTGATGGTGTCTGCCTTGCAAAACATGCAGTCTGGTGGGAACCAATCCAACTCGTGTGATAACTTGTGGATGTAATTTTGCCTTATATGACTGTATATTTTTATAGCATCTCATCACTTTAACTTAATTAGTAATCTATATGTGAAGTCTTAGCAACAATGTTATTATCTTTATTTTTTTCTTTGACATTTTGTTATGTCTACTGTCTAGATAAGCAGAGTGGGAAAATCAGCATCAGAAATTGTCCAAGAACTTACAGCTGACATCTTAGGAAAGATACCAGCAGATTTTAATATAGAGGAAGTTATGGTGAGTTGGAATTCTTTGGAGTTAATTCAATAAAATGAGTCTGCAGGATAGTTGTGGTTTCAACTAACCAACTTCCCTAAAATGTATGATGGTCCAATCCCAGTGTGCTTTTAGACCAGTGACATCTTGAGTCTGAACTATGCATTATGCAGTGCTAGCCCAGCCCTTCTTAGAGGAGAAAACTGTAATGGATGGCCGTCATAAAGCATAAAGGATTATGTGATGCGAAATCACAGCCCACATTGATTTCAATGTGAGTGCTTTCCTGCCACTTATTAGTTGCTTCAAGCAGACACTGATATGTGAAGTTTATTCTGCTGTCCTATCTAACAGTATTTTTTATAGAAAATTGCTTACAAAAATAGGCACCCACATTATTTTTTCCAAGATATTGCTAACAACAATAATATTAATAATAACTACAAACAACAAACGCATGATTCAATTGTTTTAAGTAATGCAGCACATACTACATGAACCTTTCAAAGCTTTAAGGGCATAGTACTGATCTATCTATTGTGCTTTGTTTTAGACCAAATATCCCACTCTGTACACAGAATCCATGAACACAGTCCTTGTTCATGAGCTGTTACGATTTAACCGCTTGACCTCTGCCATTCAAATGAGCCTACAAGAATTGAACAAAGCAATTTCTGGTCTATCTGTGATGTCACAGGATCTGGATGATTTGTTCAGCAGCTTGATTGTTGGTAAAGTAAGTATGCTTTACAATATGGCTCATCCACTGAGGTTAATGTGCACATGCTGTCATTGTGCATTAGGATTCTCATTACTCATCTTGCTGTCTTATCATTCCAAGGGAACAGTTTCACACTTTGCTTTCTTCATTTTCTTGTCTCCTGAGATCTGTCATGCCTGCAGGATAATTTGGTTTTAAATGCATATTGTTACCTCATTTTATATGAAGGGATCTAATAAGTTTATATTTTGTAATATGCAGTAAGAGATATATTATATTTGTATAAGACACAAGCATATTATATCTACTTTCTCATGAAAGTATACACCGAAAACAGGCTTGAATTGATTTTGCTATGTACTAAAGCTGATTGGTGTAAAAATGTAGTATTCACTATCTATAGTCATCTAATTTTTGATGAAAGTTTGTGCTACTTATGTTTATAGGTAAGCACAACATTGTACAAAACATGTATGATGAGCTGTTTTCTTGATTTTATTGGGGATGACGTATAAAGAGAAATTTTTTTGTGAACTGAAAAAAAGTGGAATAATAGAACTCTGTTGGTTGCTATGGAGGCTGGAGCACTCTTACCATAAGTCAAGGGTGTCCAACCTGCGGCCCTCCATCTGCTGCAGGACTGCATCTCCCATACTCCTCAGCCAGCCCCTTAGCCGATTTATTATTATGGGCGATGTAGTCCTGCAGCAGCTGGAGGGCCGCAGGTTGGACACCCCTGCCATAAGTATTATATTTTATAGATAAGCCATATATATTCATAACACCCATTATTATTTTTTTTTTTCTATAGTGCATAGCTTAGCGCAGGGCTAGTGAATATCGATTGCTTTTACCAATAATGAAATGAAATTATTTTGGTTCTTTTTAATAAGAGCTGCTACAAAATTATATTGAAAAGGGGTAATTTAGGCATTATGGATATATCCCATTATACTCATTAGCTATTTTGTTTTAAGTTTAGTTTTTGGTTTTATTTCTTTCTGAGAGTTAGTTGTGTTGGAATAGATAGATACACCCTCTGTCCTTTCCAGACTTGGGTCGTGTTGGTCTCTCTGGTCATGATAATCAAGTAGAATGAGCTACTGAATGGCAGACAGTGAACTATGTCTCACTATCTCTAACAAGCTATGGGTTGGACCCTTTTACTCTACATATATCCCCAAGACCATCCAGACCCAAGTCTCTTTGTCCTACTGTAAAGACATTGGTTTGGGTTGTAAAGCCCACAACAAGTCAAGTAACAAGTAACTAGAGCTCACATTTGTTTTGTTACCAGAGCTTAACCAAACGTCGATTTCAGCATGCTAATATTTGGGACAATTTTCTCTCTTTTTGGCACAAGCAAAGAATGTAATGTAACTCGGGCCAGACCAATTTTCATATTATTCTGTTATTAATGGTTTCCACCTGTCGTAAAAGTCATGCTAGAAATCTAGTTTTGTTATTTACTATGTTTCACTTCATTTGTAAAGATTTATTTCATAACAATGTAAATGAATGACAGTAAGAAAAATGAAAACAGTGTTGCGCTATACCCCGAAACAAATACATTGAAAGAAAATGTCACACTAATATATTTATAAACCAATAAGTAATCAATATACTAAGATCATATGATAATAAATATACTTATGAGTAAATGTTGATGTTCCATCCAGCAACAAATAGCAGTAAAATCAAATCACAGCTCCCTAGTGCTTTTATGTATAACTGCACAAGCACTTATACAAAGTCTCATACATCAGTTTGGAAAGATTATGAGAGGTAACTTAATGAAAGAAAAGGACTTCCAAGAAAGAGAGGTATTTAAAAAATGTATTTTACTGTTTTGTTAAATACTTTTACTTGGTACTTTTTACTATACCATCTCACAGAGTTGTTCCGTTTTATTTCGTTTTAACCATGATTCATTCTTAATTTACAATTAGGTCCCCGTATTATGGTCTGCTAAATCCTACCCATCCTTGAAGCCTCTGGGCAGTTATATTGCTGATCTTGTACAAAGATTGCATTTTTTTAAGGTAAGCTTACAATAAACGTAAGTACACGGTTAACTTTTCATTGCTGGATAGGTTGGAAAGCACTGCTTTGATGGTATCAACAATATAGTAATCCTTGGTACTGAAATGTTCAACCAATTCTACTTTTTTACATAAAATGAAGATTTACAGTATAACAACAACATCAGTTTCTGCTGTGGATGTATTCCCATTTACATAAAGAGAACATTTGTGATAATAGATATCTACTATCTTTCATCAAAAGTCACGCAGGATTTTTTTTTCTATTGGAAAATAAAGATTCCTTGTGGTACAAACTTAAAACATCCTCATTTTCAAGGATTTCTGCGCAGATGGCCAATATTTGGAGTTAGCTCTACAGGAGTGAGACATTATTTGTCTGAGGATATCTGAACTGTGTGGGTAATAATTTAATGCAGTGTTTACACGTCAAACCCTTTCCATAGACACCTGCCAGCGGATTGTGAGTGACAGGACACTACAATCTTTTCAGAAGCAGTAGTAAATTATAAGTTTACTGTGGTGTGAGTCATCCAAATCCTTCTTCAAACTGTGCAATGTCTATTCTCCACAAGCTGATATGAGCCAGATGCTACCTAGAAGGGGAAAATGGACCATTTCACTGCTGGGATACATTGAACATCCTGTGTTGAGAGTAGTTGTCTTTAAATTGAGTTTTCAATGGAATTATATTGCTGTGGCTCAGTATGTGTGGAAAAAAACATCCTATTATGTATGTTTCACAGTGCCACCATGTTGTATTTGAGTAGAATATACATTTATAGCTTCAGGGCTGTTTGCCTACAACCATAGCCTGCAGTCTACATCATGGGTTGATTCTGAAACTACTCTGAATTCTGTCTGCCATTTGATCTCTCATTTTAGGAGTGGATCCAACAGGGAACACCAAAAGTTTTCTGGATTTCTGGATTTTTCTTTACCCATTCTTTTCTAACGGGAGCACTGCAAAATTATGCCAGAAAATACAAGACTCCAATAGACTTGCTGGAGCTTCACTTCCATGTAACCCAGCATGAGAGTGCCCATGAAATTGACAGTTCTCCGGTAATATTCTTGTCCCATTGTTATATGTTTTTCGGTAGTCTACATTTGTGACTAGCAGATCAATCATGTTTTATGAAGGCATCACTTGACTACAACATGTGAGGCCCTTAAGCAGAAGCAGCGTCTTTAGCAAATTATGTGTTAATCTAGTCATGCATATTTTTTTCTGTGTATTTAACAAAAAATAAATAAAAAAATGTTTTATAAAAGTGAAAATACAGGTGCATTACTGATCCTCAAATGTTCATCAAATGTGTGTATGCCAGACAGACCACACCAATAAAATGCCACTTAATCTAGTCCTGTTAGTAAGCCATTGAAATCAGCCCCAGACAATGAATTATATTTAAAGTTTCTTTGGGGGGAAGTTATATATTTAGCTCTCTCTTTTGCTGTTTTCTCTGCTGGGTCCAATGCCAAACATAGACTGTGTTAGATGCCATGAAGTCACTGACACAAGAGATGCTTCTTTAGTTAAACAAGGTGTATCTTGACACCCAGTATGCCTCCCTCTCACACACCAACTACACCTATGTGGATCCAAAGAGAAACGCCACAAGGCATTGGTGCCTAATTCCGGCACAGGCCTGGTAACCTTGCAAAAAACAAAAACAGTCTCCCACTGGATGGATCAGACAGACACCACATTTGGCATCCAACATGTGGTTTCAATCAGATTGTGTGTAGTTCATCCAAGCAAATATCAGACATTCCCTAGTCGTGAAGCCCCTGGGAGAGGAAGTCCAACATCAGACAGACCACTGGAACACACAGTTTTACAAGGAAATATAATCCAGGTTAAAGTGAGTGCTGAAATGTTTAGAGCTTTAAAGATAGCTAGTTCCTGATTAGTATGTGTTATGTGGTATGATTAGATGTGTTCCATATAAGAAGCTGCTTAATTTATTTTAGAGAAGTTTAGTGGCAACAGTGCCAAGATGAGTGGCAAAGTGAGAATTAATATTCTACAGAACACTGATGATTGGGGAGGTATTTGTTATGTATCTGTTATTCATTATAAATAATCTAAAAAATTCTATTTCCTAGTAGTAACTGATATCACATTTAACTTCTTTGCAGCTGGATGGTATATATATCAGTGGTCTTTATATCGAAGGCGCGAGATGGGACCGGAAGACAAGATCGATCTCTGAATCTTTCCCCAAAGTATTATATGAAAGCATGCCCATTGTATCCTTGCACATAAAAATTGTCTATCAAATATGTTTGCTCAGAATTAAATAGCCACCAAAATAATAAAGGAGCCATAGTATTTTTTTAGTTTCAAATACCATGCCCTCCCCTTATTTTCAATACACTAGCATAAGTGAAACGGAACTGTAAGTTAGTAAACAAATGCCTGCAATAAGGCTTCACGTCACATGACCTAAGTTTATTTACTGAAAAGATGATATATCGCATCCTGCAACTGACCACCTCTTTCTGATTGTCTGATTTATATAACAAATATGTTAAAAGTACCATACTTTACACAAAGGCAGTTATTTCTGTCATGTATTCCTTATGAAATGCAATATGTGATGGTTTATAATATTTTTTTATTTGAAGCAAAAATTTGAGGTTCATGATTCAAAATATACCATATGGTATGATGCAGCAGTAAATTAACTAGTTTTGCAAAAACAGAGGAGGTCATTGGTTTTGTATTTATTCCCTTCTCATGACAATTATTCTCAAATTAACTGTCATTGTTAATTGATTATTTTAATTTTAATAGAGTAGTCCTAATTTACCATATCAGTTGATTATATTTGACCAAAGACATGTATATGCAAGCATATATTTATCAATCACATTCCTTCACAAACCAATCAAGATTTGGCTACTACCTGGTGTCAAAATGGCCACAATGGATTCTCTCTATGCATGTCCAGGTAGAATCTTTGATTGTTGAAACTGAAATGTAAGGTGCAAATGTGTGTTTGTGTAGAGAAAATTACCACAAAAATGTCAAAGATACGTGACTTATCACCAGGGACTAATCTCTCACAAGATATGTGAAAATGAGGACTAACTCAGATTTTGTGAAGGCACCTTACAGTATATGGTTATCTCTACATACACCATAGGGTCATTAATTTAACTGACCTGTTCCATGTTCTTACAACAAGAACGATCAATGGAAATAATTTGTATCTTCAGTGTGATCACGCAATAATATCCTTCATCTAAATTTAAATATATTAAATGTGAATAGTTTGTACAGGATTGTGATGGCTAAGTCAATAAGGGCATGTATATTTTAGGTGTTAGTATTCTGCTAACTTCGGCTGCTTCTGTTACACTTTAGAAAAAGTAAACATCAACTGCTTTGACATATCTATGACCATGCTTACCTTTAAGCAGATCAGTCATAGCCTAATTCAGGGTTGTCCAAGTTTTTTCTGCAGTGGGCCACTTCATCAGAATTGTATACGTGCGTGGGCCGCACTCATTTTTCACTATGATAAAATATGGCCTTTAATAAGATATGCAGATTAAAATAAAGAAAATGACACAAAACCTTTACTTTTCCTCTCACTGATTTCTGGGCCTAGAAAGTTTTGTGACTACAAATTCAGGATTCTGGATAAGTAAAAATGAAATAGTTCTATTTATTTTAGGGGTGCACTAAAATGAAAGTTCTGGACCAAAACCGAAAATTCAGGGTTCACTTAAACGAAACCGAAAATGACCCCCCCCTCACCTTTAAAAATAATAAAAAAAAATCCCACACTTTTAATAAAAGTAAGTTACACACCAAAATTGTACAAAAAAATTATATATTATGATTGTTAACAGCAGTCTCAGGAATACCCAGATTCCAGCATGTACTGGTTGGCTGGGCATGATAGGAGTGCTGTCAACAATCATATATAAATTAATAGTTATTGTATTTTTTGTCCAATTTTAGTGCGTTAACACACCACAATTGGACAAAAAAAAATCAACAATATGACTTGGCATGATAGGAGTGTGATTGCTAAGAGCAAACACACTCTTTTTTGTACCCAGGCAACCAGTAAATGCTGGAACCTAGACATGATGGGACTGTGACTGCTGTTAGCTGTTAGCAATCACACTCCTATCATCCCATGTCAGCCAGTACATGCTGGTACAGGGTGGCTGTAAGTGCAGACCCCATACTGCTGGCAGCATCAATAAACAAGGGGGGCAGCTAGCCAGGTTTCAGCATGTACTGGCTGACTTGGCATGATAGGAGTGTGATTGCTAACAGCAAACACACTCTTTTTATACCCAGACAACCAGTAAATGCTGGAACCTAGGCATGATGGGACTGTGATTGCTGTTAGCAGATTGCTGTTAGCAATCACACTCCTATCATCCAAAGTCAGCCAGTAAATGCTGGTACAGGGTGGCTGTAAGTGCAGACCCCATACTGCTGGCAGCATCAATACACAAGGGGGCAGCTAGCCAGGTTTCAGCATGTACTGGCTGACTTGGCATGATAGGAGTGTGATTGCTAACAGCAATCACAGTCCCATCATGCCTAGGTTCCAGCACTTACACATCCATGCTATCACACACACACACACTCATTCATTCACAGATTCATTCCCTCAATCACGCATACTCATTCAAACACCCTCCCCCACCCCCTTACCTGCACCACAGCTCTCGATGCCGCTCATAGACTTCAGCAGGGGGCGTGGCCTCCCGCTTCCTCTGTGCAGGACAAAAGACCCTCCCACAAGTAAGCAGCAGGGCTCTTGTGATCCTGGCTGCGGATCTCACGCGGGCCGCACCTCGAGGTCCCGCGGGCCGCATGTTGGACGCCCCTGGCCTAGTTCAATGACCAGTCAATTTATAATATAGCAACAGTATGTAATTTTGTGCCTCTACAAATTAATCTACCAGTTTAAAAGTAACAATTTGTTTTAATAGTATGTGTCTTTGTGGATTTGTTGTTAGGCTACTAAATATTTTTTTGTCTTTTAGTTTACAAGACAAGTGCTCGACGTGGGGAGCTTTCCACAACCGGACATTCAACAAACTACGTGTTAACTATTGATTTACCTACAGAAAGATCTTCAAACCACTGGGTGAACAGAGGAGTTGCTTGTCTCTGTCAGCTGGATTATTAATTGATCTACATGCATGCAAAGACAAATCAATGTGTCAAGCTATAAGATAATACAACTGATTCTGTAAATATATAGTTATATGATGTATTGCTTAAATAAATATGGGTATATGCTTTATGTACTTTATACTCTTATTTACTTAGATACAGGCCCGGACTGGGACAAATAATAGGCCCGGTCTGACTGAGCAGCCTGTTTTTATGAAAAAACATATATGTACATACACATACATAATACTTCATTCATTCATTCATTCATTCAACATGGGAAGCCTGAAGCCACAATTTAGTGCGACTAATCCTTGAAATAAATATTATAGAGTAAATAACACAATACCTTAACTTTTCCACTAAATGATTTCAGGGCCTTGAATGTTTTGTCCCCTGAAGTCACTACAAATTCAGGAGGGCATTTTATCTCTGGATAAGTGAAAATGAAATAGTTCCTACTGTAAATTAAGTGCCAGGAAACAGATAACCAAACACACACACCAGGACAGGCTTTTCCACACCGACACCCAGACACACACACCCAAGACAGGTTCTGCCACACTGACACCCAAACACACACCAGGACTGGCTCTGCCACACCGACATCCAAACACACACACCAGGACAGGCTCTGCCACACCAACACCAACACCAGACACACACACCAGGACAGTTAAAAAAGAACAAATGGTTCAGCACTCAACTCCCAGGAAGCTGGGTGGTAGCAGGAAAAAACACAGAAAAGAATCCCAGCACTCCAATCAGCTTCCAGTCCTTAGGTTACTTTATTCAGAGAATGCAAAACAAAAAAAAAAGCAATGTTTCGGCCAAACAGGGCCTTTTGAGCTTGACAATGGCCCTGTTTGGCTGAAACGTTGCTTTTTTTGTTTTGCTTTCTCTGAATAAACTAACCTAAGGATCTGCCACACCAACACCCAAACACACACCCCAGGACAGGCTCTGACACCCAGACACACACATCAGGACATGCTCTGCCACACTGACACCCAGACACACACCAGGACAGGCTCTGCCACACCGACACCCAAACACACACACACACACCAGGACAGGCCCTGCCACACCGACACCCAAACACACACACAACAGGACAGGCTCTGTCACACTGACACCCGCATCCGGAGGGTTTCCACGGACGGTTTCACTTTGGTATTGATTTATGTGATGGTCGCTGCCCCCAAAACAGCCTGCCTGTGGCATCTTTGCCCCCAAAACAGCTTGCCTGTGGCATCTTTGCCACCAAAACAGCCTGCCTGTAGCATCTTTGCCCCCCTTACACATCCATGCTATCACACACACACATTCATTCACTCCTTCACAAATATTCATTCACTAATTCACAGGATAATTTGGTTTTAAATGCATATTGTTACCTCATTTTATATGAAAGGATCTAATAACTTTATATTTTGTAATATGCAGTAAGAGCTATATTATATTTGTAAAAGACACAAGCATATTATATCTACTTTCTCATGAAAGTATACATTGAAAACGGGCTTGAATTGATTTTCCTATGTATTAAAGCTGATTGGTGTAAAAATGTAGTATTCACTATCTATATTCATCTAATTTTTGATGAAAGTTTGTGTTACTCATGTTTATAGGTAAGTGCAACATTGTACAAAACATGTATGATGAGCTGTTTTCTTGATTTTATTGGGGGTGACGTATAAAGAGAAATTATTTTGTGAACTGATATTCATTCGTACATTGATACTCATTAATTCCTACATTCAGATACTAATTTACATATACTCATTCACAAACATTCATTCACTCACTCCTTCACAGATACTCATTAATTCACTCACTCAATCTCACATACTCCTTCATACAGCCTCCCTCACCCCCTTACCTGAACTGATGATGTACACTCCGCTCGCAGACTTCCGCGCACAACCTGTTCTACTGCACAGGGGAAGCAGACGCGCAGCAGGGTCATGTGACGTACGTGACGTACGTAAAGTGACTCTGTTGGATTCCTGCGTCCCCCTGGCGGTAGAAGAGACGCTGCTCATGCGCGTCTGCCAGGTAAGTAGCGGACCTGGTCGCAGTTGCTGTGGGCTTAAGGGGCAGGTGCCCCTTTTGCCCTGCGTTAAGGACGGCCGCATAGGCTCAGTCAGTCTGGTCCTGACTGGGCCTATTTTAAGGTAAGGGCCTGGAGCTGCCGCTCCATCAGCCCCTACATCAATCCAGCCCTGCCGCCCCATGGCCAGTCCGGGCCTTCTTAGATATGATTACCATTCCGGTAAAATAATCCACTGCTTTCTTAAAAAAATCAGCGGGAGCAGGTGGGAGCGGGATTAAAAAAGCAGTCCCGCACAGGGCTCTACTCTACTCCATGTTCACCTATCTCTCTCCCTACAAGTCATGATGTATTACCTTAGACTGTTCTGCCCCATATACACTGTTACACTGTTCTGCCCCATATACAAATCCCAACAGCCAAATGTCCATCTTCATTCTACTCCTACAAAGCCAACCTCTACTGCACGTTACCACCAAAACCTGTCCTTCTCCTTATAATTAAGGCTAGATTAATAAGCATAATTTATTAAGAATCAATAATTAAATGTATTTTATTCATTCAATTAAGATGCCAGGTAGTTAAGAATACGTTGTGTTTAAAAATACATTGAATATTATATACTTATCACTGTTCAAATATTTTAAAATGTAATGTAATTTTTATTCATGTTTATCAATAGTATAAACAATTGAAACATAGTTCAAATATTTTTATAGATTTGTCTGTCTATAAAAGAAAAAACATATCTTTTTATGCTATTTAGGGATATATAAGAAACTAGATACTTCAAGCTACTTTATGATATGCCAGTAACACCCAGTGTTGACTAAAATAAACTGTTGTATTTTTCAATCTAATGTGAATTTAATTTGCTAATTTATAACTTAAGTTGTTAGACCGCCACACCACATTATAAGAACAGCTAACCACAATACAAGCCGCTGCAGCTTATGCATATAACTAAATGGTACAGTACATCAATAATCAACAACACTTAATTAAGTGACTAGAAACTAAATTGCTTTAATGTTATGTGAAAATTAGCTATAAATTATAGTATACATATACATACATTATTATTGGCAACACAGTTTAGCAGCTGATGATATTATTATTGACTTTACTTTTGATTTTGACCATTTATAAGCACACATAAGGTCATTAGTCCACATACTCAAAGATTACACATGTATTTATAAAAGTCCCTTTATGAAAGGAAACACAAGGGCTTCCACTGGAAAATATTTGTTTTATTATTTTTTTTTGTTATTCTCGTTTCTCCTTTTTATTTCACTTGTTTCTCTTTTTGGATGTTACTCATAATTAATATAATAGAAAAAAAATCTCACAACAAATAAGTTACTTTTTACACATTTTATTTTACTGATTGATCACATAAATACATGAATATTTGTTTTAGTTGGGGGGAATCATAGTAATTTAGTTTTTCTGCATTAAAAATGCACCTGCCTGCCCCCCCCCCGAGTAATTTCTACTTTTTAAGCAATGTATGCAAGGTTTCCTTTTTAACATGCAGTAATAGGGTTAAACAATAGGTAAATTTAAATTATTAATCTTAACTTTTTCATTAACATGATAGATGCGACATTTCCTGAAACTTTGCATGCGCTGTGACATTAAGAGTGGTCCAATGAAGTATATATTACAACACTAGTGACACAGAAACAAGATCGCTTCCGTGATAGTTTCCTAATGCCATGTTTATCATTATAGCACAATTATCAATCTTGATCCACAATGAATGTCCTTTAAGTTAAAGTTTTAAGGTAATAAGAGTGTGATAAGCTGTTCTCAGCAAATTGATTAGACTCTAATTTGAACTAAGGGCCCTTGTTGGCAAATGAGTGAACTAATGCTCTTAAATTAGAGCTAGTAACTTCCTTATTTTAGGACACTTAAAAATATATATTATTTATCAGTGCTAAATGTCATGACTTGGTGAACCAGCGACAGGTTTATTGGTGGCTAAGGCTCATTGATGCACGTGGGGGGTGAAGGCTGGCCTGTGTGGTCAAATCCAACAGACGAGCTACTATAGCATAAATTGCTGAGAAAGTTAATGCTGGTTCTGATAGAAAGGTGTCAGAACACAGAGTGCATCGCAGTTTGTTCTCTATGGGGCTGCGTAGCCACAGATCTGTCAGGGTGCCTGTCAAGGCCCAGGTAATCAGGTTGGGTAGGAGCCTCATTGCACTGGATACCTGGGGTTCTGTCTGCACACCGCGATGCATGGTAACCAAAGGAGAAGACAGACAGACACAAAAGGAATACACCACAGGCAGAATTTCAGGTAATGCTATGTATTGTATATTATGGCACGACAAGCAAATACAGGTTAAACAGTCTCTTAAACGGCAAGTAAACGTACGTATGGCAGGAAGCCCTCAGGAGGGGCGCACGGCAGAAAGCCCACTGGCAGGGCTGAAGGTAGGAACAGTACAGGATCAGGTGCACAGGAAACCAGGAACAAGTCAGGATCAGGTACAGGGCCAGAGCAAAACGGTCCTATAACTTCAATGCAAAGGCCCCTAACCGGAGAGTGTTCAGATATAGGCCTGGTCATTAGGTCAGGTGTGAAAGACATAGGCTTCAGGTGTGGGAGGCATAAAGCTTGTTGGTTAGGTCAGGTGTGGTAATGGCATAGATATAGGTAAAACCAAACACATATATATGTGTATATCTTCATTAGTAATAGTAGACTTGTACACAGAGATCAAAATAGATTTG
Organism: Spea bombifrons; assembly: GCF_027358695.1. Lineage (NCBI taxonomy): Eukaryota > Metazoa > Chordata > Amphibia > Anura > Pelobatidae > Spea > Spea bombifrons. The sequence goes on from NC_071090.1 coordinate 41,174,516, forward strand.
GACAAATTTGTAGTTAATATTTCCTGACAAGAAGGGAACTACAAATAAAGCCAGAGGGCATCTTTCTGCATGTGACATACTCACCTCCAGAGCTGGCTCTGGGGAGGCATGTGCGAAAAGTGTTCACATTAAGGTCCTGCCAATGACTGGTTTCAAATCATGGAGGGGCGGCAACAAGGATGCATTTTCTGTGTCAGGTAAATGCTTTAATTGTGTATTGTTCATTTTAGAAGAATGCAAATTAATGTACTCACAGAGTTCTTTAATATACATACTTCCTGTCAGGACTTACCTGCATGGTTGTCCCATGCTGCTCCGGTCCCGCTGCCCTCCAAGGTCTACTGCAGAGGGACCCGCCACTAAGACCTCCTCGAGCCACCACTCTTCTGAGGTAGTGGGCACGAGCTACTCACCCGCTACCATGCAGCCTCACATCTCCCTGGCTGAATGCGCGATCACGGTGACCTCAATCGCCTCGTTCTCCCTCCTGCCTGCCTATTTAAATGCCCTGCTTACGGGATCCTTGTCTACATCCATTACACTTCCATAGTGGGGGGCTGACAGACATTTAACTGTCCCTTTAAGTTAAATATTTCCTCCTCGTTCATAAACCCACAGTTGAGTTTTTCTATATTTTAGACTGATCATTGTTTGATGAACATGATAGCTTTTTGATTAGTGTACATAAGATAAATAAAGGAAATTAATTCTTAATCTTTGTCTTGATGCAATTAGTCTAGGCATTATAATTACAGTCTTTTCACTGTTACTAATGAATCTAGTGATTATAAAAACATTTCAGTTTTCATTAATCAAGAAACTTTAAATTATCCAATAATACTGCATAAGCATATTATGAATATACTGTACATCTCTTAATGTTAAGTTTTATAAAGATGTATGCTACCCATTTAAGATGACTTACCATTTATTTTGGTAAAAAAAAAACAATACAACAGCAACCATTTTTGTATTAACGGCAACATAAAAATAAATGATATGGGCATATTTCATTAAGATAATAATGGAGTACAGAACAGGAAAACAGAACTCCTACATTGCTTTTTTTACTATTGATGTATAGTATTTTTCTATATGGAAAATTCTGTTATATGCCTTATAGCAGGGAATACATACCACAAATATCATAAGCACTTAAAATCTAAAAAAAAAATTGCAAGAATGTATACAAGAATCTATCACAGTTTATCCTGAAGCACCATATGAAAAAATAATTTAATAATTTAATTATGGCACTTAACACATATATAACAAATATATATTATTACAGTTTATTCTGAAGCACCATATTGGTGTGCCCAAATGTTTAGTTCTGCTGTGGAGAAATAAAACCACTTAACGTTCTGAACTACACATGTGGACTATTGTCTGACCTCAGCTATAGGCCGTCCTGCCACAATGTATATAATTGTTTTTTTGTGTTTTTTTATACAAAAAGGCTGACATGTCTAAATCTATATTTAAGCCACTAGGGGTCAGGGTTTTCAAGTCAAATATCGTTTAATGTGTACTTGGCAAAGCGTTTTAGTTCATCTTTTTCAATTGGGGGTTATTTTACCAGTTTCTTAAACCCATGTTTCCCAATGTAAATCAGACCTTAATCAGTCCTTTTTTTTGTCTTCGAGTTAGGATAGTGCTATGCCTATCCATGTATGTTTAAACATCCTTACTATATTAGCTTCTGCCACCTCTCATGGGAGGCTGTTCCATTTACCTTCCACCTTCTGAGCAAAGTAAAACTTTATTACGTTACATCTAAATTTCTGACCCTCCGGTTTAGGCTATAGCCTCTTGTTCTAAAATTTCTGCTCTGAAATAAACTTCTCATGTAGTTTGTTAAATCCCTTACATATTTAAATGTTTCTATCACATCTCCCCTCTCTCTTTCCTCCAACCAATACACATTATAATAAAAGTACTTTTTTAGATTCAGATCAGAAATTGAGACCTCTCACAAAAAGCCAAAGAGAGATACACCATATATAAAAGAGGCAATAGGAAGACATGTAAAGTGGAGATTATAAAGGCCTTAAAACCTGGGGACCCTCCATGGCATGGCATGGAATGTCATACACATATTGGGGTGTTTAACAGAGACATATACCAGGAGCTGTAAATTCATACCTAAAGTACAAAGTTTGTGGGAAAAATAAACACAAAAAAATACTACTGCAAACTTTGACAGGCTGGTGATAAAATGTGTGCAAGGAAAGAGTTAAATCACAGTGACTGTTTACCATGTAGAATGAAAAAAGTTAATAAAATTAATAATTAATTAACAACAGTTACAACTGTATAAATCAAAATAATGCAACATATTATCTGCAGAAGTAAAAATGTCATATCTTTCATCTTCCCCTTGTGAGCCACACATCACGACCATTACATGGTCGTATTGGCAGACATATTAGAAACATTTTGTCAGCACATTTTTACAATCACCACATTAGTGATCAATGGACACTACAATTCATGGGAATAGAAATACCGTATTTGCTCGATTATAAGACGAGGTTTTTTCCAGAGCAAATGCTCTTATAATCAGGGTCGTCTTATAATCAGACCTCAAATAGGTCTGATTATGAGACTAAGATCCAGATCCCCCACAGCGATGCAGAGGACCTGGATCCTCCTGTGTTAACCCCCCCACCCAACTTACCGGTGCTTCTGAGTCCTGGTGCTTAGTCCGGGCTGCGTGTAGAGCTCTACGCGATCCAATCACGTAGAGCTCTACACGCTTCCCGGACTAAACACTGGGGACCCAGATGCAGGGGACCTGGATCCTCCTGTGTTAACCCCCGACCCAACTTACCGGGGCATCTGAGTCCCCGGTGCTTAGTCCGGGCTGCGTGTAGAGCTCTACGCGATATAATCGCGTAGAGCTCTACACGATACAATCGCGTAGAGCTCTACACGCTGCCCGGACTAAGCACTGGGGACTCAGAAGCACCGGTAAGTTGGAGGGGGGGGGGCATAACACAGGAGGATGCAGGGGACCTGCATCCTCCTGTGTTATGCCCCCTCCAACTTACCGGTGCTTCTGAGTCCCCGGTGCTTAGTCCGGGCAGCGTGTAGAGCTCTACGCGATTCGCTTGGAGCTCTACATGCTGCTCGGACTAAGCACCTGGGGCTCAGATGCAGGGGACCTGGACCCTCCTGTGTTATGCGCCCCCCCCAACTCAGAAGCACCGGTAAGTTTGGAGGAGGGAGGGGGAGTGTTAAATGGGGGGGTGTAAGGCATTTCTGGAGGCAGAGTGCTCTGTGAAATGCCTTTTAACCCCTTTAATGCCACTCTGCCTCCTGAAATGCCTTAAACCTCCCTATATGCCACTCTGCCCCATAATATGCCTTTTAATCCTCTAAGTGCCAGAGTGGCATATAGGGTTAAAAGGCATATCATGGGGCACAGTGGCATATAGGGTTAAAAGGCATATTATGGGGCACTGTGGCATTTAGAGGGTTAAAAGGCATATCATGGGGCACAGTGGCATATAGGGGGTATAAGGCACTTCTGGGGCAGATGTGCATAACTGGGGGGCAGGTTGGAAAATAGAAGGAAATAAAACCAAAATATTTTTCTCAAGCATACCTTTTATTAAAAAAAGTGTTTAAATGAATTAACATTTACTGGTAAAACTTTTTTCCTATAGGGTCGTCTTATATTCAGGCTTTTTCTTTTTTTCCTAAATTAATATTAAGATTTGGGGGGTCGTCTTATAATCAGGGTCGTCTTATAATCGAGCAAATACGGTAGTTTATAAAATGAGATTGATTTTTCAGTCCAAAATCGTTACCCCCTCAGGTTTAAATGTAGACTTTGATCTCCATGTTTTTTTAATATAATAGTTAAACACCCAAATGGCATTTCATATTTTGGAAATGTTTTTGGCTTAATTGTATGTTTTTATTCGTCTTCTTTTCACTTTTTCCTTTTTCTTATTTATTTTCCTCTTATGAGCTTATATTGTTGATTTTTATTTTTATAAGAAATGTTCATGCTATATTTCTTGAATAGAGAAGTTTTAATGAAGACCCCAGAACAGGTATATTTAAATTGTGAGTATATGAATAAAATACACAAAGATGAGAAAAATCTTCCAGGAACACTTATTGTATCTGGAATAAGTTCAGTAACCTCAAGATCTTTCGGAATATATAGATAAATTGCTTCAACCCATAGTGATCAAACAACCATCTTATTTAAAGGATACTGGGGACATACTACATGTTATAAATAACACAAAATGGCACACTACTTATATATTAGTTACATGTGATGTCAATAGTCTATACACCCTCATAGAACATCAAAAAAGATGTGAAGCAGTTAACAACATATTAAAACAGGACAATACACTTCAAGAAAAACAGATTGATTTTATTATTAAAGGGATTTATATGATATTAACCCATAATTATTTCTGGTTCAATAACCAATTTTATTTACAGTTAAGAGGCACAGCTATGGGCACAAAATTTGCCCCTAGCTACGCCAATCTTTTTATGTCAGCTTGGGAACAAATTTTTATTAATCCACATTTAGGCCCAGATGGTAATTTGATACTGTGCAAAAGATATATAGATGATCTTTTTTTATCTGGAATGGTTCTCCCGAAGATTTAAACACATTTATTAACTCACTTAATGATAATCAGTGGGGTATTAAGCTCACATCATCATTTAGCCAGGTCCAGGTTGATTTCCTCGATTTAACTATATATATAGAGAGAGAATTCCTCTATCAAAACAAGAACTCATTTCAAATCGGTAGACGTTAATAGTTATTCTTTTAGACAGGTGTCATTATCCCCCCTGGCTTTTAAATGTCCCCAAGAGCCAATTTTTAAGACTGAGAAACAATTGCACAGATAAGAGTCAATATGAGGCCCAAGCACAATTATTAAAGAATTCTTTTGTAGAGAAGAAATATGACCCCAAAATTCTAGATAATACTATAAAAGAAGTATCCCAAATAGAACAACAATATATACTTAATAATATTAAGAATAATAAGTATGAACAATCTAAATTAAGACACCCCACTGGTTCTGAACTATAGTGGTGTAGGAACAAAAGTAAAGAAAGTAATAGAAAAACACTGACCATGACTGACCACGACCCAAAATAATCTTTAGGGGTGCACCAAAACTAAAAAATAGTCTAGTTAACAGTTACTTAACAGATGAGGAAGGGTCACAATATATCTCTAGTAGAGACTTCAATTCCTTTCAAAGGTGCAAGTTTTGTTTGGCCTGTAGGACAACAAAGAATCATTCTGACAAAAAAGTCAAAAACCTTTTCTTCATTCACAACCAAACAACAATATAACATTAAACATGCACTAACTTGTCATACAAAGAATGTTATATATGTCCTAAATTGCCCCTGTGGTTTACAGTATGTAGGGCGTACGATGAGAGCATTACATATAAGGATAGAAGAACATAAAAGGAATATAAAAAATCATACCCAGAATCACAGTGTGCCAATGCATTTCGCAAAACACATCATAACGGTAACCCTAGACATCTTAATTATATGGTGAATACATTTTGGAGTGGGGGTAACTTTATTAACCAATTAGGAAAAGAAGAAATGAAGTGGATCTATACTCTAAAAACTTTAATACCTAATGGATTAAACAATGATTTTGAATTGTGTCATTTTTTTTAATTATGTTGCGATTTGACAAAGACACACAAGGAATATTTTGTATCCAATATTGGTTCATTATTGACTTTCCATTATGTTTTTTCTCTGATGATTTTTAGCCTAAAAGCACATTTTGTAAGTAATATAAAAATGAATATAAAAGGGACATTAAATTACAGAATTTTAATACAATATAACCGTATTGGCTCGAATATAGGCCGCACTTTTTTCCCCCACTTTAAGTCTTTAAAGTGGGGGTGCGGCCTATATTCGGGGTTTAGCGCAGGCAGCGGGGTTAGGATACAGATCCCCCGCAGCGGTGCAGGGGACCCGTATCCTACTCCCCGATACGCACAGACAGCCTCCCCTGCCAGCACTTCCCACGGGGGGGGGGTGCCGGCACGGGAGGTTGTCTAAGCGCATCGTGCGGACCGTCCGCACGATGCGTTTTACCTCTGCCCACCCCCGACTTACCGGAGCAGACTCCCGGGTGTCTTGCGGGGCCGGCGGGAGACATCTACACGGAGGGCGGCACAGCCCAGAGTCTGGTTGGAGGGGGCGGCACTTACAGTGCCATCTCCTTCAACAGAGATTAGTAAGGAGAGTGTTATAGGCAGATCTGCAGACGTGACGTCATCCCCTGCATATTGGACTCCTCCCTCACTTACACTCCAGGTACCTCGTGGTACCTGACAGTACCTGAGCCTACTATGACAGGTTTGCGCCTGTGCTAAAATGACACAACGACATGCAGCTGGTCTACTTCAACCCCTACCGGTACCCAAACAACCATGGACTGATGTTACATTGGACTTTATAGTTGACCTACCTGCTTCTCAGGGCCATACTACTATCTTAGTGGTGATCCGGTTCACTAAAATGGCCCATTTTATCCCAGCCAAGGGATAACCTACCTCAAGCGAGACTGCCTCCTTGTTCCTGAAAGAGATCTTCCGCCTTCATGGTCTACCACAGTCAATTACCTTGACCGCGGCACTCAGTTCACTTCTCGTTTTTGGCATCCTTTTTGCAAGGGACTCCGTATGCAACCTAACTACTCTTCCTTGTTCCACCCACAGAGCAACGACCAAACTGAGAGAGTCAGCCAGATACTTGAACAATATTTGCGTTGCTTCATCACTTACCTGCAGGATGATTGGGTTTCGTTATTACCAACAGCAGAGTGTCACAGTCCCGGGTCCCGGACGGTACCGGCAGGAGTTTGCCAGTACACGGCAAACGCAGGGATCCCGGGCTGCATCCTCGGATCCCGGCAATCACAGGCAAGCCGATGCCTGTGAGCGCCGGGCTCCGAGATCGTGTGACAGTGACTCGGTTCCCGGCAGACACAGGCAAGCCGATGCCTGTGAGCGCCGGGCTCCGAGATCGGGTGACACTGACCTGGTTCCCGGCAGACACAGGCAAGCCGATGCCTGTGAAAGCCGGGCACCGAGGTCCAGCGTTACTGACACGGATCTCGGCAGACACAGGCAGGCGGATGCCTGTGGTCCACCGAGATCCGGGTCATATAGAGCTTCCTATGGGGATCTTCCTTCCACACTGCAGCAGCCTGCCTGCAGCAGTGGAGATCCCCGGAGTCAGGGACTTACCTCGGCTCGGTCTCTTCGCGGCAGAAGCGTCTCGTTGCCACGCAACTGGAGGCGTGGTTTGGATGGTCGTCTTCTGCGTTGACGCCATCTTAGGGGCGGGGTTAGGTTCTGGCGCCAGATTTAAAAGTCAGGAAGTTCTCTAGTCAGTTACCCTGTTGTGGTCTTTATGCTCGGTTGTGTTTTGTGTTACTTCCAGCTAATTATTTGACCCTTTGCTTGCCTGACCTCTCTTTGCCTGCTGATTTTGTACTGTGCCTTGCTGATCTTGTTGCTGAACCTCGGATTGTCTGACTACCCTCTCTGGATCTCGACCACGGCTTGCCTGACTACCCTCTCTGGATCTCGACCACGGCTTACCTGACTACCCCCTCTGGATCTCGACCACGGCTTACCTGACTATCCGCTCTGGATCTCGTCCTCGGCTTATTGTGTTCCTGTGTCCGTATCCTGCCTCGGCTTTCCAGTCTTTGCTTAGTCTGGCTCCTTGTACTTGCAACTCCGTATCTACTACCTATACCTACCTTCTGGCCTCCTTGCTGTTGAGATCATCTAAATCCTGGGGTGCTGCTGCCAGGGGCTCCTCCTTTGGTCGTGGTATTCCAGGTGGAATAACTTCCGCGGTAAGTGCCAGTATTAGGAAGGTCGTGACAGTGAGTACACATATAACAACCAAGTGCAAAGATCCACTGGCTGCTCACCGTTTTACACCACCTATGGTTATCACCCTGTTTGTCTGCCGAATTCTCCCATGCCCAACGCTGTACCCAAGACCACTACAAGACTCCAGCAACTAGTCCGGTCTTTCCGCATCATTTGCTGCAACCTCCTCAAGGCTCAAAGAGGGTACAAGACCTACTCTGACCCACAACGTTCTCCTGCTCCCTGTTACCAAGAGGGAGATAAAGTTTGGCTTTTGACCACTCACCTGCGCCTTTCTTGTCCCACCAAGAAGCTCGGTCCCCGGGACCATTTCCTGTGATAGAGATGGTGGGATCTGCTGCTCTCAGGTCCCCCCCGCGGTACTCAGCTTGGTCCCACACCGCGTCCTCTTTCCGACCCGAAGAGGGGTCTGACGTGGTACACCCGCTCACTCCCCAGCGTTGATGGTGCCGCAATCTTCTTCCCGGCACTGTGATCTTCAGGACGGCCGGAAGACAACTGCAGGGCCGTCCCAACAGAGACGGAGTGGCGCGTGCGCATACAAATCCTCTTCTTAAAGGCACAGTCAGCAACATTCCCAGGTGTATGGAATCAGACTTTGCCTTTTGGAGAAATACCCACATGGGTGCAACTGGCTCTCAGGAGTGGGACGCTGAGACAGAAGGGCGTGACTCAGCATTACCTTTTTTTTTTGGTCATGTCAGTAAGGGGTTTTACAATAGAGGAAAAATCCTGAATTAATTTCCTACAGTAGTAACTGAACCCAAGAAACAGAGTGGTGACCTACGTGTCGTGGCTATAGTGAAACGGCCCTCTGAAATCACGTAGCCAAAGAAGATGACCTGTTTGCGGTAGAACTCACACTTCTCCAGTTTGCGAAATAGATTATTCTCCCGTAAACTTTGCAGGACTCAGGCTACATCTGCATGATGGTTTTCTATGGAGGCGGAATAGATCAGAATGTCATCTAGGTATACCACCACACATTGTTGGAGCATGTCCCGGAGGATATAATTTATGAAATCCTGGAAAACCTGGCCCTCCATTATCCTTACCAAATTAAAGGCCCTCGCGGGTCGAGCTTAGTAAACACCTTGGACCCTTTCAAGCGATCGACTAACTCGTAATAAGTGGAATCATGTAAACGTTTTTAACTGTGATACAGTTGAGCCTCCTGTAATCAACACAGGGTCTCAGTTATCCTCTCTTTTTCTTCATGAAGAAGAATCCAGCCCTGCAGGAGAGGAGGGCTTACGGATGAATCCCCGGGACAGAGCATCCGCAACATACTGCTCCATGGCTTTATTCTCTGCGACAGATAGAGGACAGACTCAACGTTGAGTAGGTACGGCACCCGGTTGCAGCTGAATGGTGCAATTGTACGGGCGGTGAGGCGGGAGCCCTTATCCAATACATCTCAAAACTCTTGGTACTCTTCGGCAATGAAGATACTGGAGAAGTGATTATCACCTTCACCACTTTCATTAGGCATGTCTTGGAACAGTTGGGTTACCATTTCATGGCTGCTGCCTTTACCCAATCTCATGTAGGATTGTGTGTGTGCAGCCACAGATATCCCAGGACCACAGCATAATGAGGATAGTGGATCACCTGGAGTTGTATGATTTCATGATGGAGAGCCCCTACAGGGGTCTGCCATCAATCGCCTCCATGGAAAGTGGAGCGGTTCACAGATTCAGTGGGAGAGAGTGCTTCAGGAACAAGGTGCTGTCGATAAAGAGAACCTGCTGCCTCTGTAATGATGGAGGTTTGAATGAGGAGGTTTATCCTCATGGCTAGAAGGGGGCGCTGCAATGCGATCTAAGGCCTGGCCCCCATATAACCTTAGGTGCAGGCGTTTCCTGGATGTGTGGCAAGTTCACAGCAGGTACCCTGCCTTACTGCAGTAAAGCACAGCCCTCCCCCTGCCTAAAGACCCTCTACTCAACCAAAAGATAGGTAAACCCAAGCTGCATGATATCTACCTCACCCAAGGTGCCGAAACTAGGAGCTGTGGGAGTAGAGGGAGGCATGGGTGGGGACAAAAATCTTAGGGGCTAAACAGATAGAAGTGCCTCCGCAAGTATTCCCTAAAGGATGGTCTCTCATGACTCGGGACTCCATAAGGATGCAATATGAGACAAGATCCTCCATATCTCTGGAGGAATCTCCAACATCAGTGCCTGACCTCACAAATTCTCTATGTGATGCATGGGCACAAATTCCCACAGAAACACTCCAAAATCTTGTGAAATGCCTCCCCAGAAGAGTGGAAGCTGTTATAGCGCCAAAGAGGGGACCAACTACTAATGTCTCTGTATATATAGAATGCAATGTCATAAAAATCCCTGTTGCTGCTATGGTCAGGTTACCCAATACTTTCGTCTATATAGTGTTTCTAAGGCTTGAACCTTAAAACAGGAAAAAACATTTTTTGAGCCTTTCAAATTTCTCCTTTCCTTAAAAGGAAAGGAGAAATTTGAAAGGCTCAAAAAATGTTTTTTCCTGTTTTGTTAATGAATCCTTTGCACTATACTATGTATATTGTTTTTGTTATTTTTTTCCCTCTGGAATATCTTTTCTCTTTGCAGAGAAAATACACCCCTTCATAATCACAGTCATTAGGAGATTTGTGTATTTTCCTTTTTTAAAAAAAAATTAAAATATTCAGTGAAAACAATATTTTGTTTTTGATATAGCATCCGGTAAAAACAATCGGATCTACATTAATACCTCATTTTTTGTTTATATATATAACGTGACTAATAATTCACAGGAGGATACTTTCTTAATAGAGCTTAATTCTCTACATTTGAGCCCCCCCCCCCTTAATAACTATGTTACTTAAAACATTTGCCTTTTATATTGCTCAATGCGGGAAATCTAACCGTGTGTGTCTATATAGCTCTGTGTTTACAGTATGAAAAACCTTTGGCCATGGAGGGTTTAACATTGTGGAAGCGGTCTCAGCTCTTGCAAGCTTTAATATCTATACATCATTATATGGGTTTAAGGTATATCACTATAAATTTAGGATTTCTGAAAGATGACAGATCCTTTCCTTGTTTCAATAGTGTCAGACTCACATTAGACTAATACTATACTACCGTAATATATATTTTACTCGACTAAGTTTTTTAAATACCGATCGCATCCTTATGGCATGTTTAAAGCAAACATCGCAGGTGCCCCGTTACGCTGATTTACAATACGGGCATGTCTCCTCCCCAAACCCCTCCTAAACTCTTCAGCAGTAGTTTCGGAGCATAGATTGTGAAAGGCCGCGCGCTGATGTCGTTTATTTTTAAAGGCAGTCAGCGACCAATCATCGCTTTCCTTGGTTACCGCGACATCCAATAGCCGTGGCCATTATTGCTCGGCGTCCCGCTTCCAGCCGTCGAGCGTAGTGTGGCCGTTACGGTGTCTGTTTCCGTTTTGTGGCTTTTGTTAAGTCAAATCCTTTCTTATCCGGTCCGGAAACATTCTGCCATCAAGGGGTGAGACGCAAAGGTGATCGCAGTCAGTTAACTGTGAGCGGTATTGTATGTGCACATCATGCCGGAGTTTCTCGAAGACCCGTCCGTCCTGACGAAAGATAAGCTGAAGACCGAGCTGGTGGCGAACAATGTTAGCCTGCCTTCTGGAGAGCAACGTAAGGATGTATACGTTCAGCTTTACCTCAAGCACCTAACCTCCAGGAACCGAGGGACCCCTGACTTCTCTAGTGATGAGGAGAGAGAGGCTACTCCGATTCGTGGTCGGGGTCGCCCGTCAGGACGGGTGAGTTACGGCTCTCGGTTATTTTTTTTACGTATATACTCTCTATGTTGTCTGTTTTTGGTTACGTATTTCTTGTGGGCTGAGATTTGATCGCGCCTGCCACTTGTTACCCAGTCTGCGGATAACTTTTATTGGCTTCCTCACGCTGTTTCTTAGTGGCATTGCATACGATGTGCTCGTTTTGCATGCGTGGTGTGGAATGAATGGGATTTAAAGGCTTTGCTCGATGTAACTTCATAGGTGTGTCTGGCCACACCTCATAGTGGATCCTTTTTACGTTATGTTAGAGGTTCGTTACGATGGCGGATTAATTGCCCCTAACACGCATACATCGGGAAAAATAATTGCAGAAACGTAATCCACGGGGATCTGGTTTCAGCCTATGTGTCAGAACAGCTGCGTGAACGAAACATCACGTGTGTGCGGTGTGATGCTTAATCTCTGATTAAAATACGTTTGGGATGCTCTGTGTTTATTACTACTTTCCCGCTTTCGTTGTGAGTCTCGGCCAGTATTACGCCCCATAGTGGCGTTTGTGGTGCTTTGTCTGATCTGGAGCTCGCGCCTTTTTTCTTCGATTTAATATTCTGTATATGCGTAATAGTATGGCTCACCCTGTGCACTTTCTTGGTTTAATTCCCTCGGTAAAATTTCAGGGCTTTTCACAGTTTTCATATTAAAATAAAGGGAAGGTACTAAAAATGGACTCCTACAGTAGGTAGTCATACTATTTGCCGTACAATAGGGTAAGAAAGTAGTGCTTCTTTTTATACCTCCGGTACTATAAATTTTTAAATGTGTATATATATATATATATATATATATCACATTTTTTTTTTTTAGCACAAAATGTTAGTTGATAGGCCACCACTACAAGTTTAACAAAATAAAGCTCTACAGGAAAAGGGCTACTTTGTATACTAAAATCAACTTCAAGTTTTCAGTTCTTTTTTTCTTGTTAATCTCAGTTATCTCCAAAATGTTACCTTGTCCTGATTTGTAAACGGAGTCATAGGCATAGTGTTTTTATTTATTCCGGAGATAACAGGGCAATATTACCTTTTTCAAGCCGTAGAGTTTTATGGGTTAAGACGCTGTAAATGAAAGTAGCGATCCCAGATATCAAACCCCGCCTCGAAAAGTAGACACAGGGTAATTCTGAAGTCATTGTGTCACTTTTTCATGCAGCCATTTAGCCACCAATCTCTCTTTAAACATTTGAGGCTTTTTTCTTCTCACAACTATAACTATTTTTCCCCATAATATCCCAGATTACGATGGTTCCCCAAATCCATGGCGTCGTGTTTTTTAGCGACTGTGCTGTTTATTTTCAGTGCTTCCTGTACCGGTTACAGAACCAATACATAGCAGCCCCCACAATTCAAATGAACCCCACAAGCTATGTTTTGCTTTCCTAATCAATATAACAGTATAACTAAAACATGGGTATCTTGCTGAGTTTCTAATGTTAATTCCGCTGTTATCACAAGCCTAAGTAGCTTTTAAACTCTACCAAAAAAACACACATAGGCCAATACCATAAGTATACTCAACCTGATGGGATATAATTATTTTAATTGGCACAAACCTGCTTCAAAGTATCAGTATTTCTCTGCCCGGGAGAGAGAAGCACTGCTAGTGACTGAGCTTTCTGTTATTCAGTTGTGAATCAACCCTGTTAATTTGTATCTTTTTGTTAAGTGAATAGTGACCATGTGTTGAAAAAGAGAAATACCCTGTTTGTTATTTGAATTACAAAGTGCAGGCAGATGTGTACCACATGAAACATAGAATATGATGGCAGATAAGAACCAGTTCTTTTTTTTCTAAAACCTCAAACCATATTTGCCTCTAGTATTAATATTTCAATGTATATATAGTCTTATATTTCAATGTGCCACTTATGTTTAAATTGCCTTAACTGTGTTAACCACATCTACTGCGAACCCCTCATCTAACACCCACCTAGATATAAGAAAGTTCTACCTTACTAAGTCTTGCGCTTTGTAGGTTAAGATTCTCCTTCTTTGAAATATCTCTGATCAACTTTGTAAATCCCTTTGTGTGTACCACGTTTCTGTTTAAGCTAAATATGTTAACGTTTGGTACTTGACAATTATTCTGTACACTATTCATCATTTTCATAGCCCTTCCGAACTCATTCCAGAATATATATATATATATATATATATATATATATATATATATATATATATATATATATATATATATATATATATATATATATTTTAATAAAAAAAATTCTGTAGATGCAATCATTAGAACGGTGCGCAATATTCTAGGTGATGCTCCCTATTTCTATTAGTAATGCCTCTAGTGGTACAGAGCTGGGGATTATTTTTTTTTTATATACAGCACTGTCCTATTCCACTGCACTGTACAATGGGTAAACAGGACATAACAACTACTTTATAACATAACAATATGATTTATAGAAGGAATACATAGAGAATCCACTATTTAAATCTCCCAGCAGATCTGCACGTACAATATCCATACTTGATAACTTGTATGAAACATATATTTCTATACCTTCATAAGTCGAAATGCTTAAACAAAATTCCCTTATTTTTTTATAGAAAGCAACCAAGAAAACAGACAAGCCCAGATCAGAAGAAAAGGATGAAATGGATGTAACAGAGCTTAGCAATGAAGCTCTCAAAGAAGAACTTATTAAGTATGGGATGAAACCTGGCCCAATTGTAGGTATGATAGAAAATGTAATCTGAGCATCAGCTCTGGCTATCTTGCTGTTTTCTGGTTAGTGCAGTGTATAGCTTATTCATGTTAGACCCTGTCATGTCAGGCACTGCTGGATTCATTTGACATTGATGTATCATTAAATTTGGCAATAATCATGTCCTTAAATTAAATTTTAAATAAAACAAATTGTATAAATGTGTGAGTATACAGCTATGATTTGTGCCATAACTTTACAATGCTTTTATGTTAACAGGAAATACAAGGAGAGTTTATGAGCAAAGACTTCTTAAGCTTAAGGAGCAAGGGAGTATTCTACCTCCGGCACCTTTAGCAGTGGATTCATCATCTGCAGATAACAACCAAAACGGAAATACTGATTCTGAACATTACAGTGATAATGAAGATGGTATGAGTATGATAAACTTTTTTACAAATGCAAATTTGTTTATATGATTATTTCTAGCTTGTGTGGCAATGTACCAGGGCCTACAACGTAAAGGCAGTTTTTCACTTGCTAAGTTATTAGCACTGTTATAATCTAATACCGCGTTGGAGATGCCACTCGTACTACTGAATTGTGAGACCTGACCAGAAGTAATTCATCAATAGTTTCCACACTTTCCCCATTTATGTTTTTTACATAGAATCCTTTAAAGGGAGCTCTAACAAATTAATAAAGCGACTGTCGATCACACTTTCCATCCAATGAAGCCCTGTATTTAACAGACATTCTGTTTTCTCTGCAGACCTCTGAAGTTGTTTTTTGTAGGCAGAGCTCCTTAATTCTTTTTGAATGCTGAATACTGTATGTAGGAAGTAGATACCTCTATCCCCTCTGTAGGGCTGCTAAGAGTCTCAGACAGGAAACTTCCTGTAGGAGTGTATTGACATTCTTATAGAGGAAACAGGGTTTTCTTGTAGGAAGAAAGAGAAGTTAAGCATTTGTTTTTTGCCATTAGTTGTCCTTCAGGATTGTTTTGAGTTAATTCATTTAACTGTTAATTAAGAGTTTATATATATTTTTTTTTAACAAAAGTCAGCGAGCATTACAGAGTTTTTTTTGTCGTTGTTTGCAGAGCCAAAGACAGAACTAACATTTGAAAAGAGAGAGCCCATTAGGGGGACAAATAAGGGTCAACCAACACTCCGGAGCAGGAGAAAAGAACAAAATGAGGTAAAAGCAACCTTTCTATTGTAAAACTGTATTATGTGCCTTTGATTTGCAACTCCTATACTCGTGCTCTTAAAGAAGAGTTAAAAGTTCCAGTTAGGCATCAGTTGTCTACCTTGCAAAATGACTATGGGCTACCATGGTTCTTTTCTGCCATCAAATTCTATGTTTCTGTTCTGTCTCATTATGAAATTAGTCTGAACTTCAAGCAAGATACGTGAAGAACATTGCTTGGTTTTATTGACTACTTAACATTTTCTATACGTCTTATGTGAAGGTCTCTATATATTAAAACCTGTATTATATTAAAATTGTTTCAAAAATATACTGATGCTGCCTACGGTTATTGGAAGGTACATGAAACATTGCTAAAGTACTGTGTAATACCAGATTCTACTTCTTGTATTTAGACAGCTGGAGATACAGATGTCATTCCGGTTCTAAATGTTAAAAGAAGTAACAGGTCTCCCCCCTTGGAGTTTACTCCTGATGTAGAAGAATTATTCAGCAGTGACTTTGTAAAATTATTGCATTTTTTTTTCTCTTCTCTCCCAAACTTCTCTCTTGGCATTTGGTTCTACTTTTAAAGCACATTCTTCTACTTGAGTGTTTTGGGGTTTTTTTTCTTCATTTAAGTAAAATACTCATTCTTTTTGAGATTTCCACTGATGGAATTGAGCACCGTTTTTATAATAAATTCCACTTCGTGGTGCACAAGGAGAATGTTTTGTGTCATGGTTAGTTTCTGTTAGTCGATTGGATTTACGTAATATGTATGTATATTTTAATACTTGATTAGAACATGTCTGAAGATACTGTTACTGAACCAGCTTGGACACCAGGGCCTACAAAAAGTGGACGTCTTCAGACAATCACTAAAGAATCCTCGAGAGTATCACGGCGAACACCAAGGAAAAGGGTGATGACAGTGTTCCTTTTAAATCCTAGCCTGCTGAAGGAGGGAAGGTTGAATTGCGCACAAGTTCATTCTAATGTTTCCCCCCTTTCTTTCAACTAATAGGATATAGATTCAGAATCTGTTTCTTTTGATGATGATAAATCCGAGACTGCTTCGAAAACTGAAACCATAGCACCTTCAAGCAACCAAATTCCAGTAAATATTTTTTTAAGAATTATTTAAAGAGTTAACCTTGGGTTTGGCTATTGTCCAGTATAATTACCAGATTACTTTTCATGTTGTAGAAAGAACAAGCTGGCTGTCGTTCTTTGGGATAAACACACCATTTGAGTAATGGGCTAATGCACAAGCGTTTTTTTCTCACTATTAATAATTGGATGTCACTAATGTGGTATCTGCACTGTTACTTGTGCAGAATACCAATTTGGAGCCTCAGAGCACATTATTTGAAATACCTCAAAATCCCGTAACAACCTTTCATTTTTCTTATTTATATAGGCTTATGAGCATTTTGAAACCCGACAGGTTCACAATCAGGTACCTGAGATTTCCAAGCATTCAGAGACATTTCTGTCAGTCAGTGAATATCCTGAGTTGTCAAGAAGGACCCCAAAGAAACAGCTGATAAGTGAAAAAGTAAATACCTTACTGCTCTAGCTAATAACCGGGGAAATATTCTGACAAGATACATGTTACAGTAACACATTGTCACACTGTTTTTTTCCAATTGTTATTTTTGAGGACCTGTCATCAACAGCTGTTATTGCTCACAATATATGTATAGAAACAAAAAGAGAGTACTGATTTTCATCTGCAAAATATATTAAATTAGCATAGCAAGAACAATATTGTGACCTTAAAAATACATACATTTTCCATTGCCGTGAGCAGACTTTAGACGCATCTGTATACTCAACTGCTGTCTGATCTTTCTTGGAATGCTGTGTGTGAGAGCTAATTGACTTTCTTCATATAGTGCCTTCTGGGTGCATGTGGGTAGATTGCCAACATGGTAGTTTAGCTATTCTTCGCTATCACAATTGAGGTTTTCTTGTGAATTGACCAGTTAATGTATAGATTATTAGCAAAGTTCCACCTTTTCAAGATTTAAAGAAAATATGTTGAGTATTCATGTGTGCAAAAAGTTCCTGTTGCTTTTGGAATTTTTGCTTAATTTAAGAATTTCTATAAGCTAGCATTGTAATGTGTAGTCATGTTCCGAATAAGGACATGTATATTGCAAAATTGTATCTATTGAGTTACAACTTTTGTAGCGTGCAGCAAAATTTGCTATATATTTCCTGCTTGATACAATATTTTGGAGACTTAATTTCTGCTTGTCTTGCTTTAATAGTTAATTATACCTTATTTCAGAGCACGAAAGTGTCACAGGAGACGGAAGCAGGTTCTCTTCATAAAAGGGTCATTGATGTTGATATTATTGGGTATACAAACTCCAGTGATCTCCTGAATACAGCTTTGATAGAGGTGATGGCTTAATATCCTTTCATCCTCTGATACGTTTCTAATGTATTTATACCTTTTAACAAGACAAATAACCAAAAACAAAGATTTTCTTTGTTAAAGGAAACTAAGGATACACTGGAAGACCCTATGGACACACCAAAAAAGACAAGGCAGTTGAAAATAACAAAGTTTGTAACTCCCATTAAAAAACAGGGAAGATATTTAATTGAGTCCACCTGGTGATCACTTTATTCCTTAGGCACGTTCTTATTGGGTTACCTGGCATCTTTCTGTACCTTTCTTATAATAAGCAGTATTTTTTTTTAATTTTAAAATATCCATGTTTTTTTTTTTTTTTTAGGTTGTGGAAAAAACATATGGTGGTGAGAGAGTGGAAAAGGATATTCTTAAGGAAATGTTCCCCTATGAAGTTTCAACTCCAACAGGCATCAGGTAATATACTTGTATATGTTTGTTTGTTTGTTCTGTTCCTTCTAAAGCTGTGGTGTGGTTAAAAAAAAAAAAAAAAAAATCATAGTGCTGTAACTATAATATTGAGTCTTAAGCAAGTAGTTTAATACCTTTTTGTAAGGTTATGGGAACAGTCTAATAACCCTGGTGAGTAATCCTAAACGTCTGCGAGTACTTTAAAATGCATTATTCCAAAATGAGAAAAAAAAAAACAAAGCACTTAACCTGACACAAGTTTGCCTACTGCAAAAGCTGACTCATTCCTCGTTTCTTGCCACTAATTGGCTGCTTGAAGCTCAGTCATTGGCGGGAAGTGCATTCATAAAGATCAGCGGAGGACTTTCCTCCTACATGTGCATTGTGATCTAAATAGTCCCCTGTATGTAACATTCACTAGAGCTGACTAGAGGCCAGTGCATGAGGAAAGGGGCGAATGCATTTAGGATTCTGCAGATCTCATACATCTTCATACATCTGCAAAAATGTACCACATGGAAATGTAAAGGAACCATGTAGCAATCATATGCATTAAAGTGCCTATAATGGAAGGTCTATACAGATCCTCCTTAGACCTGACGATCCCCATCCCTGCAGGCTGATCAGCAATGCATGGCAGTAGTTTAAAAAAAAAAAACAAAAAAAAAAACACACACTTGCCACAATCCAAAAGTTCATAAATGAGAAAAGTGTGTAATGGAAAGTGTATGGGGTATTCTAGTTGCAAAACGTGTATTAAAATTGATATAAAGGGCAGGTTTATATCCTGTCCTGTCTGTCCAATATACAATTTGTGTGGGTACACTAAAAAATTGGAAAAGAAGAATCATGATTTAACAAAGATATGCTAAAAAAAAGGGGGGGGGTGTAAGCCCCTCTATCACAAAGTTAAACACATAACATTACTAATATTTTTTCTTCTCCCCAAATTGTGCTACAGTGCCAGCTGTAGGAGGCCAATAAAAGGAGCGGCAGGCCGGCCATTAAATCCCAAAGATTTCAAACTGGAAGAAAGATATACAACTAAATATGTCTCTAAGTACATGCCAGCTGTGGAAGTGAAGCCTGCGAATCTGAAACGTGGATGGACCATTCCAATGTGGATAAAAATTCTGCTGTTTGTTTCTGTGGCTGTATTTTTATTTCTAGTTTATCAAGCTATGGAAACAAGTGAAGTGAATCCTTTTTCTGTCTTCCTCCAGGGTACCCCAGAACTAAATGGAAATTAAAATTGACTTCATGATAAATATACAGTTTATATTTTTTAACAATAGGATTATAAAAAACTGCCATTTGTCTCAAGTGTTTGAAAAGTAATTGCACTTCAAGTTGTATATGAATAAAGATGGTACATAAGGACATCTGCAATTCATTCTTTGCTCTGGACTGCTAGAAGAAGACTGGGTGCCATAATCCACTATTTTTATTAGATGAGACTGGGACATTTTGTAGCATTATCTCTATCAAGGACTTTTGTTTCAATATGACGTTGTTTTCAATATTGAGAGAAGTAAATGTGAACCCTATTTCTTACACTTTCTGAGTGACTGGAAATGCGTCAACTCAAGCTATTTTGACTTTTGTGGTGGGAGGGGGCCTGGGCAAGCTTATAAAATGGTGAAGGGAAAATAACTTTGATATAACTGTGCAGCATAGCTTCATATATCAATGCTTTTTAAAACATTTGCAATGTCTTTAGAAGACTAACATTTTAGTATGTTAATGTCTTGTATTTATCTAAGAATCCTGCAGCAATGGTTTAACAGAGAATCATGTCAGTTTGACAATTTTTAAGAGGCAATGTTGGCTTTTTGTATCATGTAGTATAAGCTTAAATTTGGCTTAAATTTTTTAGCGATACTGTGCGGAAATTAAAACGAAAAAAATTCAAAAAAAAAGGTGGGGCAAATTGCTTAATATTTTGTATGCTTTTTTCTGATCTTTCATTTTGAAACAGAATGGGTGAAAAGTGGTAGCCTAC
This sequence comes from Spea bombifrons, assembly GCF_027358695.1. Lineage (NCBI taxonomy): Eukaryota > Metazoa > Chordata > Amphibia > Anura > Pelobatidae > Spea > Spea bombifrons. The sequence goes on from NC_071090.1 coordinate 41,194,969, forward strand.
TCATATTGTTGTGCCTGAAAGCATTTTTAAAAAATAATGTTGCAGGAATCACTTGCTGTATTTTTAATGTTTCACTTAATTTAGTAAATCTATTTTTAGACATTGCTTCAGAACAGTGTATTTTTAGAAAGTACTGTTTTGTGTGTAACTGCGGCAGAATCTAAACCAGGATGCTGGCTATACTTCTCAGAGATTGACTTAATAAAAAAGTGTAAGTTTCAAAGACGTGCAAGAATGAAAACTTGAAGGTGCTGTTAACGAATATGTATGGCCAAACCTGACATAAGTAAAGAGGAGTTGATTTTGGAAGTGTATGACACACATTCCTTAATGTTTTGTAGTATACATAAATTCTATTCTGTACACATGATCCTGTACTGCAAATCTGGTTACGCTTTTACCAGCGTAAATTGGAAAATTTGTTTTTGTTAATTAACCGAATACCAAACTTCTAATAAGTTTTATACAGGTATGGGGCAAACATACATTTAAGTATTCTTGTGGTGTAAGTACTCATTTGGAGTATTCCAGGTTATGGTGTCTTGTAATGACATTACACATATCAATATCAGAGGTCAGCAACACAACGAAGAACCATGATTCTTTGCAGGTGAAAAGACCATTTACTAATCCTGATAACATAACAGGGAGAGACCTGTTATAGTTTGCTTGCTAAATGTGTATTTGGGTGAAGTGTTAAGCCTAAAGCTGATTTGATTACATCTGTATGTATCATGTGCAGTGCATCCTCGCCCATTTGCTTGATAAGATACAAGTGGCCAGATAGGAGACTGTCATAGATCACCAGTGTGCATAGACTTGTTTGAGAGCTATAAATATAATCAATCAAGAACAATTTTGTGCATTGGTTATTTTTGTTTTTAGTATACTAAATCTTTAATCTCATGCAACATGAATTAGTTAGGAAATTGATGTTATTGTGTGACCTTTGCCAAAGGTTTTATGAGTGAAATTTGTATGTAACCCTTTCCAACCTATTAGGACGTACCAGTGCGCCCTGACGTTTTTGGCTTCCTGCCAACTGTGTGTAATAGTGCTGCTGTAAGCACCAGGTGCATTTGACCAATGAACTATTGCCTGAAAGTTCACATGAGGACAGGAGAGCCTCCGTATGGTTTTCCTAGACCCCTTCTGGACTCTTCCATTGGTCTCTCTGCTGGCTGATTGCACATATTTCATGATGTCAAAATTATGTCACTTGTGCATATATGGAAAAGTGTAATAAAGGTGCTAAGGTGTAGAGGACTGCACTGGGAGGCGGGACCCGCCAAGAAAGTTGCGGGCGTTCTTGCTGGGCGGTCAGGCACTGTACCTGCGGGTCCTGGTAATCCCGCGGAGTCCCGCAAGGCTGCCTTCTCGCTGCTCCCTTATGCTGTCTCCTTTCTTACTCCGCCCAGGAACAAAACAGCGTCACGTGATGTGGCGTCACTCCCCGTGACTCCGTCTTGTTTCCGGAGCAAGAGAAGAGACTGTGAGGGAGCAACTCGAGGGCAGCCTTGCGGGACTGCGCGGGAATGCTGCAGTTCAGGTAAGGAGGTGGGCTTAATTGGCCACAAATGTGGCGGGAGTGGAACACCCACATTGCGGGAGTGGGCGGGATTGGTCCAAAAATCAGCGGGATTAAAAAAGCAGTCCCGCGCAGGGCTCTACTAACCTGGGCCTGAAGGGTTGAACTGTGCAGGTCGGGATCGGAGGAGGACGGAGGAGGACGTCTGTGCCTGACTGCTAAGCCCACTGTTAAAAAGAGCTGTAGTACCTCAAGTACAACCCCTGATCCTTGTGAGTGGATCCCTGCAGCTGGCACTTTCCCTGAAATTCTTGCTTTTACTTGCTTTCACCAATTTCACTCTATGGGGTTGTACATGGGGTATGATCTACGACAAGAAATAGCTTTATATGAGGGCAAATGCTGCAACTTTGATCTACCAGGTTGCCCAGATCATCTAGGCACAAGTGCTAAAATCGTATGGGACCTGCTACATCCATTATTGAACAAAGGGTGCTACTTATAAGTGGATCATTTTTTATTCTAGTGTCCTTATGTTCAAGATTCATGTTTTACTTTGACACAGTAGAATGTGGCACAATAATGTCAAAGCGTAAAGGGTTCCCCAAAGAAGTGTTAGAAAACAGGCTTAAATGGGCAGACTATCTTGCTTTGCGCCAAGATGGAGCTATTGGTGGTTAAATTTAAGGACAAGAAGGATGTCTATATGCTCACTACCATCCATGATCACAGCACTGAATATTTTTGTGTCTGAGGCAAAACACACCTACTTAGAAAGCCAGAATGTATCAAGGCCTATAATAGGTATATGAGGGGTGTTGATTTGGTGGATCAGCTTTTGCAGCCCTACCTCATAATGAGAAAAAAAACAAGACCTAATGCTAAAAGGTCGCCATCTATATAATGCTGATTGTCAACTACAATTTGTCCCAAATTTTTTTTTCATTAAACCCTGAATAAAGGTGCACATTCCTGCGTTATCCGCTCCAGTTAATTTCAGGGATAATAGAGCATGTACCTTCTGGGCCTGTGGTGTCTCCAACAATGCCTAATATAATTAGGGAAGCAAATTCTTCCAACCCAAAAAAGGAAGATGTCCTTCCTTCAAAGATATCCCAAATAGGAGCAGGGGCAGAACGACCAGATGTCAAAATTCCAAGTTGAAAACCTGAAATATGCATGTCCCAAATGTGGCTTTTTAGCCTCGAAAACAAACCGACAAACTTATGCGTGGGTGTATCAGTGTACTCAGGAGATGTTGCTGAACACATATTGGGGTTGTTGTTTGACAGTGACATATACCTGAGGTTTAATGTGTGTGGTAGAATGTGGTATAATTAGTGTATGGAAATAAAAAATTTGAAATACCCTGGGGTGTCTAGTTTTCAAACATATATGGTTTGAGGGGGTAAATTGAATGGGCCGACTTCAAAGATGTCCCAAATAGGACATGGGACAGAAGTTTGGGGAAAAATAAGGTTTTGAAATGACAATACGCTACTTGTACTTATCTTGGATACAAACATTGGGTAGTTCTAAACGCATGACAAATATTAGAATCTAGTTAGCAGTTATTATTGGCTTTTGTAGATGGGTAAAAGATTTTTCAAATACAAGTCAGGAAAATAGTTTTTTCTTGATTTTTTTTCTAGTAAATTAGATGATATGATCAGAATGTATGTAAAGAAACCCCTCTTTGACCCCAACAAAAAACAACATATAACTTGGGTGGGTTCAGTAACTGAGAAAGAAGAAAATTACAGCTAAACATGAGCACCGCAGAAACGTTAAAACAGCCTCTGTCACGTAGGGTACAAAAAGAAAAAAAACATCTTGGTCCTTAAGGGTTTAATTTTTTTTTTTTTTTTTTCTTTGAAGCCCGAGGTGCGTGCTCCTTTGGTGCCGCATTCTGTGCACAAGGCAGCAGAAGCCAGACTACGATACCGAGTTCCCTCACGGAGAACTCGGACAAATTCCAACCCCCCCCATGGGAGGGTCAGATCTTGAGTCTCACCCCGAAGAGTGAGACTCCTTGCTGGCCTTCTTGAAGAGAGGAAAGGGCCAGAAGGCTCCAATCCTCCTCCAGCAAAGTCCAGGCTTCACTGCCTCTTAAAAAGAAAACAGTGTCCAAAAACGAAGTGACAAAATCGTGTGCCAAAGAATAGTGATGGCCAAGCCGTGAATTTCAAAAGCCGTGAATTCAAAGGGGGACAAATTAATAGGCACTCGTGATCACACGATGTGATTAAATAAATAAAGAAAAATAATTTAAGGACAGGCCATTTCTGGCCTGCCGGATTCAAAAATAAATCTCATCCCCAAGACCTGATGGTACATGGGGGCGAGTAGTGCTGGAAGGCCGCCAGTGGAAACGTGCGCTCACCGTGTGCAGTGGCGTGCAATACCACACACGGTGACTCCGGCATTTCTGCCAGGGCAATTTCACCTCGGGTTCCATTGCTTTCCCGAACCCTAAGGCCAGAGGATCAGTGTCATCTCCCCCCACCACAAGAGAGACTACACTTGATCTTAGCCAAAAGGCCGAGAAGCGATTTAATGTACAAGCTAAAGCACTATTAGACAGGGGCAGTGAAATGTAACTCCTATTTATTCTTTCATCACTGAAGGTCTCAATGCTGCTCAACCTGGGGAGACTTGAGGATAGCACACAGACTCCGGACCACACCCAACTACGATCATTCTGGAAGCAAGAAGTCAGAGGCAAACAGAGGCAGTTATTATATCCTACATCACATTATTGTAGTGTGCACAATGTTTTTATACATACTTTATGGTCATTTCTATTGCATGCCACCGCACCAGTTTTAATGCATACATGGCACTTTACTTTAAGGTTTCAGTTTCCTGTGAAAATAGTTCTGTACAATGAAACAGGATATCATTTAAGATACACTTAGTCTAAGGTTTGCATTACGCCCAGGACACACGAATATACAAATAAACATACGCAGGGAAGATTCCGAAAGAAGAGAACACAATATTTCAGCAAAATGCATTTCAACCCTTTGAGGCGGAGAGAGATGACGGAACACTGTTCGCCACGTCTCTCGGGATGTAGCTGGAAGCAGAAGAGGGATCATGGTGGAGTGAGGCTTCCTGCTGGCATTGCTGACAACTATACTTACTTATTTTTCGTATTTTCTTCCCAGCAGAGGGACTTGTGTGCCACTGTAGGTCCATGTTTTTGTGGAGGTTCAGTTTTTGGATCCAGAGACAGTTCTTCGCCATGAAGAACTTATGAATTTGTACTATATTGCTACTTTAATTATATATCAATTATATATCAAACCTGAGTTAAAGTCTCAGAAAGAGACTGAGTGAATTATTTTTATGAGAAAAGAGGAAAGAAAAACATTATAAAGATCTGTCCAGCTGATAACTATTAAATGTGATGTGTTTTTCCAGTGACCTCATGATTGAAATTGACATCTAACATTATTTGGAGTCTACATCATGGTTGGTGCTATAACTGAGGTTAAAGATCTTGTTCATAAACCTAGTTTCCTTAATTGTTTTTTCTGACTATCTTGTTACATTAATTTATATTTATTTTTATAGCACCAGCAAATTCCGTAGCACTGTTACAATCAGTGGAATACTTTAAAATCACAAACAATAACAAACTGGTACAAAAGGAGAAGAGGGCCCTGCTCTTGCGAGTTTACAATCTAGTTGGTGAAAGAATAGGAGAGGACTGCTTGGATGGGGTCTGGATGATCTGTAGAGGTTGTTGGTTGTTCAGATAGCTTGATTAAGATGATGGCTGAGGGACTTCCGGGAGGTGGGCTCTTGAGATTGCCGCTTTTTAGCTGAGCTCTCTGAGTGCTACCTAAAATCAGCATCCATCCGCGCCTTACAAGCGTCTCTTTCCACCCAGCTCACCACCACTGCTGTGGGCATACTATCTGGCGTTGGATCGCGTGTTTATTTGATCCGCAGCATTCGATAATTTACTCCCCAGGAGCCGTGTGCTGATCGCACGTGTTGGGCCCGGAGTGAGGTCCTGCCTCCGCTCTGCCATTCGGTTCTGATCGCTCCGTTGGAGCCGCGTATTTCCCTTGCCTTCTGCCGTTCCGCTTTCCTGGCCAGCGGGCGACGAGATAGCCGGGACTGGGCCCGTGAACTTACCTGCACCAGGGAGCTTTGGTACGTGCCGCGACCGAGGCGCTCCTCCGGTTGTGGCCCCGGTGGCGGGCGACGGGGTTGGGGCTGCCTGCCTTCCCCGCGTGTGCTGCTCGGGGCTTCTGCTGCCTCGTGGACTCCTCCGCTTGTCCCTGGGGGACTTACACCGCCAGCTACACCACCTCAACGGCTGTATCTTCTTGCGTCCACTGTAGGGTGTTTGGGGGGCTGGCTGGGACCTCCCTAGACCGACCTGTTCCGGCTTATTCTATGTTTTGTCTCTTCCTCCGCGGGGCATCGATTGAAAACCTGGCTCCATTGCCATAATAGATATGATGCAATCCGATAATAGGTGCGATGCGCCATCCTCCTTGCGTATTGTATCGTGGAATGTAGGTTTAAACACCCCTGTTAAGCGTTAAAAATGTCTCACCCATCTCAAGCGTATGCGTCCGGATGTTATTTACCTCCAAGAAACCCATTGGTGTGACCCTGTCAAAAACTCTAAAGGCGCCGTGGCTGCGCGCTTGTTACTCCGCTATGTACACCAAGAAATCTAGAGGTGCCACTATCCTACTCTCCAAAAAGTTGCCTTTCGTTGTAGAATCGGAGATTGCTGACCCGGAAGGGAGATACATTATTCTTACAGTCAAATTGTTTAATTAATCTTTTACTTTTGTCAATTTATACGCTCCAAATTCTGACCAGTACGCTTTTTTGGCCAAAGTTTATTCGCTATTGCTGGAGATTTCGGCCCCTAACGTAATTTTGGGGTGTGATTTTAACTTAGTGGCTAATGTTTCTTTAGATGTCTCTGGCCCTTCCTCCCGCCCTCTCGGACTCTCCTCCCTACCCATGCTGGATCACCTCCGTTTGCGGGATGCTTGGAGGTTTCTTAATCCAACAGATAAACAATACACGTTCTACTCTCATCCCCATAATTCGTTTTCCAGGCTGGACTACCTGAATTATTTCTACATAGGTTAAAGGATGCCCAAATAGTGATTTCTGACCATGCTCTAATCTGGATAGAGAAAAAGATGATGGCTGAGAGTGTTAGGTGGAAAGGTTGTATACTTCTCAAAAAGTATGTCTTTGCAATCTTTGCCCGAAACATGCATATGTTCTCTCTCTCTCTCGCACCCCTTTGCCTCACCCACAGCTTTCTCTCTATCTGCTCGTTTAAAGTTGTTCTCCCTATTTTTTTTAGAGAACACTGAGGTAGAGTTTTGGGTTTTTTTTGTTGTCCCACATCATGGCGAACCGAAGAACACAGGACCAATAAAGAGAAGAATCAAAAAAGGAAAAAAAAACAGGACAGTAATCAGAAAAAATGATCTATATTAGACAAGGATTGGTCATATATTGAAGGCCCCTATGGTTGTAGAATACATAATAAGCTAGGAGGTACAGCAAACTATTTAAAAGCTTGTCTTCAATCCCATTTTTTTTTTAAAAAGCAAGAAATCTTTAATAATATGAAAGAAATGAAATCAGATACTGTATTTGTTTGATTATAAGACGACCCTGATTATAAAAAGACCCCCCAAAATTTGAATATTAATATAGGAAAAAAAGAAAAAGCCTGAATATAAGACTATCCTTTATGTACCCCCCAGATATGCTTTATACACCCCTATTTGCCACTCTGCTTCCTTGATATGACTTTTGTCCCCTATATGCCACTCTGCCCCTGATATGACTTATTTCCCCCCATATGCCACTCTGCCCCTGATATGCCTTATACCCCCCAATTTGCCCCTCTGTCCCTGATATGCCTTATACCCCACTATATGCCTCCTCCTCGGGCGGAAGTGTTAGGTAGCACTGGAGGTTGTCTGAGCACATCGCACAGAAGTTCACCGGCTGCCGGAGAGGAGGATCCAGGTCCCCTGCAGCGCTGCGGGGGGTCCTCCTCTATGGCAGCTAGTGAACATCTGGGCAATGCGCGCAGACAACCTCTGCTGATGCCGGTACTTCCGTTGGGGCTTCTATGGTGGAGCACCGGAAGGACATGTCACGCCGGTGCTCCATCATAGAAGCCTCAGCGGAAGTGCCGGGCAGAAGTGGAGGTTTTGTGCATGCATCGCACAGACGTTCACCGGCTACCAGAGAGGAGGATCCAGGTCCCCTGCAGTGCTGCAAGGGATCTGGATCTTAGTCTTATAGTCAGACATTTTATTTATGGTCCAATTATAAGACGACCTCGAATAGAAGACGAGGGGGATTTTAAAGAGCACCTTGTCTTATATTTAAGCAAAAACAAACAACTGGAAATGAGAATAGAAAACCTAGAACACAAAAGATCAGGCGTCTCCAGTGGCCCCAGTGATGGAGGGTTCCGTCACATTTCTCCCCCTTCTGAATGGGACTGACCCAGGAGGAGACCCCAAACGGGTTGACTCCGTAGTCAGTCAGTTAATTTGGCCCATCAATGCCCTCCCAAAACTGGTGTTCCTGCTGCTGGGGAGATGGGCCGGCTGCGCCATCTCCCAGGTACTCACTTAGCCACTGGGGAGTGATACCGCCTGCATCCCCTTGCTGAGGAGATGGGCCGGCTGTGCCATCTTTCAGGCCCTCTGTCAGCCGCTGGGGAGGAAGGACAATATCCTCTGCTCCCTGAATTGGCATCTGCCACTGGGCAGGGAGGACAGGTTCCTCCGCTCCCGGACTTGTGAGGTGCTGTTGGGGAGACAGGCTGAATGCGCCATCTCCCGGGTACTCACTCAGCCGCTGGGGAGTGATGCCGCCTGCATCCCCTCCCTGGTGCTCCCACTGTCACTGAGGAGATGGGCCGGCTGTGCCATCTTGCGGGCCCTCTCTCAGATCTCTCCAGTGGCCCCAGTGATGGAGGGTTCCGTCACAGTCACATTGCTGGTGATCAATTGATTAAGGGCATTTAATTAGCAGCATCTGTCTGCTACTTAGCATCCTCATTCCTATGGAAGCAGTTAAGGTGTACTTAGTTTTTCACACATGGTTCTTCCATTTTGGCTTTATTTTTGTTGAATAAATCATGATGGTGTAATATGCCACGTGTGGTTGCTCATATGAGGTTGTATTAATTGATTTCATACCTGCTAAGGAACAGATAATTGTTATTGATGTCATGATATATAAGACCATGGAATTCAAAGTTTACTTTCTTTTTCACACAACTGTATATGCCTTTTTTATTTGTACCTTTAGGCCTAATTGAAAAAACAGGGGCTACAGCACACACAACTCTGTGGCCCTAGGTGTGGCACTTAATAGGGCCCATTGCTTTTTAAGTAGCCCTTAAGGGACACTTCAGCCATCATATGCATATGATAACTGAGAAGTCCCTTTATATATTTGTGGGGTCCCCTTGCAATGCATGAGGGGATTATGAACAGCCAAATAAGCATGTGTGTGGTGGTGTCATTAGACCCACTGAAAATCTTGTGTGAGCCTGCACTGGAGCATATGAGATGGTAAGCAGGAAACACTTTTCATTTTTCATGGTGCTACCCCCTTTTGCAAATACACTGGTATATTCTATGTGGAATGAGGATTCTATTCAGATCCCCATGTTTATGCATGGAATGTGTTAATTTTCGCTTCAATGGGGGCACCTTGCTGTCAGTAATTGGCTGTTTGAAGCATTCAATCAGTGGTAAGAACTGTAGGACCGTTGAGTAGGAGGGCTCTGGCCGCAATTTTAAACTTCAGGTAAACTGTCCCTTTAAAGAACTGAGGGTTTTGCGCTCTGGGAGAAGCCCCACTTCTCCAGTTCTCCAGGTAGACACCCGAATACCAGGGTTACGAGGCCTTCATTTTCATTTTTATTAATGTCTTCAGCTACCCTATATTATAGCTGGATGAATGGCTTTTAAGGTGTACTGTATTTAGTTGTTACTGAGCATACACATTAGGACTTTTATACAAGGTTGTAAAGGCCATGTTATTAAAATGCCTGTATGGCTTATTGGCATTTTGGAAGTGTCCATTCTAATATAGATCTCGGGAGGTTGGACAGATATGTGTGTTATGTCTTTGGACACATGTATAACTGACTGGATGATTACCTGTAAATTCCAGGTCTGGCCTGATATAACTTAACATATTCAGAGAGAATCCAGATCACATAGAATAGGGGTATACTGCTACAACAGCAGAACTGGGCAATTTGAGTCTTCATTATGTACACAAAACAGAGCAAGAAATCATCACATACCCAGTGAATACCGTTCAAAAAACACCTAAGGCAAAATTATTGGGGATTCAGTCACACTATATGGCCATATATTGCTTAGCCTGCCACTACGTCAAAGTACCCCAATTTTGGCGAGTCTTATCTAATTTGAGCCAACTTTACTAGATTCTCCTGGAAGAAGGCCTAAGCTGGCACTGCATGATGTATAGTTAATTAATAATTACCCACCATTAACCAGATATAGTGGTTGGTTATTTCATGTGAAATATTCAACACTGCTGCAGATTCTTGGTTTAATGAGTCCATGAGTTTTCCATCAGTCACATGAGTGACTGTTATCCCTATAGGTTTGTGAGTAACTATACATAAACTGTAATTTTGGTTAAATGTCAGGTTTGCTTGCTAGTAGGGTCGTTCTGTAAAACCAGGAAGGCTACATTAAATATTGACGGGTTTTAGAATCTCACTTCTCTGTCTTCTGTCTAACTGTCAAGGCAGTACCAAAGAGAGAGGGAAAGGCCTTAAGGCTAGAATTGGGCTCTTGTATTCCCTTAAAGACTCCAGTGGTCCCTCTGTTCGGGGGGGGGCAGAAAGATCTTTTGCCAGGGTAGGGGTAGGAAGATACAGCATCACATATCCCTTTAGGGAGTTCAGTGCCAGAAGATGTAGATTTGAGGGCCCAGTGATCCACGGTGGGCCCCACTTGGGCACTTCTTACCAAAGCACTGCACGTCGGGCTTTAAAAAAAACGATCACATTTTAAAAAAATTTTTTTAACAATGTAGAAAATGTCAAAGAAATATGAATACTCGAGACCATTTTGGTCGCTGTTTCATAGTTGTGTTGCTTTTTGTCATAATATTTCAATGATATCACACCTTGCACATGCCTAGTAATATCAAGATTCATTAGCAGCAGAAGTTATTAGTGCCAAAATGAAGTGGTCTATTTTTGAACAAGGAAGCTTTGTGGGGAGTTGCACTACACACCCCTAGAATTACACATAAACACAAAAATGTTCAAGTTGAAGGCGCATGTGTGAGAGGGAGTGTGTAAGTCTGTTAGTGTATGTGTGTGTGACTATGTGTGCCAGTGCATATGTTATCAAGAAGGCTTATGAGGCCCTCCTCCGATTCCTGTATGGTGGTCATTTATGGTGGTGTTGGCCAACTGTTGGAATGATGTTGGGAATCTCATTATCTCACTTGTGTACAAGCTTCCTATGACCCCTGATGGAGTTTTACTCCATTTCCTATGAGATACATTGGCTCTTTAAATACTTTCTATATCGAAAGATAGAATTTAATGGCACATAATAACTATGGCCTATTGTTTCTGATTTAAAGACTGACCTTAACCAGGCCTTGGAAACCTTGGTTATTTAATGTTTTCTTGGCGCATAAGGCATCTTTAACCTATAATAAGGCTACCGGACCCTTATCTTATCCCCTCCTGTTTAGCTGTTTTCTACATTGAGCTTTCTGTATGGAATTACAAGATCACCAACGTGAACGATGTTGCAATTAAAACGTCGTACGTTAATTTCTATCTTCTTACTTGACTATTAGTAGCGATTTGCACCCCCCAAAAAATAGTATTTTTTTTTCTTTATAATGCTTTATTTTAATTTATATTAAGAAAAACAGTGAAGAACTGTAACATGACTTAGATGTTTGTGGATTTCTTATTTCTCATGCTTCAGTAATAGTTTAAAAAAAAATAAAGGGCGTATCATTTTGCAGGTTCGTCCGATTCCAAAAAGCTCTGAGCCCTTGGACATCTTACAACTTTAAGAAAAGATAAAGAAAGGTCACACAAAAGAGTCTTTTCGGCGTGACATTGACTGCAAAAGCTGGGTCAGACCGGCAGTGAGCATGACACGCTTGATTAGACCGTCATGTACGTAACATTCCACGTAGATCACATGACGGGCGATTTCCTTTCTTGCCCTTCCCTCCAATCACAGCGTTCTTCTCGTGATGACGTCCACAGCAATAGCCAATCGTATCAACGCAGCGGCTGTAGGGGCGTGCCTCTGACGTCAAGGAAGGACAAATTCATTAAGTCTGGAGGACGTTCGTTCTCTATCAGCCGGCGAAGGGGCGAGTGAGCGCCATCTTATAGGGTGAGTGCGGTTGGGGATTATTGAAGGACAGAGGCTTTGGGCCCTTAGCTCGGACTGGAGCCTTTTCTTCATGTGCGGGTGTAGCGGGCTGGTTTTAGGTTAGCGACGGTAAAGCCGCAATGCAGACGTGATGACACGGTTGTGGGGCCTGTAGTATGGTGTATAGTTTAAGGGGAGTGGGGGTACGACCGCCGTCCGTATTGCCGTCTCGGCCTAGCCGTATGCTTCGCGCCGGCAATATGTTTTTTGTTAATATCGCTGCAGTAACGATAGGTCGCTGCAGTGTGCGCCTTTTACGTGGCGAGCAGCCGCCGCTGCAGCGTGCTTTGTGCTTTATATGTAGCCGGATTTGCTTGAATTTATAGCTCTTCGCATCGTCTTTCTTTCTTCCTGTTTTAATAGAACGGATGAGCCCGTCTCATTTTTTTCAAAGGAAGGCGCCATTATCAATTGTGTAATCCGGGTCTGCCTGATTAGTCTGGTTTAATAAACCCCGCTTCCTTTGCATATTCCATTCTGTAGCTTCGCGCTGCTGTAGTCTTCATGGCTGCCACTTGTGTCATGTGATCTTTCTGCATATGCAAGGTTAAAAAGTCATTGAGGCCATAGATTTAAAAATACCCGAGTATACTGGGTAACTTTTTTTTTTTTTTTTTTTTTTTTTTTTTTTAACTTTGCCTCTATTGTGGTTTGAATGTGACTGCATATATTGCTTGTAACTGTTCTCAAATTACCATATTTAACTTTTTTTTTTTTCCGGCCTGTATTCCCTTTGTAATCCACAGGTACCAACATGTATTCGTCTGTTGCACAGTTATCCCGGGTCAACCCATTTAATGCCCCGCATTTCCAGCTGGGGCAAGAACCCGTGGTTTTAAGAAAAAGTAACAACCCCCAGGCTCAGCCTACAAGACACCTTGCTGCTGCCGCTGCTTTGGATGGTATGTTGATTGTTGACATTGAGTCACCTTTGGCAGTATGTGTCAATTACCTTAACAACCACTCTCCTTGAACAACCCTGTAGAGCTATTAAATAAGTATTGTGCATATTCACTCTTGTATTTATTAGGCTTAAATCCACTGCAGCAGAAATATTTGGAAAGGCTTTTTTTTTCTTCTAGAAAGGTTGATTGTAGGTTACTACTTGCTGTATAACATACAGGAAATTCCTGTAAATGACACTCTAACATAGTAGCTTAGGTTGAAAAACTGAAGTCCAGCAAGAACCACTCTACATATTCTTGTTTTTGATCCCTTTCCTGCTTCTTGATGCCTAATTAAGCTTTTTTTTTGTTTTGCCAATTAGGGGGACAATTCCTTAACTCCAAAAGTTGATCAGATTTCTTCCAAGAACCTCTGAAATATTAATGTTTGTTCTATTTATAGTCTTAATAAAATAGCTAGACCCTTTTTTTAAGGTATTTATTGTATTTGATAGTACCAGTTCTCTTGGCAGCAAATTCCATTCATCTATTGTCCTTGCACTAAAAAACCCCTTACTTTAATTACCTAATAAAAAGATTTATAAATAGAGTAAATTCACTATCCTTGTCCTGACAAAAAAATGCTACCATGTGCTTGTATGATTCCTGTTGAATATTTTATGCATTGTAAGGTCTGACCTTCCTAAAGCACCCCTGCGTTTTGAGGTATTCAGTGCTGTTTGCTTTAAGGTTAACAGAGCAAATTCAGTTTCGTTTTATGTTGCATCTCTGTAATATAAACTACACTAAACAATCTTACTGTCCAATCAATGCGAAAGGTTTCTTGTAAATACCGTCAAGCTGTTTTTTGCCCCTCCTATTCTCGTTGACTGTGATTTGAGGCATTGTGCACCAGAAAATTAGTTGGAAATTAGTATCCATAACCTGTAACCTGAGAGACGTTGTTACTAACGCTGAAGGTTTCTTCTAAACATTAAACTTGTAATATTTTGTCAATCTTAAACAGAGGAGTATAGCTGTGCTTACGGATCAGCAAAGTTCTTTGCACTTTGTGGCTTTGGTGGAATCATAAGCTGTGGGACAACACATACTGCAGTGGTCCCACTAGATCTGGTTAAATGCAGAATTCAGGTTTGTGTCTGCAAGTACAATGAAGTTGTAGTGTGAACTAACCGGTTTGACAAATGTGATTACCACTAAATATTATGAGTAGAGCATGTTCTAATTAACTTAAAATGCATGGTGTGTCCTGGCTTATTCATGCTACAGGTGACTACAGCTGTGAATATGGCTCGGCAAAGTTTTATGCATTTTGTGGGTTTGGTGGCATCCTCAGCTGTGGTCTCACTCATACTGCTGTCGTTCCCCTGGATTTGGTGAAATGCCGCATACAGGTGGGTTTTTAACACACAAGCTTTTTTTGACTGAGCAATTGTAACTTTACTAAACTATAACTGATGACAAATCATCTTGGGGATAGACTATACCATGCGATGTACCCCTGAAACAAATCGGGTAGCCACTAATTAAGAGAAACCTAGGTTCTTACATACATTAAAAAAAATTGTTAGTAGAAAATTCTGAAAATCACAAACATTGTAGCATTGTACAAAGCCATCTTGTGTATAGAGCTGCAGATCCTGATGTGAATTTATCAAACCAAATTATAAGTACTGGACAAACGGGCTGCTTGTACTGTTGAAGGTGCTTGGATTCCTGATGTTCTTGTGAGCCTAATATACCTGCATGTTTTGTTTAACTTGTGATGGCTTTTGTTGACTTAGTTGCACCATCAGGATTATGCCAGGATGTAGACAGACTTGCAGAAAGTGCCATACATATGATTTTCTAGTCCTTTTGGAGGAGGGGGTTATGAATGCTCTTGTGCGTGTTATATAGATTAGACCCTTTAAATCAGATGTGAAGTTATAATTTTTCTTTCTCCTATACATGTTAGAATGGTACAGGTGTTCCAATAACTAGGGCATCTGTAGTCCTGGTCCATTAGAAACACAAGTTTAGATCTTTCTTGACTCCGTGCCCTACGACTCAACATCTGTATTTGTGTGTGGGGAGGGGGGGGTTGTATTTGCGTTTGCTTATCTGCCTCTTTGTGTCTTTGGTAGTTCACTAGCTCATGGGTAGAGTCCCTCCCTGACTAGCAAAACCAGCATCTTGATGCTTATGCGTTTTTGTACCGCTAGTTACCAATATCCCTCACCCCTGTTATCTGTTCTTTAACACTAAATTCTGAGACTTTTAATCGACACATACATTTTTTTAGGTGGATCCCAAAAAATACAAAAGTATCTTCAGTGGCTTCTCTGTAACACTTAAAGAAGATGGTGTTCGCGGCCTTGCAAAGGGATGGGCTCCAACATTCATAGGATATTCAATGCAAGGCCTCTGCAAATTTGGTTTCTATGAAGTGTTCAAAATATTGTACGGCAATATTCTAGGAGAGGTAAGTCTTAATACTTTCACTGATGTGAAAAAAGCATACACTTGTGTGATAGAGAAACATTTCTAGTATTCCCTGATTAGAAATGTTTCAGGATCTGCTGTTTCCACAATATGCAGTGGTCTGTTTAGCTTAATGCAATGCTTGTCTGTTACAGGAAAATGCCTTCTTGTGGCGTACATCCCTGTACCTGGCTGCATCTGCCAGTGCAGAGTTCTTTGCAGATATTGCTTTGGCTCCAATGGAAGCTGCAAAAGTACGCATTCAAACACAACCAGGTTATGCAAATACTCTGAGACAAGCTGCTCCTAAGATGTATGCTGAAGAAGGAATTTGGGCGTAAGTATACAGTGATTTATCATTTGAACAAACATGCCCCCTTAGATCCACCTTTGTGGATATCTATGCTGTGCTGAGTTCTGCTAGTTTTTTTCTAGTAGTTCCAGCTCAGTGATATCCAGCAACTTTTCTGGTTGTACAGTCAAAGGTGCTTGAGTCATTGGCATGTGAGATTATTATACCTGTATGTCAGCTTTAATGTTCTAATGGCTGTGACTACAGCATTGCTGTTTGACACATTTCACCATCAGGACTCTGCTGGGGTACGGACACTTGCCACCTTATGCCCTTACAGGGAGATTGTACCCTTGCGGTCTCCATAATATATTGATGCTCATCACTGTGGTAATGGGGGAGTGTAGTGTGAAGTTACCACAAATACCACAGCAAAGTTACATGAAGGTGATGGTATTTTCTTCCAGACCTTTTGGTTTTAGCTTAAAAAAAAGTGCTCGCTGCAAAAGCCATGCACTATTAAAGTAGGAGACATGTCTCTTCTCAGAATTTTCACGTTTCCTCATTGTGTTCTCTTGATGGTAAAAATTGTCTTGGCAAAGGGTTGAGGTGAACAGAGGCGAGATGTTAGTAGCTGTTCAGTAACTGGGCAAGCAGGCTTTTATTGTAATTGTTACTTTATTACAGATTCTACAAAGGTGTTGTCCCTCTCTGGATGAGGCAGATCCCATACACCATGATGAAGTTTGCTTGCTTTGAACGCACAGTTGAAGCCCTGTACAAACATGTTGTGCCCAAGCCCCGAAGTGAATGTTCAAAGTCTGAACAGCTGGTGGTTACATTTGTGGCTGGTTATATTGGTAAGAATACTGTTCTCGGTGGCTTGTTGATCGTGTAGTAGTTTTGCTTAGTGCTGGTGTGGCTCTGTCCTAAACAGTCCAAACTATTGCCCACTGTGGTAGCATGTTGCCACGTGCAAAAATGCTAGTCATCACTCCATGACCATAGGCATCTGGAGATTTTTATTGTGGGGGTAGACCACAACGTATAATGAATTGCTACTACTATGGTCATATTTTTCCTAACAGCATGTGCCTGTGCAACATGAGAACTTTAGTTTACAATAGCTGAGGTGGTATAGTAGTGACAGCTGTCCTACAATTCCTATGGTGTTCAGACCATTTAAGTGAGAATAGTTTCAGTTCTTGCTATGATGTTTTAAGTACTTTGATAGCTTGAAATCTGATTCTGATTTATTTTTTTTCCCTCCAGCTGGTGTTTTCTGTGCCATCGTTTCTCATCCTGCTGATTCAGTAGTGTCTGTGTTGAACAAAGAAAAGGGAAGCACAGCCTTGCAAGTCCTAAAGAAACTTGGACCCAAAGGTACATTTTTACAAACCAAGACAGGTTTACTAAAGCACATTTAGTTTAACATATTCCTTGGAGACCTGAATTGACTTATTTTAAATATTTTTCTTTTTTCAGGAGTGTGGAAGGGCTTAACAGCCCGTATTATTATGATTGGTACCTTAACTGCTCTGCAATGGTTCATCTATGACTCTGTGAAGGTCTACTTCAGGCTTCCTCGTCCTCCTCCCCCTGAGATGCCAGAGTCCCTGAAAAAGAAGCTTGGTCTGACCCAGTAAACACATGGACTTAAATCATTTTGATTTCATTGACACTTTAAGCTAAAGTTTTATAAACTCAACCATGTAGGCCCTACCTTCTCTGCGATGTAATTATTGGTTGTGCCCTCACTCTGCTTGGTAGCCCAAAAGTCAAAACTGGTTTTACCGTAATTATCTGTTGCAATAAACAGAAGATAACTTAACTTAAACATGTATCTGTAATTTATCCTTTGACAAATGTAATTGTTTTTTACACACTATCTCCTGTTTTGGTACGGAAGTTAAAATGGTACAGTATTGGAACAGACTTTTCAAAACTGATCACCTAACATATGATGACGCACTTTTCCGACTTCACCATAAAGTTGACACACAGTTGCGTTTTGTTGGACTATACCACATTAATGAACACGGCTTTCTAGTCATGCAGATGTCATATAAATTCCCTTAACTGTATGGTGGCGGACGCCTGTTTTAAAAGTATTTAGGAGGCGATCAATGATAAACTTCAATGTTTTCAGTGTTGCTGAAATGCCTCAATCACGAACGCTCAACCCAGTTACGCAGCATTCCAGTGTTGCAGAAATACAGTTTAAAACTTTTCCCATCCCTTCTTCAGCACAGTAATAAACTGATTAGTGTTTTATTTTGTGGTGCTCAATTTTTGTTAAACTATTTCCCCTATTTTTATGATCAGTACTTTGTACTGCTTGTGGGAAAATAATCTATTTGGGTTTCATCTAGGGGTAAATTGTTTAAATCCACGTAGCTCAAATAATAAGAAAATGCTTCTTTGATAAGAAAATGGAAGGCTTAATATTGTGATGAAGCCTGTGAAAGGCTAACACGCACAGGGTTACATTGGTAATGAAGATGTAAGGTAACAAGGTCACAACAGATGTAACTAACTGCAACAAGAATGTAAAAGATTGTAAGAAGGTATTGGGGGTAATTTCATGCAGCTGAACATACCCATGTAATTTTGTGCAGCTGTTAATCACCAATCAATTATTTGAGGCTATTCAAAATAATCTGTATGCCCAATGTGGCAGCTGACCCTACCTCACATAATGCAAGGCAGCAGAAATGGAACCCCACTGACTTGCTGGGGATCAGGGTTTTTTTTATCTTCACTCTTGCTGATTTTTTTTTCAGCCACAATGACAGAGATTTAAACTACTTCAATGATAATGGTCAGCGTCTGCTAAAAAATGATCCCTCGTATGACATGCTCTATAAGCTTAGGTATAGACCTTGCTTGTATGATTTAAATGCAGGTTTCAAGCAAAAGCTAAAGTTAGAGTAAATTCTACAAAATTTACAAAAAGCACAGGGTATACTTAAGCCATTTTCCTTTGAGGGGAAAGACTCCTAAATTCTCAAAGCAGCACTCCAAATACATTAGCTAGTATGTAGAAGCAGAAATGCGGGGCAATAAAACATTCACGTACATGATCTTTGTCGCTCATGTTAGACTTTTTCTGCAGTTTAACAATACTTATGACATACTGTATGTAACACATAGTAAATACTGGTAACTTGTAGTAATATAAAAACATGTATCAAATGCAATCCGCATCCTGCCTTTAGCATCGTGTTATCTAATATAGGGTGTAGAGTAGTTAGTATTGTGTATCCAGTGCCCATAGGACACCCAGCAAGTATGCATTTTGTGAAAATTACATTTAAACCACATCAAAAATGGATAAATCGCTCTGGTCACTAACCCAAGAAAATCCCTGTTTCTTAAGGGGATACTGATCTCCATTATTAAATTGAAATATAAAATACAGAACTTCAAATGTGCAAGTCTATAATTTTACACCAAGATATGAGCTACAATATATAGCACTAAAGATACACACACACACACACACACACACACACACACACACTATAGTCTTGTGAGAAAGAAAGTACTCCCTCTTTGAATTCTATGGGTTTACATATCAGGACATAACAATTATATGTTCCTTAGCAGGTCTAAAAAATAGCTAAAAATAGATGAACAACAACACATGACATATTGCATCGTGTCATGATATATTCAGCAAAAATAAAGCCAAAATGAAGAAGCCATGTGTGAAAAAACTAAGTACGCCCTTACTGCTTCTATAGGAATTAAGTACTGCCCTTGATTAATTGATCATGAGCAAGTGTGACACCCTGTATAAAAGCTGGCTTTTTTTGTTTAAAAGCCAGTTTGGAGCTTTCAGGTGTGTGTTAACACGATGCCAAGAGGAAAGACATCAGCAATGATGTTAGACAAGCAATTATTGCTGCCCATCAATCTGGGAAGGATTATAAGGCCATTTCCAAAATTGCAAAAAAGACCAAATTGGAGATGTTTGGCCATAATGCACAGTGCCACATTTGGCGAAAAACCAAACACAGCATACCAGCACAAACACCTCAAACCAACTGTCAAGTAAGTGGTGGTGGAGGGCTGATGATTTTGGCTTGTTTTGCAGTCACAGGACATGGGAACATTGCAGTCATTGAGTCAACCATGAACTCTGTATACCAAAATATTCTAGAGTCAAATGTGAGGCCATCTGTCTGACAGCTAAAGCTTGTCTGAAATTGAACTGAAGCAACATTGTAAAGAAGTGTGGGCCAAAATTCCTCCACAACAATGTGAGAGACATACAGAAAATGATTACTTTAAGTTATTGCTGCTAAAGGTGATTTTACAAGCTATTGAATCATAAGGTATACTTTTTTCACACATGGCTTCTCCATTTTGGCTTTATTTTTGTTGAATAAATCATGACACGGTGTAACATGTGTTGTTGTTCATCTGAGGTTGTATTTGTGGAGGTAGCATGCAGACCATGCCAGACACCTTAGGAGCATTATAACATAATTATATGAAAAATATCAATTACAGTCATTATAGGTGTAAAAGGACTTGAATTCACATGCTCACAGGAAGGACAGACGGAGACTTATTCAAGTGCAAATGTAGCCCCCGAAGCCCACATCAAAGGGCAACTTTGTAAACTTTGTACATTGTAGGTATAGTCTGTTTGTAAATAGTGTGTGATAGTATTAGTATTGTCTTTTTGATTAGTTAATCCTTAGGTTTGTAAATTGTATGTATTGTCTATTGTAAGTTGTATGTTGTGTGATAGTATTGTCTTTTGATATTGTAATTAGTTAACTAATAGGAAGGTTAATGGAATGTACCTTTGATCCCACCCTATAAGAACTCCTTGTATGTCCTTAGTCTTAACACAATCTTCCCCTCCTTGCTGCACTTAGTTACAATCTTTCCGTCATTGTTGCAGTCACAACTTCATTCCCAATGTAACCCTGTGTGTGTTAGCCTTCATAGGCTTCATTATAGCATTAAACCCTCCATTTTCCTATCAAAGAAGTATTTTCTTGCGATTATTCGAGCTACCCGAATTTAAGTTATTAACCCCTAGACGAAGGTGTGTCGGCACCTGGAATCCCCTTTTTTCCCAAATATATCCCATTTCCGACATATTGGGGGCTCGTCCTCGGTGCTGTTCCCAGGAGAAGACTTCAAGCAAACCACAACTCTGAATTTGGACTTTCGTTCAAGAAGAAACAGAATCAAGTTAAAGCAACATTTTTGGTGTCCTAGAGTGGATTTTTGGGCTGGACAACTGAACATCTAAACGGTGAGTATGTCTTCATTTTATCAATTTTCAGAGTCAGGTTTAGATAAGAAAATGAAGGGTTTAAATATAATATCTAGTGAAGCTGTAGAAAGTAGAAGCACTACTAATGAATCTCAGTGGTTACCACCACCATTTTTAGAATATGTGGAATCAATGATTAAGGAATTAGGAGGACCCTTCATGTGGAAAGATTGTGATATTAATACTTTAGAAGGGATTTCAGAAGCCATGGAATTGGTGTTGGCTAATAAGAAAAAAAATAAGAATCAAAAAGGGCGTGTAATACAGCTTCTGCTTCAGGCTATGTGTTGTTTAAATGAAATGTGGGAAAGTGAGTGTAAAAGATTTGATGAAGTAGAAGTTAAATTAGAAGAAACACTCACACAGTTAAAGGATGCTAAAACTCTAGCACATAACTCAATATATACAGCCACATGTTTACAAGAAAAGCTAGAGGACATAACAAACAAAAATAACACTTTAGAAAATGCATTACAATTATTACAAACACGAATAAGAGAACCCTGTATTAAATTTGGAGGTTTAAAAAAGGGGAAAGGGATATTCCTTAAATCCTCTAATTTACAAAATAAATGGATGCAAATTGGTTCTATTGAATCTGCAAATTTAGAGTCTGTAGACATAGACATGGAAGAGATATGCATAGACCCTGATTTGGAAAATGAATTTAAAGTTCACAAAGCTGGAACAATGCCTCCAAAAATCAGTGAAGACCATAATAATATCACACCACTGCATCCCTTAGAACCACCATCATCAGAACCAGTACTAAATTTAAGTGATAATACACCCAATATTAACACCCCTGCCTTAAGCCTAAAAGAAATTACACAAATCCCAATCCCACAACCAGTCACCAATTTAAGTATTACAGATATAAAGGAAATTTTAGCAGATGTTGGTTGTGCACCACTGTATGATTTTAATGCATTTATGGCATGGATTAATTCCATTGTTCGATGGGGTGCCACAAGTAATCTGTTTGAACATAATTTAATTAATCTGGCATTAAAAGGACTGGGAGATAGAGGCAGAGAAATTGATGGTTCTACAACAACTTTTCCAAAATTCTTACAGCAGTGCAGGGAAAAATTATTCAAACTTAATAGTGATGTCCAAATGACACGGCTTATCACCATTCTCCCGAGTGAGTCAATATCCACTGCAGCACGTCGCATTATTGATTATTTAGCTGCAACTAATATGGCAAGTGTAAATTATTCCATGCGACAAGCTCAAATAAAAAAATATGAGAATGATGACATGTATAGGCAGTTAATTTTGGCCATTGTTCCATCCAAGGTAGCAGAATATATGAATCTGATGATTAAGCAAAATACGGAATTCCCAAAATGGCTACAAATTCTACAATTAGAAAATGACAAATATCTAAATGTCACACCTATTGCTACATTCCAACAGTTTAATCCTAAAGGAAAAAACTCTCCTAATTTTAATAACAGTTGTCGAGCTGAAAGTAGTTTTAAACATAAAATTAGTGGTCCATGGTACAATAGAAACAAGAGGAGAGGTGCAGGCAAAAACGGTGAATGGATTCCTTTTAATAAGATAATGGAGGAAAACAAAAGCTTGCAAGAAACCGTGAAAGCCTTACGTAAACAACTTATAGATGCAAATTATGTACCATGTGCCTAGCATATAGTTTTTCATTATTTTTTCCCCCTAACCCCTCTTTAGTCATACAGTAAATTTAAATTTAAAATATTTCTGGTGAGACCTGATACTGCTCTTTCTTTTATCTTCTAGGCTGAACTGAATCCAGGTGTCCGGTCATGGATTTTACCAACATGAATTTGACTCCTGACAATCCGATATGTCCACAATTATAGATACCTTCAAATAGCTTACTGGAATTTGTGTTGAAACTAAGTTCTGGACATTGCAGCTCTTATCCCAGAAAACTGTGTCATTATGAATACCTGTGTCTATTCAAAGGCTAGGTTACAAGAGTCTCTAAATGTTTTTTGTCTGTAACATAAATCTATATATGTGATGGGACACTTGGCATTGAAAAAGTGAAGGATGTGTAGTTTCATAGTTATAAAATTATATGTTTATTACACCACTGTATAATAATGCATTCATGATGTTTTGTATGTATGGCGTGTGTGAATGCTATTCATTGTGTTGTTCACATAGTTTTTGGGTTGAGTGTCTGTACGTGTATGATAAATGGTCAAAAATTCTATTTATTTTTTTTAGAACATAGTCAATGTGATGTATGTACTGTATGTAGTATTTGTTATATAATTTCTATTTCCAGTACATGCTGAGTTCATCATTTAAAATGTTTTTTCTTGGTGTCAGTGATCCTTGACCCTAATGCAAACTATTGTGATTGTAATTGTTCCTAAATTTATTTACTATATTTACCATTTATCTCCTGTGGGAAGGTGTCAAAATCATTTGTCAGCATGTCTACTAATACTCACTCGAACTTCTTATAGATCACCATTCAGCTTTTGGCCAGGCGCTTGTGAGAAGTGCTTATGGACTGGCTTTAATGAAAATACATAACTGAGAGGACGCCAGGCGCTTCAGAGAAGTGCTTATGGACTGGCTTTAATAAAAATATATAACTGAATTGAGGCCAGGCGCTTGATAAGTGCTTATGGACTGGCTTTCAGAAAAGAAATTAAAAAAAAAAAAAAAAAAAAAGAAAAAAAAGTGGTGATATGTGGAGGTAGCATGCAGACCATGCCAGACACCTTAGGAGCATTATAACATAATTATATGAAAAATATCAATTACAGTCATTATAGGTGTAAAAGGACTTGAATTCACATGCTCACAGGAAGGACAGACGGAGACTTATTCAAGTGCAAATGTAGCCCCCGAAGCCCACATCAAAGGGCAACTTTGTAAACTTTGTACATTGTAGGTATAGTCTGTTTGTAAATAGTGTGTGATAGTATTAGTATTGTCTTTTTGATTAGTTAATCCTTAGGTTTGTAAATTGTATGTATTGTCTATTGTAAGTTGTATGTTGTGTGATAGTATTGTCTTTTGATATTGTAATTAGTTAACTAATAGGAAGGTTAATGGAATGTACCTTTGATCCCACCCTATAAGAACTCCTTGTATGTCCTTAGTCTTAACACAATCTTCCCATCCTTGCTGCACTTAGTTACAATCTTTCCGTCATTGTTGCAGTCACAACTTCATTCCCAATGTAACCCTGTGTGTGTTAGCCTTCATAGGCTTCATTATAGCATTAAACCCTCCATTTTCCTATCAAAGAAGTATTTTCTTGCGATTATTCGAGCTACCCGAATTTAAGTTATTAACCCCTAGACGAAGGTGTGTCGGCACCTGGAATCCCCTTTTTTCCCAAATATATCCCATTTCCGACAGTATTTACCTATTTTTTTATAATATTTAGACCTGCTAGGGCACATTTGATTGCTATTATGCCCTGATATGTAAAACCATAAAATTCAAAGAGGAGTTTTTTTCACATGACCAAGATATTGAAAAGTTGCTGTAACACTTTTTTCTTTAAGCATAACTATATGTTCGCATAGCTATTACTATACTTATAGCAATGTGCTC
Organism: Spea bombifrons; assembly: GCF_027358695.1. NCBI lineage: Eukaryota > Metazoa > Chordata > Amphibia > Anura > Pelobatidae > Spea > Spea bombifrons. Next base: position 41,219,513 of record NC_071090.1, read on the forward strand.
ACCACCTATCCACACAGGCTATAATCTCAGTTTCTTCCACACAAAATACTTTAAATTCTGCCTTGACTGCCCATAGTTACAGAGCTACACAACCTTGGAATAACCTATCCTAAAATACTGTTAGATTAGCTGTTTCTTTGTATATAAATATGGAACGAGACAAACCTCAGTGTTTCGTTATTCAATTTTGATAATACAATAAAAAAACAACTCTAATGTATTAGATTAGATCTAATTGTATTAAATGTATTGAATACATCTGTGTAAATCACACCTCCTCCTTACAGTTATATGCCGTGTACTCTGGACTAGGCCTAGGGTTACAGCCACTCTTTCACATAACTGGGGACAGAGCCACTGATCAGGCTGACATTTGTGCTGCTGCTCCATGGGCCAGTTACAATGGAGACCTCCCCACCTGACCAATTTAAACCATCAAGGACTGCGTTTTACCCCTAAAAGACCAGGCTGTTTTTTTGACTTTTAACACTTTTACGGTGCTCATGTTTAGCTGTAAACACAAGTTATATATCGTTTTTTTTCAGAGCAAGAAGGGCTTTCTTCAGATACATTTTTTTGATCATATCATCTAATTTCCTATAAAAAATTGAATAAAAAAGCACCTTTTCTCACTTTGATTTGAAAAATCTTTTACTCATCTAAAAAAGCTACTTAGTAGATTCTACTATTTGTCTTAAGTTTGGAAATATCCAATGTTTTTTGCTAGGTTAACCTAGTAAGAGAATGTAAACATGCATGGCTATCCGGAATCTAAGGTGATACCAAAGACCTAGTCTGTCTAAAAGGTTTTAGTGTTTAAATCAAGAAAAAAAGCAGACTAGATGGTCAAGTTCTAAGTTCCTCTAGTTATACCTCATAAAACCAGCAAGTGGCTCTAGAGAGCTGTACACAGCAAGAAACAAGATGGTCATATGTTCAACAGACAGTCTGATGTTTGAGAGTTTCACTAGAAAGTTGTTTTAGAGGCCACGGCAGCTCAGATGAGAAGTAAAAAAAATAAAAATAAAAGAAACTTTATGTTTTAAATAGATGGACATTAGCTGCTGGAAACATACATTATATGCACAGAACTTTTTACTTAAAATATAATTATTTAATGTTTGGGGCAAAGTCAAGCCCTTAAAGGATTTAAACTTTTCTGTGGCTTGCATAATGCCCATACGAGCGTTGACGTAATACCTGGATTTCCATTCCATTGAAGACATGTCTTTAAGTGTCAAATAAGTGTGATAAATTAATGTGAGGCTGTATCAGTGTGGTGAAGAGTGGCCAGTGTGCTATGCAACTGTTACGTGGCTTGCACACTGATGTCCACTGAAGGTTATCATTGTGTTAACAGAAGGTACATGTCCCAAAGCCCCAACTACAGACTTCTACCACCTGCTTACTTGCATAAAACCTCTTTCAGGAGTATGATGTCAGGTGAAGTGCAAAGCAAAGGGTAATCATAATCTCATTCAGATTGTAATTGTTACTCTTGATTGGAGCGAAAGGCTGTTTCTTTTGTTTTAGGAAGTTCTTTGATTGTATTTTATTCATAGGAACAATCTTAGGAAGTGCCTAGGGAAAGATTAAACTTTCCAACCAACAGAATTCATTCTATAAACACACTCTGTTTACTTAGAAAATCTGTTCAGGAAGTTCATCTGGTTTATGTTAGAGAAATAAAAGGTAAATATTGTTGTTTTTTTATTGTTATCAGCCTTCTGGGACAGTTTCTTCAGTATAAATTGATAATAATGCATTCACACCATCACACATAAATAATAAATATCAGCCACCCAAGAGGTTTGGTACTAGAGTATTAAAATCCCTGCACCACCTCTCATTACTGTTTTATATGAATTCCAAAAACACAAAGCATGTCATGATAATAGTTTCTGTGGGTGGATTATTTACCTAAAACAATATTATTGTTTTTTAAAATTTAAAATAATTCATCCCTCAGAGTAAGGAAGGGAATGAAGCACTAGAACCTCACACACTTGACTCTTCCAAGTCTGGTTTATAATCTAAATCCATGACTGTGAGTCCTTGGTAGTAACTAAAATCAAGACAAGATCTTAGTACTACTAGAGCGAGGATCTTTGCTACTGCTGCTTCTAGTAGTTCAACTTCTGACTCAAGAAGGGTTCAGCATACTAGGGGGTCACCTGACTACCTTTTTTCTATACTCCTGCAACCAGCTCCGCTAATTCCACAAAAACTGGAATCACTTCTTTTACAGACATTTCCAAATTCGTTGTACTTGCCGGTAAAAATGATAAAAAATATAACCCTACCGAGGAATTTCACAGTCAAATGCATAATTTTGTCACCAATATTCATTAATTCATCTTATAATTGTATTGTGTTGTTTAGATGTTTTGCTGGTAGTGTAAATGGGCAAGTGTCTTAATAAACCCTAAAACACAGTCACAATGTCTGCTAGCACAGTCAAATACAAGGATGTTGCTAGGCCTCCAAAGATCCGGGGCTAGAGGCCATAGCAGATTTAATAGTAATGGAGTCTAGTTTGGGAGTGGTTGCTATGCCCACTGGACATATATATATATATATATATACATATTTGTCCGTACACATAGGCATCCCGGGTTATGTGCACACGCTTGCTCTAACACATTCAATACACAAACACACTCTTTCTCTCCGCTTCTTCATAATTTCTCCCCATCTCATTATGTCTCCTCCCTCTTATTATCGCTTCCCTTTTTTTTCTCTCTTTGTTCTCTTTATCTTCTCATTTATTGTCTTTATGAACCAGCCTTTTGTAAACAATTTTGGACTGACCTGGTGGACAATTGTGGCACCCCCCCCTCGTGTGTGGCACCAGGGTACCACCTACCTATGTCACTGGAGCTGAGCACCGGGATACAATGTCATATCCTGGTGCACGTCATTAATAGCAAGCTATCTCACTTTTGAGAGATATTTGAAACTGGTTAGGGGCTAAAGTATGCTTTTTTTTGTATTGTCCACAAACCAAAGTGTTTAAATTAAAAAATGTCTGATGCAGTCCATGCATATTAATAATGAGCTACAACAGCTTCTTCAATCCACCCCAGCAAACTTTCTGCACTACACGATTGAATTGACTTGCAGTACGGTAAAAGGGGCAATGATTGATCATCAACCATTCTGTTAAAATAAACAACCAAAAAGTGAAAAATACTCTCCATAATGGATGTCAGTCTGTAAGCACTCCTCCAATCCCCAGGAATAATATATAACATACACAAACAGAGGGAAGTCTCCTTCAATAAAAAAAGGCTCAATATCTCTCCTGAAACCAGAATTTGAACATGGGGGGGGATATAGCACAGCACTGTATGGCAGAAAAATGACAAAAGTGTATTTTTTCTAGATTCACTAACAAATAAAAATGCACTGAAAACCGACAAGTGCAATAGCACATAAACAACATGCAACACACAACATGATCTGTGATACAGATGATTTTAATCTGCATTCCCTGTAGTGGGAGATGTGAAAGTGAACCAACATCCAAGGTGTTGAAAGTGGTTCAACCTATACAACAAAGCATTCATTCTTTGGTTTTGCTGCCTAACTAACATCAGTTGAGGCAAAACTGTAAATTGAATAATTTTAACTAGGAGGTCATATGAATTTGCCTCTTAGTCATAAGAATATGAAAGGATATCAATAAATGATGTGATAGAACGGAGGCTCAGAAGTAGAAATACATATGTTCAATATTTAATAATAAAAATGTTAATTTTATACGGGTCCGTAGTCCCATAAAATCAACTGATACAGCTTAGAGACAAAAAATAACAAAGCCAGCCAGATGAGCTCTTCACAGGCAATAAAGAAAATGCACGCCTAACTTGTTTCCCACTATCGTGCTTTATCGATTTATCGAGTTTTTAAGGAGCTGATTTCATCCAGAGAAACACTAGTTATATGGGCAACTGCTAATTAAGACTGATTAAAACCACTTATGTTTCAAACAGAGTCTGCATATCTCCCATAACATTAATTGGAGAGCTGGGTACAAACAAAATATTGCATATTTTACATATATTAAAATATTAATATATATATTTTACATATATTACATATATTGCATAAACCTACATATTAAAGGATACTCAAGCAATCATGACAAAAAGGGCAGAACTTGGAAAGTCTCAATTTTGGGTATATTTCCCTTTCATTTTTACAGGTATAACCACTGGCCCAGCATCTGAGGTCAACTTCGGCCATCCTGATTAACCTGCCTTATGTATTATATGGCCTAATGCAGCCAAGGTTTAACTTGTCAGGCTTCAAGTTTAATCACGACTTCATGGTGATGTGACCTTCAAATGAAGATATGTTCTTATATTATTGTAAAAGCCACAATTATTCTATCATTGAGAATCCATAAAAATGAAATATCTTGGCTCACACGCTCTAAAGGATTTGGTTAAAGAAGTGTATTGCCAAAATTAGGCTGTTTTTCTAGCCAAATAGCTCATCAAGGTAATTACCAAATTAAAAGATATATTTTCTTCAAATTACATTTTAAAGCTTTTTCAGCTTTTCCAACTTTCAACTTGTGGTCTTGCATATTATATATATATATATATATATATATATATATATATATATATATATATATATATATATATATATATATATATATATTTATCTCTATATATATATATATATCTATATATATATATACACAGTATCTCACAAAAGTGAATACACCCCTCACATTTTTGTAAATATTTTATAATATCTTTTCATGTGACAACACTGAAGAAACGACACTGTGCTACAATATAAAGTTGCACTTTTGGCCATTTCCCCTCCCCGGTGTCATGTGACTCGTTAGTGTCACAAGGTCTCAGGTGTGAATGGGGAGCATGTGTGTTTAATTTGGTGTCTCTCATACTGGTCACTGGAAGTTCAACATGGCACCTCATGGCAAAAAACTCTCTGAGGATCTGAAAAAAGAATTGTTGCTCTACATAAAGATGGCCTAGGCTATAAGAAGATTGCCAAGACCCTGAAACTGAGCTGCAGCATGGTGGGCAAGACCATACAGCGGTTTCACAGGACAAGTTCTACTCAGAACAAGCCTCGCCATGATTAACCAAAGAAGTTGAGTGCACGTGCTCAGCGTCATATCCAGATAATAGACGTATGAGTGCTGCCAGCATTGCTGCAGAGGTTAAAGCCTGTCAGTGCTCAGACCATACGCTGCACACTGCATCATATTGGTCTGCATGTCTATCATCCCAGAAGGAAGTCTCTTCACAAGAAAGCCCGCAAACAGTTTGCTGAAGACAAGCAGACTAAGGACATGGATTACTGGAACCATGTCCTGTGGTTCGATGAGACCAAGATGCCTACAGTCAAGCATGGTGGTGAGAGTGGCATGGTCTGGGCCTGCATGAGTGCTGCCGGCACTGGGGAGCTACAGTTTATTGAGAGCATGATCCCCTCCTTTCGGAGACTGGACTGCAGGGCAGTATTCCAACATGATAACGACCACAAACACACCTCCAAGACGACCACTGCCTTGCTAAAGAAGCTGAGGGTAAAGGTGATGGACTGGCCAAACATGTCTCCAGACCTAAACCCTATTGAGCATCTGTGGGGCATCCTCAAATGGAAGGTGGGGGAGCACAAGGTCTCTAACATCTACCAGCTCTGTGAGGTCATCATGGAGGAGTGGAAGAGGACTCCAGTGGCAACCTATGGAGCTCTGGTGAACTCCATGCCCAAGAGGGTTAAGGCAGTGCTGGAAAATAATGGTGGCCACAAAAAGGAGGAAAGAGATGATGACAGTCATGGAGGAATATAAGGCAGGGAAAAGAGATGGAAGACAGAGGAATACAATGCATAATCGGGAAAAGAGATGGAAAGCATGAGGAATATAAGACAAAGTGATAAAGGCGGGAAGAGATGGTAGGCATGGAGTGATATGACTGTCCTATATTCCTCCATGCCTGCTTGTGCTAACACACATAAACATGCTTACACATACACTTACTCACTAACACACACTTACACGACCCTTTCACACAAACACAACACATACACAGTCATGCTAAGACATAAACACTTACACACTCATGCTCACATTCACTTAAACATAGGCATTCATTCTCCCATACATACAAACATACATACCCCTACCCACTGAAAAATGCCAGTGATATAAACTCCCTGAAAATATGTAAATAATTCTACTTTATAACCGGAGTGTTACCTAAGTAATATTGTCTAGCCAGGTGCATGGTTACCCACAAAATTTTAATTGGAAAATACGTTCACCCAAAGTGCAACATATTTACAACTAAAAATTTCAACCTGGCATCTACACCTGTTATCAGGATATTGCCTTAAAATGCACAAAGTCCAACCTTGGAACAGTTACAATCATGAGGTTAACCTACTGCAGGGCAAACGAGGCAAATACATTGCTTTCAAGGTGTACCTTGGGGTATTATATTTCCAAAACATGTGCAATGAATAAAAGCATTCCAGGAAAATCATTGCAGTTCCTTTCCTTGTTTTCTTTTTCTCTCCTTACACATTGTTTTTTTCGCCAGTTTGCGTCTCTATGCACATGCTTTTAATTTGATTTTTTTAAACAACAATGTTACTTCTTACTCTGTTTCACCCTGTCAATTATACACTTTGTCTGTATGTAAGCATACAGGAATTTTTCACTAATACTCCCTCAGTTGAGCTTGACCTAAAAGGGGGAAAAAATTGGAACGTTGTTTCCATCAACTTAAATGCTTTGAAAATCCCCCTAAAGGGGGGGAAATTCTCTGTGGGGATTTACTCAAATATTTTGAGTACTTATGATTTTTCGCATCAGTATTTGCCCAACGAAGTTTTTGTAAGTAAAACTAAAATATAGATTATATTTGTGTTCAAAGTATATATCCGAAACCTAAGTCATGTCAGCAGTGTCTCTGAGTAAAAAGTTATTATTAGAACTTTTATGAGTCCTGTGCGAGAATGGGTTATTGGATAGTATTCCAGTACGCTAGTGGAACTTTGCTGCAAACATGAAATCTAGACAATATAAAATATTGTCTATTTGCACACATATTATATGCATTTTTGTTTCTTCTTAAAAAAAAAAATGGAGCATTTTAAGATCATGTATAATTTGCTTTACAATTAGGACTATGTAGCTGTATGTTCAAAAGATCAGTTTGGTCTTGAATATCACATAAGCAAATTATATCATTGTTTTTCAGTTTCTCACATTATTAGAACTGTCACTCCTCTGATGTTTCATTGAGATGAACTTCTTTGTTCATTTTACACCAAGCATCTCTGAAACAATTACACTGATTTCATCATAAAACGTAAGGCACCTTTGTGGTTCCAAGCTCATTTGCCAACACTACAGTTGGACAGGCATCCATGGGTCATACAAATCCAGTGAAATTACCTGTGGTATTCTACAGGGATCGCAAAACCAACAGGGCCTTCGTTAATGTCATTGCAAATTATATTCTGGGGGGGGCAAAAAGGAGGGAAAAAATGGTAGGCATGGAGGTATATATATATATATATATATATATATATATATATATATATTATATATATATACCTCCATACCTACCATCATAATTCTGGGCAATTAAGTGATTAGATACACTTTTAAGACGGTCCTGCACGTATTTCTGGTTCATTGTATTTTATAATAAGTCTCTCTGCATGTGTGCTTTTTGTTAGATTAAAGGAAAAATAGAAACAATTACTTAAAATATCATCTAAACTTTTTTTATAGTTAAGAAAAATAACCCACATAATTATTATGAAGTAAAATCCAATATGCCAATGCACTGGAGCATGACTTGGAGGAAAACCAGATGTCACTGAATGAGCTAAGTGACTGGCCCTAGGATGTGATATTACTTGTTAATTAACATGCCACATTATGGCATATCATTATTGCACAAAACCCAGCTGCAAAGGATCAGGCGTTGCCCTTTTGCCCTGAGTTTTTACTATAGAGACCAATCTGTTGGGATATTAACTTAGTACACAGAGACTTGATTGATTAAAATACACATCTGTTAATTAAAAATTGTAAATGAACCATTCCACGTTTAGCTCCCATTTTGTATTTTATTTTTATGAGAGGGAACTATCACCATTACAGCTTCCATTCAAACTACCCACAGCGTAATTGTTTTGTAGATATTAGTGGGATAATATAGGGATTTTCTTGCAGACTAAGGCTCTTAGAACCAATCAACAACTAATGCATATGTATGTAATCTATACATAAAGTTTATTAATGTACACTTCACTAGAATAAAAAATACTAGATGGAATATCTGTAATGTGATCTGATTTTTGGAAAAATAATGTTTATGTGTGTCATCAATCCATCTATCTATATATCTACACTATATCTCTATCTTTTTATCTATCCATCCACCTAATTATCTATGTATCCATTCATGTATGTGGCCATATAAGAAATTCTGTATAGGGGTTTATTTGTAAGCAACAATTTTCAAATCAATATTTTGGCTCCTGCCAGCCTCAAAATATTGACGTACACTTACATTTCTTTGGTATTAAACTAGTGGAATTCTTCTTCTGTGTTTATTAATAAAGTTGTCAGTAGGTACGACCAGTGATTTGCTGCTCACATAAACCTCTTCTGTGCAGTATTTTGTGTGTTTCTATGTGTTTGACATTTTGTTCTAGGTTTTTGGGAGTTACTCAACCTCCTATTTCTATCCCCTAACCCTCTCAACAATTAATGAATGCAAAATATTGATGGATTAATGGTGTAAAAGAAATCTGGAAAGTATAACAATCTGGATATGTTTCTCATTTACACCAAAAAAGCTTGAGGATTTGTGTTGTCATGAATGGTAGGTTACAAGTGAAGACCACTAGAGAATGCTATATATCACACCTATGGAAGAAGGTAAAATCTACTGCTTTCTAGAATTGTAAGTTTGTTTGGGTAGTTTCCTTCTAACTTTTGTTTTTGAAAGTCCAGATTGTTATGTGATGCACTACTTGTCCTATTTATCTATTATAAAATATAATTAATTATAAATCTTTCTAACTGGTAAATCCCTGCCATTTTCAGTAATATGATTATATATTTTTTTTTGTGTGTCAGATGATTTATTTTTTGCATATTGTTAATTTTATCTAAGATATATTGGGGCCATAGTGCAGCCACGACTTACTGAAACAGAGTTACTGCTAGTGAAGTTGGCACTGATCCTCATTCTACACACGTAAATGATTATTGTGGACTGGCATGTCATAAAAAAATTGCCCTTTGCACATCCCAAAGAGATTATAACTTGCATATTTGTTACTGACTGATTCGAAGTTATGGACCCATGCAGTTTAGATCACATTAGCCAGACACGCTGATTAAGTCTGATAAGTTTGAAAACTTTGTCAAACTTCAAACACTTTGTGAAAATAGCATCAATGCTTTCAACGTACTCTGATAAAAACATGGTGGGTACAAAAGAGGCACCCACTTGTCACAACCCAAACCTCGAATAAGCTGCGCAAGCACTATACTGTATGTGTCTTACAATTAACGTAGTGCTCTTAGCTGTACTTTATATTATTTTTGTTCTCAAGAATGTATTACATATTATAAATTAGAAAATTGTTACGTCGTTCACAATTAATAACATGATCTCTACATCAAGGGAAATGTAAAAGCAATTTCTAAAATAAACTACTTTTTGGCATGATTACTTATAATGAGATTTCCAAATTCGTCCACACTTTAATACCTGGATTTTTGTTAATATTAGATGCCAAGTCAAACAGTGCTTTGTGTTCAACATACCATCAATCATGTGTAGCCCATAATGTTTCATATTTTTTTATTTGCTTGCATTTTTTAAAACTTTTTTAAGCAAAAGCACGTCTCTTGAAAAGTGGAAAGCCTTTTTTTCTTATTTAGAGGGCGCTAATTTGCCAAATGAGGTACATAGCATTAAGCAAAATATTTCATCAAAAGAATTCTTGACATTGATGAGAATGTGAGCATATAAAAAGGTTGCATGGGGAAATATGTCTAAAAAAATCTGTATTTGTTGACAGAACATTGCATTTTAATCAGTTAATAAGCCAATTTTTTCATAGTGGCTTTATGCTTATTAGAGCCAAAACCTTCCTATAATATAATACAGGTTTGCATTTTTCAGACTGAAATGAATTTAGCAGAGTTTTTAGCCCCATTAATGCTTGCCTGGTCTGGCTTATTGGGGACTAGATGATAACGCCTGTGGTACCGTGCACACAGTGGACAGGATAAATCTTACATATCAAAGACCATTTGGGGCAGTGGTGGGATTCAAATTTTTAAGTAACCACTTCCGAGCTTTCTTACTAAAAAATAAAAACCTCACACACACACAGACTCGGGCAGTCTCACACACACACAGAACTCAGGCAGTCTCCCTCTCACACACAGAGTCAGGCAGTCTCTCACACACAGAGACTCAGGCAGTCTCTCATACACACATAGACTCAGGCAGTCTCTCACACATACACACACACATACTGCCTCCTGATATGTTTTATGCCCCCCTAATATGCCACTCTGCTCCCCTAGATATGCCACTCTGCTCCCCTGATATGCTTTATCCCCCCCCAGATATGCCACTCTGCCCCAGATATGCCGCTCTGCTCCCCTGATATGACACTCTGCCTCCTGATATGCGTTATGCCCCTTGATATGCTTTATGCCCCCTTATATGCCACTCTGTCCCCCAAATATGCCACTCTGTCCCCCAAATATGCCACTCTGCCCCCTAATTTGCCACTCTGCCCCCTTGATATGCTACTCTGCCTCCTGATATGCATTATGCCCCCTAGATATGCCACTCTGCTCCCTTGATATGCCACTCTGCCACCTAGATATGCCACTCTGCCCCCCCAGATATGCTTTATGACCCCTAGATATGCCACTCTGCTCCCCTATGCCACTCTGCTCCCCAGATATGCTACTCTGACCCCACTGACTTACCAATGCATCCCCAGTCTCCATGGTGCCTAGTGGGGGCAGCCGGTGTACGTCTGTGCGCTGAGCAAAGACAACCTCTGCCACTGCTCGTCACATCCACCAGGGCTTCTATGCCGGCTGCCAGAGAGGAGGTTACAGGTCCCCTGCAGCGCTGTGGGGGATCCTCATCTCTGGCAGCTGGGGGAAGTCTACGTGATGCGCTCAGACAACCTCCGCTGCTGCCGGCACTTCCACCGGGGTTTCTATGGTGGAGCTCTGGAAGGTCATGTAATGCTGTCGCTCCTTCATAGAAGCCCCGGTGGAAGTGCCTGCAGCAGCGGGGTTGGCATCCACCGGCTGCGGGGGATCTGGATCCTCACCCTGCTGTTTGCCCGCAGCCGGGCTAAATGATAAAGAAAAGAAAAAAAAAACACTTGCCCGGTGCCCAGAACCCCAGACATCGGGCGATACGAATTCCGGTAAACCCCGATTATAGGGAAAAGTGCGGTTTATAATAGGGTAATTAAGAAACGGTTCGGCGAACTCTATATTTTTAAGGAAACGGTTTGTGCAAACTGGCAGGAACCAGCTGAATCTCACTACTGATTTGGGGTATAAACTGTTTCACTCAGGATTGCTTACACTGGCGGAACTACAGGGGTAGCAACATTTTTAGAAAGGGACCTTCCAACCTGGACAGGAGAATATGTATGTAAGCATGGATGTGTAATTGTGTGTGTGGGTGTGAGCATGGATGTGTAATTGTGTGTGTGTGTGAGCATGAATGTGTATTTGTGTTAGTGTATATGTGAGCATGGATGTGTAATTGTGTGTGTGAGTATTGATGTGTAATTGTGTGTGTGTGTGAGCATGAATGCGAACTTTTGTGTGTGTGAGCATGAATGTGTACTTGTGTGTGTGTGTGATCATGGATGTGTTTCTGTGTGTGTAAGCAGGGATGTGTACTTAAGTGTGCGTGAGAGCATGGGTGTTTATCTGTGTGTATGTGTGTGTGTGTCTGAGCAGGGATGTTTAATTGTGTGTGTAAGCATGGATGTGTAATTGTGTGTGTGTGTGTGATAAGGAATGTGTACTTTTGTGTGTGTGAGCATGGATGTGTATCTGTGTGTGTGTGTGTATGTGTAAGCAGGGATGTGTACTTATGTGTGTGTGAGAGCAGGGATCTGTAATTGTGTATGTGTGTGAGCATGGATGTGTAAGTCGGGTGAGATGGAGTGTTTTAGTGAGTATGAGTAAGTGTGTGTGATTTATGTGTTAACGTATGTTTTATGTTGGAAGGAGGGGGAGCAAGGAGCAGAGAAGGCACATACTAGATATTGAAGTTGGGGGGCCGGGGGAAATTCTCACATCACGGCCTGGTGGTTTCTAGTTATGCCCCTGGTTGTTTGGTACCCGCATCATAGAACAGTACCACGCTTCAGTTCACTGACCTCTCCAGAACGATCCATTTTTTCACAAATGTTTGTAAATGCAGATTGCATTGGTAGGTGCTTGATCTTATACACCTGTGGCAATGGTCTGATTAAATTATCTGAATTCAGTAATTAAGAGGCGTGCCCCAATACTTTTGTCCTTATATTGTGCATAAATGAATGAGTAATCTAGATACCATGGGGATCACATCATATACCATTAGCATAGACACTTCAAAATATGTTCTGGGTGCAATGTTTATGAATAGAACACATCTATTAATGTATTTTGCAGTAGAGTAACAAATAATATACTTGTAAATAACAAATTTATAAATGTATAAACAGCTGAGTTACAGAATATTACCAAGGGAAACATATATTAATTTTACAAGTTTCTCGAGACTCGTGCATTGCTGCCTATATGACAAGTTTATGCTATTAATAACTTCATAGACCACAAGAACATTCCTATATCAATGACTATACAATCAAATACATAAAGATACCAAAAAACATAACGTTCATAGAAAGAACTGAACGTGGTTCCAACTGAATTATTACAAAAGAAAATTGTAAGGCAGAGTAGAGTAATAAAAATAAAGCTATTTTTATAGATTTGTCTCTGATATGTATTGAGTCATGCAAGAACAATGTTATTTTGGTTGGCTTTCAAAGGAACCATTTCTTTTAAATAACATATATGGTTTTTTTTATTACCCTTCTTATATAGTAACCGGCGCATGATAAAATTAAAATATATGTTGTAATATTTCAGACATTATAAGCAAGAGTTGTTCAACAACAAATGTTTACTTACAGAGGCACTTAATAGCATACGGCAACAATACCTGTGTAATATTACTTGAGGTAACTCTCTAATGTTCTCCTATACATTGCCTCCTATACATTATTACAAGTGACACTTGGTGTTTTCCCTCTGTCGCTTTTTTCTTGAGGTGCATTAGTGATTAACCATAAAGATAAGGAAATTATGATATCTGTTCAACAATCTTTCACTGTAAAACATGGAATGAACACATGGTGGCAGTAAAAGTATGCAGAAATACTGGTATATGTCTATGGCAGCGCTCGTCCTTATATTTAATGATGACAAACTCTACCAAGTTCTAATTGTGAGGAAAAATATACCCAAAAATCACTGTAAGGATTCAATCCTTAGTTTGCTTCTTATATGGTTCCACTTACTTTAGCGGGAATGTGTCGACGTATTAGACGTATATACGGAGTCCTCTTAGGGACACGAGGTTCATTTATCTCCATTGTCAATAGATACATATAGTGGCAAAAGGAGCAAAAGAAGGTATACAGCCATAAATGAAATATAATGATTTAAAAAAAAATTCTAGTACAAATGGGAAGAATAAAACCTAATGGTGAATCGCTCTCATGTTATAGCATGTGCAACAAATTTTTTTTGCCATTTTTCCTCTTACTGACATAGATTTTTGAATGACAGAATTGCCTCCACTTCCTACGCCAGATTCTCCTACTCTTGGTGTTGATATTGTGGGCTTTTTTGTTTTAGAATAGGGTCTTTGAGGATTTACTTAGCATTGCTTTTAACCAGTAAGTCTATGACCCAGTATCTTTTTTTAAATAAAGGAAAGATTCTCACATCTGTGATCTGGCACCTTAGAAAACTGTTAGATATATATCTACAAAATGTAGTAGCAGCTGATATTGTTAGCTTGATTGTGAAGTAAACTGTTTCAGTCACTGGGGAACTTATTAAGAGGCTATAAATGGTCTAAATTTGAGGTGTAATGAAAGCACAAAGCCCCCACAAAATACATGTTTCCCACTCACAAGTGCAAACAGATCTCACCAATGCAAACTTGCCAACTTTATGCAGCGTGTGGGTATGCTATGATGTACTTTAATATGTTAATATATATACATATATATATATATATATATATATATATATATATGTGTGTGTAAAGGGTATGGCAAAACTAGAATGCCCAACGCGTTTTGGCTGTTCTTGCAAGTAAACATAAACTGTTGCCCCTGTCTGGCACGGATCTGTTAATGGACTCATTGAAGAAAGAGGATTTGTAACAGCAAAATTTCAAGCCAACCGGGGTCTGCTTTGTTTTCATGATGTGCCTGATAACACCAACTATCTCGATAAGTGTGGAGAATTACAATCGGGAAGCTGAATATTACATAATATGCTGTTTTTTCTTTTATTTTGTATCTTTCAGAACATTGAATCTACTTACAAAGAACATCCCCACTAATAAACTGAAAATAAGAAATTGAACGCGAAACAATATATGGCCACATAGTGTGACAGAATCCTCAATATCTTAGGTAGGTGTTTTTTAATGGTATTTACTTGGCATGCTCTGAATTGTTGCTTTGTTTTGTGCAAGTTGTAGAAACCTGATATTCACATATATATATATATATATATATATATATATATATAAATACCTCTAGTAATTTTAAATGAATGTACAATGACAAGTAAAGATTCCCAATTTTCATTTATTTAATGTCTTAGGACAGTGTACCTCATTGAGATCCTGGACTTCCCAACACAATATGAAGAAATGTCAGAATAACATATTTAATCAGAAGCAAGATTGTAATGTCCTTTTATACTGGATATATGTATTACTACAGAATGTGCAAAGGAGTGTAAGGCGGCCAATAGAAAGGTGAAAATGAACACCCTGAATTACAGCTAACTTACGGAACACCTTAAATGTTCTGATGACTTTTTAGGAAATTTCCTGATATGTGTCAATTATGTATTGTTGATATATCAACCCACCATGCAACAAACTATGTTACTCTTAATAAGCTCCCAAAAGGTATATTAATGTGTGAATTGTGTAAGCATGCAGTAATTTCAGACAGCTAGAACAATGTATGGTCTTCTTCCTATACCTCAGTAACATTTCACACCACATCATCTGGGAGATATAGAAGGATTCTTCTGTCTTCAATCTGATCAAGGTATTTTTGTTGGGCAGCAATCCCTGATGACACTACCAACCATTTGTTATACTACAGTATCCTGTGGGAACCTAATTGTAAGTGATTTAAGTTAAAACTGAGAATACAGTTCTTGATTTTTTAAATAAGTTTAATTAATCAAAATTTCAAATTAAAAAATAATTTGTTCATTAGGTGATATAAAATAAGTATTAACAAAACCCCTAAATTATTATTTTTTATAAATGCCTAGAAACTCGGGGGAAAGAAACTAAGGAAAAAGGGAAGGTTATGCCATGAAGAGCCTTGGCCGGACAACAAAGCAGAAACCAAAAGACCTGTTGTGAAAATTGCCCCAGCCCCCTGACTTCACAAGCAAACTCGTCCCACAGAGCCACCTATGTCATCAAACTGTTGTGTCACCCAAACAGCTTGTATATGTCATCTTTGCCACAAACAGCATGCCTCTGCCCCCAAACATCTTGTCTGCGCCATCTTTGTCCCAAAACAGCTTGCCTGTGCCATCTTTGCTCCCACAAGCAGCTTGCTTATGCAATTTTTGTCCCCAAACAGCTTGTCTGTGCCATCTTACCCCAAAATAGATTGTCAGAGCTCCAAAACAGTGCCATCTTTGCCACCAAACCGTTTTTTAGTGCCCACAAACAGCTTGCATGTGCCTTCTTTACCTCCAAACAGTCTGCCTGTGCCATCTGTGTTTCTAAACAGCTTGTCAGTGCCCCCAAACATTTATCCATTGCCACCAAACTGCTTGTCCGTGCCCCAAACAGCCTGCCTTTTCCATATTGACCACTGAACAACTTCTCAATGCCCCCAAACAACCTACCTGTGCCATCTTTGGCCCCCAAACACTTACGCATCCGTGCTAACAAACACATACACATTCATGTTAACACACTTATAAATACATTCTCATTCCAACATACATTCATACATACTCCCTCCCACACAGTAGCTCGCTGCCTTCCTCTCACACCTCCTTACGTCACTCGCAGCTTTCTCTCTGGTGTTCCTGCCTCCCGATGCCAGGAAACTATTTTTGGGCCGGCACAGGGAGGCAGGAACAAAGATAGGTCACATTACATGTGCTGCAGCTCCTTGGGATTCAAGCAGAGCAGCATTAAAAGGGGCAACTGGTTGCTGCGGCCATGGATGTTACACCATTGCAGATACACAGTGGTCAATTCTTCTTTCGTTACTAGCAAAAGCCTGTTATGGTAGTGCTCAGTGTTATCAATACTTTCACTTCACATGGAGACTACCAGGCATGATCCCCATCTTGGCATCAATCCAATGAAGGAATCCTTTATTTCTGGATGGTCCAATCAGTTTGATTCCGCTTGAGCTGAAGATGTTTGTTAAGTAACAAACCATATTAATTACCATCACATGTCTAAACAGTATGAACTCTAGGTACTATATAGGGGAAGGCATATACTCATGACATCTCATGAACAATGTTACTTAAGTGCATCTTGCACTTAACGATCAAAGGGAATCTAACAATGTCATTTGCAGCCTGGTTGGTCTTCACGGAGAAAAAGAGTAAAACAGCTGCAGCTGTCGGGTGATAGTAGTGTGAAAGGGGTTGAGCCTCCACTACAAGGCACACATACACAGAGAACATGATTGGCAAGGTAACTTCACAATTTAACCATTTATCTTAAATAACTATACCCTTATGCTATATTGCTTTAAAATATTCTAAAAATAATTATTGACATGTATCAATTTAATATTGGCATCCGGTGTGCATAGTTACCAAGATGCACAAGGCCATTCGCAAACTTCACAGTCAAGATCAAGTTGCATGAACTATGGGGTTTTCGTGTCATATGCCCTTGCAAATACTCTGCAAGCCAAAAACTGGTTTGTAGATTTGCAAGATGCCATTCTAAAGTACCTTTAGCTCAACTGACCACCATTTTTACTCCTATATGAAACTTGTAAGACAGAAAATAAGAGGAGTCAATTTAATATAAGTACTCAATATGGATACCCCAAAATTTTAGGAGTAAGGAATATAAGCATTGGTTATGGTGAAAGTAAGTCATATGGCAATTCCTACCTTCTTTTCCCAAGTCTTGTATCCTGTCCTCCCATTTAGTCTCCTTTGTGACATCTGCTACTTTGTTGTCTAACACAAATACTATAGAAAACTAGTAGTTAAAGTTGTTACAGTGGGTGGGGTGCTTCTTAGGGTGAGGTTTATATCTTGTGAGGAGCGATAATTTATAACACATGTCTTACTGAAACTGAGGTCTTACAAATTTGTACACAAAACAGTCTATAGGGAAGGATAACACCAATCTTATGTAAATTAAATGGGGATAACAATAGAGGATTCTGATGCTCTGCTATAGTACCAATATCAACAAATAATTGAAATTAAATTGATACGAATCCCAGAAAGTTGAGCAAGAGGTTCAGTCCTTGCCAAAATACAGAAAGCTGTGTCTAATTAATAGCATCCCTACAAAGACATACAAGCAGTCATATTGTGTGGTTCTTCATGCTAATAAGTTATATTTAAATATTTGATGTCATAGTTGATAGCCCTGCTTGAATACAGGTGACTTAAACAAGCATGTCTTTACCAAGCACCCCACAAGGACTGACATTTGAACAATTTGACTACCAGACTGGATAAGGGTCAGTTAAAAAGCAATCAGATTTGTACATGTGTTTTATTGAAACATTCCTCAGCTGCCTGTCTCCAGAAATAAAGGCTATATGTATGTTTTTCCTTAGCACTAAAATCTTGTCTTGACTATTTATTAGGTCAGAAATGTAGGATTATTACAAAAGACTTTTTGTAATTATTAAGATAATTATCAACTTTTCTCATTGCAGCTGAATGATTTTTTTGCATTCCCATCAGCAGTAAATTGGTATTGCAAGAAATAAATTAATTTTACATTTTCTTGTACTGTGCATGTATTTCACCTAGCTAACTAACAAGAAAGTGGTAAACATCTTCACATTACAAAAACAAGTATGATGTCGTACGGGAAGCACGGGTTTTGCAGGGCTGGAATATTATAGTGATAAGAGAGGTTTACTGTGACACAATCACAATATGTTCTCTAAAGAGATCCAGTTGCCTAGTGACTGGCAATGTGATATGAAGCTTTACGTCTCTGGATTTACTAATTTTAACTGTGCTTAATAAATAGCAACAGTGGACATGTCAATGAAGGAAGCAAATCATTATTATTATTTGTTTTCAGGGCCGGCCGAAGACTTAATGCCGCCTGGGGCGAAGTTTAAAACGCCGCCCCCCCGCGCCGACGCCGAGGGGGGGGCGGCATTTTAAACTTCGCCGACGCCATAATCTACGATCCCCCCCCCCGGTACTTACCTTTAAACAGTCCTGCGGCGAGTCTCCCTGCTCTGCCACGGTGCCGGCTTGTAATGCTGAGCGCCGGAAATTGACGTCACTTCCGGCGCTCTGCATTACAAGCCGGCACCGGGACCGAACAGGGAGACTCGCCGCAGAGGAGAGAGAGAGAGGGGCGCCGAGCGGGTAAGCGAAAACCACTCGGTGCCCCTCTCTCTCTCTCCTCCGCTTCAAAAAAAAAAAAGCGCTTGGGGCGGCAAAGTGCCGCCCCTTCTAAAGTGCCGCCTGGGGCAATTGCCCCAGTCTGCCCCATTATAGGGCCGGCCCTGATTGTTTTATAAAGCACCATCATACTCTACAGTGTTGTGCAATGGGTAAACAGGACAAGTAATATATAACATAACAATTTGACAAATCTTACAATTGTGGCACCACAACCCTGAGGATCTTGGGTGGCACATAGTGTAAGTGTTGTGGTAGGGTCCATTTTGCCTTAAATGGCATAATATGTAGGACTTTCTGCTTTTTTTAGATGAGTCATGAGGTGAGGGTGCTACTTGTGTGTGAAGATTAGAGCAAGAATATTGGAAGTTGTTGCCCATCTTTAGCGTTATGAGCGAAGAGCATTGTACGTAAGGAGAGGATACTTTTTTGTACCATGTGTACATATCTGTTTTTTTCACATGCTAGGCTAAGCTGGCATGCTGTTTTGTCCTGTTACAGCTATTATTTTGAATAAATTAATTTAGATTTGCTGTGAACTATGACATACATACAGAGCTATACATTTGAATCTGTTTGTTCAGGCAGTTTGAAATGTGATTGTGAGGAAGACCCTTTTTGTATGGATGCCAGAATACACGGAATAAAAATGTCACATACTGTATCTTGAAAGGAATCCAGCAGTGACTAGTTCATATTGCACAAATAATGAGAATTGGTTTCTTCTTCTTCTGCTGCCCCCCAGTGATGACCTATTGTATTCATACTTTATTAACAAATCTAGATTCAATTATATATTTCCATTCTTTGTGAATAATACACATATGTCTATAACATCATACTTTAGATTATGCAATATATGCAACTGAAAAAGCAAAATAAAATATGTTGCTTTGTGGGAAGAGCAGTCCAATCACAGTTCTGCCCCATATATATATATTATCCATTATTCTATTATTACACATTTACACACAACCGTACCCCACCACCCTTTACATGTAAGCCATAATTGAACTGGGCACTATATGTTTTCTAAGAGCCTTCTTCCAAAATCTGATAGCCCTATAGAAATAAAAGATAATGATAACATTAGTAATTCAAATAAAATTCCAGGTTAGACACCACTCATATGTTACAACCTATCAAATCCTCACCAGCTTGCTCAATCTTTTGTTAATCAATTTGGTCAATCAACATTTTTATTACCTTAAATCATTAGGATGACAATGCTTTGTTGGAAAATTTGTAACTATTATGAGATTTTTTTTATTTATATTACTGTTAGATATTCTGAAAGAACTGTGTTTATCAACTGTGATATCAATAGAATATAAAACACATACTGGATTGTTTACTTAGAATGGCTATATAAATTATAACAACTTAACAATTTTCTTTTAGCAAAGTACTATAATATTTTTTCTAAACTATGTGTGGGCACTGTAGTAGTTTAACTCATGTTTCAATGTTAAATTTATCCCACAGTATACCAAAACATGAAAGGCATTTCACCCTGTTCACCTCTCCAGCTTGGTTCTCTGACATCCAAGGGATGGTTCAAATGCAGATGACATCATCATGGCACATGGCCAAACAAGAAGTTAGGACAATATTGAAGAGGTTGTTCTCGCCATTTTGTTATGTTCAGAAGGATATAATTATTACTGGAAAATAATTATAGTGACAGTTTCTACAAATTGTGCTATACTGGTAATCGGTAAAATGTGTTCTGAGCCTCTAGTCATATTGGTAGTCTAATGTGGACACATTGACAAGAACTGCACATTATATTTCTCATGCCTTTTATATTCGTGGTGCCATTGTGTAGGACCCCTAAATAGCGTTGACAAATTAATGTTGACTCCTTTAAATACCATGAAGAAAAATGTTTATAAATATATATAATTTCTTCATTTGTTACATCAAATGGTCATTCAGCTACTAACTGAAAGTATTAAACCTTAGACAAAGTATGTCCCACATATACGCACACAGTTATAATAAGAAAGGTTACCTCAATGTTGGCTGTCACCCAGAGTTGCCCAGAGGGCCATCAACTAGGTGTCTGTGACATAATTGACGCCTTATATGCGCTGAAGCTGTCAGCTCAAGTGCAGGGAACAGGGTTAGATCAGGATCTCCTGACTAACCTCCAATGCTGTGAAGGATCTGCACATCTGCTAGTAACAGACCTCTTGTTCTTTCATGTTTTTTTCAGCTATCCGCTGCTGCACAGTGCTGGCATGTGAAAGCATTTTTTGGTATTCTGAATCGGCCAGGTAAGTAGATAATTAACTTTTTCCACTATATTACTCAGCAATACTTAGTCATCCAGGGGCCAATTGTCAGGATGATTCCCAATGTTGTACCTTTTGTATGCCCACATACAAACAGAACAATTTGCAGTTTTAGTCTGAGAACATTACAGACGTTTCAGATCATAAAGTTTTCTAAAAAAAACAAAACACCAAACATTTTAAAGTAGAAAATCAAGATTAGTAGAGCATCAAAACAATAAAGCTTGATTGCTAAACTGGTGGTAAATTTCCACATAACCCAGGTTGAAAACACTAAAAGTTTGCTCTTTTCAAGAAAACAAACAGTCTTTAGTTTATCTTAAGAGAGAACATATGATACACACAGGGGCGTAACTAGAAACCTCAGGGCCCCAGTGCGAGAATCTGTTAAGGGCCCCCCCACCACCCCCAACCCATCTATCCCTTTCTTACAATCTCCCCTCTCCCTCCCTACCCTCTTCTCACAATCTCCCCTCTCCCTCCCTACACCCCCTCTCACAATCTCCCCTCTCCCTCCCTAACCCCCCTTCTCACGATCTACCCTCTCCCTACCCTTCTCACAATCTACCCACTCCCCCCTTCTCACGATCTACCCACCCACCCCTCCTTCTCACGATCTACCCACTCCCCCCTTCTCACGATCTACCCACTCCCCCCCTTCTCACGATCTACCCACTCCCTCTCTACCCCCCCCCTTTGTAGGTCACTTACCGCCAACTCCTGTGTTGGCAACGTGAGGCGTTTGTCTCGGGTGCCGGCGCTTCACTCCTGAGCGCTGGCATATGACGTCATATGCCGGCGCTCAGCGTGAAGCGCCGGCACCCGAGACAAGCGCCTCACGCTCCCAACACTGCACTCTGGGCAGCGCTGAGGCAGGCGGCGGCGACGGCGGCAGACGGCGGCAGGCAGCGGCGGCGTCGGAGGCAGCAGCGGCTGGGAGCAGAGGCATCCTGGATTTCTGTCAGTCAGGGGGGCCCAAGAGTTGCCTTGGGCCCCCTGACTGGCAGAACTCCAGGGCCCGGTCGCAGTCGCGACCCCTGCGACCCCGGTAGTTCCGCCACTGGATACACAAAATCTACTGAGAATGATACACACACATCAACAGCATAACCAAGTATATATGACATTGTTCACTGTTCCCTACCAGCTATGTTGTCTTTGCCAAGTGATGGAGGTAGAAGGTCAGCAGAATGACCCCAGAATGACCTAGAGAGCATGTGTCTAATTTCCCATATCTGGCTATGGCATCTGAAGTTTTGCTGGATTAATGCATTTACAGACTAGCAACCTACGTAGAGGATGGTTATTTCATCCATACAAAGTGAGGTCTTTATGTGTATCTTGTCTCTTCCTTTTGGTATGGTAATATCTCAAGATTCATTTGGATGCAGTGGAGAACTATGCAACCGGACAACCCAGACCCTGAGGTCCATGATATAATGGATTGTGTCCCTGGTAACAGCTAAACTTGCTGCTGTTCTGTAACCAGGATTGCCACAAGTTTGGTCATTCTGAACAATCTTTCCAATAACTGACTACAATCTCGTAGCTAGTACCTTAACTAATATTTTGTGGTCCACATTTAGAAGGGAGACAGGGCTCCGTCCGCATCTCCTCATTCCATAAAACTAACCAGGAACAGATTCTGGCCCTTATGATGACAACAGGCATTTTTATAGCACTTTTCTCCCAGTGGGACTCAAAGTGCTTTACAGGAGTAAACATATATTACCTTAATGTAGTTACATAATTGGACATTAATGTGGAACAATAAAAGTGAATTTGCTAAATGCTTGGGAGAAAAGATGAAATTCTCTAAAGATGGGGCCTCCCTGACTGAATGTGGCAGAGAGTTCCAAAGTGTAGGAGCAGCATGGCACAATGCATTGGAGCCTGATTTTGTGCACACTCTAGGCATTGAAAGAAGAGAATGATGTGTAGGTTGAAGGGGACAATGTGGGGTGTAATGTGATAACTTGTTCAGGTAACATGGGCCCTGATTCTTTAGGGCCTTAAATGTCAAAAAGCCAATCTTAAAATAGATTTTTCATCTAATAGAAATGGAGAAAGCGGACAATAGGTGTGATATGGCATAACCGAGATGATTCGTTAATAGCATGGCTGCTGCATTTTGGACCATCCGTAGTTGATAAGGTTCTTTTTCTGGGAGGCCTAGGTATAGTGCGTTGCAGTGATCCAGACAAGATGTTACAAAAGCATGGATTAGGGTGGCAGTGTCCTCAAGTGGGATTAGCTGCTTTTTCCTGGCTATGTTCCTCAGATGAAAGGCGGCAGATTTTGTCACAACAGAAATCTGATTTTTAAAGTGACAGACCGCTGTCAAGCAACACTCCAAGGTTTCGCACTTTTCTTGATCTGAATGAATTGGATGCATGGAGGAGAGAAAATATAGATGGATCCATTGAGGAAAAAGGAGTGTTTCTGCCCTTTCTTTCTCCGTGATTCCATCTGCATTATTTTGACTTCTCAGATTTTTTTTAGGAAATTAATCAAGTTCAAGTGATATGTTTCAGAGACTAACTAAATGGACTGAGTACTAATTTAAGCAGTAGAGTTTTGTAATTAAAAAAACATGTAATGGTCAATTGGGGTGAACTACTTGTAGAAATGTGATTTTTGTTTTCTTTGGTGATATTGATAAACCGAACCTGGTGGATACATGTATACCTTTCAGATTCTAAATATTTAATGTGACTACACAAAATTAACAAGATGTAAACATAAATTAACTGTATTTTTATCCACTGGCGCAGGCTGAGTGATGTTGTACAACATATAAGAATGCAATCACACTGACAGTCTATCCAGTTATTCTTTGCTCTGTAACACAATCCTACTGCATGAAACAATGTCATTCTGCATTATATAGATTATATGAATTGAATGTAAGTCTCTGTATGTGTGTGTGTGTGAATCAAATATGAGTCATGTGTTCCTTATTAAAAATCTGACTAATACACATTGTTCCGGATCAGCTCACAGGGAAGAAACACAATCTACGTTCAGAGCTAAACTAATACAATGGAGGCGCTTAAGTAATTGGGGATGGCGTTGACGTATATACCCTGATCATGTAATATATGCAACTATAAAGATTGTAAACTCACGAGCAGGGCCTTAATACCTAATGTATCGATTTGTCTTAGTCTGTCAGTTGTGGTTTTGTCATATTGAGACTATATTGTTTATAAACAAAATATATTTTGTTAATATGCATTGTATATAAATACAAAATAATTTAACAAAAAACTATATTTTCCCGCTTGCTCTCGTTTTGTGTAGAAATGTACAAATGCTAAAGGACATTATAGCTTCTCGAATTGCATGGCCTTAATAAATGTCCCATTCAAAGAGGGGATTGGAAATCATATATTCCCCAAATCCAACGCAGTAACACACAGGTTGGGCAATATGTTGTGTTTTTTTTTTGTTTTACCTTCCATTGACATGGTTAAAGTAAAAAAAAAAAAAGCAGCGTTTTAACTATTTTTCCACGATCCTGCAGATCCAGCATTTTGTTCACTGAACTATGGCAGGACACGCCGCGCTCATTTCCTCCGGGGGAAGCAGTAGGTTTGGCATAATGGGTTTTTAGAAGCAGCGAAGCAGACACAATAGGAGGGCCGCGCTTTTGGGAGGACAGCGGGTGTCAGGCTTAGGTGGTTCTGGGGTGTGGGCCCACTAACGCATTACAAGCATTTCCCCTGTCGCAGTAGCCCGACATCCTTGGCTTGTGCCCTGCGGGCTGACCCCAGCTCCCTGGAATGTAAGGGAGAAGGGGAGGTGGGGCTGCTCCACCCACATGGGCTTTTCCACAGACAAGAGGAGAGAAGAGGGAATGAAAAGGGCCTCTCACACGAGCCCGTGAAGCGCTGCTGCCCCTGAGCTCCAGGCAGAAGAGGAGGAAAAAAAAGGTTCTAAAGGAAATCCAGGGATCATGGCACCGGGGAAGGGCATTCACCGTCCTGCATCTGTACAGCCTGCACCCCACGGCTCCGGACCAGAAGCGCTGCACCTCAGGCACTGCCGGATTTAAAGGCTAAATGGAGAGAGCCGCTGCAGACCTAAGCAGATTGTGCTGTACCTTTGGAGAGGCGAAAGGACCGACGCTTTGGAGTCATCGCACCGACAGGCAGACCAAATATAGACTGGGAATGGACACCCCGTGCTGAGACGGTGGATCAGTGAGACGCGCCAGGTCATGCTGTAGGCATTTGTTGGGTGTCCTTGCTGCATCTGATCGCATCCCTGACGGTGCGTGTATAACAGCACGGGCGGCTCACTTACATTGCACATGAGGCGGCTGCAGGAGAGTGCCCTGCACGGCTGGCCGATCGGATCGTATTGCTGCTGCCATCACACACCACCCCCATCACCCTCATCAGTCGCGTGCCCTCTTGGGGTATTATTGCAGAAAAGGGAGTGGGTGTTTTGTTTTTTTTAGTGGTTACACGTGCCAAATGCCTAGTTGCCAAATTGGTCTGACTGGGACCGCTACCTACTGAAAGAGCCTGCGGGAGAGGATCCACACTCCCCGCCGGTGAGATGGATGCTGATGCTACTGAGATCAAACCGGAAAAAAGTCCTGAATATATGAGACTAGACCCGGGGATGATAGGCAAAGGGACTGAAGGCATGGTGGAGAAGATGCAACTCTCCCCATCTCAGACAGGTTCAGAAGAGGCAGCAAGCTCTACCCCAGAACTCTCAGCCAAGCAACATGAGGTGAAGAGGCATCATCACAAACACAACCTGAAGCATAGGTACGAGCTTCTGGAGACCCTAGGAAAAGGCACCTATGGGAAAGTGAAGAGGGCCATTGAGAGATTTTCTGGAAGAGTGGTGAGTATCTGACGCTGGATGCAAACAACATCTTTCTATGCATGCTTTGCTTTCTCTTACATGTCTCTATGAGATCTTTCAACACTTTCTGACCTTTGGATCTAAACACATCTAGGGCTCTAGACAGATCAACATGCTCCGGTTAATAGCGTGTACCGCTATGATCCTGCAAAACAGTTGCTAGACCCCAGAGGGTGTCAGGTGAATGCATCTTATCCAAGCGAGAAATTTGCATTGACGTTAGCTTATTGTGCTTCTTGCGTGCCAGCGGAATAGAACTGACTGTAGCACAAGGGTATGTTAAGAGTGTTTTGAGATAATCATTCAAATATGTTTGGTTACATCACACATGAATTTGTGCCATGCATGCCTTGACTGGTAAAATCATTTTGATTTCAAATTTCTTTTAAGGTGGCTAGTTATGTAAGTTGATAACAATCCTTTGCAGATATCTTCTTTCCTAACGCAAGTCGCATCTATAAATACATTTATTGGGCCTTTATGAGGTGTAGGTAAATGAAATATATATTTTTATAGACTGGTGCGAAATATTTTTTCTCAATTTATTAGAATATTTCAGTATCCGTATACTGTTATAAATGCTGTACTATGCCATCATGAAATCTACAGCCATACAGCCAATGGCTTGATCTGAAGTTGTTATAGCAACAATACTCTTTTCTTCGGTTGCCATTAGAAGCCATGTTTCCACCGTTAGGTGATACCTTGTCACCGAAATCATGCTCTAGAATATACGTTAAACAAAATGATGTTAGAAACCATTTCTTTGGTTTATTTTTGGGCACCTCTGGTGAAACCTTAGCAGATGTTAGATACTCTTTTGAAAGGTGACCATAGAATGGCCATGGACATACACACAAACTACCATTCTTCCCAGAATAGCGGTGAAGAAACAAGTTACTTTGAGTTCTGCATGGATTCCCAGACACATGTGCAGAGATATTGGGTTCCCACGTTATATTATTTACTATTAATTGCAATAAATCTATTTTACTCTTACTGTTGCAAAATTACCTCCCCCATCTGCAGTATGTTTACAGAACAGTGATGAAAGTGTTCTTCTATCCCAAGGCCACCCTTGGGAACGTCAATTTTTTACTGTGATCCCACCATGTACAGGTTGGCACAAGAAAACATTAGACTTAAAGGCTAAGGTTGTTATTTTCAGGCATTTTATGAATATTTTCTAGATTTGGTGACACATATTGAAGTGAGTAGGCCGTGCTGAATTCAGCAGGGTCATGGCAGCAAGACAAACGACCAGCCTTCCAAGAGATAATGTTGTAGGACTATCTTCTTCCCCTTCAACCCAGCTAGACATTCATGTGATCTAGCAGGGAACCTATGAAATTATAAATTATGCCACAGAAAAACGTTTGAGAAGCATTGATGAGCTAGGTAAGGCATTAAAGTGTGTAGCCTATTCAGAAACTTTCTAGATCTTCAAGAGATTCAACCCAATGTATTGTATTCATTCTTGACTCATACATCGAAAGCTCTTCACATTGGTTCCCCTACTTATATATCCTCACTCACTTCTAAATACACTCCCAACCGGTCTCTGTGCTCATCCAATGACCCCCCCCCGGGTTTTAGTTCGGATGCACATTTACAAGACTTCTCAAGGGCTGCCCCTATCCTCTGGAATGCCCTCGTCGGCCAATCCATCTCTCCCCCTGCCTTTTTTAAGGACCCCTACCAACTTACACCTTAATACCCTTCCTCACCTTTCCCAGTTTCTCACCTGCAATAGTTAAAATAGTGTGGCTGGTCCATTCCCAACAACAACACTTTTCTTGTATAACACACCCTAACACTATCTAGATTGTAAGCTCATTTGGGCAGGGTCCTCCTCACCTGTGGTTTCTGTAAGTCGTTATGTTATGTGCTACTTTGTACAGCGCTGTGGAATCTGATGGTGCTATATAAAACAATAAATAATAATACACATGTACTTGAAATTGTGCATGTTAACACCTGACCAGCACATTGTCTGAGCTCAGTGTTTGTACACAGCTTACTGACCCTGATTTAAGCTTAATGTGCACACGTAGCAGTCTGACACATCTACTCTGAAGCCACATTCATGGGCATGTTAATGTACCATCCAAATTGTTGTGTTCCTGTACCGTACACCTGGATCTGCCGCAACCCTCTGGATCACAGCCGAACATAAGCACACAAAAAAAAACCACAAGGCTCCCTATCGAAGAAACATACAGAGAAACGTGGCAGCTACAGAGGTGAATTGTTTTGATCCATACTTCAATAAATATAACATGTGAAGCAAACATCCACCAACAGAGGAGAGAGAATCCTCGAAGCACGGGGAACCTTAATCATTGGCCATCCCAGTTTATAAACCTACAATGTTTTTCATCTGATTGTACATCTGTCTATTGATATCTAGATTTTGGCTACAGGAAATATACCTCATGTTGGTTACAACAACATTTTTATGCCTTCTCGGTTACCTAGACATGCATTATTTGACTTCACAGTAATTTAAGCCTACACAAATATTTATTAAAGAGGTCAGTGAGGAACCCAGCCATGTGGATACTTTGTTTCCCATAATGTAGCAGTAAAAATACATGAGTGTATGCAAATTGGCATCAGATGTATAACGTTGGTTACAAAAATCTGTGTTTACGTGGGTAATTACAAAAATGGTCATAATTTTCTGGTAAAACTTGGAATGGCAATAGGGTGAGCCATTTGTAAATGATTAAATGCTTCAATTAATTGTCCAGGAAACCAGGAAAGAACTTAGAATCGGCCCCCCTCCCCCTTCTCATTAATCAAACCCTGACAACAAAGGCATTATAGCTAATTGCACAGGTTAATTAGGAAGACACCCTCCAGAGATTTCTATATGTTGATTAAAATACAAAACTGTTTCTTTTGGTTAATTTACCTTGCATAGGTATTTCTTTTTAGAAACTCACTTTAGATTGTCCTAGTACTGGCAAAATGAATTATCAGTGGTTTTGTTAGATACTCCTAAACTGTATTGATCCTGGTAAACTGTACATTTTTGGTGTGAGTATGCTCAGTCCAAGCCTTGTTAGATCCTTGCATCACTGCATTTAAATACTTTTAACACCTAGACCATATCTTGTGTGTTGAAATGTTAACGGCAGATTTCCAACAGACTTGGTGGTGGTGGGACTTTAAAAACGCCTGTGCGACTTGTATGTTATATTTAGACGATTAATATTATACAGTGATAAATTGCAGCAAGGTCCTCCAGCCAAATGTGACAGCATCACCTACACCATGCCAATAGCCAATTCATTTCCTATGCCAGCAGGGTCCATTTGGTTGACCATATAGCATGCATTGGTCTTTAACCTGAAATTAGAGCAGACATAACAATACAAAAAAGACAGTTTACACAGTGCATGAAGAGGTGGACAAAACAATCTCTAAAATGTGTTAGATGATTTTGCTTAGAGTGAGGGGGCTGTATGGGCCATATTCCTATTTGTTGTTCGTTCACATATAGACATTTTATAGATTCAATTTTATATCCTCAATTATGGAATGCACAAGATGAGTTGTCAGCGCGGTCAATGGGTAATGACAAACAGAAAACAGAGCTGAGCAGGCTCATCGTCACTCGATTCATTCTGTCATAAATAACAATGATAATGCGACATGATGAATGACAAAGAAATCCATCAAAGTCTGTCGTTCAGATTGTCCCGCTGAATGTAAGCAAGGTGCTAATGAGTACCATTTTTGCCTGGGGACATCCCTGCTGATATTTTTAATTACATCAGTGAATCACATTGTTCTGCAACTACCTCTCAGCACATCTGAAAGGGACAGTTGAGCCCCTGGCAACCTCACCTATGAAGAATGCCTATTAAAGTATTCTGCGAGTACTTTAATATGCATTCTTTAAAAAGGTTAACAAAAAAGGTTTAAAAGGTTCTACCTTAGGTAGAAGATGAAGGTCCTTGCCTCTCCATGTGGTCTGACGCTTGAAATCAACCTTAGCGCTTTCTGTGGATGTACAAGTGCTTATGGTAACTGTGGTGTCCAGGAACACAGTTACTGGAGTGTCGCTTCTTTGAGACGCTGGGGGTTATTTTTAAAGACCAGTCTTGGTTTGTATTAACAGTGCAACAACCATGACCATCAGGGGAATGGCCCTGTCTCAAGCCGGGGAAATTTCACAAAAAATATTCAAGCAATCAAATCAAATTGTGTTTGGTAATCTTTACATATATACTAATGGCAGGGGCTAGAGAAAGGCTAAATGTGGAAACCAACTAACTTGCGGATCCATTTGGTACCTATGATGGATCTTTATCTAGCAAATGTGGACATTTGCAACCAAAACATTTGGCTCAGGCAACGTTAGTTCAGGGAATAGCCTCCTTGTCTCTGAAAATAACCCTGTCTTTAGCAAATCTGGAAATACTGTATGTGTTCTTTTTTGTTTTATCTTTCTTGTGTAGAAACAATTGATAATGCAGATGGAATTTAGTAGGACTGAGTCTTTTCTTGATTAACTAAACAATAAAACAGAGATTTGACGTAGCTGTAACACTAGGCTGACACTAAAAATACACTTAATGAATTGTGGAGCTGTTTGAAATGCTTTTTTTAAAGGGAATGCATGCCCTTCCGACACCCTCTTTCATAACCAGACATTGTTTATTTCTCTTTAATTTAAACTAGAAACATATATTATTTTCCAGAGCTGAATGGAGTAAAACAGAAGGGAGGTATAATCTAACACAGACCTCTAAAATATTCATGTATTTCCAGCCATGGCACCAAAATACACACTCTACCCTCTGATATTCTGCTGTTACTAGAACAGAGCTTGCTGCATCTTCAATTATTGATTGTGAATTAATTAATTATGCCCATTCCATGGGAGCAGCCGTCTTAGCTTCTTTTTCGCAGGAACGGAATGGCTGTTCTATTATGTTGTATTAAGTACAAGCTGTAGGTCAAAAAACTATTTTGAATAATGCGATGGTCTTTGTTCCCTTGTAAATTTGCTGGTTTCATGATGAATTCATCGATGGGTGGAAAGTGAAGGCAGTTACTAGAACTGAAAGTAGGTTGGTGTAGCTTACATATTATTCATATTTGTTGGTAGTGTGCCATTGTTTTTTTGCATCTAAGCATATCCTGATGTTTTGAGGGCAGAACAGAAGCTTTAAATTTCATATCTAATTTAGATTTATATGTTGACAGTTATTATTTGGTTGTTGCATCTTCAAAGGATCATCGTGCAGGTACATGATATTTCTGATAAAAGCATTTAGGCATTTAAACCAAACATATTAGAAGAGGAATTGCCTGCAACATTACTCTGTCAATGCATCTGTCGCTATGCATTCAAACACATTGCAAACTCGAAGTTTAACTGTTTTTATTGTCTTCTTAAATCCTTTCCCATAAAAGAGCTTTTTGGTTGGCTTCATTAATGATCAAACTACCTCGACTTCTAAACATGTTTGTCTACAATCAGATTGAAAGTTCAAGTCAGTGCACCTTATCAAGGGCATAATGTTCAGAAATCTCATGTGTTCGCTAACGCTGGAGAATTTAGCAATTCCTTTTGGATTTAATAAGATATTCTATTGATGTGATGACTAGGCTGGATAAATCAATGTGAATTATTATATCCATTTAAAGGGAAAGTTCCATGGTAAAAATTTTCTTTGATCATTAGACACTGTGTTGTAGACAGTAATATAATGCAGTACTGAAGGAAAATGGGGTTCATTGTACATTCTTCTAATAATTGCCATTGTCGGCAGACCTGCAGCACCATTGTTGAATCTAAGTTGACAAGATTTGAGGAACAAGATTTGTCAAACAATGCACTGAGTGATCAGAGGTCAGAGTGAGAAGAGGTAGAAACAAAGTTGCACCCTCTTTAAAAAAAATTAAAAAATAATTTAAAATAGTAGGAGTCTTATATTCTGCATGTGCTGTCCTTTCTCTGTTAGACCACAACAGGCATGTAACTCCTGAGAGAACCTTAAAGATTATCTCTTACCCAGCCACCATAGTGTCATGGAGGTCTTCGCATCTGCTGGCACAGAACTCCCCTAAAGCTTCCTTCCTTGCGTCCTTTGAGCTCCCTGCTATTGGAGAGTGCAGGGATAGAACTACAAATCCCGGCATCCAGCAGAAGGCAGCATACTAGCTGCACAGACCTCCGCTCAGGTACAGATAAGCAACAAAGGGGCCTCTTTATGTTTAAAGATGGCCCTGTTCTCACCCCTTGGAAAATATCTCTACACAGACGGTTCAGACAGCTTGATTGGTTTCACGAATCTTTAAACTGGGTTCATAAGGTTCCACACTCAGGCGAGGCAACGATATTCATGGAATTTATTTACCATGTAATGCTATCCAAGCAATGCAATACCAATGTATTGTTCCTAATAAGTAAAAGTATGTGGAGTACAATAATCTTTTTGTTTTCAACAAAATTCTTTTTCACAATGGGCCCTGTGATGTACACATTACTCTGGCAAGTGTTTAATAAATTGACCAGCCAAACGTCCAAATATTTTTAGTGCTCATTTTGTCCAAAGAAACTTTACAGTATTTTAGAGCCTCTTATTAGTATAAACTTTATGAGTAAGTGGATAATGCAGATCCTAGTACTGTTGTTACCAAGATGAAATATTAAACCCAACAGGTTGTCCTTAAACCCAGACAAGGAAACGTAAAGTTGGGGGTTGTAGTAGCCAGAAGCAGTTATTTGACTATGATGGTTTCTATAAATCAATTAACAACAACAAATGTTTTTTAGAAGTCTTGCTGAGAAAGACCTACTGCTTCTGTTAAAATGTTCTTTATTTCTATGTAATCCTAACGCATTGTTTCCTACAAGCAGTGATTTAAATAGTTAAATAGTTTTTACAGCTTAATGGTGGGTTTATGCTTTTTAGGAGTGCACATTAAGAAAAGGGCATTGGTCCTAAAACGTTTGCAAAGTAGACCAAGTAGTTCCACCTTTTATCATTAGGGGGTACCTGGTATATCCTTTAGGAATAACAGGAATATCCTTTGGGAGTACCTGGAATATCCTTTTTTCTGCGGTTGTAAGCTTGTTGTGATTCATCGAACGTAAAGGGGGGCTCTTTGACATGCTCAGTGTCATTTTAGAAATAGCAAGTCCAATGACAATTATTTGTTTTAAATATAATTTTATTAATAATATAAAAAGTATGAATTGAAGCATTAGCATCCACGAATAGATTTTGTAATTATTTTTTTTAAAGCTGAAGGTGATCTTAGTGAAATAAACATGTTATGTGACTGGCTTACAGAACGGTATATAACTTAAAACACTAATGAACTATCACATCTCCATGAGGTCCCAAAGGTGAAGCCAGTAAAGATTATTTTAAGGGTGATTATACGCAACACACATATGTGCGGCTCTGGAATAACATTAATTTACAGATTTTAAAGCACCGTAGTAAATGCTACAATAGAAACATAATTTTACTAAACAATTCTTTAATCATGTAAAATCCCTGCTAAACAATTCCTTAATCATGTACATTTTACCGGTTCTTTAATTGTCAGGGACTCCTTATTGTCATGTGACACAAAAGCAGGCACGGATGGACTCTAAAAAGCTAAAAGCTTTCTATGATGAAATGAGATGAAAAATTAAAAGAACAATTTATGCAGCTCTTCTTACAATACATATATTAACCCCTTCATGACAAAGCCCGTACACGTACGGGCTCACAATGCATTGTTTTTAATGGGTTTCAAACCCATTGTCCTTAAGGGGTTACAAAGATATGACAAGACTAGAATTGACAGACTAAGACAAACCGATACATTCGTTGGAGAGAGCAGCCCAAAAAACATTTTAGTAGTATAGCACCTTTAATTTACCTTTTTATGTCCATAAAAATGGACTAGAAAAAGCTGAATAAAAGTAAAAATATGCTTGGTTTTATAGCTGTAGAGACACTTGTTAATACTTCCGTAAAACAAAAGATAGCTCTCGTTATGCTGTTCCTTAAAATGTCATCCCACACAGATCTTGGAGTTTACTTGTCAGCAGTCCTGAAGTGATTAATCCAGCTGCTAACACTGCCAAGTGACAAAGCCTAGTGTTCAACAGGAAATAATTACAGACGTATTTAGTCTTTTTCCTTAGCCCATCTGAAACATAACACACATGCTGTTAGCTTACTGCTTCGATATAGACAGCACTGGCATCTTTTCCGAGCTTAGCTAGAACCTTACAAACAAGTTGCCTTAACTAAGTTTACGGAAAAAAACGCCGACGTGTTGCCCATTGAGAACATGCTTAATTGGTTCTAAATTAAAATAACTAGTTGTGAGTTTGAAAAGCTAACAGAAGGCTTAGTTGTCCAACATCTGTTTTAAGGAATAATCCTTTTTGCATCCTCATATTTTAAACAATACATGACATACTATATTTAAGTACACATGAGAGTAGGGTAGGTGTGTCTTTCCATATATTGATCCAGTATTCTGGATGCTGACCAGAAATACACAGATGTTTAACACATATGACTTTTTAAAACTTTTAGCCAAAGTCAAATATGGACATGAACCAAGTAATCAGAAAATTTGACCTGAAACATCCATTATTTAATTTATAAAAAGTCTAAAAGAAAGTGTTTTTTAGCAACTTTCCTCCCCCATTACAGTAAATCTTAAATATTTTGTTCCAAGGTGTTTCTTAGAAAAGGCTATGTTGAACATTGTTGTTTATCTCCTTTATCTCTGTTAGCCGCACACAGGTGCTCTGGGATTGAGGTACATATATTGAGATGTATTGGTAATGGAAAGTTTTTGAGAAGTTTCTTAGAAAACATTATCCATTTTAATGTTTCTTATCTAGTATTCCAGAGTCATGATCAATTAACAGGCTTGAAGGCACGAGGAACTTAGAAGGGAAGTTCCATGGAAAAAAAATCCCCTTGAGCATAAAATACAGTGCTGTATGCTAATGTAGGTTAGCATTGAAAAAAACTGGTTTTACCCCATTTTTTCCCCCCAACAAATGTCCTTTACCTGCAGACGTGAAGGCTGCCATTGATGTCAGCCATGTGATATTTTGGCTGACTTTCCCTGTTCAATCACTAAACTGACGCTTAATGGCAATGCTGTAAAAGCCATTTACTCCACAGACCCTCATTAGTCAACATGTCTCGCTGAGCCCATTGCGTTGTCCACCACGGTATGATTGTGAGGATGTTTGACTAGTGGTTTGGCAAGTCAACATGATGTACAAAAACTAGTTTTAAATGAGAAAACTGCACAATGTATTTAAATACTTATTTTTATACAGTTTGGGTACCTCTTATCCAAATATCCATTATTCAAAATTACCCGTTAAATGAAATACTTCTGGTCCCAAGCTTTTGGGAGAAGGGATACTCAATCTGTAGTAATAAAAAATGGTGCAGCTTTCAGCATAGTTAAAGTCATTAATTTAAACTACCTATGGTATATGCTTTTTATTGACACTATAATTATTTTTGAGTTATTTTGTTTAGAAGTAGCCAGTGACATCAATTTTCCATCATGTTCACTCTCCTCATCTCACCCATCCTTTCAAACCTGGGCCTGAACCAGTCAACAGCAATCAGGAACTTAACGTTAGGCGAGCGACAGCCCAATTTAAAGGAAATATATTGCTTTTACCTATAAATAGCATTGCATAGGTTTTACTCGGTGTATAGAACTGTAAAATGTAGACTTTGAGAAAATGACAGCTCTGCTTTAAGTGTATAGCATGTATAATAGCAGAGCACTGGCATACTCGATGAGTGTATTACAGAGGTTCGAAAAGCTCCAGTGGCAGTTTAGGAAACGTGTCAATGTGTTTAAACACCAAATAAAGTTAACACTGTTTGTAACTATCGTAGCCTTTTGTGAATAGGACATTATAATGAGGCTTTTATTATGGAATTTTGCCTCATGCTTATGTTTTTTTTAGCACGTGTATAGAAACTCAGGGGAAGGGGACCATTCCAGATTTAGCCTGGCACACATTATTGTCATTTAATCTATTTGGCCTCAAATATGTAACAGAGTAGCCAGTTTTATGAGTTTCATGGATAAACCATAAATGTAAGTACTTTTTTCCAGCTTACGCAGCAGAAACAGACATAACTGATGAACATTCCAGTTTTCCTTATATACGCTTCAATAAAATGTAAAATACTTTTCTTACAAGATGGAAAAGAAAACATGGCATTATTACAACACTTGTCTTATTTAACAGGACACATACATTGTTGGCTAAATTAGTCTGGTTTTCCCTCTTTTAGCAGAAAATGGGAGACTACATTTTTTTTTGCAAATTATTTCTTGGTAGGGGAGAAACATTTTCATTTAACACTCACTGGAGGATATATTCCTGCCAACTGAAAACCCAATAGTCATTAAAATGACAGTTCTGTGGTTATGGCATTAACAGATTTAAAATACAGGCATCTTTTTAATAAAAAAAATCTTGGTTACATTCATAGAAAGTATTTTTTTCGAATAATCTTAATTGCTAGCTAACTTGCCATCTGAAAGACTGAACATTTTGGATTTGGCTAAAATTGTGGATTCTCCTTTTTGTTTGGGAATCATAATTTTTGAACTGCAAGAGATTAATGATTTTTGTGTTTCTGGTTTATAAGAAATACATTTAATTTTTATTGTCTTTTTCCTTATTGTGAACTGAATA
Organism: Spea bombifrons; assembly: GCF_027358695.1. NCBI lineage: Eukaryota > Metazoa > Chordata > Amphibia > Anura > Pelobatidae > Spea > Spea bombifrons. The sequence goes on from NC_071090.1 coordinate 41,256,408, forward strand.
TTACTGACACCACTATCAGTCCATTTGGTTGCCTAATAGGAGATGAACTGTGTTTTCTCATACCTTCAGGAACAATCTCTGACCTGTACCAATTACAGTTCTGACATCTTACATAGTTGCTTCCAAAGCATTTCTTTGCTCTTACATATATATATCTAAAATATATCCACCTATTCCTTTTTAACAATATATCAAAAAAACCTTGGCTCCTAAATTTGTTCTCTAAATCAGATTTAGTACGTAATCTGGTTTGTGGGAACAATGATAGAGGCTTGTATGCTGATAGTATCAAAGACATACTGGCTTAGTTCAGCTAAGGATACACGCAGAGGCTTACTTTTGGAGGTCCGCGCCGGACGCCACTCATCAAGGTTGTGCCACAGTGGCACACACAGGTCCCAAGTCTCTTGTAAATTCCCTCTTTCTCGATGTCTCCCTACCTTCTCTGCTGACCGCTTCTCTCCTGGAGCTCTGCTATGTAAGTATCTAAGTAGTACAACGTTTGTTTTGTTATATGTAATAGAAAGTGATAATTTACTCAATAGTCCCGCATTAGCAATCAAAAATACTCATGTCTTACATAATTGTCCGCTTGCCCCGCGTGTTCAGTCTTCACTCCTGGTGCACTTCCGCAAAGGGCGGAGCTTCCAGACACACCCCGTTCCCCCGATTGGTGGAACAGAGGAGAGGCGGAGGTACCCTAAGAAGCCCTAATATTGCAGACAGATTTGCAGAGAAAGAGAGGTGCAGAAACGTGCTTAAATGTCTGTGTAAATCTGATGCCAAAAGAGCTTGATGATCAAAAAAGGCATATATTAGCACTGTATAGTTGTTTTCAAAATATTATGGATAAAAAGATCCACTATATATTCTTCCATAGAAGTGTACTCTCTGTAAATGTAAATATAAAAAGCATCACTAGTTCTACTTTTCCCTAATATAGGTTACCACCGAAGAAAGCTATCGTTTCATGTTACGTATGAACCTGAACCTATTTTGAAAGACGTAGATCAGATACTTTATAAGCTGTCAAGTCGTAAAAAATAAAACATATAAAAATGGCAAAATCAAAGAAAACCTTTTCATTTACACTTGTGTTTTATCTTTTAGCAGCTGTGACATATGTAATAAAATTGCCGTCAAATGCTAACTCTTTTAGCCTTAAGGTTTTTTTTTTGTTTCTTAGGGTGGAAGAAAAATGTTTTTTTTTTTCCTTCTATTTTTACTTAATGCATTTTGTGAACATCTGGCCAGCATTTGAATTTTCTTTGAATAAAGGAAATCTCATCTTCATTTTAGCTGGTAATCTGCCTGGGATGTGGTCAGGAGCATGACAGCGTTTAAGGAATATGTCTTATGATGTACTGCCATGAAATGCTTGGGCTAAATTGGGGAGTCTTTTGTTTCAGCCTCCATTACAGCTCTTCCCTATTTACGACCAATGTTCATTAGAGCCCTTTAACAGCTTAAAGGCCTGGTTTTAAGTGGGTGCGTATGTGAAACTAACCCTTTCCAGCGCCAACCTGTGGCAAAGTAGTCCATTTTTAAATTAATGTAAATTAAGCAATTCTTTTGGTTTACAGACATTAGGAAGTGGCCCAAACTTTTAGAACCAGAGGCTTTCTCTGCATTTCCTTTCTGTCTGTCTGGTTGTATTATTATTATTATTTTCCCCAACTTTTGTTCAGAACTGTAAGGAAATATAAAATACCATAACTTAAGAATTGTTTTATATGAGATGCTTGTAAAAAATTGTGTGGGAAAGAGCATAACAATATTTTTCTTCTCATTTTCTCATTTCCTCTAATTTCACCCTTAGATCCAATCGGCTTTCTTCAATGGAAGGCAGTAATTTAAGGAATAACTTAATGAGGAGAACTATAATGCAGATCATGCAGAACAAGATTTAATATATAATATATATATATATATAAATTCGAGGCAATAAATAGTATTGGCTCGAATATAGGCCGCACCCGATTATAGGCCGCACCCCAAAAATGTGGTGCTAATTTAAAGAAAATATATTTTTAAAGAAAGAATACACATGAGTGTATCTATTATGCAGTTAGTCAGCAAATGTTATGTATAAACAGAAAACCAATAGCTATTTTAAGGTCCCCCTTAATTCATAATGCACCTTACTTATGGATATTCCTCTCTGCTCCCCTGATATGCCACTCTGCTCCCAATATATATACTTTATGCCCCTAGAAATGCCACTCTGCCCCCCTGAAATGCTACTCTGCTCCCTAGATACCCCCCCAGACTTACCAATGCACCCTCAGACTCCCTGGTGTCTAGCGGGGGCCGGCCGGTGTACACCCACCCGGCGCCCAGAACTGTGGCGGACAAGTGCACCCTATATTCAGGCAAATACGGTATATATATATATATATATATATATATATATATAATCAGTTTATTTGTATACAGTATTAGGGCTGCAACTAACGATTATTTTAATAATCGATTAGTTGGCCGATTATTTTTTCGATTAATCGATTAATCGGATAAAAAAATGAATGTAAATTTTTCATTTATTTAAAATAATTTACTAAACAAATGATGTTAAATACAAACAGCAGAATAAAAAAACTTTGATAATAAATTTCTTGTCTTTATTTCCCAACCAGCCCCCCAATATATGCACATTTGAGCCCAGGCTTGCTACGCTGCCTCCCAGACATGCCATGCTGCCCCCCCACATATGCCACGCTGCCTACCACAGCACTCCACGCTGCCTCCCACATCTGCCACTCCATGCTGCCTCCCACATATGCCACTCCACGCTGCCACTCACGTCTGCCACGCCACGCTGCCTCCCACTCCACTCTACCCCCCACATGCCACTGTGCCTGATACGCCTTATACCCCCTGAAACACCACTCCATCCTCCCCAGACATGCCACCCTGCCCTCCCCACATATGCCACGCCATGCTGCCTCCCACATCTGCCACTCCACAATGCCTCCCACATATGCCACGCTGCCTCCCACATCTGCCACTCCACGCTGCCTCCCACATCTGCCACTCCACGCTGCCTCCCACATCTGCCACTGTGCCTGATACGCCTTATATCCCCTGATACCCCACTCCATCCTCCCCAGACATGCCACCCTGCCTCCCAGACATGCCACTTCTCTACCCCCAGATATGCCACTTCTCTACCCCCAGATATGCCACTCTACCCCCAGATATGCCTTATACACCCTGATACACCACTCCGTCCTCCCCAGACATGCCACACTGCCCTCCCCACATATGCCTTATATACTGTATATGCCTTATACCCCCAGATATGTCACTTCACTGCCCCCAGGATTTAGATTCCCCTAAATTAACCCTAAACTCCCCATTAACCATAACTGCCCCTAAATTAACCCTTAACACCCCCTTAACCACAGCATCCCCTAAATTAACCCTAAAGACCCCATCAACCACAGCATCCCCTAAATTAACCCTAAACACACCATTAACCACAACTGCCTCAAATTAACCCCAAACACCCCATTAACCACAGCTGCTCCTAAATTAACCCTAAACACCCTATTAACATAACTGCCCCTAAATTAACCCTAAACACCCCACTAACCATAACTGCCCCTAAATTAACCCCCACCTCCCCTAACTTTCAGTAGCCCAAATATATATATATATATTACATACATATATACATATACATATATATATATATATATACACACATACACATTATATATATATATATATATACACACATACACATTATATATATATATATATATATATATAATGTACATATACTTACAGTTAGATGAGTGTCACAGCCATGTGGTTCTGGCCTGGAGAAGGAAGGGGCGGGGCCAGTTGTCACAGTGATTACAGGGAGGGGGAGTAAGTAGGAGCTGCTGCTGTGAGGCGGTGAGTCAGACTAAACGGATTATATAATGAGGGGGATTTTTCAGAGCGTTTGCTCTGAAAAAACCCTCATTTTATAATCGATAATAATCGATTCAACTAATCGATAATGAAATTCGTTGCCAACGAATTTCATTATCGATTATTATCGATTTTATCGATTAGTTGTTGCAGCCCTATACAGTATATAACTGTATTCAGTCATAACTTGACAGAGGCTTTTTTGTATCTTGGCTAATATAGAATTTGTCACATTGCCACAGTGAAGTAGTGCATTTGTGATAAGCTAAATAATTAAGTAGTGGAAACTCAAGGTGTGGGGAATATACCGCAGATTAGTTCTATAGAAGTACAACTGCTTCGATATGGATCAATGCAGTAAAGACTTACCTAGGTTAAACCTTGGTTCTGTTGTTGCAAGAATCATTTGTAAATGCTCTCCACCATGCCATTATAATGTATCATAAATGACAGAGGGGAGTTATTATTTACAAGAGTATTATTTCTCCAGTGTGAGGTCATGAATACATTGATAGATGAATACATAAAATCATCATGTAAGTAGAAAGATCACATTTCCCCACTGGCAGCAGTTTTTTTCTATGTGGTATATTTGAACGTGGAGACTGTAGATAAATTCTACCAGGATAAACTGGGTCCTTTTAAAGGTGTTCCGTTTGCCTAAGTAAATAAATAAATAAATAAATAGTGCTGGCATAACCTTTCCTTGGCTTGTGCGTTCTTGCCCGGGCTTACGTGTTGACGCAGCTGTTGATTTGGGAACAACAGCATTTCTCTTGGATAACATTCTTCTATTGACACAAATAAACAAAGGCCAAAAAAAGCTTTGGGTTTGTATTGGCAATGATCGAACCTACCACACTATGTGTTTGAAATATACTTTAGTTATTTTTTTTTCACTTGTCAATCATTAGGGTTTTGCACCCTTTTATGGTTTTCGAAAATTTTTATATGATTCCCTTTCTGGTACGATTTCCATGGAAATGACCTTTGTGTCGCAGTTGAAAGGTATTTGTCTTTGTGTTGACCTTTCATTGACTCACTGTAAATGGAACCAGGAATCATTCCAATCAAGACCAATGGCTTTATTGTAAAGGTAGAGTTCGGATTCAGGCTAACATTCCAAGCTTTGTTTTTCTGCTGTTAATTTATGGCGTTTTTGTCTTAAAACGTAACTATTTTAAACAAAATAAAGTTCAGTTGTTTGTGTCTGCAACATTATGTTGTAAGCACATACAGATCTATGTTTACATCAAGCTTCCAAACAAAATACATTATAATAAATGTAATATCAAATGTCAATCAAAATAAAGCACTCTATCGCATGTTTCCAATGTGCTAAGCCAGATATATCACCAATAGTTTTTAAAATCTTTGTTAGTTTGTTATAAAGCATTTACAAATATTGTTTATAAATACACTTATTATTATTTTCAAACATATTAGAATATTGTAGGCATGTTTAAGATATATTTAAAATATTTCTAAGGCATAGTGATATTGGTTTGTTAGTCACCGATTCTGGTAACGTAATATATTACCACAGTCTGAAATTTGCAGCCTTCATATCACTTCCAGCAATGTGCTTGTCCACATGTGTGTTGGCACATCAGAACTTTTCTAAGTTAGTAACTCAGGGAGCACCACAATAAATTCCCTCACAAGACATGTCCACTCAGTTGACTGTAGTTAGGCTAAAGTAAAATGTTCAAACTGTGTTGGCCACTTCAGAGTTTCTCATATCTACATATAGGCAGTAGACCCAAGATCTGTGAGCAGGTATTTTTTTTTATCTTAGATGTTGTCTAAGTATGTTGCATTTAATGATTGATCAGTTACAGAAGAATAGAAAGCATTTTCTGATCCTACTAGTCTACTTAAAACACTCTCCAGCTGCAAACCTTGAAGTCCTTAAAAATATCATTCAACACTTCAAACAAAAAATATAACCATTGTTTTGAATATAGTCTGAGCTGCTTTTGGCATGAGTTTTACCCCAGGGAACTCCGATAAATATAACCCATGCAACCTTTGCTCTATATGGCTGTATTGCAGCATGTCACATTCAAAACTGCGGGAAGAGGTTATATATCTTCAGCATCTTTGTGAATGAGTAAAATTGCATAAAACCACATTTTTTCAAAATGAAATAAAAATTCTTCATAATAGTTGACAGTTTGATTAACAAGATATGTGTACACAACTTGTCTTTCCCAGTCCCCTATTTATATTTATCTGCCCAACTCTGACTCTCCACTCCAGCGTGCATACCCCTCTGCTTCCCTCCTTCATTTAGTGTACATCTCCTTTCCCACCCCAGTGTCCATGCCTAACTGCCTTCACTTCCCAGTGTCCATACCCCTCTGTCTCCCTCAATGTCCATACCCCTCTGCCTTCCTCCCTCCTCCCCATTGTCCATACACCTTTGCCTCCCCCATATACCCCTGTGCCCCTCCTCCTTTCATTGTCCATCTCCCTCCTCACATCAGTATCCATACCCATCTGTTTCCTTATACCTTTGCCTTCTTCCCAACCTCATTGTCCATACACCTCTGCTTACCCGGTGTCTATGCAGAAAGCGTGAAGTAATGTATGCAACATCAGGGCACGACTGTTGAAGACCACACGCTGACGTCCCAAGTTACCTAACGCTTCCTGCTGCCTGCACAAGAAGGAATGGTAGGCACAGAGGAGCAGGGCCAATGTAGCTCGTATCGACTGTTCCCCCTGATGTCAGCCCTTGCACAGCTTTACAGATACGAAGGCCTTGTAAATTAAGCAGCCTATAAAACACATGCAAAACTTTTAATGAGTGGCTTTTTTTTAAATTTCTTTGTGTCTGGATGTTAGTGGCATTATATTTAATGTGCTACTATTGCTAGAACAGTATAATTGGGACAGATGTTAAAATTTCCCTGGACATACATACATGTAAGACTTGGCAAAAACCTCCTAACGGTCAAGATGATGAAAGAAATACACTTTTGTTTTAGGGGGTGTAGTTATAGAGGCAGCTAGTGGGCAGGAGTTCACCAAGACTTTCTGTATGCCTTTGAGACTTGTTTATAGTAATTTACATAATTGATATTTAGTAGAATATAAAGTTATGTTATTTGCATAATTTAATTTACAAAACAAGCTATTTGAGTACCAAAAAAGGATTAATCCTCTTCAACATGGACATTTGAGAGGGGGGGGTACATTGACAAGCTATGTATCATCCCTTTTCTGATCTTTTATCCAGTTCAAGTCAGTGGGATTTTCTTGCTTCACTTGATCATGGGACATGTACTACAGCCACATCTGGATATTTACATTCTGGCTAGCCCTTGGCAACTGCTTTTTCCAGTCATTATTTTTTACAAAAATCCCATTACCATGTGGTCACAATTAGAGATAATCTTCCTTATTCCCTTTGGGCCTATGATAGGCCTATTCGGTTTAGTGGAAAATAACTTGCATCACATAGCTGAATTAGCATATTGTCAAAATATAGAAATTATAAAAACTCATCAACACATTTGTTATGAATTGGACTTCTAATGGCAGCATTTTATTGTAATTTATTTATTACCGTCCCTTTTGAGTAGATATTTTTGTTGGGTCATTTAAGGGACTTTAAGTGAAGATTTAGTGAGGTCCTCCCAAATTTCACTTTCTTTTCTCAGAAACTCCCTCTGAGACCTCTCAATCCTGATGGAAAGTATATGTCAATACTAACTTGATAAATAGCCAACTTGTCCAAACATGGTGAGAAATCTCACTGGGAACTTCTGCACCTTGGACCCTGGTATGTTTAATCCCATTAGCCTCTTGGTTAAATATTAGCAACTGAGATCTGCTGAGTTTCGAACTGAGGTAAAGAATTGAGTTTCCATTAAAAGATGATTGACAGGTGATGCATCTTCCCTGTATTACCAAATGCATCTTCCCTGTATTATCAAATGCTACAGAGTTTTCTGTTTTGGCCATTGATCTCACTTATAATGGATAATAAACACAAAACATAAAAGTAATATATGCACAGCTTTCTTTAGTTTAATAATACATGAAGAGATTTATATGGTATATTTTATTTGGTTTCTGTTAGGTCTGTGTCTGTCTCCTGCCAACAATCAACATCTGTGTTGTTTTTGTAGAGCATTTTTAATTTTTGCCTGACATCTGTTGTGTTCCCAAACTAACAATTAATTTCTCATTTATTATAGGTTGCCATAAAATCTATTCGCAAGGACAAAATAAGAGATGAGCAAGACATGGTTCACATCAGACGAGAGATTGAGATTATGTCGTCACTCAGCCACCCGCATATAATAAGCATATATGAAGGTAGTTTTCCTTCTTTCTTTACATGTGTAGAAATTAAGTGGATGAAAGCTTTGTGTGGTCCACTGTTTATTCATATGCTTGAAACTCTGCCAACATACTATATTTGCGTGGGATGCAACACCATGCAACAAATAAAAATGTTTGTTCTCATTATTTGTATCCAGACAGCTTTAAACTCCATAACCTTTATAAAACACCAGAGACGTAAAACACATGAAAATTCATTTAGTTGTGTATAGGCAATCTTTATTTTGGTCCTCTAGTGGTTAGTATTGGCTTGTAATCATCTCTGGTGGGTATTTGCAGTGCTCTATTTGCTGTCTGTATAAAACATGTGTGAAAAAGTTAAATTAAATGGTTCATTGAACTGAGTGAGGTTGAACAAGGACACATTAGGGGCTAATTTACACCTAGTATTTTAAAGTCCATTGACAATGGCAACAAGACATTGGTCTACCTATATAGACCAACTTTTGCTATATAGACCAGTTTTACAATTTCGGTTTAGAACTAAGCCCAAATAGATATCCTAGTCTGAAACGTTTGCAATGTTTGCAAGATCAACATGCATTGTCTAACCTTGTCCAGATTACTTTTGCCCTCACCAAACAGGACTACAAAGTACGGTCACATGGAAGCTTAGTTAAATCATGTACCTTCCAAGACCATGAAAAAATCTCCTTTTCTGAACATTGATGCCACCTAAATATTAATTACATAATAGGACCTGGTCAAAATGAACATGTGCTTTGCTGGGACCGGGAGGTTTAACAACTGTTTATCAACTGTTCACAAATATCATAAGGTGCTTTAGTGGTGCATTAAGGCTACTGTGATCTGCCTTAGCCTAGCCCAGTAAAAAAAAAAGCAACGTCCACCATGTCCACTATTAAGAAGAAGAAAAAAGTACATTTCAAAAACTAAAAATATGCCCCAAATTAGTGTTTCTCCTTTAAAAGGACATTACATTGCTGGCGCAAATAGTCTGGTTTTGTTTGTGGAAGATTACAAAGCTCTATCAATTAGAGAAAATAGCAATAACAATAGACCTAACTGTCCCAAACCATTAGGATAGTAGAACAGCCAAGAAATAAAAAGACTGTGCCAGATGGGAAAGTGAAAAGAGTCAGTTGAAGCACAAGAATGATCATTCAGAGGGTTCCATTTAGCTTATGTGAGGCTACCCCCTACCCATATAGAACAGCATCAGCCAAATGTATCTGGAAGTGTGACACATTGGGGATTGTATCAGAGGGGGCCAAGTTTTTACAAAGGGCAAAAGACTAAGGATAAACAATCTCTGACATTCCAGCCGATCTAACTGTAGTCCTCAACATGCTCAGACAGCCTCATGATGAGAAATATAGTCAGCAGCAGCTGGAATCCCTAAAGTTGCCTTTCCCTGGAAGGGAATTGTGTCAGTGTGAAACTATAGAAGAATGTTTGGGTAGAAATAAAAATAAAAGAACCATGCAAGCTACTCAGCCTTCACAATCCTCTCTTGGAAAGTGATGATTGAAGCACACACCCAAGTTCTTGGGTAAATGTTGCCAAGTGCACCTAGCCAAAGAGAAACACCTAACGGGGATTTCCTTTCACTCTGGAGGAAAACCAGAATCTGCTGAAATATACTTCAGAAATATCTGAAGCAGATTCTTTTAGACTCACGTAAAAGATATCCTCTGTGAGCTACATTGTACTTTTGCAAAAACTGTCAAAATGCAATCAAGAACTTTTGGCAAAGGGGGGCTTCTCTCAACAGACATAATAAATGCATGCTTTTCTTCTAGCTAAAGCTATGTAGGTAGTATTACAATTGTTTGTAGAAACAAGATTCCATAAAGTACTATCTTTTTACTGGCATGTGTATGTGATAATTGGTAGTTTGTTTGAATTATCTCCATAATATATGGCACACAGTTGATTTTAAAGTTCTCACATGTACAATGACATATTCAAAGACAATAAGATAAATATGGTGAGAGGGAGGTCCTTCAACACAGCTTGTAGGGAGCCCAACACTTTCCATTATCTCTCAGCCCTTTCCAATGATCTATTAAATAGCCTGACCACTTCCCACTTTTTCAAGGGCACATAAAGGCCGTTTCAAGGTCGCTCTATTAGTTGGTTCCATATGCCATTTTGGTTCCCACGGAGTCTTATGCGTTTTAAATGCTAAAAATAATTCCCTGTTACTACAACTGATATTAAGTTCCCTTAATAAATTTAATAGGTGACATTTTTTCTTGATAAAAAACCTGAAATCAGAGATTTCTAGTTAGGGCTGTAAACTTTTATATTTGCTACAAAACTAAAACTACGCCTAAAAGAAAGAAAAGATTAGTTTTGCATTAACCTTTTGGCCTTTCTGGTTAAAAGTGATTAACCTTAAGATGTGTCATCTCAGACCAAACTTAAGGCCTTAAGTTTTTAAGGCTTAGTAAGTCCACCGGGTTTTGAGCAGGCTTATAGCTTAATGATACTTTTTTTGTAACCCAATCAAAGTGAATTTATTTTCAGGAGTAACTGAAAGACGTAGACCTTAATTCTTCGTCGAGAGAAATTCCATCCTCTCAGCAGGACAGAAACTGGCACTCCACAAAGTACAGCTGGGAGGGAAATACTGTTGAAGTGACTTAAAACATCTTGAATAGTAGTGTACAGTTAAAGCTGACCTCGCCAGAATCCTTCGTTCTGAATGTCAGAGTATAAATTTAATCACTGAAGGAAAGTGCTTCTTTCATGAAAATCCTCAGACCAACATGTCAAGTTTGCGAAAACAGAGGCCAATTTATTCCCTGGGTTCTTGAGTCTGAGCTGAACAGCATTTATATCTAATGTCGCTATGGAATTTATTTTTAGACCATAGTCAGGTTTGTTTTATTTATTTTGCTCACCTTTTTAAAACCCTTTGTACCGTTTGTAAGCTCATATGAACTTTTAACTTTTAAATGGCTTTTTAATCATTTTAAGATGGGCTCTAGGTACGCTGTGGAAAATTCTACCGGCTTTAATAAATAAGCAGGCTTATAATTTCACTGTTGATATGATGCACATTAATATTTTGTTTTGGTTAAGTTTCACTGTCTGGAATGTTTTAAGGTAGCTTTGTTGAAAAACCGTTTGCAAGGCATGTCTTAACACAGTGAAAGATACAGAGTACTTGGCTCCATTATCAGGGCAGTAGGCTAAACATAACATATTTTTTTGTAACTTTATTAACCCTTCTTTTCATTAAATCACATCTTGTGTTTCCTAGATGTCACAGTGGTTTAATTCCCCTATTATAGTCCTTGTTAACAATCCAGCCAATAGGAGATTGGGAATTGGTCTTGCTATGGCACTAGTATGACACCATTTATACAGACTAAAGAGTGTATTCTAGGATTAAACAACACCAACAACATGTGGTAATGGATCACCAAACTTTTAAAAGCATTTTGGATGTGTCGCCAAACCTTATATTTTTTTAAATAATTTATAAACATTCTTACCACAACATAAAGGCTGTTTGCATGTCACACCGGGTCAACCTACATTTGAACAACATTACCATCCTTCATTGCAACATTCTTCATTTTCATACCCCCAACTCACATTATAATGAATAAATGTAAAAGAAACCCCTACAATGTTGAGTAGTTATGAAGAACTTAGAGCTTACATCAGGTAATAGAAAGTAATGGGCCATTAAGCAGTATTTGATAGCGAAATGCCTGTAAAAATAATACCACAACTCATGTTTCAGGTGATGTCATTTTTTTCATCATAGAACTTGGTCTGTTTTAATAAAACACAATGACTATGCAAGTATGCAGCAAAAAAAACTTGATTTTTAAGTTTCTTGTGGCCTTTTGGTTATAAAAAGTACTGGTTTTACAAATTATGAGGGCTATAGTATATTCCCAAAGAGTATACTGGAATGAGGTGACCCTACTTGGGGAAAGAAATTAAATAGAAAAAAATGAAAGAAAAGAGAGGCTTTTCACTGAGAACAAAGATGAATAATTCTGGCATCATTTTACCTTTCAATTAGACCATGTTTCTAATTAATTTCCTGTCTAGCTGAGCTGTGACGTCAAGTGATACTTCTGTCGTTCACTTTTTCGATAGCACAGCATTCGGAACGGAATTCTTGTCATCAAGCGGTTGGCAGACAGTCAAGAACAAAATGATTTTGTTTCCACTGTTAAATTCTATTGACCTTTAATTTCCTCAATGAAATTATTCACACCTACATAACTAATTTTCAGACTAACACGTTTGTCTTGAATGTTTTTTGATTACAGATAAGCTTTAACTGATATAAGGCTTGGAACAAAATGTTATGTACTTTTGGCTGCACAGGATGCCTGTCTATTCAGTTAGTCCCTGTTCTAGAATGGATCTTACCCCTTCTATGAGCTGTTCATAGGGTCTCCACACAGCTTTTCAAATATTGGCTTTGGATTTTCGGCAAATAGTGGTGAACACTGACCTTTTGTCCTATAGGTAGGCATATTTACTCCCCACTATTATACTATATAAAATTGATTGTGTGATATCCATAGACTTTTCATAGTCCAAACTTGGACTACCAAATAAAAGCCACAAACCAAATTTTGCATTATGCATATAGAGGAATATGTTATTTTTATATGTATAAACCAAAGGGAAATGTACATTTCTGCAATTGGATATGCCCCTTTTTGATGATGAGAAGATTATGGAGTTTTGTGAATCTGTAAGCTAAAATGGATGATAAACTATATCAGTCCATAACCCCCCCTCAATCAGCTGTTAAATCAGACAAGAGAAAGAACAAAAAGCCTAAATGAACCCATATGTTGGACACATTTGATTATTGGTAGGTATCCCAATCTATCCAGAAATATGGAGCTATGCAACATTTTTGAAACATTTGATATAACTTCTAACCTTTTTTAAGAAGTATGATAAGTGCAGCTGAAGGGGGGGTGGTATGGTCCTATGGATTTAATGCCAGATTTATTTGATTGTTGACAAATCGGAAAATGTTCCACCATGGTTTGTTTTTAAAAGATATTGGTAAAACAAAAATACCTCACATGACCTATCTTGTACCAGTTGTTATACTAAGCAATTTGTGTCCCTTTAGATGAGAATGTTGAAGGTCTCTAAATATACAGACAAGTTAGTACAATATACGGTATATGCAGTATAAAATGTAGATGTGTATTTCAAACAAAATCTCATTTATGTAGTGGCAGCTGCTGATACATTTTCTGTTCTATCATAATCCCTACAAAGTAATTGATCATTTTGTGGCTTTATAGGTTGGGTGGAGATTATAAGGCAGTATTCCTAAAATGAAACACGCACTGGCTTGTTCTTTTGATTGGCTGACCTTTGGTAAAGAAGCACTTAAACTACTGTGGAAAGGTAGTTATGTCTGCGGTTGAAGTGAACTAATAAAAATACCATTGCTTGGAAAGACACCAGGTGGAAGGAATGTCAACACACTGAATGTGATTTAGATGATGTCTCAGGCACAGAGAAAAAGCACAAGGAGCCTTCCATCTGATCAAACGCAAGAAGTTAGAATGCCCCTTAAGATCAACAAAAGAAATCTTTTGCCTTGGGGTCATAAGTAAATTAAAGAATCAGCTCTGAAGTAGATATTTTATTGTCAAATACAGAAGGCAAGTGCTTATTACACTCTGAACAAACTTTGGTTGATAATTTTTCATGATACAGAAATGTCAATAAAAATTCTTTATTCTTTTTTCTGAAGGGATCAGTTTAAACTCTGGTGCTTTGACATTTTATGTTCATATTTGTTTGAAAAAACCCAACAAGGGCACAATTATGGCATGCCATTTTTAAATGGCATGCCATAATTGTAGCAGGATTTGGGGTGGTAGCAGGATTTGGGGTGGAATGTTTTTAGTATTTGCTCCATAACCACAAATTACTATCACAAGCCTTACCTGGGGCACAGTTATCTGGATATGGACACTTTGTCTCTGCCATTTTCTGCCTTCCTGTACCCAATATACTGTAGGAGAAGAAACCCCGCTGCTGGTAAGCAGTGCTGTTGGAGCAGGTTGAAGTGCCATTTAATTGCATTCGAGAATGCATGCGTATAATAATAATAAGAGGGCTTATAAAAGTAGGAGAGATACCAACACAGACCACACATCTCCTGCTTTTTGTCGGCAGTATAAGCAATCTTTACTTTCATTCGGTTCAGTCTTAATTAAATGTCAATCTTGAAATTGTGTCTTACACTAAGCATTTTCATATCTTTGCCTTATGTTTCTGTTTTGCTCTCAGTTGATATTATATTACATTATATTCTAGTCTAAATATTCTTTGTATTGTTAAGGCCAGGCCATATGTTTTGATTTATTGCTAGTGTTCTTTATATCTGGCCTCCGTGAAAGTATCATATGATGAACATATTCTTTTTTTTTTTTTTTTACATTTCACTAACCTAAAGTACCTAATGTACAAATAAATTAAGGTTGTTTGGTTGTCTCAGAGTGCATAAAAATCCTTAGAGGAACTATAATCTTTATCTTTATAAAATGGACAAGACTAGTTATAAAAGGAAATGGGAAAGGTGGGCGCACATACCTGGGAACTTCTTAGCCGTGGCTTCCCTTGCGGGAGCCTTCCCTTGCAGGACGCGGCCAAGACTGCCCACTGAAGTCAGCGGGTGGTCCCGCTGACGTCGGAGGGCGGTCCCGCTGATGTCAGAGGGCAGTACCGTTGACGTCGGAGGGCGGTCCTGCTGACCCCGCTCCCGCGACCCAGAGGATTCGGGTCTTGACCCAGAGAACTGGAGAATCGGTGCTTCATCTGGAGGTCTCCGGGTCAAACCAGGAGAGTTCCCAGGGTCAAACCCGGAGAGTTCCCAGGTATGCGCACATGGAACAGTATTTCTTCATACAAGTTGGTTGAAGACTGTTTATAAAAATATGCTTAAGCCATTTAAAAAGTACCCAACACAATTACAATTTTAGGTTAAAAATTCCTGCAAAAAGATAAAGTTTGGAATATATGAAAAATAGTATTTTGTATTATTCTGTTCACAAAAAATAATTGTTACACATGAGCTTTATTTGTCAATGTAGCACCATACAACCTTGGTATTGTATTACACCACTGAACTTTCCATTTGGATATATAAACCAGCACGCTGTAAAATTATGATGCTTCCTTATTCATAAATATTTTACCATAAAATATACTACTGGCAAATTGCTCTTCTGGATGTGATCTTATAATTGCTACTATACTTATAATACATCCTTTCTGGACACTATTATTAATATTTTATGGTAGATGGTAAGGTAGATGTTTTGTCCTAATAATAATCTGCGAAGCATACCATTGTAATTCCATATGTTTTGGAATATGACCACCTTCTTTACATAGGAAAACCAAAGTTTTTTGTTGGACCTTAACCAGTGACAAAGAAAATCAAAACACTAGTGTAGCCTGGGAAAGTCATTATCTCAACTACCTTAAAAAAATGTATATGTGTATCATTCTCTCATTTGGAGAATGTTATGTATCAAGTAATCCATCCAGAGACAGTTCTAGTTTCAGAAGTCTCTGTTCAACAAGGATTACGCAAATGGGAATTACTGACAGGAGAGTACAGACAGGCCTTTAGGGCAAAGAACATTCGATGTTATCATCCTTAAGCTTCCTTTCTCTTCTTATCAAATCTGCTTGGCTGGTAGCACTAGGGCGGGAGTATAAAAGGGGATTTTGGCACATAGGGTAAGATAAATAGTAAGGAGACAGGAAGGGAAAGGGGTTTTGTGTTAAATACATACTTGTATTTTAGTGAAGGTTGTAAGTGCTGTTTTAGCAATCTACTAAGTTTTATACCAATACTCTATGAAGGACAAAGTTTGGCTCTTCTGCGAACTCAAGGTCTATACAATTACCGTATTTGTAAAACTTACGATCTCACGATATAGTGTGATATTCTCAACTGTTGTTTCTAGCAGATGTTGCAATTTTTGTTAAACAGTAGAGTGTATTTGTGAGATTTTTTATGTCAAGAAATGTTTGCTCTTCACACACATACATTTGTCAGATGAATTTCTCAACCCCACTAGTTAAATGGCAGTCCCGGTTGTTTATAACCTGGATATTTACTACAGAGTAGTAAAATAATCATTTGTGAATCACATATACCTAGGGTAGAAGACCCAAATAATTAGAGTGGGAGCAACATGTTCCTTGGACCAAACCCTGCCTTCATTGGCCTATTCACATACTCAGACATACCTACTTTTCCATACATCCAATCCGTGCCTTTAGAACAGACAGTCACTCTTTGGGACCCACATACCTCTGTCCTTCTTAAACCCCTTAAAGGCAAAATAACAATAAAACAATAAATAAAAAAAATAATTTTAACTTGCCGTATGTGTGTATTTACAGTCATATGTATTATAGATTCTGTTTCTCGTATATGCAGTATGCTTGTTATTGGATCAAATTATGTTTTTTCTTTACAGTGTTTGAAAATAAAGATAAAATTGTCATCATCATGGAATATGCAAGCAAAGGCGAGCTATACGATTATATTAGTGAGAGGCGAAGACTAAGTGAAAGAGAAACTCGTCATTTTTTTCGTCAGATTGTCTCTGCAGTACACTACTGCCATAAGGTGAGAAAAATTACACAGACGGGCCTTCCATGTATGCTTTACAACTTCTGGGGAGGGTTTTGCAGGCAAAACTTAACTTCTTTATATAGGGATGTCTTCATAAAACATGGGTCTGGCTTATCATCTGATGATGTGATGAAAACATTCTATTGCTAATTCAACAATTCAGCTTGCAGTGTCCCTGATTATTACAATGACTTGACAGTGCCAGTGATAAGGCAGCTTTCTGTTCTCTCCCACAAGTCAAAGAATCCCTCACAATATAATCTATATTGCAGATTATGTATTTTTATATATTGAATGCATGCTATTTTTTGACTGAAAGTTTGCCTACTCCCCAGTTTTAAACTCAAATTGGAGCCCATTTTTTTTGGATGGACTCCTGTACATTTTACTTCATGCAAATCAGTGGCCTCCGTATATGTGATAATATGGTTAAGATGTATATAAATAATAGCTAATATTGATAAAATGGATATTATTCCATACATAGTACATAAGTAAAATGGACGGTTAACCCATTTAGCATCAGATGAATGGATCGTACATTACATGTCATGTACTATTCACTTTTTTTGGCTCTTCAATGGTTAAAGCACTGCTTTCTCTCTTGCAGCCAAATGTAAATTTATGAAGACAGGAGCACTAGCTGATAAGTAGGCTGAGTGTATTTTTAGTGCCTCTCCAGCCACAGCAACCATTTAAAATATCACAGGAAGAAAAAAATCACTTAATGTTTTCATTCAGCAAATATTTGCACAGATAAGAGGCCTGTTAGATACTGCTGACCTTCTTAAGACAAGCATCAGAATCATCATCTGGAAAGGTTTGCAGGTTTTAAGGCATAGCCATAAGATAAACCATACTTTTTATTTAAGGGGAAGGGCTGTAGCTAAAAGCCTACTTGAAGGAGAAATGAACTTTCAGCATAAAAAAAAACTTTATCATTCACCTGTAACTTAGGTTTCAAAGTTAACCTCATGGAAGCTGGGATCTATGTCCCGACAGTGACAGTATCTAATCAATCTCCAGTCTTTGGGGCTCTATCCCTTCTTAGATAGGCTACCAGAACTAATCAACAGTAATCAGCAACAATGTATTTGGGTTAGATGACTCAGAGAAAATAGGAAGTCATACTTCTAAGTGTCCCGTTTTAAGTTGGACAGTCTGATTTTTTTGGCACTGTCCCACCAAGCCATTTTGCAGTGGGTGGTCATGGGCCAGCTGAGGACATCAGATAATCTCCTTATCCACTGACTGAACTGTGGAAATGATTAAGATGCTCACACCCTGCTTCCTGCCTAGAAGAGTAGGAAATCTAGGCAATGATGGCGCTATATAAAACAATAAATAATAATAATAACCAACCCCAAGAAGTTCCCAGCTGTGACTATCTAGGAAGGGGCACCCAACTGCTGGGGTCTTCTCATGTGTACTGTTTTCCACTGACATCAATGTGTAATTCAATAACACATTTGGTCTCTTATTAATCCATTGGTCTGAGCTGTGCTGTTAGTAAACATAAACAGAAGCTGCCATAATCAGCCTGCTGGATCTTATGAGCATTGATTGATTTAATTGGGGTAGTATAGTTTATTAACTGTTTGTGAATGTACCGCCATATATTTTAAATTGGAACTTGATTTGTTGTCCTCTTTTGTATGTCATGCCAGAGTAGATTTAAATAATGTAACTCTTATTTGAATCTCAAAGAACTTAGCTGCTGGTTCTTTAGTTAAATATTTTTTTTTTTGTTAAAAATTCCTTGGCAGTAGTAAAATGACCAGATTCAAATATAGTACACTGCTGACATTTGTTTCTAAAATTAAATTTCTTAGGATGTGCTGTAAGTGGAACAAGCATACCTTTCCTAGTACTTGCCATTGCTTACACGCAAACAGTTTACACTGCCGTTTCTCTAATAATCTTCTCATATTCCCACAAGATTTCCTCCTACGTTCTTGTTTTAAGACTAAACATTCCTGGATACTTCTCTGCTACACAGAAAAAGACCGGAGCGTTGATAAACTTGATACAATGCAATAGTGCATTTTTTTCTCATAATCAAAGCATATCTTTCTGAAATGTTTATTACAAGCCAAAGAAGCACCCCAAATGGAATTTCACTTCTACTTGCAGCTCTTGGCACTAAAGATATTTTTTTCCCCGCAACAGATTATATTACTTAGTACACTCTAAGCAGAAGAGGGGAGTTGAAAGAGGTACCAAAAGAATCCCTGTTGTTTCATATACTTTGTAGGAGGATGAATTCCATTCATGTTTGTGTCAACCACATAGCAAGTGACTAATAGCCTGTTGCTAGACTTTAGGTTGGTAATGGTATAGCTGAATTAATCCAAGTGGTTATTGTGTATTTTCTCTGAAATTGTTTCTTTAATAAATTTGTGTTTTCGTCTAGAATGGGGTTGTTCACAGAGACCTGAAGCTGGAAAACATTCTTCTGGATGAAAATGGCAACATTAAGGTATGGCTGCGTTCATTTTTATCGGCTGCTGTAATATTAGTGGCATAAAGAAGGGTTTCTATGGAAATGTAAATGGGCAATAAGAATTGAAAGTGAAAACAGTTAATGTTTATGTATTGTGTAACTGTGCCTCCATAAGAAGTGATGAAATCAGTGGAAGAACAAAAGTAAACTACTGTTTTATGAGAGTGAGTGCATGAGAATCGCAAGGAACGTGGCTTAAATAGGTAACAGAGGAGATCACCTTTTGAGCACCCTCAAACACGTATCTTATTAAAAAGGGATGTATGGTTGGTTCAGAATTAGGTATTTTTTCTTCATTTTATTGGGCAATCAATGACTACTACGTATATTTGAATTAACGCACAAAATGTATCCAAAGTACAGTATATCCTCACATAAAACAAGAAAACAAATGATAGTTTTTATTTCGATACTGTTTACTATATAAAATTAGTATTTTCAGTAGAACTGAGGGAAATGGGTCTTCCCTTTCAATCAATGTTTTGAGTACATTTTGTGCAACAGGAAGTAGAAATTGCAAAAGGAAATTGTTTCCTCATCCTGCTGAAAGGTGGTACTTGGAATTTAAAATATTGGCATTACTAAGGAATAGAACACATTTTGTGTAGTTATATTTGAAATTGGTATAAATTAGTATTCCTTTTGGAATAAAATTAATATTTTAGCAATTTTTCCATTTTATGAAAACCAGAGTTCTCAATAAGCCTAAGGCTCTCTGAAGATACCTCCACATGCATTACTATTATTATTATTGTTTTTATTACTTAACACCTACATATACTCTTTAACGTTAGTGAACATTTTATGAAAATGCTACTGCAGTACTTTCTAGCATCATTATTTTTTTGTTTCAGTGAACACGGAAGTACACTTTTAATAAGTATATATATCCATCATAGAAATGACGTCTTTTTTTCCCTTTTCCCCTCTCTTTGCTTACTCTCTTACTTACTTTCCTCTCTCCCGCCTCTTTCTTTTTTCCATCTTTTTTCTTCTCTCCCTCCTTTCCCTCAGTTTGTTTCTTATCTCCCTCATCTCTCTCTCTCTCTCTCTCTCTCTCTCTCTCTCTCTCTCTCTCTCTCTCTCTCTATATATATATATATATATGTGTAAATATAGGATTTGTGGCTTTAATTCGTTAAGATATATTATTCATACGAAGATAATCAATATATTTACAATATATAATGTCACAGAACAGGACAAGACAGTAGTCTGATGCCCTTTACCCAGAGAATCCTGGATGCCTAAAGCTTCTTTTAGCCATGTTTGGAGATGCATGACCTGAGTAGCCTTTGATTGACCTGAGGGGACCTTAGCACACAGACCTAATGACGAACATTCCCCACTGTTAACTGTTTCAGGAAAAATCTAACTCTAGATTGTACAATACTCAACATTGTTTTCGGAATAAGTGAAGACAATGGCGTTCTTTCAGTGTAAAATAAAAGTCAGTATAAAGAAAGAGTGACTATGTCATTAAACATTCACCAAATTCTTTAAAAACTTTACTAATTGGAATTCTTTGCATTAACCAGCAGTTTTGTCAGTTTTAAGGCTAGTCTCTAGGTTGTACTCTAAACTGCACGAATGCCGGTCATTTCTGTTAAGAAAATAGCTCAAGGTCGAACCAGCCACCGTGAAAGAGCTCTGGGAAACAATTAATTCCAAATAAAATGTAAACATGCATAACGCACTTTGCAACAACCAATCTTAATTGCATTTTTAAGTAACTAAAATCTTTTTTGTTATTGAAAATAATTACTTCACACTTCATTTTTCTATTTCCTTATTGTTTGTCAGCAATAGTTAATATTTATTAAAAATGCACCTCTTAAGCTAGGACTATTTTGGTAAATTGGTTTGATAAACATTGATGAAATATGGCAGATTATGGTGTGCAACTTCATTATGTGTATTAATGCTTTGTTGATTATTCTCTGATCAGTATGTTGTATTATTATTATTTATTGTTTTATGTAGCATCATATTCCGTAGTGCTGTACAATGGGTAGACGGGACATAATCATATGTTCATTTTGCACTTTGTACTGGTTATCCTTTTACAGAGTCCGTTTAAAAGTTTTTAGGACATTTTGATTTTTTAAACCCAGAATGTATGAAATTACGGTATTTCTTTTAAACTCCCTCATTACATTTTCCCCTGTAGTTAAAAGCATTGATGCTTTTCAAGTGCCAAAACCATGAAGTAATCTCCAGTTCTATTAATCTTGTTTGAAGGAGTCTGACAGTTTTAATGGGAAAAACTGATAAGCATCAGTCTTTGAGGATGGGAGTGGACTTTAATATAAATAATGTTTTCCTGAATGGCCATAAGTAAAACATGGCTGCTGAAACTACCAACTTATTCATGAGAAAACAAATATGTCATGTCTCTTAATTCATTTTTTATACATTCCATGCCATTAAGAAAATGTGTTTTGCTGAGGGAAGCATAATGTGCCATTCCAGCCAATATATGGTGAGCAAGACTAAGCAAAGGTCAAGGAGATACATAGAATCATTATTCTTTTGTTCTTGATTGACAGTGCACACTTTTTAAGACTTAAGAGTGACTTCCTGCTAACCATCCAGGGTGAAATGATAAGAATTTGGAATTTGGGTCAATTAAAGGCAATCTGAGCTGGAGAATATAGATATATACAGCAAAGTCTTTTCTTTGCTTTAAACCTGCATTCCTCAGATACAATAAAAGCATGACAAGTAGATGTGTTACTTTTCCTAAATCTTGCCGTACATAAACCCGCATTCACCGGCGGTTCCCTCTCTCCCACTACAGGCAACCTTCAGTGCCCGAAGCAACTGCAGGCAATCTCTCAAGCATCTCTAAATGCTCTAAACTACACATTAAAGCAAACGCTGCATTGCTAATTTGTACATGTTCACAATGTGGAAACTGTAATGCTGAGTGGGACAGCATCAAGGTCACATTGACTGGACCTCAAGTGCTCATTGACTGGACCTTGGCTAAGTCCTGACCAGTGTGACTTACAGTTCCCATTGTGGCATACTTTTTATGAGAATAGAAACCAACCTTTAGTGTATACCATGGGAGCAGTCATGCTGAATTCCCATTTTTTTTAATGATTTTTTCCCCAAAACCACCGTGCTGATGTCACATAGACCCCCTTCCATCTCCCAGCTGCCACCTCAGAGAAGAGGGAGACCCCCTTCCACTCTGCAACAACCGCAGCAGCCACTGTGAGCAAGAGTGAGACCCCTGCCACCTCACAGCAGCTGCCATTGAGTAGGGGAGACCACTGTCCACTAAGTAGGCAACTGCTTTGATGTCTCAGCAGCAGCCACAGTGGAGGAGAGGTAGTTCCTCCTCCTGCGCCCCCTAGTGGTTCCTCAGCTGACATCCTCTACTAATAACGGCCGATAATGTGAGCGCCACACACAGGATGACCGTGCTTTACTGATGTAAGGGAAGGGACGTATCAGGATTTGGCTTTTGGCGCCAAATACAAAAAAAGGTGCCAGATGTTCCATATCCTGTTCAAACTCTCAGATGATCACTGGACTTTGCCCTCTGATGGCCGTGCCTATGTTTCATAGTGCCTATTCCTCAGTGCACATTCTGATACCCTGTGCGGGACAGTTACCACTAATATTTATTAAAACAGATTGGAATAAAATATTATATACTTGATTTAAGCAAATTTTTTTAATGCAAGAAATTGATGATACAGATATCAGTGTGAAAGACAAAGACTGATATTAGTTTTTGGGTTAATATATTTTAACAATATTTCTAATAAAAGCTTTACACTTATATCAAATGTCTCTCCTGCTTTATAGACAATGTATCCCAGCATCCAAGTGATTTTCCACTTTCTAGTTGGCTATTAGTTTAAATCTTTTGACTTTGCTCCAGCTAACAGGTAGTGGGAGGTAGTTTACATGCTTACCAAAAAGTATCCAAACCTCACAAGTGGTAGATTAAAATGGTGTAAAGACACATACATGTTTTAGATTTCATTGTACAGGTTTATGTTATAATTATTTTAATGATGTTTAAACATTATTTAATTTTATAACAGCATCCAATTAATTCCTTTTTTTATTTTCTTTGCAGATAGCAGATTTTGGACTTTCTAATTTATATCAAAAAGATAAATTCCTACAAACATTCTGCGGTAGCCCACTTTATGCTTCTCCAGAAATTGTAAACGGGAGACCATATCGAGGTCCAGAGGTATGTATTTTCTGGAGCTTCTTGTCCTGTAATTACAATTGATTATTATATAAATAAAGTTATCCCATTAATCTTATCTGTGCATGCTTATTCTAAGGAGCATATAGACCTTACAGTGGTGTATTCTGGCCTAGGCCAAGTAGTCCTATTAGGCTATTAGGCTTACATATACGCTGCTGCTGAATGGGCTAATTTCAAGGGAGAGCTTTGAACACTCCAACTCATCCATTTACACTGTGGAGACCCGTGCCTTAAGAGGCAGATGGCCAACAGTAAGCACGGCAACTGTGCAGGGATCAGAGGGGGCCATACCCTGGGTTGAGCCTAGGGCAGAATCCAGGGTAAATACATTACTTTTTGCTTCTATTTCTTTGTGAGGAATACTTACTATAAAAAAAAAGTTTGGCAATATTAACTCATTAACAAGAATTGTTAACAGGAATTGTGCTTCTATACTTTTATGGAACACCGTTTCCACTATCTCCTATTAACTTGCAAGATGAAAAGTTATGTAATGTAGAATAAACCAGGGTTATGGCAAAGTATGAGACTCTTCTTTAAAAGGGGTTGCTTGTGACTCCTCATTTATTTCATGCTCTTACCCTGTTATTCTGTCCTTTAGGTTGACAGCTGGGCCCTTGGTGTTCTTCTCTACACTCTCGTATATGGAACAATGCCTTTTGATGGTTTTGATCACAAAAACCTAATTAGGCAAATAAGCAGTGGAGAATACCGTGAACCAACACAACCATCAGGTAGGAGTATTAACCAGATGACTCTGATATCATTAAAAGCGCTAGTTAATGATACATACATTAATTTAAGTAAAAACGTAACGTGATAAAAATAATTACAAAAAAAGTAAGAGTGAATTTTTCTATTCACCTGAAATGTATTTCTATATGGTAATCATATCTCTTGATGTGATCTAGTTCAAGTGCCTGCCTTTAAAACATAAATCATTTATTGTGTGAGGGGCAAATGAATAGGATTAGTGGAACGGAGAACCAAAGACCCAGAGAGGGTCCATTCGGTCTGAGGTGTGCCATGACCGACGTACCAGGTAGGCCTATAGAGGGCCACTCCGTAAATAGAAAAAAGAAAGAAAGGATAGAGGAGAAAAGAGGAAATAAAAGGAAGGAAATGATAAGGGGGGGCAGGGAGGGCAACGTTAGGAGCTGTAACGTAGCTGTGGAAGGGAGAGGCGTTGGTTAAATAACCATATATACATCATATATACATCAGCCTTCACATTTAGTTAAATTTTGTGCTCATCTCTTTAATCAATTATCCCATTCACATTTTAGCTAGAACAAAATGTTTTTGTTTATTTGGAAAAAAACTAAATACCTTGATTCACATTGTTATCGTGACTGCAATTTTATGATAAAATATTCTGTTAACTTTTTCTTTATAGATGCACGTGGACTAATTCGATGGATGCTTATGGTTAACCCAGAACGTCGAGCAACAATTGAAGATATTGCAAATCATTGGTGGGTTAACTGGAGCTATAAATGTAGCGTATGTGACTGTGATGTCTTAAGGGACTCAGAATCACCTCTGTTTGCCAGATTTATTGATTGGCAACATCGTTCCTCCACCAGACAAGTGGATTCTGAAAGCAAAAGCAAGTGCCTTCCGAAAACATCCGAAGTCTCACTAGAGAGACAGAGGTCATTAAAGAAGTCCAAGAAAGAGAATGACTTTGCCCAAACGCTGGATGGATCTGAAGAAAGTTCATCAAAGATCATTTCAAAGAGACCCAAGAGTATCTTAAAGAAAAGAAGCAATAGCGAACACCGTTCTCATAGTGCAGTATTTATAGATGGTGTTGTTAGTAATGTAACATCTGTACACCCAACAGAAAATGAAAAAGGGCATAATAGTGTATCTACTAACTGTATACAGAACCTTGATGAACCATTAACGCATGGTTCAAAGCAATCTACTCCCATGCCAAAGAAAGGCATTTTGAAAAAGACGCAACAAAGGGAGTCTGGCTATTATTCTTCTCCAGAACGAAGTGAGTCTTCTGAATTACTAGACAACGAAGGGACAGAATGCAGTGATACTCCTCAAATTATCCATGAGCCAAAGAGAACTGTGTCTCATAGTCTCTCATACAGAAAAAAAGGCATCTTAAAGCACAACAGTAAATACTCAAGTGGTAACACAGATTGTTCTGTGGCCAAAACCACCACTTCAGTGGAATCTATGGAAGAAGGGGAAGGATTATCCCAAAGCTATAGTAGACCATCAAGTGTAATTAGTGATGACAGCATCCTTTCAAATGACTCCTTTGAGTTGCTTGAATTAACAGGTGGCAGACCAAACAGACCGAATATCCGTAGCTGTGTCTCCGCTGAAAACATCCTTTACCTTCAGAATTTTGAGGGACTTCAAAAAAGTCCCCGTCCTCAGAACCTAAAACGTTATCGTAACCGATTTGCAGACAGCAGCTTTTCCCTACTTACAGATATGGATGATGTCACTCAGGTGTACAAAAAAGCTTTGGAGATATGCAACAAACTTAACTAAATTTAAGTTACAGAAAGATGAAACCTTTATTGTGAATACTTTGCTGGCAGTGTTAGTGTAGAAACAAACAAGTTGCCTTGTTTTAAATTTACATACCGTGTGTATTTAACTTGTTACAGTAGCTCATAGAAAGAGCCTTGATAGATTACATGACAGCTAAAGCATAGCTATTTCAGTGTTCTTATTTTGATTTTCTCATATGTGAAATTTACATCTCCTAACTTATCCATTGCTAATTTCTTTTGTGCGTCCAATGACTGGAAATAACTTTAGATTTTAATAGTTTTCCATATTAGGTTTTTGTGATGTATCTGGCTATAGACACTTTTGAAATTCTGCAGTACTAAAGGGAGATCATTCATTAAAGAATGATGGATGAAGTGATTAACAGTTCACTGCTATATTTTTTTTACATCGTATCAAATTTAATATTACTATTTAAAGAATCAGGTGTACCAAACTCATAGTGCCAAGTGCATCATTAATATGTTTTCATTTTTACTAAAGCATATCCACAGATTTTTGCCAAGCATAATTTGAGAACCATCGTAGATATGGAAATGAAATAGCTATGGTCCTTGAATAATAGTGTGGACACCTTTTCCCATATAGAACCAATTAAAATAGCAATTTCTTCACTAAAAAACAGAATTTCTACACTTTCACTGTCAGCCAAAGAAAAGACCTGGCATGTTTATGGTGGTAGCATAGGACTTGTGACCAGTTTGTTTATAGTATGTTGGTTAGAACGTTAAATGGCAAGTTGAAAAGGGTATAGGAAGGTTGGAATTCAAAAATGTGTTTTGGAAAAAGGTGGAAAAGGATTTTGGAAGAAGCAAGATCTCAGAAAGTGTATCGTTGGTAATAAGTGAAAAAATTACAGTTTTTTTGTATAAAGTAGAAAGAATGTTCAAGGTATAAATGTAGTTCAATAGAGATATAACCCAGTGCTGACCTGTAATTGCCTTCTTGGTTATTATTTTCAATTACTATTTCAATCAAAATTATGTCTGTTGTGGTTCTGAGGGGAAGAGGCGATAGGCTGACTGGCTCTATCAGATTCTATGAAAAATGAGAACAAAAAGGGTGACTTCTACTATAAAAGTATTTGATGGGTCAACTGGATTGTGTAAACTCATGTATACATGATAGGCCTGGGCAAACAATTTTCAGTTGTAAATTGTGAACCAACCAACAAAAAAATGTTTCTGTGCAAGTAATATGTATGGTTTTATTTGATATTCTGACACACGTTCTGACTTTAACTTAAATTAAATTGGGTGGATTAAACCACACAGGCATTATTTTTCCTCCTTTAATGGTTACATTTTTACCATGCATTTTTATGAACCTGTTATGGTTTAGACTTATTAAAAGCCAAGCTTAATGGGATTTCTATTCAGGATACGATTTCTAGGCATTAGTTTTCAAGTGTTTCAATCTTGACACATCATAATGTATATTATAGACAAGTCCAGATCTAACATATTCTTGTACTAAAGTACATTGAAAGCTTAAAACAATTAAAAGAAAATGTTTGCATAGAAACTTTAAGTGTAGCACTGTATTTATGATATTATTCCATCTGCACATTACTATGCGTGTAGGTTTGTATTACAGATTTATTACAGATCTGTTATGTATTTATTTAAGCATATATAATATCGACATTATAGAACTACCTATGTCAATATTGCTAAGGCATTTTTTTTTTACCACAAAGTATATTAATCTATTGTTCAGCATTAATTTACGTTTACATCTTTTAGCATAACTAAATTCATGTAAACTACCTATAGCTTGGGTTTTTTTGCGTTTTATGTTTGTCAAAGAGTATAATGGTTTTTTTCGAGATTTACCTCAGGGAAATGAGGATCCTTAGCGAAGTGGCAAAGCTAGCATAACAATTCATTTTTTGCTTCCCTCTCTTCTCTGTACAAAGTATACCAGTACCAAACAGCATCTACAAGCGGTGAAGAATAAATATTCTAACATACACTGAGGGCAAAGTTTGAGGTGGCTGTTCCCATGGTGTACACATAAAATGGTTTTTCAATGCATATATGTATATAGATTATTGTTATCTGTAATCACAATTGCATCTGTTTATTTAGTGAGCTGAACTATAAAATGTAGGATTTGGAAAAGTAAAAGAACCACTGTAAAGGGGCTTAATAAGTTGTACACTTTTTAAATTAAGTTTGGTGCAAATACCTTTCATCTGCATGCAGAACAATTTTCGATACTACTTTCAAGTTAATTCAAGGGTATTCTCAATATTTCTGACATTTTCATTTTTTCCATATTTATCAAGCAAAGTAAAAGCAAAAATTCACTTGGCGCACAGAGGAAACAATATAATAAAAAAAAACATTGAATGTATTACGGTATATTAAGGAAATAGCCTGTTACCAAAGAAAAGGCAAAACAGTGCAGTATGTGTTTGCCCAGGCCTTACTGTTTGTGGGAAGTTATTTAATATAATAAATATTATGTGAATAAATAATTGATTATTATCAAACTGGAAATGTTATATAGGGACTTACTGGCATGTTTTCATTCCTAGGAAAAAAAAAACTTGACTGCACATTGTTGTTATTATTGTGACTTTATTTAAGTTTTTGTAATGCAATGGTAATTTTTATTTGACTGCTTTTTTATTTATTGCTCTGAATAATTTTTAAAGGTATAATATATTTGGTGTAATTTAAAGGGTGCAATGTTTTTGAAGCTCCTGCCAATATTTTGTTTATCATTGATGGGTGTTTGGGCTCCTAAATGATCCTAACCACCTACTTGTTTGCATTTTTATCTGATGTTTTATATCAAATAAAATCATGTGGCAAAATTATCTTAGTTTTTATTTTTTTTTAATATCAATTTGTAAATATCGTGATTGTAATTAGGACATATTAACACGTTTGTTTGTAAAGAATATCAACGTAATGTTTTTTCTTGAGCAAACCTAATAATCTTTTGTTGGAATTTTGAAGAAAACCAAGGGAATATAAAATGAAAAGTTATATGGTGTTGTAACCAAATGAGGTTTATTCAGTAAAGTAGAAGTTTGCGTTTACATTGCCTTTTCAGTTCAACTGATTCACTGTGTGTTAGTAAGGGCCAACCTTGACAAGTTTCTTCTGGAAGTTTCCGCTGACTGTAGTGGTGACCTCCACATAGGCATATTAATTGTCTCAAAGTTTGTACACCAATGTCAGTGTCTCAGGATCAATGAGCAGATTCGCAGGCTTACACAGTCCAGAGCACACATCATTATATTCTACTGCTATTTCATAATATGTGAGCATCCTCATTGGTGGTTCTTACTGCTATATTATGGTGATAATTCACAATATATCTACCTTTTTATACATTTTCATCCTCCTTGTAAGAGGTATGAGGTGACGTGGTTGAGATAAAGGGACAGAGCTAACTGCAAGGGTGAGGCTAGGCCCAAAACACATTGAAAGAGGTAGGGAGTAAGTGAAACCCAGGTGGAGAGTAGGTGTCCCTAAATGTTGCTTCCCTGCCAATACGGGTCTTTGTGAAATCAGGAGAGTTTCCATGTATGCAGATATCTATGTGAATAATAAAAATGCTTTAATGCTTGTTTATTTAATTGATCTCTGAAAATGTAATACAAGCCAGCGTACAGTACAAATGTTGCAGCACCCATTTCTATTAATACTAGATAAAATAAACAAATAGTATAGTAGTGTATTGAATAAAGTAGTAGGTCAAATAGTTTATGAAAGTAGATCTATAACTTGATTCTTTGTGTTTTTAAACAGCTGTATCTAATATAATTTGCAAAATAAAACAAAAATCTGATCTGAAGGCTATTCAGATTACATGCTGAGATGACTGCTATGGTGTCAGCTGATGTTAATCAGGTAAGCGTACAAATCAGTCTGGTATGCCTAATGCAGGGGAGTGCTTGTAAAGTTAATATAAAATAATATATAAACAGTACATAAGGCGTATTCTGGCCTAGATCGGCCATGGTTATGGCTAGGGTGACAAGTCTGGAGAGGTGGCAGCCACCAGAGGCCCCTCAATGTGCTGCTCCTCAATGGGCCATTTACAATCGATGTCTGTAATATCCTCAACTGACCCAATTACGATACCTGTCAACTTTATGCCTCCAGCTACCTGGAGCAGTCACTTGCGGGATGCGGACAGGAAATCCTACTGATGGTGCGGGCGGAGGAAATGAGAGGGGGTGGGGCATGTCACAGCGTTTCCAGTTATGCCAGTTATCCTAAGGTGTACTGTTCCCTACTGGCACAATCTCTAAAGCCCGCTTTCTAGGGGCTGTGCATTGTTAATATATTGCCTACACATGATGCGGAGGAGTAAGCTGGAGGTGTTACACTGGGTCAAGCTATGGCCAGCTCTGGCCATATACAAAGCAGCTGAGAAATAAAACATCCAAAATAATTATTTGTGTCCTTTAACTTTGTTAAGGTCAACAAAGTATCTTACACGGTATAAAACACACATTTTAGAAAACAGACATCGTAGTAACTTGTTTGCTAATGATTCATCAGTATGATGGTTGATCTTTTAGTTATTTTTCTATAGGTAAAATTCCAGCATAAGAGTGCCCACTGTATATACTGTATAGTGATTCACTGGGGTGATATTAGTTGACTGGACAGAAATACTTGTCTGTTAGGTGAACATGCTCTATTAATCTCCTAACTACGAATCATGCTGGAGTCAGTTATTTCAGTGAATGGAAATGTCAATGTTTGCTTACAAACAATAATGAATACTGGTTATAAACTGTTTGTTGGGTTAAACTTTACTAAACATTCTCATAAGAGACAACTCTGAACATAAATTCCCAAATACAAACATATCAACTGAAATTCCCCGTATGAACAGATGAGGACTACAGACAGAAGCATATTGACATTGTTGTCCACAATACTCATCACTTCACTTTTAACATGATTGTAAATAGGTAAATTTATTATGAGATCTATTTCAGAAGCTAGTAATCAGCGGGGCTACCCTCAGTATTTGTGAGGCCAAGGGCAAGTTAAATTTGCTGGGCCCTGTTGCTCTTAGGGCAGGTTTAATTGTGTGTATTTCATTGTTGCGATATAGTAAACCTCAACCAAATGTCCTGGACTATTAGCTCTTTCCCCTTTTTCATCGTACTATCCTGATTTTCAGCTACTTATATAATGCCAGGTTTCTAATAAGTTTATTAATTTTGTTTACTATGGCCTGCACACATAAAGGACACAGTTAATTTGAACCATTCATTGCTGATTATAATTATTGTAACAACATAATAATTTGTGAAGCACCAATAAAAATAGAGGTGTGTCTACTCACATTCATTGTGAGGTAACCTGATTACATCACATGACATTTGGACCAATGTGAAAAGAGCTTATTGCTTCTTGATTTCTCCTGATGAAGCCACATACTAGTGCAGTGAAAAGCACATTAGGGATGTACTAACTCCTGCCGGTTGTCACTGTAATTTCTAATTTAAATGAATGATTCTAGCCTGCTGTTAGCATTAATTTAGATTAGACAAGTAAGCACATCATTTACTAAAAAAAAGTACAGGTAACTGCCTGTTACCTCATTTAATGTTTCTTTCTGCAGTTGGCTTACATTCATGTCAATGTGCAGGTCTTTTCATGCTAGTGTTTGTGGTTTGCGCAATACAGAAACACAAAAGTATCAGGGGTCTTTGTCTTTATACCTATATTTTAAATTGACTTACACAATTTAAGGTTTGCATGTTTGTGGTTGAAGTAAGATCTCCTTTTTTCATGGTTCCTTATGTCATTGAGAGCAACTCTCTAGTTAGTAATAAAGGCAAAGGACTGCCTGAGATCAGGACTGACAGGGAATGACTAAGAGGACCTTGGGCCGCTAGCTGGATATAAGTTGTTGCCCTTTACGTTTTTCATACACTAGCAGTGTGTGACCCGGTGTGCCAGATGACCAGTGTTGGCCTGCATGAGGTCAGCCCATAGTTATTATTTTTCAAACAGAATTAACTATATGCACTGTGAATGTGCAACATCGCTGCATATTTGTCAAAGACTGGCTCTGTATTTAAAACAGGTCATTTTTGAGTGTGTTTAAAACTCTTAGAATTTTTAAATGATGCATAACCATATTTTTCTTTGTATTTTGTTAAGTATTCCTAACCTGCCTGCTGTGTATTCAGCACCAAAATTAAAAACATGTGCTTGGTGAATTTAAAAAATGAACTGTTTGTTAAGAAAACTTAACACTCTAATCCGTTCTGACAGAAGATGAGTTAAATAACTTTGAATGGGCGGGAATGCTTTGAAATTAGGCAGTTTACAAAATTGGCTTCTGTAACTTTTTTTGCTGTGTTTCTTTAATATATGTGTTCCCTGACAGCACTTAAGTTAGTTGAAGATGAAAAAATATTTTCTCCCCTACTCTGTTATAGACGTCTGGGCATCTGGACCTTTAGTGTACATAAAACACTGGAAAGACTCTACAAATAAATATAACATCACAGTCTGCCATACAATATTTTACCAGGAACAGTATCAAAAGATTTTCAGATGTCTTCAGTGCTAGGAGTTGCTTTCATTTATATCGGTATAACCTGGAGACAGATTATATTTTGAGAATAATTCACTAAATTGCCTGCACATGGATAGGAAAAGAAAAATGGAAAATGGTTGAGTCTAGACGTAAATGTTTAAAGCCACCAATATAGAGTTTATCCATGTGTGCTTTACTTCTCAGTCTTTGGAAAAATTGAAAATGAGAAATCGAAGCATGTATGCAAAATAGAGTGTCAGGGAAATAGAAGAGTGTATCTCAAAATGTGAAGACTATTAAAAGATCACAAATAATAAAGACAAGCAAGCATAATGGATTTCAAAGAGAACACTATGGATAAGAAAAATATACTAACTTGGACTATTAATTCTAAACTATCTTTGTTGTGGCTGCATATATATATTATATATATATAAATGTGAGTGCATGCAAGTTTACACTTTGTGAGTTTCAGGCGAAGGCATAAAAGAGTGAAAAGGTTTTTGTCCTTGTGTATATATGTATGTATCCGTGTATATATATTATTATTGGCTCACCTAATTGGCATTACATCACCAGGGACTTTTATGACCTCTCATTTTAAATACATAGCTAATTAATAAGTAGTTGGTCCCGCTTTGCAGCTATATCAGCTTTCTCTCTTCTGGGAAGGCTTACCACAATTTGGGGAGTTTCTGTAGGATTTTTTGCCCATTCATCCAGTAGAGCATTTGTGAGGTCAGGCACTGATGTTGGACAAGAAGGCCTGGCTTGCAATCTCTGTTCCAATTCATCCCAAAAGTGTTCGATGGGGTTGAGGTCAGGACTCTGTGCAGGCTAGTCAAGTTCTTCCACACTAAACTTACCGAACCATGTCTTTATGGACTTTGTTTTGTGCACCAGGCCACAGTCATGCTGGAATAGAAAAGGGCCTCAAACTGTTCCAGTTGAGAGCATAGCATTGTCCAAAATGTCTTGGTATCTCCCCTGTTATAACCTTTTTTTTATTCAACCTGACAGTACAATGCCTTACTTTTATCAAAAGAAGAAAACAAACACTAAGAAAACAAAAACTTTTATGCAGCGTGCCAAAACAAATAGAATTTTTTTATATGATGAAAAACACTTTTCTGGTTACCATAGAACTGGCACAGTGGCTTCAGTGTAAAATTTCACACATTCCCTTCAAAAGACCTTTTTTATCGTCAGTACATGTTTTTTAAAAAAATGACAGTCTTCAGTCTCCGTTGGGATTTTGTATGGCATTCTTTCTTTAGCTAGGTATGAGCCCATAATTAAAACCATATGTTATTTAGGATGCTTGTAATTTTGCCATCTTATTTTAGGTTCCAAGCAACAAAACAAACACAAAAATATCAAACACAAAACAGATCCTACCTGTTAACTCCCTGACGTTTTTAAAAGTGAAGTTGCATGACATTGTGTTTTTTTTTACCCCATTTACTCTCATGATGGCATGGAACATGTCTTTAAGAAAGCAGAAGCTCTGTTGTACCCTGATACCAGCAGGTTCCATGTGCAGGGTGGACTTGCAACTGAGGAAGTCTCATGGCAACCAACAGCTATTGCTCCCTATTGCTCTGTATAGCGAATCAACGTGTTCACATGTACTTTAATAGGTATCATTTAGGGCATATGACAGAAAACCAAACAGGATTAATTTAGAAGAAATTAGGATTCTAAGAACTGAAAAACCATATAAACTTCCCAGGTATGACAATATCTAGGCTGTAGATATCCTTCATGATGGTTACTAATCATAGTATGTTAACCCAATGAAGTGTTTTCTATCTAATAATGTCTTGCTGTAATCACTACAATAATGGCCCTGCAAGCTTTCCTTTGATACATGGAAAAACAATTGGCTACAAAGGTAATAGCCACATATACAGGATAGTCCCTTTTCAGCCACCAATTAGCCTATATTTTCCAGGCTGTTCTGTATTTAAACTCAGATACCCGATAAGATGTAGAATGAACGTATTCTGGACCATTTGGGACAGTAAATAGATCCATAACCAAATGGCCCCATATCTCTAAAATCTGGTTCAAATATGTGAGATGTTTTAAATACCATTCTACCACTGCATTGGTGGCAGACTGGTGTATCTTTTTATGCTGATTATGCAGGCAATTTGTTACTTTTTTTTGCTATTTTCACTGAAACATGGGTTAAAAAATCATAACATAATCATACAATAAGGAAGAGTTTTTATTTATCCAAGAAAGGTGTTTCTGGAGTTTCACAATGTTAAACACTATGATAACCTACACAGACTTTACTAGGATATCATAAGAACTAGATTTATGACCCTTAGATCTCCTGATCAAAAGTCTTTTTCCTTTTTAAGATGTTATCTGTGAGATTTATGAGTAAATGGATTACATGGTCTAAAATGAAAATGTGCATGCTTTTCTAGAATACAGATAAGGAACTAAAAGTTGCAAAGCATAAATTCTTAAATTACTGTTTTTTTCTTTTGCCATTATCTGGAGACCTATTTCGGTGCCAGGTTTTGTGTAAATTGTCTGTATCATCATTCCAAACTAATGCTCAAATTTTTACATCACTTCGGGCTTGAACTACCCATTTTTTTGATAAATGAAGCACATTCTACCCAATCTGTTTCTACAAAACTTGGTGACCATAAAGGGTTTTGTAGTATAAACAGCTTCTGATCTTTTTACAACATTTTAATGTTGTTATTAATAATTATTGATTTATATAGCTCCATCATATTCCGCAGCTCAGTAAATGGGTAAACAGAACATAAAAAGCAGTGTATAACATAACAATTTGTAGGTTTCTTTATCAAGGGTGAGAGCAAAGTAACAGGAATGTAGCAAGAATTTATAGTATAGAATTATAGTATAGTGTTTCACCGGCTACATTTAGCGAGACATTGGGTTAGTATGTTTTAGGTGTTTCTGGTGGTCTTTTTAAAAAGGAAGAAGAATGTGATGTTAGTCCAGTTGCCTTTTTGCAGAATCGCTTCGGGAGGAATGGTTAACTGATACCATAGAGAAGCGGACGATGAAAGAGGACGGAAGAAAGAAGAACAGATCTGTGGAGACAGGGACACCGAAGCATTAGGTGGAGAAGGCAAGGACACATTGACAGTAGACTTGTGCATTCGGAATTGTATGAATTGCAAATTTACAGAAAACAAAGCAAAAATCTCTGTTTTTTCATCTCAAATTTGTGGGTCAACATTCACTCACACTCTCACTTACTCTCTCACACTTGCATTCTCTCATACTCTCTGAATGTGTCCCTACTTTTTCTGCTGATCACTTTCGCATCTTTTTTTTCTATCTTCTCCTTCATCTTTTTTCTTCTATCTTCTCCTTTCTCTTCTATATTCTATCTTCAATCTTCAGTCCTTAATCTAGTATCTTCTTTCTTTGCCTGCATCTCCACAGACATAACCCGTAACCTGGTGCAAATTTGGGGAGTTGCAGTGATGTCTTCTCCAATTCTCCAATCGGCACGAGGCAGAGGTTTGAGGGGAAAACGTGTGAGAAAGGCACTGGGGAGGGTGGGAGCATGGACATCTGGGGCTGGTACCCAAGATCTATCCTCCGGCTCACCAAGCCGAGCTTTATCAAATACATCTTGAAACTCTTCGTGCAGCGAAGATACCGAAGAAGTGGTTAGCACCTTCACCACTTTCATTAGGCATGTCTTGGAACAGTTGTATAAGATCTGAAAATAAAATTGGTAAACTCTTCTGAACTATTTGACAAATTTAATCATATTGATTATGAAATGTGGTAGTAAAGGACATACCTTCTGCATACTTTTTCCTTTATTTATTATTTTAGAGTTTTTATTCATTAGGTTATCTCGATCGATACGTTCTACTGATTTTTTGGCTTCGATTTCAATATCCATGCTCAAATCTACAATCTACAATTTCAATCTATAGCTTGCTTTTGATAAACTGTATCAGAGGAGCAAATTGCTCTTTAATAAATTGTCATTTAGATATACCTAATTGAAAATGTTTCGAGTGACAAGAACTTGCATGTAACAATGTATTACATTACGGAATGCATCAGTGTCTATCTTTTTAGTACTTATATTTACAAACAATGTTTGAAAAACCATTTATTGCAACTTTATCTGTAACAAAAGTAAACTTTAGATTATAATTATTCTAATAATGATTATTCAAATAGTTTGCAAAATCTCCCACTGTCTGTCCTGGACCTTTCCAAATTAGAATTAAATGGGCAATACAATGATGATTTGAAATCATAAAGGATCTGAATGGACTAATATCGCCAAAGATGTGGGTAGCCTTGCCCCAGCCTTAAAAAAGGTTGGCGTATGAGGTAATCAACTTTGCCCCATTGCTGTACCACATCTCTAGTCAAAAGCAATAGTTAGGCTAGATTTCCACTTGGTTTTTTTTTGCTAAAAATGCCTATAAAAACGCCAATAGCGCCACCTGGCGTTTTTTTGGTGAAAAACGGCTGCAGCCAGATGTTAGCTGTTCTTCAATAGGAAATCGCAAAATGCCATTTCCACTTGGCGTTTTTCTGTCTGGCGTTTTTTCAGTCCTCTTTGGCGTTTTTCTGCTTTTTTGGGCTCTGTGGCAGTTTTTCAAAATCGCAGCATGTTGACACTCTGGCGTTTTTTGCAAGAAGTCTATGGGAGAGAAAAAACGCCATGAAAAAGCCATGTGGGTTTATTGCCTTGGCGTTTTTTATGGCGTTTTTTCCACAGTTACAATGCAGAGGATGGACCCAGTATCTGTGTGTCCTACGAGAAATAGGCTGAAAACAAACAGTTTCACACAAAACAAAGTCCTGGACTGGTTCATATTGAATTTTACACCATTTGGAACAAACATGCCATTATAAACAAACATACGCGACTGGATCCTGCGTGCCAAAAGCAACAGCAAACAATTTGCACCATCATTTGGGGCCAATCTTCCCAGAGGAGCAGACATTCGGAATAAAGCATGCCTTACAAACCACAGAAAAGAGACAAAAGGGTCCGCCGGGGCGTTTAAGTAGAACTCTACCAAGTAAATGACATCAGGAGAGGGCAGATACTTGCCATTTATCCTAATCCCTTTTAGCTGGGTGAAACTTCTAACTTGTAAAGGCTGGAAAAACTGCCTAAGGTCAAAAAAAGCAATTTCCACAGAAAGGCTAAAACGCCAGAAAAAACTCCAGAAAAAACGCCAAAACGCAGGTAAATGCAGTGGCAGTTTTCTTGGCGTTTTTCCTGGCGTTTTTCATCAAGAAAAAAACGCAGGACAAAAACCCAAGTGGAAACCTAGCCTTAACAATAAAAACACTTAATGAGAACTTTAGGGTAATTGGAATAAGACTCCAGAAAAAATGTAACAGCTGCTAAACAAAGATTATGGGGTATGCAGGAATACAAAGATACATCTATAGTGATAATCCACCCAGGTAGACAGATTCTCTTCTAGTGAGCCAACTCCCCACACAATTGGTCTACCTGATGTTTTTTAAAAAAAATGTTTTATGTATTTTTGGCAAAATATAGACTATTGCAACCAAAGGGTTAGCTGGAACTAAAAATATGGCTACTGGGTGAGTGACAATTCCTTCTTTTAAACATATATCTATTAGTGATTCTAACTATGTCTTAAATTGTTTGTTAGGATTAAATTACAAATCACTTAATTATGTTATGATTTCTGCACGATAATCCTCATTTAAGACCACAACCAAACCTTGCTTGTTTGATCTCTTAATGATGATATCATTATTATTTTTTAGATCTTGTAATGCTTTGGATTCAGTTTTGGAGACAGTCCTATAATTTTAGTTTTAGAATTCTAATTCTACTACAATTTGGAAGGTATCCAAAGCTTTCCCTCTAATTTGTACAGGGTAAAAATGAGATTTTCCTTTAAATTCATGTAAAGTAAGAGGCATATTCGTACTGTGAACTATGGATTCAGAGTTCTGCATTGCACAAAACTCCCGTTACCAATGATTTGTTAAATAAATCAGTTAATGGTTTTGCTAGTACACCACCAAGTTCTTTTAATAACTTGGGGTGTATCCCATCAGGCCCCATCAACTTATTTGTCTTTGCCTTAGACAACTGAAGTGGAACCTCCATCTCGATAAACTCACATACTTCAAATGACCCAGTCTTTTTTCCTAACTGAGGTCCCATTTCCTCAGCTAGACCTTTATCCTCTTCTACATACATTCCTTCTTTGGTTTTTAATCTAACTAATCCTTGTTTTACTTTCCTTTTCTCATTTATATATCTAAAAATGTTTTATCTCCCTTTTTATCAAAGCAAAAAGCAAAATCAGCCCAGTGCATTTTAAACTTCGCCGACGCCATAATCTACGATCCCCCCCCGGTACTTACCTTTAAACTCTAAGTTCATAGAGTAACATAAGCTTTGAAGACCTTAGAGGTACTTTCTTCAGATATATTATAGAAGGTTCTTCAATCCATAAATGTTGGTACACTAAAAGTTGTCATAAACTCATTTGGTCAATAAAAATGTAAAATAGGTAGTTGTAATAAATATGTGACATCTCCCCTTTAACTGATCCATGTAGTATGTTTTTGAACACTAAAATTAGAAACACTCTATAGTGAGGCTGGTCTTCTAAAGGTTATCACAGATTTATTTTGATCATCCTCTCTAGGATTAATAGGAGAATATGAATTGTTGTGTTACTTTTTGTTTGTTAAACAGAATAATTGTTTTGGGAATATATGTCTTAGGGACTATCGTACCTTAAGAAGCCAAGATCTGTGGTATAAAAGTTATAGAACTTGCATATACATTAATTCATGTTCTGCTGTTATCAGGGCCGGCCGAAGACTTAACGCAGCCTGGGGCGAAGTTTAAAACGCCGCCCCCCCCTCCGGGGGGGGGAATTTTAAACTTCACCGACGCCGTAATCTACGATCCCCCCCCCGGTACTTACCTTTAAACAGTCCTGCGGCGAGTCTCCCTGCTCTGCCACGGTGCCGGCTTGTAATGCTGAGCGCCGGAAATTGACGTCACTTCCGGCGCTCTGCATTACAAGCCGGCACCGGGACCGAACAGGGAGACTCACCGCAGAGGAGAGACAGAGAGGGGCGCCGAGCGGGTAAGCGAAAACCACTCGGTGCCCCTCTCTCTCTCTCTCTCCTCCGCTTCAAAAAAAAAAAAAAAAGCGCTTGGGGCGGCAAAGTGCCGCCCCTTCTAAAGTGCCGCCTGGGGCAATTGCCCCAGTCTGCCCCATTATAGGGCCGGCCCTGCACAGGTAGTATCTCTGAGAATACTACCTTGGAGGTCCTTTTTTTAATCTTACTCCCTAAATCCCTAAAATTACCTTTTAGGACACTACATCTTCCTCTTACTGTGTCATTGGTGCCAATGTGCACAAAGACAGCTGGATCCTCAATAATCTATCCACTCTGTCTGCAACATGCCGAACCCGGGCACCCGGGAGACAGCAAACCATTCGGTTGCTGCAATCAGAGCTACAGATTACCCTGCCTGTTTTCCTAATTATAGAATCCCCTACCACCACAATTTGCCTGGGCTTCCCTTCCTTTCGGATCCCCTGCACATTGGATGAGCTGCTCTCCCGGCTGTTAGGGAGAACAGTTTTTCCGGAAAGCCCACCTCTGAGTCTGCCTCCCCAACATTCTCATTTAAATGGGCAAATTTGTTGGGATGAAGAAACTCTGGACTGGCTTCCCTCTTCATCTTCCCTCCCCCACTGCTACCACGTCTTACTATGTGCCTGACTCCCTTGTGACTGATCTCTTTCCTCATTGCTAGGGCCCCCATCTAAACTCTGCTCAGCGAGCTAGAGACTCCTCTCAAGGTTGTCAATCTCTCTCAGTGTTTCAATGTGCCTCCTCAGAGCAACAACCTCAGCTTCCAGAGAGACCAATTGTTCACACTTGCCACAGCGATATGGAGCCAGGAACTGCTGTTTTGAAGCATGCATACATTTGGCTGCGGTGCAAGTCCCTTACTATGAACAAGCTCTGTGAGTTTAACCACTTCCTTTATACAGAGCAACACAGTTAATTTATCACAAGCCCCACCCTTAACTAATTACACTCTAGAAAAGAGGGGGGAACACAGTTAAGGAAAACACAGTTTTTTTTGTCACAAACCCTTCAACCTACTTGTTGACCAGCAGAGAGACTGTAGACAGACTGAACCTGGTTCAAAACCGGGCCTAAATTAAGAAGAGTTAAGATTCCAGCTCCCTAAAAGAGCTTAGCTGGCCTTACGCAATACATAATTTAATAGGTGAGGAGACCTTTGAGAAATCTCACTGCTTAAACTATGCATTGTACATGGCCAGCCAAAATCTACCTACAGTACAAATGTATGTGGAAACTGCTTATCTCCTGTCAATTCTCCCTATAGTGCATAAACCTCATTTGTGGTGCATTTTTTATTAAGCAATCCAACAATATCAATGGCTTCAACAAGCTTTATCACAGACAGTGAGATTCAGGTACAGACACTTTACCTATTCCTGCTACTAACTGTTCAGAGCACTTTAGAAATCTATAGCACTAGCCTCATTTTACCTTTTCATTTTTAGAACTGTGCTGGTGTTACTCCAAGTAGCAGAGACACAGGGAAAAAAACAAGAAGAAAGCAACATGTGATTTTAGTGTATTTTAAGCAATGTTTAGGATGATTTGTATTTTCTGTAAGTATATGACACAATTAACCATGTGTTAATCAATATGAAAAGTCATTTAAAATTAAGTCTTTAAGCTTAAAAGCATATATGACATGATGCATCCAAGAAATGCTTCTTTGATCAATAAAATTGTCTGCTTATGATCTATGGCCATTTAAGAAAAACAAGGTTGTACATTTTTTAAATGTTCGGAGCCCTTTTTTCTGTTGTTTGGATGTGTTCCACTATTTAAATATAGGCACTTTTTTATTTCGACATCTGCAGTTTGATTATTTGACTATTCTTTGGCGTACTTTCAAGCCACAGCAGAACACACTACTCTATGATTAACCATCCTGCTGTGATTGAAATGAGCTTTATTTTAGGTATGCTGCAATTTATAGACTTTACATAAGTACAGGGTGTTACATATATCGTGATATCATTTGTAAATCAAGTACAAACAGGTACACTTAATATAAAGGTGTTCTGTATTTTATGATCTAATTGGACTTAAAATCACCAAGTGGTATTATTCAATAAAGTATGAGTTGGCACAACAGTTTGCAGGAGAGTTGTAGTTTTAATTTAGCAAATTTCCATAGCAAATTTGCCTGCAAAAGGGCTGACCTGGCCTACAAAATGTACATGCAATCCATGAGGTGACATTCAAAAAAACTCATATAAATATGCTAGGGTCATCCAAGCTACTCTTGGAGCATACACCGATCAGCCTTAACATTGTGACCACCTGCCTAATATTGTGTAGGTCCTCCTTTTGCCGCCAGAATAGCCCTGACCCGTCGAGGCATGGACTCCACTAGACCTCTGAAGGTGTGCTGTGGTATCTGGCACCAAGACATTAGCAGCAGGTCATTTAAGTCCTGTAAGTTGTGAGGTTGGGCCTCCATGGATGCATCCTGGTGCAATGTGTTATCCAGGTAAGCGACGCACAAGCACCTGGCCATCCACATGATGTAAAAGAAAACGTGATTCATCAGACCAGGCCACCTTCTTCCATTGCTCCATGGTCCAGTTCTTAAGCTCATTGTAAGCGCTTTCGGCAGTGGACAGCATAAAATACCAGAAAAACAGAAATGGAGTGGAGTGAAGAATAAAATGACTGATGAATGTAGGGATTGTGCTCATGAAGGAAAGAGTTGCTGGTTTAGAGTAGTCTCAATTACCTAAACAGAGTTCAGGTTGAATACTTGGCAAGTAGAAAATTGCACGCTGTATCTTTGGAGGAAGCCCATATCTACAGCCAAGCAGACTGCCACAAATATGTAGAAACCCCTCCTTATTATTGAGTTTAGATGTTTCAGCTGCATCCATTCCTATTAGGTGTATAAAATCAAGCACATAAGCATGCCATCGCCATAAGCAAGCATTGGCAGTAGAATGGATCGTACCGAAGAGCTCAGTGACTTTGAATATGGCAGTATCCTAGGATGCCACCTTTGCCACAAGTCAGGTTTGTGCTAGATTCTCCCTGTTCCACTATAGATGCTATTTTTATAAAGGAGAATAACTTTTGGCCAACTGCTCAGCGACCCACTTGTAGACTATGCAAACTCACAGTGTGGGGCCACGGAGTACTAAAGCGCGTAGAGCATAAAAATCACCTGTCATGTTCCAAACTGCCCCTGGAAGCAACATTAGCACACTACATTTTAGACAATTATTTGCTTTCACCTTTGTGCAACCAGATTGGGGGAAGGCCTTGTCCTGTTCCAGCAAGTCCATAAAGACATGGTTTGTTGAGTTTGATGTGGCCCAAACAGAGTCCTGAAGTTAACCCCATTGAACACCTTTGAGAGTAATTGAAGTGCAGATTGCAAGCCAGGCATTCTTGTCCAACATCAGTGCCTTACCTTACAAATGTTTTTTTGGATGAATGAGCCCAAACTCCCAGACACACTCCAAAATCTTTGTGGAAGAGTGGCGGCTGCTATAGCTGCAAGGGGGGGGGGCAACTCTTTATTAATGCCCATGGTTTTGGAATGGAATTGCATATGCTCAAAACAGTGTTTAGGTTTAGGGATAACACAACTGACATGACCTGACTGAGGTTGTGTGTCCTCAAATGAAAATATTCACAATGCAACTTGTATATTCACTAATATGTACTTGTTTAACCTTACATTCCTTACAAGTTGCTGATGAGTCGAACATCAAAATTTAGTGATGCAAAGGGTAAATCCTGTGCCTCTGCTCTTCTGATGGATCAGGGGACACAGAGATTGTCAGTGCTTCCACCTAGCTGGCTGTCTAGTATGGATATAAGACATATGGGAAAAAAACTCACAAGTTACATAAGTGTGCACACACTTATACTTTGTTGAAGCACCTTTTGATTTTATTACA
Organism: Spea bombifrons; assembly: GCF_027358695.1. Classification (NCBI taxonomy): domain Eukaryota; kingdom Metazoa; phylum Chordata; class Amphibia; order Anura; family Pelobatidae; genus Spea; species Spea bombifrons. The sequence continues at coordinate 41,300,183 of NC_071090.1, forward strand.
GCAATTAATCTTTTTGGGTAGGAGTCTATTAGCATGTCACATCTTGACATGGCAATATTTGCCCACTCTTCTTTGCAAAAGTGCTCCAAATCGGTCAGATTGCGAGAATCTGGGCCATTCCAAAACGTTAATCTTCTTCTGGTGAAGCCATGCTTTTATGGATTTGGATGCGTGCTCTTCCTCTTCATCTTCAGCTTCCTAACGGACGCCTAAAATTGCCTGGTATAACTGTTCAGAATTCCCTCCACCATGACTAAGGCCCTGGTTCTAGCTGAAGAAAAACAGCCCCAAAGCATGATGCTGCCACCACCATGCTTCACTGTGGGCATGGTGTTCTTTGGGTGATGTGCGGTGTTGTTTTTGCACCAAACATACCTTTTGGAATTATGGCCAAAAAGTTTAACCTTGGTTTCCTCAGACCATAACACATTTTCCCACGTGCTTTTGGGGGACTTGATGTTTGTTTTGCAAACTTCAGCCAGGCCTGGATGTTTTTCTTTGTAAGAAAACGCTTCTGTCTTGCCACCCTACCCCATAGCCAATTCATATTGTTGTCACATGTAGCATACAGCCAGTACTTGCCAGAAATTTCCGCAGTTCCTTTAATGTTGCAGTAGGCCTCTTGTAAGCATCCCTGACTATTTTTCTTCTCGTCTTTTCAGAAATGTTGGAGGGACGTCCAGTTCTTGGTAATGTCTCTGTTGTGCCATATTTTCTCCACTTAAAGATGTCTTCACTGTGTTCCATGGTGTATCTAATGCTTTGGATATCCTTTTGTACCCTTCTACTGACTGATATCTTTCAACAATGACATCCCTCTGATACTTTGGAAGCTCTCTGCGGACCATGGCTTCTGCTCTGAGATGCAACTAAGCAAATGTCAGGTAAATCCTATTAGAACAGCTGAACTTTATTTGTGATTAACCAGAGTCACTTTAAATGATGGCAGGTGTGTAATGACTTCTATTTAACATGAGTTTGAATGTGATTGGTTAATTCTGAACACAACCACAGCCCCAGTTATAAGAGGGTGTGCACACTTATGCAACCAGGTTATTGAGAGGTTTTTTTTTATTATTTTCCCCCTCAAAGATTTCAGTTTGTTTTGCATTTGGAATTGTTCATGTTATAGGTCACATTAAAGGTGTAAAAAGTTCTGACATGATTTATCTTTGTCTCATTCTTTAATCACAAGAACCTGGCATTTTAACAGGGGTGTGTAGACTTTTTACTTAGATCCACTGTATTTAAAATTGTGACTACATGCTAAGATGCTAGCAGCTATACTGATAAATAAATCCATAAGGAGTCCAGTTTATTTGTGTTATTTTCTTTCCTGATATAATCTATTCCTTGCCAGTCTATATATCACAAGGTATAATTTGTACAATGTACATGGCACAGTTAAAAGTAATAATGTCAGTATTAAAAAGCTGATTTCAATTTATCTGAAGCAATATGGAATAATGGTGTTTTTTGTCATGTTAACTGATATCACAGCATGTGCAATAAAAGCTAAACATTTTTAATGAAAAAGACGTGTGCTCACAAGCCACCTTCTTGGATATAAGGTGTGCTCACCTTAGAATGCAATTAAAACCACCCACACCAGAATTTTCAGAAGATTATTACTACCCATGTAAGTCTTGGCATGTATTCTAAATGTTGAACAATCTCATGTTATCTTAAATTCATACCAAGTCAAGCTTAAACCACCCCCACAGATGTTTTAAGAAGGTTTAATCCATGTTCATGTTGACAATATGTAACGTCCATACCATCAGTGTTGGATTTTTGTCAAACTTTACTGTACATGCTTTGAACAATTTAGATATGGCCTTACATATCATACAACATAACATTTCCCACACTGGACATTAGTGGAGTAATGCTGCATTAACGCTTACCATGCAAGCATATCTAAACACAAATAAAGTATCTGTATCCTAAACTAGTTATTTTAATGGCTATTTAAAATTATTTACTTATTTATTTTATAATAGTTTTATTAATTCCTGATAATTCTAGTGGTGAGTGCAGAAGATTTCTATCAAATAACAAGGACACTTGCATTTTTAAAGTGGATTTTCTAAAAATATTTTTTATAACCTAGGCAGATTGGAAAAATTTCCTTTAGATATGGTTAAGCAAATCTAAGCAGTTTGTAGTAGATTATTCTTTAAAACTAAATTAACTAAAATAACAAGTGGTTTCAAAATAATACCACTGCTGCCATATACTACACTGTAGTATACACCATGCAATATGTCACAATATGCTATATTTAGCACAAGAAGTGCAGCACAGATGGCTGTATTTGTTGAATTAACTGATATGTATAGGTGTCAGTATGTGTGCAAAATAATTTAACCAGCTTTAGAAAACTGCATAGAGAGGCACAAATCTGCAATCTCCTTTAATTTATTTACAGAACCATAGCATAGATATAATGCAAATAGCCTAGACACAAGTTTAACAAAGTAATTGGATACAACTCTCTGGTGGTGGGGAATGTCTATACAATATTTAGTGGTTTACAAAAACTACTGACATCTCTTTGTTTGAAGACATTGGGATACTAATTGGTATAATCTTTATTCAACGGACAATGATCTGTTATTATGATTCATAGCTCCATATGTGATGGCGGGAGTATGTTCTGTATACTCCAGGGCTGGGGAAGCCAAAGGATAATTACCGTGTTTCCCCGAAAGTAAGACAGTGTCTTACTTTCTTTTTATCCCTAAAAGCCCCACTATGTCTTACTTTCGGGGTATGTCTTATATTGGGAAAAAATTGAGAGTGATGGGAGTTATGATGTACTTTTAGAGCATAATTAGATCATGAAAAAGACATTGGAAATGGTACAGCATAACACCCATCACTCTCACACACTTACCAATCAACACACCTACCAATCCACACGTATACCAATCCACACACATATACACAAATCCACACGTATACACAAATCCACACACATATACACTAATCCACACACATATACCAATCCACACACATATACACCAATCCACACACATATACACCAATCCACACACATATACACCAATCCACACACATATACACCAATCCACACACACATACACCAATCCACACACATATACACCAATCCACTCTCACTTAATTCTTTCCTACCTTTCCTTTCTTCTTTCAGCTTCTTTTCCTCCTCTTCGCTCCTCTTCTTCAGTTCTGTCTTCTTCCTGGTTCAGAGGGCACGGACAGCGGTGGGCGCGGCTTCAGTGTTGTGCGCCGGGATCTGACAAGAAACCCCGGCGCACAACAGCTGTTGCCGCGGGGATCACAAGGGAGCGGTATCGGAGGTCATTAACAGACCTCCGGCTCCCTTGAGTGATCTTAAGCCGGGTTGAACCCGGCTTAAAATCACTCAAGGGAGCCGGAGGTCTGTTAAAGACCTCCGATACCGCTCCCTTGCGAGCCTGCTCCTCCAGCGGCGGACATTACTGTCCGTCTCTGGAGGGGTGCCGGGTGCCGCAGGTTGGCACCCCCTGGAGTGTGGCGCCCTGTGCGGTCGCACACCCCAAAGGTCGGCCCTGCTCTAAGGGGCCGGCCTTAGGGGTCTGCGGCCGCACAGGGTTTAAATAAAAACATCGGGGGTTTTTTTTCAACTTTATTTAACATCCTCCATGTTAAATAAAGTTAAAAAAACTTTATTTAACATGGAGGATGTTAAATAAAGTTAAAAAAAAACCCCGATGTTTTAATTTAAATCCTGTGCGGCCGCAGACACGTAAGGCCGGCCTTGGTGGGGACTTCCCGGCCCCTTAGAGTGGCGGACCCGGCAAATCCCCCGTGTTTCCCCGAAAGTAAGACATATGTCTTACTTTCGGGGTACGGCTTATATTAGCCGACCCCTCTGAAACCCCCGATACGTCTTACTATCGGGGGTGTCTTACTATCGGGGAAACACGGTAGTAAATACCTTCATGTTATTAATTCTACTGTAAAATAGTTTATGGGATCTTCAAGATCCCTGACACTGATCCACAGAATGATAAAATAAGTAAATTATGAAATTTACCTAGTGAACAAAACATATTTGCCACATTTATATTAAGTTGACATATCTTACTGGAATCTGCTTAAGTTGTTTCAATATTTTTAATGCTGACCTGACGTCATCTGAATACCATAATGATTATATATGTTTTGGAACCTGACTGTATTTAACAAGACAGGAAGCTCTTAATTGTGCCACCAGGCTCTGTTATGTCTGCTGTAACTATCCAAAGGGATCTCTGTGAACATCTGGTGGCCTTGTGGGGCATGCAATTTAAGTTGCATCCTATATATACTACACTAGGGATCACACAAATGTCCCTGGGACATCATAGGGCTAGATCAGAAGGAAACAATCAGCAAGTCAACATTCAATAGCAATAACATGAATACAATTAATGCCAATGTTAATGCAGACCAAAGCTACACACAATAAAGTCTACATTGTGAAATTTGAGAGTTTTGTAATTCAATATGATCAGCATGGAAAGATTTCTATTTCAGAATGTCTTAAAACTTCTATTTGAAACTACAGGAGCTTTCTGTTGAGCATGGGGAGATCAGCCCCTTAAGCATATTGAATTTCCCCTTTCGACTAAGACCACCAAGTAAATTCAAAGAGTTCATATGTAATGTTTTCTTTTCATTATACAGTACAAAGAGCAGGTTCAGATTGTGTCCTAAGGTATGAATATTTTTCACAGAAGGATATCCCACTTGTTAATTATGCATTTACTCAGCCTCTGTTGTTTATCTTTGCTTTAATTACACAATTACATATGTTAAAAGCCAAACACTATATTCACATACATTTGGCACAATTGTAATATTGACAAGAATGTTATAACTTCTTATTTCATTTTAATAATCCCAAACATATTTTTTTCTTAAGATTGTAACAACTACAACATATACTGGGTGGCTATAATCCTTACATAAAAGCAATGTCTATATTTCACTCAGATCATGTCAATTCATGCTATAATATATAAGTAATTTTGGATTCAGCAAAGTATTTGAGGTCTAAGCTTATCGCTACATTTTTGGTGTTATTGTTTTTCTGCATGCCAGTGCTAAAGTACAGTGATGGCCTAGGTTAGAGGTCATAAGGTGAGCTTTGTTGTATTATAGTTCTCAGTAACCATTAGGTTTTGCAATTACATGCTATTAAAAGACTGTTGGGTCTGGGACATGACTGGTTTTGGATATTGCATACAACAGTTCTGTTTAAATATTTTGCACCATTTTCATGAAAAGAACGTATGCTTCTGGGATGAAGCCTTGCCTTTAACGGTAAACACAAAGCTTCTGTCTTTAACAAAAGACTTGGTAGGAAAAAAAAGAATTTTTGCAACAAGAAATGCCAATACATAAAGTCACATTAAGCTTTTATTTAATTTCACAGCTCTATGAATAAGCTCTACATTTGAGACTGTGTTTGAATGTGAACATGGTCAAGCAAAATGTTGATAATACACGCTATTCAAGTAATTCTCCGGTAAATATTTGCACAACTTTTGTTCACAGTTTTCTGCTTTTCTTGCTCAATCAGGCCTGTAAAAGAAAACCATTAATCTTCCACAGTTTGAAATTGGCACCGATAAAACAGTTATCATTTTATATAAAATATTTACAATAACCAATTTGATTTAAACCTTGCAAGACTCGGGAGCTGTTGGTCCCCCACTGTAACAAAATATACAACTTCACACTACTCTTGAGGATAGAGCAGCGGGCTACTTTTACATTTTGCAGAACAGAAAATAAGTTAACTATAACTTTGTAATCATGTACTCATGAAACAAGTGTGAGTAAAAAAATCAATATAACATAGTTCTACAAAGCTGTTGCTATTTTGCAATAGACTTCAAAGCGAGAAAAAATGTATTTGCTTTTTTACTCCCAAATATTATTCATATCAAACAAATATCAAAGCCTACAACAAAACATGTCAGTCAAGTAACTGAATAGAACATGAATTCCTAAATAAAGTATGCATAATATTTTCCTTTTTCTTTGGTCCTTTGATCTGAGCTCATATGTAAGATACAATCTCTAGTCTAAGATATAAATCACTCAATCCTTTCTTCAGACTAGTTATGTTTTAACAAAAAGAAAAATATAACATATCACATCAGCAAATATTTGAAAAGAAAACACATTTTCACGTGGGCATAACATTATGAAAGTAACATCATTGTAAGGCCATTTATATTTATGTGGAGTATAAATAGTGAAGGATATTTTGATAAATATTAGTGTTGACCAGGTTTTTCAGTTGGTGGGCCACAAAAGCTTAGAGTAAAGGGCCAAATGCTAAATAATGAATGTTATGGCCTTTTCAAGGTGGAGGTAACTTAACTCACAGTACCATTTGGTTAATTATGACACACTATGTCTATAAATTATGTATTGAGTTGTCAGTCTGTTTACAGAACTTGACAGCACACGACCAAACCAACTCAGATGCTGTGAGTTTGACCTTAGGGCTTTGCAGTTGAGACTGCTGTAGTGCCTAATGGCTGAGGGTGCCCATGCAAGTGACTGGTCAAGTCTCTCATGCAAGTCTTTTAGTTTAGTCAACGTGATGAACACCAGTATAGAACTTGCACTGTGAAACTGCTTGAATATTGAGCTACTGAATCTAAACATTATAGAAAATTATAGAACGTATACTATGTCACTGTCTGAAATGATACCTTCGTTGCTGTTCTAGAAACCTATTTTTCTGTGTTACCTCTGCTACTTCACAATCACTTCACTGTTATTAGGATATACTGTAATTAAAATGTATAGTTTGGTTATGTTGATGCTACAATGTATAGTTCTAAAAACAAAATAGTTCTAAAGTTTGCAAAGATTTGCATAATGCTTTACTTTCAACAGCTATGCCAGAGAGTTGCTGCTGATTTCTTTTTTAAATTAGTGGTTGAATTGTAAGCAGATATCATTATGGTGAGGCAATTACTGATCTGTGAGCCATTGGTCATCATCATAATATTATATCTGGACAATGCATTGGAATAATGACAACTATATGGGGCAGAAATTATATGGGGCATTATATGGGGCAGACGGATATTTGTCCTTATCATGAATTTGATGTTTGTTCTTATTTAATGCTGATTCTTTCTATGCTGGCCTTGTGTTACTCTGATAATTAAGGATTTTGTTCACATACATGGAAATTCCCAGTGGTGCGTTCTAGGCTTACGACCGCTAGGCCTTGGGGGACACCACGAGAGGGATGGTAGGATCCCAGTAAGGGAGCAGCGATTCTCAAGCACAGACGTCTCGTGTACACCAGCATTGAATGGCATGCATTCAACATATGGGGCTGCCTACAGAGGAAGCAAGTAACTAAGATCTATGCTGGAAGAAGCACAGATTTCTGCTGTGAGGGTTCCGGCAGAGGTGATGCTATAGGTCATAAACAATGACTGGAAATAATAGAAGAAATCTTTTAACCATCCTTCATGAGACATTTATTATCATGAACAGGAAGTCAGAGCTATAATACTAAGGAATATTTAGCCTAAAAAAACTGCTTTTCAGTCACTGGTATCTGTGTACCTAAATCAAGGTATGTGAATTTTATTTGCGAGGTCCCCTTTCATGGACAGGAATTAATTCTACTGCTGATGTACGTAAAACAACTACTAGACATAGATTTTTGTAACAACAACAGGGATAATCATAGCAAAAACAGGATCCATCCATATGTAATGAACCATCAATTCACAACTACATTATTACAGTAATGCATTCCTCTTATCTGCTATCTGTTCCCTACTCCAATTATGGCATATTAGTTTACCAAGTACTAATCATGTCGGTTCTTTATCTATGGCTGACATACCCCCTCAGCTATGTAAATTTTTCTTGGATTCATTTTTCATCCAGACAGTTGTATTCATATGTAATGATATGCATCCTGTTTAAATCTAGTACATGCTAATTTAAGGGTACAAGCTTTCTTGTGGTCAACAGATGGATCCTATACATTTTCTACCTTCTTTGTCAATCTTCTACCCTTACAGAGCCACCCACAGTGCAAGTTCTATACTGGTGTTCAGTAAGCTATTTATTAAAATCTACATCAGCCTCCAGATGTTTCCCACCGACAGGCACTCCAGATGTGTTTAAAAATGTACATACATGCTCAATAGGTGTGTGTTTGTAATTTTATTTTGTGTGCTGTGAATGCTACCTTGTAACATATTACTAGGTGCTATCTTGTGTTCTTGGGTTTTAAATTGCATTTCTCACAACCATCGTACATTAATTGTTTAGTGAATGAATTCCAAACATATATACATTCTAGAATAAAAAAATAATACAGAGACAAAATGCCCCCAAGCAGATGTACCGTATTTGGGCCCCTTATTCCTCTTGTATCTGTAGAATCTGTTGGCGCTTTCTAAATAAAGTATAATAATAATAATAAGACAAGCCCCCAAAATTTGAATATTATTAAATTTGAATATTATTAAATTTGAATATTTACTGGTAAATATTAATTCACATGTAAAGTATTTTTTCATATTTAATAAAAACTATGATTGAGAAAAATGCATGTTTTTTTAATTTTCTTTTTATTTGCCAACCTGCCCCTCAGTTATGCACATCTGCCCTCCAGATATGCCTTATACCCCCTATATGCCACTCTGTCCCCCGGAAATGCCTTATACCCCCTTTTTGCCACTCTGCCTCCCTAATAAACCACTCTGCCCCAGATATGCCTTTGAACCCCCTATTTGCACTGTGCCTCTCAGATATGCGTTATACACCTATATGCCACTCTGCCTCACTGACATGCATTTTAACCTCCTATTTGACACTCCCCCCCACAGATATGCCCTATACACCCCTATATGCCACCCTGCCTCCCTGATATGCCTTTTAACCCCCTAATTGCCACCCCCCCAGATATGCCTTATACCCCCTTTATGCTACTCTGCCTCCCTGATATGCCTTTAAACCCCCTATATGCCACTCTACCTCCAGAAAACCATTGACCCCCCCGACTAACCAGTGCATCCCTTTACTTGTGGCCCGTGCTTCATACTTCCTGGTGTCTAGCGCGGCAGCCGGTGGAGGTCTGCGTGATACAGACCTCCGCTGCTACTGGCCAGTACTTCTGCTGGGGCTTCTATGACGGAGCGCGGGCATCACATCACATAATATTTTTCCCCAAGCAGCTTGTCAGTGCCATCTTTGCCTCCAAAGTGCTTGTCAGTGCCATTTTGGACCCAAACAGGTCATCAGTGAAATCTTTGCCCCCCAAACAGCATTACACTAACTGTGTCAGTGACATCCAGCGCTCTGAAGCCTCTGAACAAGAGGGACAAATCCAGTGATCCATCTGCAGGGGCCCTGCCACTCCCCTAATAAACATTAAAAAAAGATCACTTTCAAATTCAGATGCCTTAATGGTAGGACTTTCTACTGGTAAAATGTAGAGAAAGGTCGTAAGGTACAGCACAAACCTTACAAATTCCATTTAACTAGCACATTACGGTAAGTCACACATGGTTGCATAAGGGTATAGTTCCTTGTTAATTACAAGTCTGTAAAAATACTGTAAATACAACCATATGGCATGGCATTAATGGACGTAGTAGGAAAATGTTTATAATCTTTATAAAATCTGCAGGAATTCTGTTATTGTGTCACATCAAATACTGTTAATCTTAATTGAGCTTGTAAGTTTATTACTTTGTGAATTTTATGGAATCAGCCTTTAAAAACATAAAAGGTGTAATATAATACAGCAAGAAGATTTAATCGTTTTGGAACAGACAACTAGTTATACACAATCACTATGGTAAGGCAGCTTTGTAAAATGATCGCGTGGTTGATGACTGCAAAACATCAATCACTTTGTTAAAGAAAAATACAGTTTGACTATAGAAGGTATTAGAAAAACTAAATATTTTTCAGGAAGTGCACAGTAAACATTTGGGAATCATTTAAAATTAAATCAAATATATTTATGGGTTAACTATCATTAGTCACAGAAAATTCTTTTTAAATGCAGGAAAGCTGTGAAATAACTTGAATGAATTACAGACAGAATCCATAAAGGAATGTTATTTATGTGTTTTGGCATTTAGTAAACCTACCCATTCATTAAACATTAACTCAGATTTAAATTAGAGAGGATTTGCCAAACAGGCATTTTTCTGGTGTGTATATACAGTTTAAGTGCCCATGACCAGAGAAACACTCTAGTTTAAGAAAAAAAAAACTGGACACAAAAGGTGTTTGGGTTTTTGTACCAGTGCTCATATTTGCAGTATATTGCTGCTTCTAAGCATACCATCAATTATCAATTAGACTTTCCATATTACAACAGAAATGGCCATATTAAGTATTGCAGTGATCAGTGGCGGAACTACCGGGGTCGCAGGGGTCGCGACTGCGACCGGGCCCTGGAGTTCTGCCAGTCAGAGGGGCCCAGGGGGTGCCGAGCGGTTGCTGAAAACGACCGCTCGGCAACTCTTGGGCCCCCCTGACTGACAGAAATCCAGGATGCCGCTGCCGCCGCTGCCTCAGCCGCAGCCGCAGCCGCCGCCGTCTGCCTCAGCGCTGCCCAGAGTGCAGTGTTGGGAGCGTGAGGCGTGTCTCGGGTGCCGGCGCTTCACGCTGAGCGCCGGCATATGATGTCATATGCCGGCGCTCAGCAGTGAAGCGCCGGCACCCGAGACAAACGCCTCACGCTCCCAACACAGGAGTTGATGGTAAGTGAGCTACAAAGGGGGGGTACGTAAGGAGTGGGTAGATCGTGAGAAGGGGGGATAGGGAGGGAGTGGGTAGATCATGAGAAGAGGGGGTAGGGAGGGAGTGGGTAGATCATGAGAAGGGGGGTAGGGAGGGAGTGGGTAGATTGTGAGAAGGGGGGTAGGGAGGGAGTGGGTAGATCGTGAGAAGGGGGGGTAGGGAGGGAGAGGGTAGATCGTGAGAAGGGGTGGTAGGGAGGGAGAGGGTAGATCATGAGAAGGGGGGGTAGGGAGGGAGAGGGTAGATCGTGAGAAGGGGGGAGGGAAGATCGTGAGAAAGGGATAGATGGGTTGAGGGCAGTTTGAAGGGGCAGAGGGGGGGTAGTTTGAAGGGGCAGAGGGGGGGGTAGTTTGAAGGGGCAGAGGGGGGGGTAGTTTGAAGGGGCAGAGGGGGGGGGTAGTTTGAAGGGGCAGAGGGGGGGGTAGTTTGAAGGGGCAGAGGGGGGGTAGTTTGAAGGGGCAGAGGGGGGGTAGTTTGAAGGGGCAGAGGGGGGGGTAGTTTGAAGGGGCAGAGGGGGGGGTAGTTTGAAGGGGCAGAGGGGGGGTAGTTTGAAGGGGCAGAGGGGGGATAGTTTGAAGGGGCAGAGGGGGGGATAGTTTGAAGGGGCAGACGGGGGGTAGTTTGAAGGGGCAGAGGGGGGGGTAGTTTGAAGGGGCAGAGGGGGGGTAGTGAGGGGGGGCACCAGAGGAGTAGTTCGCACAGGGCGCCGGAACACCTAAGGCCGGCTCTGGTTGGGGGTGGGGGGGGCCCTTAACAGATTCTCGCACCGGGGCCCTGAGGTTTCTAGTTACGACCCTGGCAGTGATAGACAGCTATAAACTATTCGTTCCTCAGTGGATCCATGACATCTCGTCGTCACTTGTGTGGTTTAAAAACAAAGTATTCTATATTTTCGTTCTGGATTGACATCGTCTAAAGAAAGTAAAACTTGCTAAGAAATAGCGTTCATGTTTTGGCGTTCATTAATTATCTACAAGAGAATTGAAAAGTAGAATGCTGACAGTAAAATATAATCCATAAATCACATTTACCCTCATCTTAATTTCCTATACTTTGCATAAACCCTGTATATATCTTAAATGTACCTTTGTATTCTCATACCCCCAAAAATTCAGGTTTTCAAAGTGGGACACCTTTGTTGGGGAGTGAGGCAAAGGCAAGGCTGCAAGTGGGAGAAGGGACTGCTCGTCTGCCTTACCGAAGAACCATTTACGGAAGAACCAGCTTCAGATTTTGCAAGGTGGCCACATAGGAGCTACAGTGGGGGTCTATGCTAATTGCAATGCTCCGTGGGCCAGTCAGAGAAGGTCAGAGTACCTCCACAACCGGCCCATAATCCCCACTGCCCTTGGGATTTGGCACATCGCGAAAAGACAGTACCTGAAAATCCTATCAAAATAGGATGGCTGGGAGATAATTATTCTTCTGTATTGTCTTGTTAAATGAGGAAGAGAGAAAACCAAAGAATCAAAAAAGAAATAACAAATGCAAATGTGAATAAATCACACATCAAGGTAAAAAGTTTGTGTTATTGGAAAATCACAAAAAGGATCAAAGGTAGATTCACCATAATGCAGACTAGGCATGCATCTAACTATTCAGATATTGGTAAAACTAGTAATTACAGTGTGTAAGTTTATGGTTTAATATGGACATCCTTCCAAAATGGCAATGTAAATGATTCCCTGTAGTCCATGAAGTCCAATAATAAATCTCATCTTACAAAGAAACATGTGATTACAATTTACTAAATGTTTTAATGGATGTAACATAAATCTTTTCAAGACATGACCAAATTGCCACATAGAGCCCACAACACTAAACAGAAACCACATTTAAAAAAAAATATTTTACATGTATAGTGGTAACATGTAGGCCAGGTTTCTTTAAAATGCTTTACTAACCTATAACTGTGATCACATTGTTTTGACATGTCACCAATCCATGTTTTAGTTTTGCAGTGCTAAATGTATTAAATCTTGTTTGAATCTTGTTAATTCAGCAAGTGTTTATATAAATAGTTGGTATAAGGGCAAGGGACTACTTTACTTCAACAGAGGTCAATGATATATGAGTCAAAGCCTGATGGCAACTCATCTGTCTTCTGCTCACCTATTTCTAAAACTACCAACATTATTTTTGTGCCAAAGGAAAAGAACAAAGTAAAGCTTGGAATATCATAAACATCCTATTCAAGTACATTAGATATAACCATTATTATACGAAGTAAATGTCCCTTTCAGAGGGATCTGAAAGAAAAAATAACTTTTACCTCTATAAAGAAACAAAATATATACGGTAGTTTAGAATTTACTTAAGATGGCTACTAATATTGGCAGATAAGGTAATTTGAAAATCAGTGTTTTAATCTGACAAATATATATTGTTGTATAGCTTCCAAAGAATATTGTGGCTTTTGTGATACCATGTAAAGGGGCATTGTGCCCATAGAAAAGGGTGTTGGGCTATGATTAGATTTTAGCAGCACAGAGATTAATTCTTTCAATCAAGTTAGTAAATGACAATTTGATTTAAACACAATGGCATCAGCTTGTTTAATACATAGAACTGCATGATACAGGATCTGGAAAAGTCAATTTTAAGAGTCATTATCTTGGTTCTCTTGCATGCAAAAGCACGCAAGCACATGTTTGATGAGTTATTAGCTCACATAGATACTCTGTGATAAACATGGTATTCATTCACAATACTTCTGTAATAAAATACATAATAAATACAAAAGTAAAATGATTTCTCATCACATCATGTTTATAAACCTTTATTGAAAAGTGCCTTTATAACCCTAGCTTTCATGCAACAAACTCCCAACACTTTTATCTTGCATAACTGATTTTAATAAAAAATACCTCCTATAATCTTATGCAGCAAACAATAACACTGGTTAACCTAAACCTCTACATAAAAATGGAGTTTGGCAACCAAAGTATTTATTCCACAATGGAAGAGAGTGCCAAGTAAAGAATGTCTGTTTGGTAATTGTAGTGTTCTCTTCCCGTTGCCTGTAATAAGAATAAAATGTTTTTCTCAACGGAAAGTTGGGTTAAATTCATATTTGTCTCAACAGAAAAGTGTGTTACATTGAAATTGAAATGCTGCTGAAGACATTAAGCTGGTTGGTAATGTTCAGGATGCCTGTGAGATCCAGACTTATTTAAATTTATTTCACCTAATTTCTTAAAATCTGCTTGTCCTCTATTTTTTCTGTGACATAAAACATATTTATATATTGGTATAGCAGAGATACATCATGCCTAGTAGACTTGTGCATTCGGATGCATGCAAATTAGAATTTTTATATGAATCTTGCCAATTTTTGTTTCTTTCACATGCTTTCCCTACCTTCTCCACTGACCACTTCCATGTCCCTGTCTCTTGTCTTTCCTTGTTCTTCTTTCTTCATCTGTTTCTCCATGGTATCAGCTCTGTTAACCAGGCCTCTCAGGTCGCTTTTGTGAAAGGACGGAGCCTCCATGCACACCCTCTCTCCTTTTGCAGAAGTAGTCCCAGAGCTAGAGTATTGCAGAAAGATTTGCAGAATCGTTTCTGCATCTCTCTTTCTCCGTGAATCCATCTACAGTATTCTCGATCCACAGTACGTACCATGGATACAGCCTCTCCCACAGGCTTCCCCTCTTTTGCAGAAGCATGAAGGAGTTTGAGAGAGTGTGAGGATGAGTGACAACAGATTTAGCTTCTGAATGGAAAAAGCCCTCTGAATTTTGGTGGAACTAAAAGGGAAGGAAACCAAATTTGATATGCAAAAATAATTGGACCAAAGATGAAATAAAAAATGCGTCCCAATGGGTATTGGTCCATGTCCACAAGTTTTTTTGCCTAGTATGTTTGAATGCCAATATCTTGCATCAAATTAAATACAATATAAACTAATAAGCCTTGCTGAAACATGTTGGATGACTCATTTACTGGGCACTTACTGGGGAGATATAAATATTGAAAGCAATTGGGTACAACACAGTCAAAGTCGTAGTTTAGGGCAAAAAAGTATGTTACTGGCTTAATCTAGAGGAACTCTAGATTAACTTGCTTGGCAAATTGAAGATAAAAACACCTGGCATACACAATGACTCCTGGCTAATAATAGGTACCAAGCTCCAGGCTTCTTATACAAATTGTATACAATCAAATAACTACATTCCTTTATTCCAACTTTTTTCTTGACACTCTTCAATCTGGATTCCGCACTTGACATTCTGCTGAGACCTTCCTTACTAAGGTTACTAATGACCTACTCACTGCTTAGTCCAAGGGGCACTACCCTATGCCAATCCCATTGGACCTTTCTGTTGCTTTTGCCACTATTGACCACCCTCAACCTTTCCTAAATCAAACTTCTTATCTTTCTTCTCTCCAATGCTAATTTTCCCTAAGCAGTATCCCACAATGATGCAATGATCTACTGCCCCCTCATGCTCGTTGCCTTGCTGTCACCATTGACCTCTCATTCACCCCACATCTAATCAGTCTCGAAAATCTGCCATCTCCATCTTAAAAACATTGCCCACACTGTCCCTTCATATCACAAAATACCACTAAGGTTCTTGTTTATACCCTCCTTATCTCCTGCCTTGACATTTGTAACCCTGTCTTAGCTAGTCTCCCTCATATTCGCCTTGCACCTCTACAATCCACCATGAATGCTGCTGCCAGACTTATCTTCCTGTTCCATCATTTTACTAACAGCTCTCCTCTCTGTCAGTCTCTTTACTGGCTGTCTGTGTACTTCAAGATTAATTTTAAAATCCTGACCTTTACTTTCAAAGCTCTTCATAGCGACTCTCCTACTTACATCTCCTCACTCATCTTCAAATACACTCCCTACAGTTTTCTCTCGTCAGATGATCTATGTCTGTCCTGTGCTCTTATTTCTAATTCTCTATTTCATATATTGAGCACTTTTACCTCTTGTGTAATATACCTAAATCTCTTTTAGATTGTAAGGTCGTTTGAGCAGGGCCCTCGTTACCTTGTTTCTGTAAGTCAAATTGTTGTGTTATTTACTACTTGTTATGTTTACCCATTGTACTGCTCTGCAGAATATGATGGCACTATATAAAACAATAAATAATAATAAACAAATAATACTGATAAAGCTTTATCCAAGTCTAGCAAATGTTTGAAAAAGATAGATTAGTACATATGCCATACCTCATTATGGAAAAGGGTTGTTTTCTCTTTATGCTAATGATGAGGTCTATTTGCTTCAAAATGTATTATTCAAATGTAAAGTGCCAGAAGCGTGTTCTCAGTTACATTTTACTTGATGAAGTTTGGCAGGTAGTGAAGGTTAAATAATGCCACCGCAAGGCATACAACAGTAAGCAACTATTTGTGTAAGAAAGTCAGCTTGTTTCAGCATGGCGTAGTAATGTCTTACTTACGTATGGAACTCATTAAAGAAGATGAGATGTTTCTGTCGGCACAAAAGAAAGCATGAATATATATATACATATATATATATATTCAAATATAGTACTGTGCAATATTTGCAAGCAGGTGTGTGAAAATGTTATAAAGTAAGAGTGCTTTCAAAAATAAACATGTTAATAGTTTATTTTTTATCATTTAACAAAATGGAAAGTGAGTAAGCAGGAGAAAAATCTAAAATCAATGTTTGGCGTGACCAACCTTTGACTTCATAGTATCAATTCTTCTAGGTATACTTGCATGAAGTAAGGCATTTTGTAGGTATATAGTCAGGTGTATGACTAAACAATCATAATTGGTGCTAATGATAACTAATTTAATATATAGGTTGAAACACAATCATTAACTGAAACAGAAACAGCAGTGTAGGAGGAATAAAACTGGGTAAGGAACAGCCAAACTCACTAACAAGGAGAAGTTGAAGACAGTTTAATGTCAAATGTCATACACTATAACAAGACTGGACACAGCAACAAGACACAAATTAGATACTGAATCAGCTTGGTCTCCCCAATGGAAAAAATGAAGGCAGGCAGGGGTTCCAGATGTTCCATCTAAGATCTAAGTTTTGAAGAAATGGGCAATGTTGAGGACCGTAGACACAGTGGTGAGCCAAGGAAACTTAGTACAGCAGATGAAAGTACATAATACTTACTTCCAGCAGTGCCATTATATATCAATATATGAAATATTTGGCTGTAGCAAAAAGCAGTGTGTCTGACAAAGGGCTAGATAGAGTTACAAGAATGGATCTTTGCATGTTTGGGCTCCATTTCTGCAAATGGAGTTGTTGATATGGTCAGAATTCATGGTCTCCTCAATGCTGAGATGTATAGGCAGATACCATCAGGGAGGCATTTGATTGGCCCCAAATATTAGTATTCTGCAGCATGACAACCACAAACATACAGCTAACACTATCTTCAGCGTAAAGAAGAATCGTAAAAGAGTCCTAAAAGTTGTGGTATGGCCCCTGATCTTAACATCACCAAGTCTGTCAATTATTACACGAAGGGGGAGAAGCCTAAATTCACAGAAGAACTGCAAAATGTTTGGAACATTTGCTCCAAAAAACTGTGTGCTAGTGTACCCAGAAGATTTGATGCTCCTTAGAAGGCAAAGAGTAGTCTCGCCAAATATTTTCTCCTATTCACTGACTTTGCATTTTGTTAAATGATAAAACTATTAACATGTCTATTTTTGAGCACTCTTACTTTAAAGCATTTTTTACACCTGCCTATTTTTTTTGCACAGTACTGTATATATGTACAGTATATATATCATTAAAACACATTAGAGACATATTTTGAAAGTATAATAGAACAGCTGAAAGTTATACTAAGATTCAAATGTTTAAAATGGTGATACCAGTTCAGTTCGCATAACATAAAACAATCATTTAGATGTTTTTTTTAATTAAAATGTGCTTTTGAAAGAGGTATAAAATCAAAGAATAAAACTCGTTCTTTCTGCGGTCACAGCAAACTTTGTCTTTTGGGCAACAAAATTCTATCCTAAGCCATCATGACAAGTTTCCATTGGCTAGGGAGCATATTTTATCTACTGACACTGAGGGGGAGTGATGACTTCGCTAAGTGATATTAAACACCCACGTTGTAAATGTATTTATTTATTGTCATCTGTCTATATATACTTGGTTATCTGTGTCTATAGATGGCAAGTTGACATCATGTGCATTCTTCTGTTTCGTGAGCCAGGCTGGAGTCTGCCTTAATTTCAGTTTGGCTCATTCTGCTGCTAACCTCAAGACTTTCAAAATACATTTACATTCTGGACATACTACAAAACTGAATTAGACGAGGCTATAAAAATTAAACTAGGGCACATCTATAATTTCTATATGGATTAAATATTCTTATTTTCATCAAAGTATATCATTAGTTACAGAACACTGAATATCCACCTTGGGGTCCCTGGCCGCTCAGACGCATTCTTAGAATGTTTTAAATAGTGAATCAAAAGAATTCCAAATCTTGCTAAACCTCAAAATATATTTACACAAAATTTTATCTGCATATCCTTTGGCGCCATTTGTTAAATGATGCACACTTCACTATATTTGCAGGCCCCCCAAGGTACTCAGAGATGGCTCCAGCCTGGCTGTCAAACAAAGATAGCACAGGTAGGAACTCCACTGTTTAATTAATCCCATCAATAGGATTGCTGCCAGGGGATTAAAGGTTGGGTTGTATACATGTATCTGTTTTTCTATGTTAATGCAGTTCTGTGGATATATGAGGCTATGTTTTACAACAATAAAATGTTCATTCTTACTGTACTCAGTTTAAGGTAGTTGTGTCTACTTATTGGATACACATAGCAGGGTTCCAAGGTGTGCATGCTGGCTGGCGCTGGAAGTTATTTCGGGGACAACAGGAGGATACATGCGGGTGATCTCTGGGAGTTACTACAACTCTCTTGGTGAACCCATTACAATATGCATACATATATCTTAATTAGTAAGACAATAAACGTATAAGCCTTCTGTAATTTGCAATGACGTTGTGTATTATTTGTGAATGCCTGAAATGTGTGCCAAGCTGCACATTTTCATTAAGTTTTATGCCCTTAAGAAAACATTTTGACAGGTCACACTTGATCTACAGAGAAGCGTGTATGCTGGCATTATAGCATGAACAGGCATGTCAACTGGAAGAAGTATAAAACAATGATTTCACCTTAAATAAACTTTACTGAATACCTTATCCCTATTACATGGACTTTTATTAGGATGGGCAACATCTAGATATAGCTGGCTGCTAAGAATCATATAAGTGGCAAGGCAGAACACTTTACAAGTACAGACATTCTTTAGGATCTAGATCCCCATCCATGTTTCTGTGTTTTTTCTGCAATAATGTAGCTATTCAGGTCATGTTCATCTCACAAAGTGTCCTCTATGTTAAAAACCCAACACTTTTTTCTCGTTGTATTAAAGAAATACAGCTACCCCTGGCCCCTATGTCACAAGGCCTTACCTTGAAAACAATGCAAAGATATTCAAGTCAGGGATATAGAGGGTACTTCATCATTAGGTTCCCTTGCAGTTCTGCTAGCTGAACTCCCCTTATGGCTGTCCAGGGGTTATAGAAACAAAACTGAATATGTATTGACTTTCTAAGAATATGGCAACAACTAACACAATGTAAAAATAAATGGGAATTATCACCATCAGCTGTTAACATTATTATATATTGCACTTTTTGTTTGGCGATCAGTGTACCTATTTTAGTGATATCCAGTCTTAATTTGAATATTATTGAAGTTGAGATGAATAGCAATCTTAAGACAAAATCCACAACACTGTGTGTTCACCGTCAATATTAAAAAAATAATAAAACTTGATTAAAACCAAAGGGGGTTTGCTTTCAGGATATCAAATCCATTTGTTATTGATTAAACCTGCAAAGTTCAGGTTGTAAAGGAACAAATGTTAGAAGAAGAATTATGTGATAATGCCTTTAGGGTCATTATTTTTTTATTTTGAACATGTCAAAAATATTGATACATAAATAATCAGGTAGGATAAATCATCTGTACCAGTTTGGTGCAGAGTCTTCAAATACTCAAAGGCCAAAAGACTAAGAAAGTTCAACATTCATCACTTAATGGAAAGATGCTATAAATGTGTTAGATGGAGACGCCATTGCCAGAAGGATATTGACGCTTTTGTTCAGAGAAGGGCTATCAAAATGGCCAATGGTTGCCAGGATAAAAATGATCAGGAGAGACTAAGGGTACTCATTATTTATAGCTTGGAGGAAAAAAAGAAAAAATAAAGAAGAAAAAGAATGATGGGAAAAAAAATACTTAAAGGGTTTTAACAAACTACAGGAGGGAAGTTTATTTCAGAGGAGACAAAATGTTCAAACAAGAGGTCATGGTCTAAATCTAGAGGGTCAGAGGTTTAGGTTAATGAAAGGATGTTTTACTTTACTGAGAGGCTGGTAGGTAAATGGAAGGTTGCGAAATTGTTATATGAGATGGCATTTTTTATGAGTGGCCTCGTTATTTATTATGACATCTTTTCATTAGCTAGCATAAAGAAGAACAAGTGCTAGCCAAGATACAATCCCGGGATCAGTAGAGGGATCCCTGCTGACCTGTGGATCCTGGCGTTGTAGAGTCCAGCTTTGTGGTTGGATTGTTGAGTTGGCTGTTGGTTGCCTTCTGCTGTTGATTTCTGTCTTTTCATTAGCTACAGTTGTGTCAGATGATGATGACACTGTTGTGTTCTCAAATATCATCTGGTAATCAGTGGGATAAAACATTCCAATGGGTGCATGTGCTTCTTGAAATACCGTATTTGCTCGATTATAAGACGAGGTTTTTTTCAGAGCAAATGCTCTGAAAAATACCCCTCGTCTTCTAATCGGGGTCGTCTTCTAATCAGACCTCAAATAGAGGTCTGATTAGGAGACTAAGATCCAGATCCCCCGCACTGCTGCAGGGGACCTGGATCCTCCTGTCTCACCCCCCCCCATCATACACACACTTACCGGTGCTTCCTTGCTTCCTACTGCGTTGCCGGGGCAGCGGGTTGACGTCTACGCGATCCGCGTAGACAACGTCCGCTGCAGCCGGAAGGAGGTGTGGCTAGCAGCGGGGGTTGTCTGCGTCCGTCGCATAGACCTTCCCCGACTGTCAGAGATTAGAGTTCCCCGCACCGGTATATGCCACTGTACCATGGGGCACAGTGGCATATAGAGGGTTAAAAGGCATATCATGGGCCACAGTGCCATATTGGAGTGGCAAGCCTGGGGGCAGATGTGCGTAACTGGGGGACAGGTTGGAAAACGCAAGAAATAAAAACAAAAAAAATCTTTTTCTCAATCATAGCTTTTATTAAAAAAAATAGTTTACATGAATTAACATTTACTGGTAAAACTTTTTTCCTTTGGGGTCGTCTTATATTCATAGCTTTATTCAGATTTTGGGGGGTCGTCTTATAATCAGGGTCGTCTTATAATCGAGCAAATACGGTAATAGTTTTATTACATTAACTTCTTAGGCTATTTTGTATAAATATGATATAGCAATTAATTAACAGTTCTCTTTATTAACAGTAGTGGGTTGCATATATATACAGTAGACTCTCATGAGTTATTGTGTTTTTTTTTTTAATGCAAAACACTATGGTACACTCATACCCAACAAACAGGTAAGCCTGAGCATGTTTTGCTGCACATTAGACAACAGCTACCGCATTGTTAAAGGGTGAAAAAGCAATTCTAAACACGGGAAGCCTTTTCACTAACAATCAGTTCCTATGACTGTGTCCTTGTTTGAACCTCTTATGTACAAACTATACTCACCTTATACCTTGAGACAGTTTTTATACTATTACCTTGTAATCATCAAGTATTTCAGTTATTATGGTTATTTTGCTGTGATGTTTTTCCCCAATATAACAGATAATTTAGAAAATAAATGCAATTCACTTTTCTTGAAATCATCCATTCTGTAGTCTTTTCTATTTCATTTTCATTGCCTTGGTACAGACCATTAGATTTTGTAATTAGCATAAGATTTATGTTTTACAAATATTATAGGTTAAAACAAAAGGGTTCCTTTCCCCCTGTTGGTGCCCACCCTTAGATAATCTGAAAGTAATGCATCAAAGTTCTGTCATTTTTATGTTTATGTCTTTGATAATATGAGGAAGCACAGCTGTATTGCGGTATTACTGTATTTATTCAAAAGCTAAACCTGAAACAGATGTGTCAGGAATGTCTGTATTTTAAACAACTAGATTCTTTGTACACCATCCTGATCATCATTCCAAGTGACACTACTTCATTTTCTTCTGAACTAAAATTACTCTTAAAAAAAACTTTAGTTTCTGGTAAAATTTGCCTTTTTTTCGATGTATGGCTATTTTATATTAGACTTATCCTGGCAGTTAGGTTACTACTTCATAACAGATCTGAAACACTTTTTGATTGGAATTTCTTCAATACATAAACCACTAGTTGTAATCCAGTTGTAATGTACATTGTATAGATTGGTGTTGAAATTAAATTAGTCGGAACACTTATACTTTATACCCCGAGCGCATTGGGATGTAAGGGGGAAGAGCTTGGGAGGTAGAGCATCACTACAACTAGAAGCGTTACTGTGAGTGCACACAATTCTAGGGCTATGGGATTGCGGTCCTGAATCCGGTTGTCCCACTGAGCTCTACCTCTATCTGGAAAAGCAGGACAAAGGTAGAACTTGGTAGGACAGCAGGATAAAGTGAGAAAATCAGGATTGTCCCGCACTGTACAGTAAATACTGTAGGTGCACATGCATAAGCCACAATATCCTAGAATGTTGCTACCTCATGAGGCCTAAAACATATATATTTCGGATAAACAATCTGGAGTACTTATTTTTTAGACATAATTAAATTTCTTACCCTGGATATCCTTTTCCCAGGATGTCTTTTTTTATCTCAAATTATCTCTTCCATGAATCCACCAGTGTTTCTGTGTCGTGTAGTCTTCAGCTTATAATAAAAAGTGTTATTTATGTGTGAAGAAATACCTACCACAGATTGATTTGCAGTTCCCTGACTCTAAAGGTATTAAGGTAAATTCTAGTTAGCAAATCACTTGACTGATTCCGCCACAGATTCTGACACAATTTATGTTATGTCGCTGTCATTTATAACCTCACTTGTACTATAAAAAGGTAATACAAATAATAATAATAATCAAACTGAACCAGTGATCATTTAAGAAAATATCCCTCTTTAGCAATAATTATTATTACTATACTAAAGTCCTTTTAGCATCCGTGACTTGTATGTAAAGCACTTCTTGTGTTATTCAGCAACAGTATCCCTGTATCCTTTTACTTTTATTCCCTTGTCATTTATGTTTATGGTGTTTTCCAGCTCCTTAATGTACTTGAAATATTTTCTTCTTCTCTCCCTAGGCTGTCTGTCTCTCTTCTGAACATGACATGCTTTATTTATTTACTGGTATCTTTAGGTGAAGGGTATGGCCATGTCGCCCTGTGTTATGACATTTATAAGTGACTGCTTTATGTTGTCAAGCATTTGCTCAAACAGATTGCTTTCAGTGCTGGCAGTTGGTTCGTGGGGCCCTGGCTGGGGGCACAAAGAATTTGGCCAATAACCCAACAATTTGGATTCTTCCAAATTTAAGAATGTTAAATAACCTTGACTAATAGTTGGAGCTATAGACTAATATCAAATATGAGTATTCTCCCTCTTTGACATACCCTAAACCACTGAAATGTTTATATGTTTGTTTTGTTTTTGTATATAAAGTGTGTTTGTCTTAGTTTAGCCATAATTGTGTCCTCTTTTATATACACCTCTACTCGTGTTTTGCTCAATAGTTTGAAGTTTTCCCAATAACAACGCAAATATTCACACTTTGTGGTATAAAGGGACAGGATAGAATTCTTAGGTTTTGTTGCACGCCTCATGAGGAGACCAACTCGGCTGTAGTGAATTAATCTTATTGTGTTTGATTTCCCGCCGAAGATACTATCCTGTGACCATCTTGTCTGCTAGTGACACCTGCTGGCAGCACAGCAGACATCTGTTGGCAATAATGGAATCAGCAGCCTAGTTACATTATCCTGCATCCTGCTTCCATCTGTTGAGTGTCTCAGGCCAAGACAAGTGTTCCTGCATATACTGTTATTAATAACCAGAAAGGGCTACATGAGCATGAGAAAGGCATTCAACTATACATAGTGCAGAAAAGCAGTCTAGAAAAGCCCTGGTACTGTGCAGATTATGAAGCAGAACTGACGTACGGAGCACAAGGTTTGTGTTATTTAAGACTGGATAAGAATCCTCATTATCATGGGGGGTGGTTGCGTCTTCCAAAATTAAAAAAAACATTTAAAGGATTGTAGATTGTAAGCTCGTTTGAGCAGGGCCCTTCTCCCCTGTTGTCTCTGTAAGTCAATTTGTTATGTTACATACTACTTGTTATGTCCTGTCTACCCATTGTACAGCGCTATGGAATTTGATGGAGCTATATAAAACAATAAATAATAATAATAAATAATAATTGAGCCCCAGCAGTAGAAGCAGGACAAGGCACAGGGATGGCACTGCAAGACAGATTGAACATTCATATAATTTAAAAAAGAATTGATCTCCTAAAGTAAGGAAGGCCATTAAGACGCAGGGACAGGGTATAGGGCAGGCACTGGCGGACAGACACATCTAACCCCTTGGTGCAGGACTGAACTGTCAGACAGGCACATCCAGCCACTCGGAAGAGGAATGAATTTCATCCAATATTATAGAAATTAAGAGAGGAGCAGCAGCAACAGCAGCAGTAGGGCACTGGGCCTAGGCAGGAAGGCACTGACAAATGATAGACACATGCAGACCCTTTGTTCAAGACCAAATTGCCCCAATATTAGTGAAATTAAAATGTTCTGCACGGGTGCAAGGGAATGGGAATTGGGCTTATGGTGGACTTGTCTAATGTGAAGTAACGTTAAGTGGTGGCAAGCTTACATCTTATGGCCATATGATTAACTAAATCTTCACATGTCAGGGCCTAGAGGTAGTCTGTATGTTTCTTATGTATTCTTGTTTTATACTTGCCTGTATCCCTGTTGCCCCCTTTGCTTTGCCATGGCTGCTTGCCATCGTCCTTGGCATATTACCATCAGACCAGGCCTAACCATGGGTCCTGCAGGTATGGCATGCACTTATCCTTGTGTTTTTGTACTGCATGCCTACTCCTGCGACCCCTCTGCATATTGGACTTCCACTCACAACACAAAACCCCACTGTGGGTAAATACAATAAATTTCTGCAGCCGTTAAGAACAAGCTTTTATCCGCTAATAATGACAACCTAAGCAATGGTAGCAGTAGCAGTATATCTCTGTACCTTTCAAATAGCTGTAGTTGCTATGTCTGAAGAAGATGCTTAGCTGCTTGCCGACATTCTGTATTTAAAATAACACATTTTTCTTGCCATATTTAAACCGCACACTTTGCTCATGTAAGTATAAACATGTTGACTAAAGCTAGTTGAGTGATACAGTGACTACCATTGCTTAGGTAGTTGGTATTAGCTGATAAAGCATCATATCGTTTTATGATTATTTGCCACACTATATTATCATCTCATTTAGTTTGTGCTTTATTTTCTGCTATGTGTTGTAGGTGCTTTTAGTGAGGTTGACGGACATTTTCTTTTTTGCTCTATGTTGAATGTGGCATTCTATTACACACTAGTACAGTATATTCCTCAGCTGTGTTGGAACCCAGCAAATACACTAAAATGATTGGAGAGGTTGTGGCCCTTGGAACACTTAAGTGGTTAGGCCTATACTGCCATGCATATAACTAAGAGGGTTAATTGAGGGTGTTTTAGTTGTACAAGGCAACATGGGGAGTGCATTGACTCCAGAGGGTAGTCTACAGAATCTTAAAGTTTTTGTAGGACTAATGCTTACTCTAAAAGAAAGATGAGCGCAGCTGTGACTAAGATTAAAGAGAATATTTATTCCACAACAGCCAGAATCAGCCCTCAACTAAATAGCCCCAGGCAAGAAGAAGCCCTTTGTCATACACCATGTCTTTTTATACAAGTTCAGTGAAGACATACTGTAGATCTCCAATTTGCAACCCTGTCAGGTACCAGGCCAATATCAACACACTGATGGGACAGGTGGCATGCCCCTGATCAGACACCTGCATTACTTGCCTGGCACTAAGATTGGCCCTGCCGACAGCTACCTATTGGCCATGCTAATCTTTTGTAAACACAACATATGCTGCAATATTTCTAAGAAGATAAATAAAATATGTTTGATCTAAAATACAAAGAAATGGTACAATTGAAGTTCTGGTAAAAATCTTGAGAGAATCGACTGTTAATCAAAGTAGTAAAATTATATTAATAAGATCAAGACAAAACGTATCCATACAACATTCAACCAAAGTATTATTTGAATCATATTTCATACAGATTCTGTGCTATTAAAATATATTAACCACTTCCTCACAAGTGAATTCCAACAAACATGTATACAATACATATGTTTTAAAATAAGTTTTTATATGAAAAGCATATGTCACTGGTAATGAAGATCAGATGATCAGTTGGGCAGAAATTAATGAAAAAATAGGTTATACGTGCCAAACACAAACCTTTTTTCTGCAGACCATTTTATATGAATACCAGCTTTGAAATTCATTCCAGGTGTTGTAGCAATACTGCACAAACAATAATCATGTCCATTATAGCCAGAGGATGAATTTGGGTCCTAAAATATGGCAAATATTACTAGATTATGAAGACTAATACAATTGAATTACTTAAAAAAGGAAACATATTAGACGCAAACAGGGTGGCATTTCATATGGGCCAACAAATTTTAACGCAAGCGACTATTGATATAAAATCTGAGAGATGCACAAGGATATTAGAGTATTTATAAAGTATTCACAAACACTAAGTGTATGAAGATTAGAGGAGAGATAATGTTGTTTTGATAAGACTTGCCAATGATAAGAGCATTGCCTGCATTGAAAGACTATAAAGTTGCATTTTAAATAACAGAAACAGTATTCTGATCCTACACGCAGACCATTATCAAGATCAAGGTTTCTATAAGCTACATAAAAAGCAATACATAGCAAACATATTTTACAAGTGTGCTAAATTAAATTATCATTTATTTTTAAATGTTGGATACTGTAATTGTTTACATGCATATGTTAGGTGTTTAGTTTTACTTTAGTAAGAGTCTGTAGAAGGGCAAATAAAAAAAGAAAAAAAACAATAAAATGAGGTTTTCGCAATTTTAATATTGTAATCGTAAAAGGAAATACCATGTATTCCAATACATTAGAAAAGAATGCCTGGTTTATATGACACAGTTATTGCAGTTTTGTAGTAGCAATATCTCCTATTTTTGTAACACTTTAAAAACTGAAGTCTCTTTGGTGGTTTACTACAACCTGGTTTTAGTGGGGCGTAGGTTAACATTTTATAGAAAGTGGTAAAATAAATTATAATACTTCTCTGTTTTGGCTCAGGAAAGAAAAACACACAGCCCCAGGAGCAGATAAAGACCATTTAAATTTGCTTGCCCCTTTAAAACCTATTTGCTGTTTCGTTTTAACATATTTGTTTCTAGGGCATGAAATAATTCTTCGTCTTGGAGAATGGATACTAACTATATGAAATAAACTGGATTATTTTCATTTGTCTTTTGTTGATTTATGGTCACTAACATTTTAAAACTTACTGGAAATGTGTTTCGTAGTTATATGATTTAAAATATAATTTCATATTTTGAATATAGTACCTATCCTAAAGGATCCAGGCCATAGAAGATTCATTGCTGGATATCTAGTATATTTTAAGTTTTATTGAAATTGAATTATATTTGTGCATCAGAATTTTAGTGGTTAGTGGCAGCTTCCTAATCATGAAAAATGCTAAGAACAACCAGTCTTCTTGTAGCCATGTAGTACATTTTGTGGTTCTACTTTAATTTTTTTTATATTCCATATAAATTATGTTATAAAATCTATTTGTGTATATATATATATATATATATATATATATATATATATATATATATATATACTGTGCGAGTACAGGTGTTCAGGTGTGTAAAAAACACTGTAAAGTAGGAATGCTTTCAAAAATAGACATGTTAGTTTATTTTTTTTCTTTAATCAAAATGTGAAATTTATCAAGTAAACAGAAGAAAAATCTAAATCAAAGCGATATCTGGTGTGACCTGCCTCGCCTTTTAAAACAGCATCAACTCTTTGTGGCACTAAAAATATTTTTGGCTCTGGGAGTAACTTGTGATTAAGAGAAAGTTCTCAGCAGACAAGGCTCATTATAAGCAAAGAAAATATTGTTTTTGTCCTTTACACTGCCCTGGCACTTAATCCAGCCAGTCTGTGAAGTCAACGGCTCAATAAATTCTGAATAGAAAGTTACACAACACACTTTGTTCACACAATGCCAAAGTAAGCTGAAAATTGTCTGCTTTTAGCTGGCACTATTTATTATAACATTTAATGCCATTTCTCATAATGCTGTTCATTGTCATTGTTGGCAAATTCATGGTTTGCTCTAGGAAAACAATGCATGGTGATTTAATGCCTTAAAACAGCCCTGAAGGGGTATACCAGCCTGGATACTCTCACTGACAAAAACGATTATAATTTCATTTCCACAGTTTGATTTTAGTCTGTTCAAGAAATCAAGGGTGGAAATCTATGGTAGATGTTTGCGGAATGATACAATCTATGTTTTTGATTCTGGTGTATTTACAGTATATATGGTACTTCATCCCTAATTGTAAAATCCCAAAACAGACATTTTACATGTTGATACCATACGTGAGGTCTTGAAGTGATCTGATAAAGGGTAAGCTGCTAGTAAGGACTGAAAAGTTATCAAAAGCTAATAACAACTAAGAACCTTCACTATCTGACAATAAACAATTAACTTTTTTGTTTCTCCTTAGGTTGATGTAAATATACTTAATGTGTATCACACTAACCACATCACTTGTGCTAATAGGTAAGGTTATTTGGGCATGGCAGGTACAATTTCACTATAATGACATTTGGGAATTTGGTATATGTGGTAACCATGACCTAAAATTATCGGAAACATGCACACCAGCTATGTAAATTAGAGACTAGACCTTGGTTGTCTGGTTTTTATGAAGGACATTGACTTTATGTCTTGAAACTAACCTGGAAAAATTAAGACAGCTGAGAAGTTCAAAGGCAAGCCATGCAATGTTACACCCAATTCTCTCCAAATAAAATGTTAATTAACAATGTCAGATTACAAGCCTATAGGCCACGTGCAATCTAGTTTACTAAATCAGTACATTTCCTTTCTGCGTATGAATCAAATCCTATAAATCCCCTTGTCTA
This sequence comes from Spea bombifrons, assembly GCF_027358695.1. Lineage (NCBI taxonomy): Eukaryota > Metazoa > Chordata > Amphibia > Anura > Pelobatidae > Spea > Spea bombifrons. The sequence goes on from NC_071090.1 coordinate 41,329,400, forward strand.
AACTATTTACCAACTTAATTATCTGTAACATGACTGACAGGGATTATGTCTAACTTAATTGAAATGAGATGGATTCGCAAAGCTCAAATGGCTAGTTCTGATTTATGTTATAAATGTAGGTATGTGAGTACGTGTTTTCCAATATCTCTGGTATAAATGAAATGCAACAATGGAATAAGTATAGTAAAAAATTTAGGGGGCAGAGCATGGCTGTAAACTAAGGTGGGTGCTTTATAAGAAGGCTCCAGTTTCAGCCGATACCACTTACATTAGCAGAGGAATAATACGGCTTCTGAAAGATGAGATGCTTCAGCAGGCATCAATTCCTGCAGAAATAAAAAAAACAAACACAAACGAGGCAATAATTTGCTTTGGTCATTCGTACATGAAAAAATTGTATTCCACGCAGATTAGGTTTTCGGGGCAACTTTTGTATACTAAGAAATGGGGTCACAAAGATAGTGTAATCACTTGGCGAAGGCTTAACCAATGCACCATGCACTACAAATCCTAATCACACTATTTACCATTTGTATTATATGTTTGCATCTTCGCATCTAATTTTATGAATCATTTGGGTTGTAAACACGCAAGCGAACTTTGCTTATTTTATGTTTCTGTGTTAGATTTTGTCACCATATGCTTTTACTCATTTCAGGTTCACTGTACATACAGCTTTATATATAGATGTTTTCATGAGGTGATAAAAATTAATAATTGATAACTTTTCTGAAATATTTTACAGTTGCCAAAAAACAAGGGATCTAAATAAAAAGGTGGCTTTTTCCTATCTAAACTTGGTGACATTAAATCTGCATATAGTTATGATTGTATTTCTATGAGGATATTTCCTAACCAGGTGTTAAACATCATCACTGTTGAGCAAGAAAACTTTAATAAGTAAACCTTATTTATCACCTTATCACTAAGTCGTAGATAAACAGTGCCTTAATGACAAGCCCAGACTGGCCATACTGTCAGTCATACTGGCTAAATGGACACTGCTGGCACCACAAACTCAACTTAAAACCATATTGTGCAGTCCTCAAGTGTCCAGCTCAAGTGTCCTGGCCTTAAAGTTCCAGTGCTGCCCTGCCATCACCAGTCCGGCCCTGCTTAACAGTTATATACTATAATAAAGGCTTATTCTTATTATTGAAATATGATTTCTGTCTTGCTAATATATTTCCTTTATGAGCAGGGGATAAAGTGTTACACAAAAAGCCATTTGGGCTAAATATTGACTTTTTTTTTTACTTTACATTTAAGACTAATGCAAGGTAGCAACAATTTGCAGCCCCCAGCAATATAATCTGATTAGGCCTATAGTGGATATAGCGTAGATCTCATGCAGCACACAAACATCATTGGACTCAACACTGCAACCATCATTGAGAAAGGTTTACATTACACCTTTAATTTTAGATGTTTTATAATGTTTTGCATTTTTAGAATTTTATTATTAGTATTTTTATAATGTTTTAATATTTAGAATTGTATTATTTTATTATTAGTTCCAATTGGCATGACCATAAACATATGTATATATCTTATTTTAAATATACCTGGGTAAACTGGCTTGAGTTTGAACAAAAAAGCCTGTCTTTTAAAATTTTCTGATTAAAACAGACATGGTTTAGTGGTGTGACTTTTATTTCAAAGCTCCATAAGAAACACACCATGGTATTCACGTACTGTATATTTTAGCTATGGTTTTTATAATTATAGCCTCAAAAAGATGTATTTCCCTTTATGACCATATTAGACACATAAATGTGGCTTATTCAGTACCACATTTTAGACCAATTAGAGGTTAATCTCTATGGTTTGCCTTAAAAATACTATTTCTGGATATAGATAGTGTGTGAGTAATAAAGGACATAATGTATGGTTTTCTGCAACACATTACATTCATTATTTCACCAGTGTCTTGTGCAAATCCATCAAATACGGTATTGTATCATAATTAATTAATACTAACACATGTACAATGAAGTCACTAATTCTACAACAATACCAATATATTGGCATGTTTAGGCAAAACTTTGTAGATGTTTGGAAAACAGTGTCTTCAAGTGAGATATATAAACATATCACATTGAACTTGAAGTGGACTGCTGCAGTAAAAACTGAAAAAGAGGTACAGAGAGATGTAAAATGCTTTACATATAACATGTTCAGTAAACACAGCGATAGTAATAGTAAAAGGGCTCACTTTTTGAAATTTTTCTAAAGTAGAACTGTTACTCTTATCAAATCCTACATATTACAGGTTGATACACTAACTAAACATATATTATGGTGTTTATGGATTAAAAGTAGCAATATATAGTATACTATATGACCAAATGTATGTGGACACCTGACAACCCACCTATACAGTATAAGCTTCTCATTCCAAAACTATGGGCATAAATATGGAGTTGGCCTCCCCTTATGGCTATAACATTCTCCACTCTTCTTGGAAGGCTTTTGGAGTCTGCCTGTGGGAATGTGTGCCCATTCATCCAAATGAGGTCAGGCACTGGTATTGGATGGAAAGGTCTGGCCCGCAATTGACATTCCTATTCATCCCAAAACTGTTCAATGGGGATAAAGTCACACCAAGCTCATCAAACAATGTCTTTATGGAGCTTGCTTTGTGCACAGTCATGCTAAAACAGGAAATTGAGGTCCTCAAACTGGCACAACAATTGGAAGCATATAGTTGTCTAAAATGTCTTTGTATGCTGCTGCATCAAAATTACTTTTCACTGGAATTAAGGGACCTAGCCCAAACCTTGAAATAATTCACAAAAATAACTGTCATTACGGAAAGAATAATGAGTTTGGCTAGTAGTTTTCAGTAGTTTTGAGTTGTTAACTAAAAGGTTAGCTCAGCTGCCAGAACTGGACAGTTCTCAGTTGCATGTGACTGCATATGCCTTTCAATTTATTCTGTAGAAGGTACAATGTTATATTTTTTTATTTAGCTGTTGATTTAATGTAAGGGAGGAAAGTCAAGTTCTATCTCACTTCAGGAGGCAAGGTGAAATTTGGCAGATGTAACACTGTGTCAGGTATATTGATTTCATGTATAGATTTGACCACAGTTGGCATTCCAGAGTAGCAATTTCATTTACTAAACCCTCTAGCTCTATTATATGTTTTTTACTTGTAAGCAATCCGACTCATTTGGCTATGCAAGCCATGTAAATTTCAAGCCCCTCTAATTAAAGACATATTATTCTGTTTACCACTGCTAAGAAATCAGCCATATTCATTTCAAAAACAAAACCACATTAATATGCATGAAAAATTTTGTTGTAAACTGATTTGATCTGAATGTTGTACTCCAAAAAATTCAATTTACTGGTAATTTATTATACAATGCTAATTCTAACCATTCCTTCCATGCACGGGAAATTAAAGTTCAAGCTCAGATAATAGATTTATATGTATGATTCAGACATCTTTTTTCTTTATGTCCCAAAATTAGTCTTCTGTATGATTTAATGTAATAATGTACATTTGCTCACGGGGTTCACCCTGACATTGAAGGCTCACATTTGCTAGAGAAATAACAGTGTTTAATAATTATTACCAAAATGAGCCATAATAAGGTCATAAAGAACCTGAGGAATGTCATACTGGTCTGCTAAACTGATTAACCTGATATGAAATGAATGAAAGTGTCCTGACATTTTGCTGAACTGTTAAAAGATACAGAAATAAAAACAAACCACTGAATTATTATTATGCATTGATTTATGAAGTGCCATCATGTCCCTCAGTGCATACGATAGGTAAACAGGACATTTACAGAAACAAAGGGCAACAAGGGTGCTGCTCAAAGAGACTATGGTGTAAAAATTACTTTGGCTACTGGCATATATAAAATGTGTTATTTAAATTCAATACAATATTTGAAAAGGGACAGTGGATAGATTATTTTTATATATATCAAACATCCCAATTGCGCCAATTTAGGAGGTACAATCCCTCATTGGGAGTGTGAATACAATGTTTTAATATAGCTACAATGTATGAGTATGGGTACAATGTTGTAAAGGTGCTTCTCCCTGCTATCTGCTTCATTAACCTGGCCTCCTGGAGTGCTTTCGTAGCATGGCGGAGTGAGTGTGTGTAAGAGAGTGAGTGTGAGAGAGAGAGAAAGTAAGAGTAAGCAGCAGTGTGTGAGAGAGAGTTAGAGTGAAAAAAACCCCAAACGATAAACAAAGGAAATTCAGAGCTCTCTGCTTAGGTTTTGTTTGTCTCGTTTGGGCTCCCTCCTCATTTTCTGACATTTATACGAATTTGTGAAATTGGTCAACTCTTTAATACAAAATCAGTATTGTTATAAATGATTTTATCAATCAATTGACATTTGAAGTTGGAAGCACAAGAATGAGACAATAGGGTTTAGTGGTAAATCCATGCTGGTAAGTGTAATGTCAGCCTTGATGTTTTTTTTTTTTTTTTTAATATTAGCTGTGTGTTCCATATTGTCCTTTTTTAGATATCAGCCTTGAGGCAAGCAGTACATGCAAAGTACAAGATTAAGGAAGAATTATTTCAATATGAATCACTTAACCAACTACAAAAATCAGCATAAAGTCTTCAAAAAATTTAGAGATGAGTGTGGTTTGTTTGATTAAATGTCTTTGATGTCAAGACAAGCCTCATATGAAAATATGACCACCCTGAATACACATGAGTGTGTGGTTGGTCTTAAATCCCTTTTCACTTCAAATAGTCTATGGTAACAACAAGAGAGTTCAGGTTTTTAGTTCATTTGTATATCTTGATGTCTGTAAATCTTGAATCATTGCAGAACTTTGAAAAGGTTTATCTCTGATGCACATGGGTGTCTCTGGTATCAGTGGAAGTATTAATGTATACAAAAATGTATGTCTTGTTTTGCTTACTATTCATAACATTCATAAATCCTCAAATTAAAACATTTACATTCCTCATACAAATAATAAAGTTAGATTAGACTACCACTCTGAAAAACATTGCAGGCTATCTAAAGCTGATTTGTATGGCTGATACACACAGAAACTATTAACATAATTACATTTATTTTTCTATTGAGACTTCAATGACAACAGACATCAAATGGATTTTTGGCAAAGTATTTTGCATGTTTCCATGTCTTAATTTAACAACACTTGTCCAATAGGACTTTATGTCCTGGGTCCCGAGCAGCCTCGATCTAGTACAATGCATTGTCCTGGAATGAGAGTGCTGAGTATAGGAGGTCTCAGCCAATCAGGAGAGACTTCTCAACTGCTCATGTCTGGTGATAGAGAGGTTAATCCTCTGAAAATCCTTATGTCTGGTAACAGAGGGGTTATTTCTCTGAAACTGATCATGTCTGGTAATATAGGGGTTAATTCCCCCCAAAAATGCTCATGTCTGGCAATAGATAACTTGATTTTCTGAAACTGCTCATGTCTGGTAACAGAGGGATTAGTTGTCTGAAACTCCTCGTGCCTGGTAACAGAAAGGTTATTCCTCTGAAACAGCTCTTGACTGGTAATGACTGTATGTATATTATAATATAAAATATATTATTAAATCTGAAATCAATATGATTCCTCAGGATCATTAATAATTTATATAATATAAAATGCATCTCATGTGTATTTGACAGTGTGCATATGTGACTCAGTGAATCAGTGTGCATGTGAGATATATATATAAACAAAACAATTTGAACAACAGGAAAGGAGGGCCCTGTTAAAACAAGCTTACAATCTAGACAGTTCAAGTCACTGAAGTGTTTCATGATCATATGGGGAAAATGGATATAGCTGTATTGAGCCAAGAGAGGATGAAGTTTATGTACAAAGTTGATGCATTTTATTGGTCAACACTAAAAAAGCTTTAAAGTCGCATAAGCTCAGATAGAATACAAGCAGGAGAATAGGAGATCATGTATCTCTGGTGCCATGGTGCATCTTCAAAAGAAACGCTTCAGCTTTGTTGTACTAGGGGTGATTATGTTTTTTCTGCCACATCTCCCATATATGGTATCTCAAAATGTGCATGTATTTAGTCATACATGACAAAGTATAAACAGATTATTGGAACTCTTCCAAACAGACCCCAACAAAACCAAATCTTAACATTCCAAGTCTTCTAAGAAAAATGACTAAAATTAAAGCTGTGATATCAAGTTTATTTATTGTGTCACAGACAACCTCTAGAGGTGTTAGTCTAACATAAATCTGAGCATGATGATAAGTGCATTGATTTGCATGAGTTATGCGTTATTATAAAGCAATATAGGAGTACACTTGACGGAATTCAGTTATATAGATAGCATTGCAGTTTTGTGCCAATCTTGAATTAGTTTAGATTTCCAATTCAAATGTCTAGAGGAATGTAAACTGATTAACCTTATGGAAAATCTAGGGCTAAAGTTATATTTCATAGGTTTTTTTATAAGTACGTCAGGGATTTGAGGGATTATTATTTTTCGTAAATCAGTTATCTGTTACAACTCAACTGACTAGACTTGACTAAGATTGAATGCACTCCCATGTTATGGCAAAAAGGGTTCTAAAAACACATGCTACAAAAAAGTAAAAACTCTAATTTTATGACAAGACACGGAGGCTCCTATTGCTTAACTCTTTCTTTACTGAATCATATAGCAGCAAGAAAATTTGAATAGAGAAAAAGTAAAATACAACATGTGGCCCCAACAGCCAATCCCAACACAGCACTAAGTATAACTCTAGTCTCCTCCCGGAAGTCATCCTCTTTCTTTGCTGCTCACTGGATCAGATAAGTATCATCCAGTGTATTATATTATATTATTACATTATTATTATTGTTCTCAATTTGCATATTTTTCGCTTGTTCATTGGTATTATTCTTTGTCTTTTATTGTTTTCTTATTGTCTATTTGATTATTTTCTCCCATTTATTTCGCTGTGTCTCCCTTTGGGTTTTGGCTGTTGCCTTTTTCTTTTCCCCGTTTGGGGCCTTGTGTCTCCCTTCGGTTTTGGCTGTTGCCCCCCTTTTCTTTTACCCGTTCGGGTCCTGGGCTCGTTTGGCATTACTTACCTTGCTCCGGTACGTCCGTTTCTCGTTTCATTGCCTTTCGCTGCCAGCGTACCTGTTGTGGTTTATCCTGCTCGCGTCTCTTTGAGACGCTCTATCGGCGGTTTCCTGCGCATGCGCGCGGCCGCCGATACTTCACAGCGGCTTCGCGGTTCTTTTCAGTCCACGCGGCGTTTCTGTTGCGGCAGTCAGCTCCGTCGTTCGTCTCTTTCCACGCTCGTTCTTCGGGTTCCCAGGCAGGGGTAAGCTCCCAACCTGGTTCCCAGCTGGGGAAAATCATTGTTTCCCCTCTCTAAACTTCTCCTACGGATTTACCTGGGTGTCGCTAGACAAATATAATTAATCAATTAATTGGCTTACTATTTGGCTGACATCATGCCTAAGAATGTTAAAGATGTGCCTTCTCAGGCAGAGAGTGTTTTCCCTGAAGGGGATTTAGAGGATGTACCTATTTTGCCCATTGCCACCGGGACCTGTGATCTCCCTTCCACTGCAGGGCCGCATTTAGATTTTCAAAGGTCAGTTTCAGAGGCCATTTTAGCAGCCATGGGTTCCATGACATCCACTTTGTCGCACTCAATTGCGCAGGCTATTAGTACTTGTCAGCAGACATCTATATCTGCCTCCACTGCCCCTTCCCACCTGGGTGCTTCAACTTCTCTGGAAGCACCAGCGCCCAGGAAGGCTTTATCTAAACAGAAACACATTAACCCCCCGACCTCCAGAATTGTTGGACATGGCGATGTACATACCGCCCTAGATAGCGTGGCACCAGCGCGCAAACGAGCCTATCCGCGCCAGGCAGAACGGGCGCGGCGGTGGAAGTGTGCCAAGACACTCCCCGAGGACTCAGATTCGGAGCTTGACTCCGCTGAGGAGGTCGTGCAATCTGAGGATTCCTCAGATTTCGAGGAGGATTTGGATGAGGAACCTTTGGTTTCCTTGGAACCAGGTTCCCCCAAGCAAGAGGACCAACGGGTCTCTCATTCTTCCTCCTCGACAGGGATTTTGGATCCCCAGGGGGATTCTTTGTTTGATCCGGAGAATCTTCATCACCCCCGATCTTCGGAATGGGTACCGTCAGCACATATTGCTCAGTACCTGGAGAAATGGGTCAGACGCCCTCTCTCCAAATCAGCCAGAAATAAATTGCGGGCGGAATGCCCTCGCCCTATTGTTCCAAATAAAGTCTGCGACACCCCCTCTGTGGATCCAAAAATGGTCCAATATTTAGCTAAATCTGGCTGGAATCCTAGAAAGGGCTTAGAGTCTGCCCTTAAATCCTGTCAGGATAAACATCTGGATGTTTTTGGCCCATTGACCAAATTATTTGAGTTGGCGTCTAATGCCAAGGAGAAAGGAGAGTCGGTTGATCCGGACACCCTTTTGGGGTGGATACAGAGAGCAATTTGTATTGCAGGGAATGTCAACACTTCCTTCTGCATAGAACGTCGTAAGGCCATCCTTCTAAAGGTGGAGCCTAAGTTGGCCAACCTCGCCCTGTCTGAGGCAGGTAAAGACGCTCAGGGTCTCCTGTTTGGAGATTCCTTTATAAAGGAGCTGGGGCAGTTTGTCGGTGCCTTTACGGCTTTGGATAAAGCCCAATCGTCAATGAAGAGAGTGTTTGAGACCCGGGTCTCCACCAGGGCCGGCAGATTCCGGGGCCGTCTGGCCGGCCGTACTTCCTTCGGTTCTTCAAGAACTTCAAGAGGCTCCTTCACTCAGCAACCTCCGCACCGGGAATTTAAGCAGCCCTCACCTTTCTTCCCTTCGCGAGCCAGACCATGGCGTTCCAGGGGATCGGGAAGAGCCCATAGACGTCCATATGGTGAGTACACAACTAATCACCCCTTCTTTCCCACTTCAGGTGGGCGGACGTCTCCGTCATTTTTTCCACGCTTGGCAGAACCTGACGGCGGACGCGTGGATCCTGGATTGTGTTCAGGGTTACACGATAGAATTGGTTGTCTACCCATATCAGACGGTTCTTCCCTCTCCTATTATGTTTTCCCCACAGGAACAACTGTTAATAGACAACGAATTGACCACTTTGTGGGACAAGGGCGCGATCGAGGTTGCCGCAGAAGGAACCCCAGGTTATGTCAGCAACATATTCCTGGTTCAAAAGAAAGGAGGCAGTTTCCGTCCGGTAATCAATCTCAAATCTCTAAACCTTTTGGTACGTTACAGGCACTTCAAGATGGAGGGGATCCATCTTCTTCGAGATTTGCTGTTGCGGAACGATTGGATGGCGAAATTGGATCTACAGGACGCCTACCTCACGGTTCCCATGGCGGAACACTCCCGAGATCTCCTCCAGTTTTATTGGAAAGCGTGGAAATGGCGCTTCACCTGTCTTCCATTTGGACTCTCATCGGCTCCATGGTGTTTCACCAAATTGCTTCGTCCAGTGGTGTCGTGGCTTCGCACTCAAGGGGTGAGACTTATTATCTATCTCGACGACATTTTAATCATGGCCCAGGATCGTCAGACACTGTTGTCCCACCTTCGATTGGCGATCTCATTCCTTTCGGGGCTGGGGTTTCTCATCAACGAGGAGAAGTCGTGTTTCGAGCCGTCTCACACAATGGAGTTTCTGGGGTTCATGGTGGATGCCGAACAGGAGATGCTCAGTCTTCCGACTTCCAAGATCCGTTCGATTCGCAAAGAGCTGACTCGTGCTCTGCAACGTCGGACCATTTCGATTCGTTGCCTGGCCAGGATTGTGGGTCTGCTCACGTCGTCAATCCAAGCGATCTTTCCAGCTCCGCTCCATTACCGGGCTCTTCAACGCTTGAAGATAACTCACCTCCGCGCAGGTGCGTCCTATGCGGATCTTGTTCCTCTGGACGCAGACTCGAGGGAGGAGTTACGCTGGTGGATCCGGAATCTGGAGGCGTGGAACGGCAAGGCTATCGTGGGTCCGCGTCCGGATTTCACCATCGATTCGGATGCCAGCCTGCATGGCTGGGGGGCTCATTGCGAAGGTCTGACTACGGGAGGCAGGTGGTCTCCAGAGGAAGCTGGACTTCAGATCAATTCGCTGGAGCTTCTCGCGGGCTCTTTTGCCATTCGCAGTTTCTCGAAGGACCAGGCCAACGTTTGTATCAGGCTCCGGATGGACAATGTGTCGGCGGTGCGATACGTCAACCATTTCGGGGGTACACACTCCAAGGCGCTAGCGGATTTGGCTCGGGAGTTCTGGGATTACTGCCTGAGCAGGAACATTGTCGTCCGCGCAGAATACTTACCTGGCTTGCACAATACCGTGGCCGATTGGAACTCTTGGTTCTTGCGGGATTCCAGCGATTGGAGGTTGGATCCCGCGGTGTTCCTGTCTATCGTCTCGAGATGGGGTCCTCTTTGTACAGACCTGTTCGCTTCCAGACTCAACACGCAGCTTCCGACTTATTTCAGCTGGCGCCCGGATCCCGGAGCGGCGGCTGTGGATGCCTTCACGCAGGATTGGTCCGGAGGCACCCAGTACGCTTTTCCTCCTTTTTCCATGATTCCGCGTACCTTGCTCCAAGTTCGGCGGCAAGGGGTTCAGTTAGTGCTCATCTCTCCGCTTTGGAGGTCCCAACCGTGGTTTCCTCCATTGTTGGAGCTGTCGATCGACCAGCCCAGACTGTTACCGCAGTTGCCTCTTCTGCTGTTGAGCCCGGAGGGCCATTCCCATCCTTTGATTCAGGACGGGTCTTTACGTCTGGTGGCATGGTTAATTTCCGGGGACCTTGGTCGATCCACGGAGTTTCGGACACGACTACGCGACTTCTGGCAGAGTCTTGGGCCCCGGGGACCAGAAGAGCTTATGGATCAGCCTGGAGAGTCTGGTCTAGCTGGTGCTTGGCTAGGGACTTGGATCCCCCTTCAGCACCTCTGAATGCAGTTCTCCAGTTCCTCTCCTCCCTCTTTGACGAGGGCAGGGCTTACCGCACCATTAATGTTTACCGGTCTGCGATTTCGGCATCTCATGCCGGGCTCAATGGTTCTCCGATCGGTAAACACCCCCTGGTTTGTCGTTTGATGAAGGGAGCACGGCTTAGCAGACCTCCTCGGCCTAAGTATTCATCCACTTGGGATGTTTCTTGTGTTCTCTCCTTCTTGGCTTCTTGGCCGGCGAATGTGGACCTTTCCCTGAAGGATTTATCGGCTAAGTTGCTTACCTTATTATGTCTAATATCGTGCAAACGGGTCGCGGATGTTCGAGCTCTGGATGTTGACGGTCGTTCTTTCGATCCGGCAGGGGTTACGTTTAATATATCCAGACGCACCAAGACTTCAATCAAATCTGTTTCTTATCCAGCTTTTCCATCTTCTCCGTCGTTGTGTCCTGTGCTTTGTCTCCAGGAATACGAGAAGCGTACGGCGCGTTTACGATCTCCATCTCATCCTAATCTTTTCATATCTGTTAAAGCTCCGTTCGCACCAGTTTCTTCCGCTACTTTGGCTCGGTGGCTGAAGCGGATTCTGAGTCTTGCTGGGGTAGACACTTCTGTGTTTGGGCCTCATTCCTCTAGAGGTGCCGTTGCAACGAAGGTTATCAGTCTCGGTGGACGTTTGGAGGATTTAATGAGAGCAGCTGACTGGTCCAGACCGTCTACTTTTAAAGAATTCTATTTTCGACCTTCTCCGCATCTTTTTTCTCCTATTGTGGATCAGCTTTAAACTTGCAATAGGAGCCTCCGTGTCTTGTCATAAAATTGCATGATTTTACTATTACCATGACGTAAAGTCATGATTTTATTAAAGACACGGAGGCGAGTATTGCTTCCCACCCTTTTCGCTTTGTGGAACTCGCTCCCACCCGATGATTTATGGTGGATAAGAGGTAGATTTTATATATATTTTTTGATTTATATATTTGTTCTATGGATGCTATGCTTGTCATTTTTGATTGGTTTTACCTTATTCGGATATTGTCGGATTTTCACGTGTTTCCTGATTTATTTACGTCTCCCTGTTCTCTCCTGTTTTCAGGGTTGCATTACACCGGCACTAATCTATAGATTCCTTTTATTTCTTGTTTCCCTGCAGTTTGACCTGAATGCACGGATTCTCAAGTTCCGTTTGGTGTTTTGCCACTGTTCATGCCGTTACAGTCTGCCTCGCGCCGGGTGTTGGTCCTGGTTGTGCTGATCAAGTTCGCCTGTCAAAGAAAGAGGATGACTTCCGGGAGGAGACTAGAGTTATACTTAGTGCTGTGTTGGGATTGGCTGTTGGGGCCACATGTTGTATTTTACTTTTTTCTCTATTCAAATTTTCTTGCTGCTATATGATTTAGTAAAGAAAGAGTTAAGCAATACTCGCCTCCGTGTCTTTAATAAAATCATGACTTTACGTCATGGTAATAGTAAAATCATGCAATTGTAGTCCATGTGAGATGCAATGCATATTCTAACCACTTGGAGGTGTCGGTGCCCCTGCACAACTGGTGGCCATTTTAGAATCTCAGGCTTAGACGATTTAGATTTTTGTGACACAAATTTTTATTGGAAATACATTTTCATCATTTGGAAAGTTGTAACAAACTCACATACTTTTTATTGTTTTATGCTACCTAAATCTTTAGAATTACCGTAGTTGAGCATTTATACATTTAAAAAGTTTAATATCTGATTAATTCATTTTTCTTTTACCTTTTTGTGCCCCATAAGCATTAAATTAAAATGGTCTGAGAATGTGTACTTTTGTATTGTGGAAACATTTCAGATTAAATCCAGTACTGTGCCTTGTTAGAACTATGGTCTCTTTGATGTTTAAGAGAACATCAGGCCCTAATGGTATATATGGCTGATGGAAATTAAATTAAGATGTCAGGTTATCCAAGAAGGTAACTGGCAATCTTATGGCATTCATTTTGTGGTTAGATGGAGTATTAGCCAGAGGAACGTCTATTCTTTATTATAAAAAAGCAAATCGCAATTAGTTCAAGAAGAAAGATTACAGCCAGGTGCAGCTTTTGAAGTGACAGCTATTTTCGTTTGTTAATTGTGTGCATAATACTCCTTTAGTAGTGGTCATTCTATAGGCATCTTAGGAATTTGTGGGTATTGGAAGTTGGCTCATCTAGACAATGAGATCTGGCATTATTGGAATTTGCAAGGAGTTACTGAATTTATTGTTTCCTTCTTATTAAAGTGTCAGTGTGATGAGCATCCATGAGGGTGAGCAATATCAATATGGTAATTATATTAAAATAAATACACAGACAAAATAGGCATGGGGATAAAAGGCCACATTGTTATTGAATACTGTGACAATTTTGTTTAAGGCAGACTTAATAAAACATATGAATCAAGTGATAAAACATGTTAGCTTGAATGTACTAACCTGTGCAACCTTCATAACTGTCTGGGGTCCCTGAAAGTGCCCTCAAGGACCCCCTCTCAGCACTGATCCTGATATGTAACAAAGAAAATAATGGAAGGAAACAAATCCTTGTGGCAGATTTATTTAAAGAGTTCAGAAGATACTGAAACTTCTTTCATTTCTTAATGCTGCTTACTGGCCTGTTCTAAGCTCACCAACCCAGCCTAAATCAGCTCCATGATTCCTGCTTACAAGCCCCTAACTTTGCCCAGTCCACACTGACCTGAACCCTGATGACTATGTATGTCAATGATATTCCATGCCCAATCAAGCAGCCCCCTAGCTAAACACTAGAGGCACCCTTACCCTGGACATATGACTCCTGGGCTATCAAACACATTACACAGCAAGCTCTAACTACATTGAAACATTAAACTTACCTAGAAGTTATTAAGTAACAGAGGGGCAGCCATTTCTTAATGCTGCTTACTGGGCTGTTCTAAGCTCACCAGCCCAGCCTAATTAACCTGATCCCTACATTGTCCATCGTTCTGTGCACTGAAACAGACTTTTATTGCAGCCTAGTAACTAGTAAGCTATTCTGTAATGTTCTCTGCCTTACAACTAAGAACTAGCTACAGATATGTAATGACTATGTACTGGCATGCAGTCCTGGTAAGAAATATAAGCATACACAAATTGTCTTTTCTGGTTTATTTTCTTGAATCATAATCTGGCACAGATTGATAACCAATTTAAGCAATTGAGTCCAACAGAACAAAGATGCAGACTCAATAAACTGCTGGGTTTAAATTATTTAATTAAAATGAACACTTGAGCAGGGCATGAAATTAAACCACCATATGTACAATAAAAGATCCTGATCCTCTGTCATGACAAACGATGGATGTACCTATGGGAGAACGTTCCTACCAAAATGGACATAGTATCAAAGATCTGAGAGTAACCAAATTCTAGTTGAAAGGAATGTCTCTACTTTGCTGTGACTGTCTACAAATAACTACACAATTGCAACAGCAATTCTATTGTCAACTGTAGAGCATATTAACAAAAAAGTGTTACATTTGTTGTATAAATTGCTTGAAGATGAGATTAAGTGCAATTGAGTTATCAAATAAAGGTATCAAACGAGCTAATTTTCTTTCCATAACCAACACCGTACAATTTTCCCTGGCCCTCAAAGCCATGATAGGAGGAATTCATTATTCTGACGAAGGGTTGAGGTTAGTTTTGACAGATTTTAATGCATACATTATTTTTAATCTCCAGTGAAGTTACTATTGATAAAAAATAAACTTTTGTTGATTAAATCACACATTAAATCACATATTTGCAAACATTTATAATTATTTTTATAATATACACCAAAAAAGTGGGACTTCTAATTTATGAACTTCTAATTTATCTAATTATAATATAAATTAAGGACAAATATGATAAATGGACAACATTCAGACAATCTCTTGTAGCACTTAATAAGTTTTTTAAGATACCATATAAACAAGAACACTTTTGTTTGCATTAGAAGACAAAAAGGAAAGATGCCTTTGTCCTTTCTTCCATGGCCAGTTATAAAACATTTAATTTTATTTATGCTATTTGTTTTAAGTGAGTATGTTTTGTAATAATGGTACATTTGTTAAACTATTTTGACTTGTAACTATTACAATGATTAAATAGATGATCAGTTTTATTTAAACATATAGTTTTCCAGTGTGTGGGATGATCATCTTAAAATTATACTATCTGACAGAAGCTTCCTGGTAATGGAGACTGGTTTAACAAACTACATGTAGGATAGATAACTCTATAGGACAGAGCAATGATGCAACCAAATTCTCATTATCTGACTTACATTTACAAGGACAGCAGACATTCCTACCAGGATGAGGTAATATCTCACATAGCTTATGGGTGGCATAGTTATTTAGACTGAATAACATTTAAATTATAATTTCCCTTGATTACTCATGAACTCTTCATTTAAATCTAAAACTATTTTACCTTTCACCACACTTCATTTAAAAGAGTTGATTTTCTGTTTTTGTAGCAGTGCCGCAATATGTGGTGGTAAAATAATTACCACAATTTTATAATTATCTTCTCTAATATATAGACACTGTAATATAATTCAACTCATTGATCTTATTGGATTTGAAGATATATTTTCATTCTTCAGATTTTTCATAGCAGAGCAATCAAAGGACTTATTTTCCACCTTCATTTGATCTTGATAGTAGAACTAAATAATACAATTCAAATAATATTATGTTCAAATAACCAGAAAGATAATTTTTAGCATGACTGTATCCTTTATAGCAGGCAATTTCTATTATTTCAGAGATAAACATAAAAAGGTTGATTTAATATAAAGCATTCCTCCCAACATTTCAAAATGTGAAAGAGGGACACATACACTGCAATTATACACACATATACATGTACACTGCCCTTACACACACACATATACATGTACACTGTCCTTACACACACATATACATGTACACTGCCCTTAAACACACACATATACATGTACACTACCCTTACACACACACATATACACTGCCCTTACACACATATATCCACATGCACTGCCCTTACACACACATATACATGTACACTGCACTTAAACACACACATATACACTGCCCTTACACACACATATATACACATACACTGCCCTTATACACCAGCTAACAAATACCTCTTACACACACACCGGCCCATACACACACAAGCTAACAAACACATATATACACTGCCCTTACACCCCTTTCTCCCCATCTCTTACCTCTTCCACCACTCTTCATCCTTCTGCCTCCATCCTGCATCCTGTGGTGGGAGTGCGAGGTCTGTCACTTCAGACCTCCCTTTACTATTCCCTCATGACTACATGCCGGCTATTGCTGCAGAGCACAGGGATGATGTAGTGATTAGGGGGCAGTAAAGCAAGGTCTGAAGTGGCAAACCTTGTGCCACCTAATGTTGAGCCGACTAGAGGGAGATTCCGATCTCCCAACTAGTCTGCAGGCTGCAGATGCTGATTGGGCGGCTGTGCGCCCACCCGCAGCTGCACCTGTAAAGTGGAACAGAGAAGGGATAGCCGGGACAGCGGGACTGTCCTGCCTAAATCGGGACAATTGGGGGGCATGATCAGTAGCGTACCTAGCGGGGGGCGGGGGGGCAGTCCGCACCAGGTGCCGCTCATCAGGTAGGTGCCAACTTGCCGGCACCCGGCACCCCTCCAGAGACGGACAGTAATGTCCGCCGCTGGAGGAGCAGGCTCGCAAGGGAGCGGTATCGGAGGTCTTTAACAAACCTCCGGCTCCCTTGAGTGATTTTAAGCCGGTTCAAGGATCTCCCTTGAACCGGCTTAAAATCACTCAAGGGAGCCGGAGGTTTGTTAAAGACCTTCGATACCACTCCCTTGCGATGCGCGCGGCAACACCTGCTGTGTGCCGGGGTTTGTTGTCAGATCCTGGCGCCCACCGCTGTCCGTGACCTCTGAACCGGAAGAAGACAGAGGAACTGAAGAAGAGGAGCGAAGAAGAGGAAAATGAGCTGTAAGGAGAAAAGAAGAAAGGTAGGAAAGCATTCAGTGAGAGTGACAGTGACAGTGAGAGTGGATTGGTATGTGTGGATTGGTATATGTGTGTGGATTGGTATATGTGTGCGGATTGGTATATGTGTGGATTGGTATATGTGTGGATTGGTATATGTGTGGATTGGTATGTGTGTGGATTGGTATGTGTGTGGATTGGTATATGTGTGGATTGGTGTGTGTGTAGATTGGTGTGTGTGTGGATTGGTGTGTGTGTGTGTGGATTGGTGTGTGTGTGTGTGTATTGGTGTATGTGTGGATTGGTATGTGTGTGGATTGGTATGTGTGTGGATTGGTATATGTGTGGGTTGGTGTATGTGTGGATTGGTGTGTGTGTGTGGATTGGTGTGTGTGTGTGTGTGGATTGGTGTGTGTGTGTGGATTGGTGTGTGTGTGTGTGTGTGTGTGGATTGGTATGTGTGTGGATTGGTATATGTGTGGATTGGTATATGTGTGGATTGGTATATGTGTGGATTGGTATGTGTGTGGATTGGTATATGTGTGGATTGGTATATGTGTGGATTGGTATATGTGTGGATTAGTATATGTGTGGATTGGTAAATGTGTGGATTGGTAAGTGTGTGAGAGTGATAGGTGTTATGCTGTACCATTTCCAATGTATTTTTCATGATATAATTATGCTCTAATGTACATCATAACTCCCATCACTCTATACTGTTCCATACAGTGGCAGAGCTGGGGTAGATAGGGAGAAGGGAGTGAGAAGGGGTAGATAGGGCAGAAGGGAGTGAGAAGGGGAAGATAGGGCAATCATACTCCTATCATGTCAAGTCTGCGAGTACATCCTGGAATCTGGGTATGCCTGGGCATGATAGGAATGTGATTAACAATTATATATATATATATATTAATATTGTTATTTAATTGTTTTGTCCTATTTTGGTGTGTTACTTTTTTTAAATAAAAGTATTAGATTTTTTTTATGGTGTGTGGGGGGGGTCATATTCGGTTTCTGCCAGGTAAATGCTGCATTTTCGGTTTCAGTCCAGAATTCGTTTCGGTGCATCCCTAAGCCAGACAATGAAGTGGTAGGCCTAC
Organism: Spea bombifrons; assembly: GCF_027358695.1. Lineage (NCBI taxonomy): Eukaryota > Metazoa > Chordata > Amphibia > Anura > Pelobatidae > Spea > Spea bombifrons. The sequence goes on from NC_071090.1 coordinate 41,347,449, forward strand.
ACCACATCAATGTTTGGCTTAGTACATAATGATAGGAGTTATGCTGCACTATTGTCAATGTCTGGCTCAATGTATAGTGATAGGGATTACGCTGTACCACCGTCAATGGGTGCCTCAGTATATAGTGATAGGTGTTATGCTGTACCACCGTCATTGTCTGCCTCAGTATATAGTGATAGGTGTTATGCTGTACCACCGTCAATATCTGCCTCAGTATATAGTGATAGGTGTTATGCTGTACCACCGTCAATGTCTTCCCCAGTATATAATAACAGTAATGCTGCACCACCTTCAGTGTCTGCGACGGTATATAACGGTAGAAGCTATACAGTTTTAAAGTGTGTGTGTGGGGGGGTGCCACATACAGGATCTGCCCCAGGTGCCAAATACTCTAGGTACGCCCCTGGGCATGATTAAAGTCTAGTTGTCAGTTAAGTGGCGTGCTACCACTCATACAGCAACTTGTGATTTCAATGGGCCCTGTTCAAGTCTATGGGCCATATGAGTTCAAGCTTTGGTTATACAGCGTTTAGAGCATCTGTGACTACAGTACCAAAATTATTTTTATGTTTGGCATTGCTAAAAATTAAGGAAGCATAGAAACACAGAATTTGATGGCAGATGAGGACCGTTCGGCCCATCTAGTCTACACTTTTTTCCTGATGTAAGAACTCAGACCTTAATCAGATCTTGGTCTTGTCTTCGATTAAAAATAGCTTTATGCCCATCCATAACCCATGTTCCATAATTTTGCCATTTCCATATGGGAAGCTCTGATGCTAATTTAAATATTTTAGTAATTTTAAAAGTGTTTCAATTAATAATCTAGTAGGTAAACAATCTGTGTAGCCTGACTGGCAGGCAGGCCATAGAACTAATTTTAAGAAGCCGTCACAACAAAACTGGAGGAGGATTCCAGTTACAGTCCTGGCAGGTGGTGACCCAAACACGTCCAAGAAGAAGTATGAAGGGGCAGACAAAATAAGGGAGTAGCAAGATTAGAATAGACAGACTAATACAAACTGATACATTAGGTGAAGATTGTACTGCTCACAATCTAACTATCATAGTGCATGTTCCTGGTCTGGGAAAGGAAAGCACCTCAAATCCAGTAGTGCCTCTTAATCACAGCCAAAAATTCAAATTATGTCATGTACTGACTTTGATGCAAAAAAAACTAACTGTTTGACAAGAGGTTATTAATTTTTGTTGTTGCCAACTACTGCACAAGCTCTGCAGCTCCTTTGTGAAAAATGTTCCAGTTACAGTGGGCAAAATCAGTAATTCGGGCAAAAATAAAATTTTAATTTTTGCCTAGCTCTACTCTAAACCATTTTAGTTTCTCTTTATCAGTTTCATATGCTAGTCTACCAAGCAGGAAGAATAGTAACTATCCCATCATGTTCCCCAATTTATATTTTGGGACTTCAAGCACAGTGGTTGTGAATGCTTAATCCCACTTTATTACTCCGTCCATGTACTGATGAATCAACCCAGGCATCTTTACTGCAAAGTCTGAGTTCAGTTTATGAGATTGCACAATGTCACCTGGATGTGCCTTTTTTTGGTTACCCACATAACATCTGTTTACCTGGATCACCATTTATGTGGTAGGTATCAAAGTGGTACCTTCTAAAGAGTTTTCTTTTTAGACTGGGTACGGACTATACCTGAGAATATATGAAATCTACTGGAGCTTTGTTCTGTTATTAGCCATCTGTTTCAACTCTAACTTTTCCCTTGGAATAATAACAAAGAAAATAAACAGTGAGTTTAGCCAAAAACTTGTGGCAGGAAATCTAGTAGACATATTCATCAATGACTTTGACAGCATACTGTAATGTTGTCTATGTACAGTATTCCATTCGTTACTAAACCAATGGCAACTGGAAATAGAGATGGCCATTACTACAAAATGCATGCACTCTGCCAAATGTCATGTGTAATTTAAAAAAAAAAAATACCCTACATATAGAGTAATCATACTCTACATATAGAGCAATAACTGTTTCTCTTCATTATTTTAAGCAATGTTGGTATTAAAACAATTCTGTAGGCTATGTGAGAATACTATTTGAGAAAAACATTTACAATATATGTATTAACATCATGACATTTATTTTTCCACAGAATTTTCACCTTACTGTTTCCATCCGTAGTCCTTACCCCATGTGCAATAATATATTTACCTTTCGCCCCCAGCCACCCCCTCGGCAGTCGTCATCTTCACAGCATTAATAAGCTTACTGTGTCTTTAAGACTTGCACCGGGATATGATGTCATATCCTAGCGCTTTGCGTCCTAAAGGTGTACACCGCCCTCTAGTGCTGTCTATGGCAGTCCACCAACTGAATTCACCGTCTGATGCTCAGATGCCATAATCATGGTAAAAAAACCCAAAATATAGGTAAACAATACACAAGCCCACAATTACGGAATTCCTTTTTCAACCCTGGTGCATCCACTTTTGGGGTCTACAATGTGTCACACACTACTGACTGAGAGCAAGAAGCAAGCAAAGAAATAAATTATATAAATGTGTGTGAATTTGTATGTGCTTATAATTTATGTAATGGGAGAGAGTCACTTATGATGTTTACTATACTAATCTCTGTATGCTAGCTAAAGTATACAAGAGAGCTAATCTATTGTGCTCTTTTTTTTCTATACTTGGTCATGGTAGCAGGCAACAATATTTGTTTATCTGCTCTGCTCTTTGTACCCTCCATCACTGACAGGGCCGGCCCTACCATGGAGCAGAGTGGGGCAATTGCACTTTTGAAGAAACGGCTTTTTTTTTTTTTTTTTTTTTTTTTTAAAGCGGAGGAGAGAGAGGGCGGCAAGTGGTTTTCGCTTACCAAGTTGTCATTTTAAACTTTATGTCTTGGGCCGTTCACTGATGTTTATAACCTTGTATCTAGCAGGTATGTAAGCTTAGGTTGCATTTCCTTACTTTCTATTCAACCAGGTTCAGGGAGGGATAAGATCTTGAACATTGCCACCCTTCCCACCTAGAATGGATTGCTAAGAAGACAAATAGATAGCTGCAACAGCGAAAAGCGGGAGAGACAAAGCCAACTTGGCCGCCAGCTGACAGTAGTTAATTACACAATTTCTCAGTGAGGAATATAGATTAATATCCTATTTACTCACAGCTGAGGTTTGTGGTTACCTTGCCTAAGAGGACTATATGGTATCCGTAATTTTATAGCAAGACAGGAGGCTTTATATTTTGCATTTCCTTCTTTACTGATTAACCTCCAGCAGCAAAACAGTTAACATAAAACAAGAAAAAACAACCAATCAGGATGAAGCAAAACACCCTATATCAGTTCAAAAGCTCCTCTTTCTTTGCTGCTTAGCATCCAGGTGAGAACCTTCCAGTTTATGATTGATGACTTTTGTGGTTTTTATTATTATTTTCTATATTATTTTTATAACCTGGTATAGTTTTTTGGACTATTTTCTTTTGGCTATATAGGTTTCTACTGGTATCATTATTTAATAAATTGCCTATTTTATCTATCTGATTATTTAGTAATTCTTTCTTTCTATACCATCCTGTTTTCTCAAACCCTTCCCTATTTTATTTCTTTGTTCTGTTACTTGCTGGTTAGTACGCTAGGCCACAGGCTATGCGGCCTGCTCAGGCCTAAAACATCACCGCCTAAGGATTTTCCATTTCAGTTCCCCCCTGTACTACAAACTAAACCAAGCAGATTGCTGGACCCTTGTTTGGGATGACCCCTACCACTTTAGGCCTCTCCATTTAAGGCCTTTATTAGTACCTGCAAATTAGAGCTGATTATTACTGGGACCTGTTAAGGCCCTGGACTGGGGGTGACCCTCTCTCTTGACTTAAGGCCTAGGCTGGCTAGATTTACACAGGCTGACCCCTGTAACTAACCCTGTGCTGGCTCTTGAGGGTGACCCCTCTACCAAATACTCTGCCCATATCTGGGCATCAGGGGTGACCCCCCCTTTTTCTAATTTGTTGGTTTCAGTGGGTGATTCCCATAGGTGCATTCGGGGTGACCCCCGTTTTTTTGTCTCACAGTTTCTTCTCAGTCTGTGTTTTTCAGAAACACATTGAAGTACCGTGGCTGAAGATTCTGAGACTCCTATTCCTGCCTCCTTCCAAGCACTGGCTGCATCCCTACCGGGAAGGATCACAGGAAGGGTATCGAGCAGGTGTTAAGAGGATAAACTCTTAAGACATGTTAGGTCCACTGACCCCGATTTTTCAGATGGCTGACGAGGCCCTGACGAGGCCCCTCTAGATGCGCACCTGGTTCACGTGTGCACTTCTGCCTCCTGAGCAATGCAAACTGTGCCATCTCTGCAAAACGCCGCAAGGCTGCCTTGTTCAAGTTGGATGCAAAGCTGGCGAAGTTGGGGCCCCCGAGGCCGAAAGGCCTGCTCTTCGGGGAAAACTCCTCAAAGATTTTAACCAACATGTCAACGCCTTCACCCACCCTCAGTAAGGCTCAGGTTTTAATGAGGCGTGTCTTTCAGTCATTTTACCCACAGGGCTGGTCGGTAGAGGGGTCGTGCCACCAGCAGATCATCCTCCAACGGCTCCAGACTCTTTTTTCTGGAAGCATCTACTGCCTGCCATCCCACTACCACAGCCCGTTTCCATGTGGAGCTACCAGAGGCAGAGGATATTTGCAGATGTCCTCAGGTAAGGGTCATTCCTATTTTTCCTCTTATGCCTGTCGCGGGCAGACTAGCCCATTTTTCTTGTATGGGGTGTATTCTTACCTTAGATCCCAGGTTCTTCAGACTGTTGACAGGCTCCATATTTAGTTCCAGTCCGTTCCCCGTCAATTTTTCCCTCCCTATCCTCCCCGGCTACAGCGAATGCCAAGTCAAATGCACCTGTGGGGATCACCCACTCCAGAGCGTCCTGGGGTGAGTCTTCGGTGTTGCTGAATGCCTCACGATTGAGGCATTTCAGCAACACCATTGAAGTTTAGGAGGTGATCGTTGATCGCCTTCTAAACTTTTAAAACAGGCGTCGACCGCCATACAGTGTATGGCGGATGTTGACCCCACGAGGAGGGGCCACACATGGCCCATGATGCCGATCTTGGTGTTGCTGAATGCCTCAACATCAAGGCATTACAGCAACACTGTTTAAGTGAAGAAAGTGATCGTAGATCACGTTCTAAGCTTGTTCAATGAAATGACGTATCAGGCACGTCATAGGTCGTTAAGTGACCATTTTTTGTGACATGCCTGACCGTCAATGGTCGTTAAGGGGTTAAACCTGTGACCTAACATCTAGAAGCAGGTTCTCAGTTTTATCTGCCAACTTGTCAAGCTGTGCTGCAGACCTATTTCATTGCAGAGGGTATTTCCACCTGCTACCACTGACCGTTGATCCACCTGTTACCTGTTTAGTAGGCTATTTAAACCTGCATCTGGCCTGTATTCCCTGCTCAGTGGTACTGTGCCTATAGTTAAGTGCTGGTTTATATGCTTGCGTGCTATGATGATCTTTTATCTAAATAATGTCTAAAAATGGGACACAACACAGAGCCTCCTCCTGTGAAATTAAATTTTTGTCTCAATATTTGACCATCAACACTTGATATACCAGCTGTTAATAACATTGAAGACTATATTTATTCCTCTATCTTTTATCTGTCTTCATTATAATTTTCACCAAACCATAGAATAACAAACTCAAATATCAAAAACATTCCCAAACCTATGCAGTCCAAATACATTTTCTCCCTACTCATAATTCCTTAATTATAGTATTATTTTTCTTTCATGTTGGCCCAGACACACTGCATTTGGAATTATTCATTTGTTAGTTATTAATGTTTATGACTAACAGGCCCGGACTGGCCATCGGGCACACCGGGCATTTGCCCGGTGGGCCGGGCCGCACTGATTTAGGGGCTGATGGAGCTGCAGCTCCAGGCCCCTACCCTACCTACGGCCGCATTAACGCAGGGCATAAGGGGCACCTGCCCCTTAAGGCCGCCGCAACTGCGACCGGGTCCGCCACTCTAAGGGGCCGGGAAGTCCCCACCAAGGCCAGCCTTACGGGTCTGCGGCCGCACAGGGTTTAAATTAAAACATCGGGGTTTTTTTTTTAACTTTATTTAACATCGTCCATGTTAAATAAAGTTTTTTTTTAACTTTATTTAACATGGAGGATGTTAAATAAAGTTGAAAAAAAACCCCCGATGTTTTAATTTAAACCCTGTGCGGCCGCAGACCCCTAAGGCCGGCCCTGGTGGGGACTTCCCGGCCCCTTAGAGCAGGGCCGGCCTTTGGGGTGTGCGACCGCACAGGGCGCCACACTGCAGGGGGCGGTCCGCACTGGGTGCCAACTTGCGGCACCCGGCACCCCTCCAGAGACGGATTGGTATATATACGTGTGGATTGGTATATATACGTGTGGATTGGTATATATACGTGTGGATTGGTATATATACGTGTGGATTGGTATACGTGTGGATTGGTATACGTGTGGATTGGTATATATACGTGTGGATTGGTATACGTGTGGATTGGTATATATGTGTGGATTGGTATATATGTGTGGATTGGTATATATGTGTGGATTAGTATATATGTGTGTGTGGATTAGTATATGTGTGTGGATTGGTATATGTGTGGATTGGTGTATATGTGTGGATTGGTATATATGTGTGGATTGGTAAGTGTGTGAGAGTGATGGGTGTTATGCTGTACCATTTCCAATGTCTTTTTCATGATCTAATTATGCTCTAAAAGTACAACATAACTCCCATCACTCTATACTGTTCCATACAGTGGCAGAGCTGGGAGACAGAGGCCTTACACCCCCACCGCAGGACTCCTGAAAGGTAAGTGAACTTCAAAGAGGGAGAGGGTAGATAGCAGGAGGGGGTAGATAGGGAGAAGGGAGTGAGACAGGGGAAAGGGGGTAGATAGGGAGAAGGGAGTGAGAAAGGGTAGATGGGGCAGAAGGGAGCAAGAAGGGGTAGATAGGGCAATCATACTCCTATCATGCCCAGTCTGCGAGTACATCCTGGAATCTGGGTATGTCTGGGCATGATAAGAATGTGATTGCTGTTAACAATCATATATATATATATATATATATATATATATATATACACATATAATATTGTTTTTTAATTGTTTTGTCCTATTTTGGTGTGTTACTTACTTTAAATAAAAGTGTTAGATTTTTTTTATGGTGTGGGGAGGTCATATTCAGTTTCGGACAGGTAAATGCTGCATTTTTGGTTTCAGTCCAGAATTCATTTCGGTGCATCCCTAGTACTAAGCCAGACAATGAAGTGGTAGGCCTACACCACATCAATGTTTGGCGTAGTATATAGTGATTGGGGTTATGCTGCACTATTGTCAATGTCTGGCTCAATGTATAGTGATAGGGATTACGCTGTACCACCGTCAATGTTTGCTTCAGTATATAGTGATAGCAGTTATGCTGTACCACCGTCAATGTGTGCCTCAGTATATAGTGATAGGTGTTATGCTGTACCACCGTCATTGTCTGCCTCAGTATATAGTGATAAGTATTATTCTGTACCACCGTCAATGTCTGCCTCAGTATATAATGATAACAGTGAGAAGAGGGGGGGTCAGTGAGAAGGGGCAGAAGTGGAAGATAGTCATACAGGGGGATAGATAGTGTGAAAGGGGAGTTTTGTTACAAGTTTTTATTCCTTTCTTGTTTTGGGATGGGGGGCGCCAGAGGAGTAGTCCGCACAGGGCGCCAGAACACCTAAGGCCGGCTCTGCCTTAGAGTGGCGGACCCGGTTGCAGTTGCGGCGGGCTTAAGGGGCTCTGCGTTAATGCGCCCATATAGGCCCAGTCAGTCCGGTCCTGACTGGGCCTATTTTAAGGTGGGGGCCTGGAGCTGCAGCTCCATCAGCCCCTAAGTCAATCCTGCCCTGCCACAGGCGCGGTCACAGTTGCTGCTTGCTCCGGCAACAAGGTAAGTAGGGTGAGGGAGGGGGGTGCAGTGAGAAGGGGGAGAGGGGATAGATAGAGACGGTACATATTGAGAAGTGGGGAAGGGGGTTACATAGTGAAAAGGGGGAACATAGTGAGAAGGGGCAGATAAGATGAAGAGAGGGGGTAGTGTGAATGTGTATGAGAATGAATGAATAAATGTGTGGATGAATTGTGTGAATGCGTATGACAATTAATGAATTCATGTGAGGGTGAATTGCTTGAATGATTTGTGAGACTGCATTAATGAATGTGTTAATGATTTGTGTGAATGATTAAATGCAAAGATGGTACATGAAGGGTGGGCTTTAACAATAAGTAAATAAATAAATAAATATGGGCTGCTCAGGCTTAAATGCCCGGGCCTATTTTTTGTCCCAGTCCGGGCCTGATGACTAATAAAACATTTAAATATAATTTTGAATTAAACTAATTCTTATGTTTTAAAATACATTATATACAATAAAAATAGAAATGAAATATAGTGTAGACACTAAACTTAAACTTTTGTAAAAAAAAAAAAAAAAAAAAGCCATCTAATGATTTGAACAGCCAAAAGTACAAATTAACTTACATTTTGCAATTCTTTGGCACTGGCTTGGTCATACCTCCATTGTACTCCTAGCACCAATACTGGTAATAACTAATATATTTAAATTCATATAGTACACATGTATCACAAAGGACCTCATTTGACATAACGTTTGATGTCTGCATTCTGCAAAAATAATACAATCACTTGCACATCTCCAAAAAAAATAGGTTAACTATACTTTTCTGTAAATCAGTCTGATTATATGTAACTTGAAATACTTTAAACCTGGTCTGGCACTATAAAACAGAATTCTAGAGTGTCCTTGGATGCCTTTAGATGTCAAACAGAAACATATTATGCAGGAACTGAGGAATTGCCTTTGAGTCATGCCAAATCTAGTTGCTTTTCAGATATCTTAGGAGACCGAGCATGTGATATGCTTATGTTTTAACATTTTTGGATAGACTACATCGACTAAATACAATATAAACCTATCTGCACTTGAAAATTAATATTCAACTGTCATTCATATTCTAGATATAATTCTCATTCCAGTGTTTTTACTAAAAGGTTTCACTTAACCCACTAAGGACAAGAACAAGGACATGAATATTTTGTTCATCTATTTTTTACTTTAATAAAGCAATATGTAAACTTATGTTATAAAAAAAAAACACTGCCAGGAGCTGCTATATTTCATGAAAAATGTGGACATACAAAAAAAGGCAAATCAGGGTCAATGCTAACTTGTGTTACAGAGAAAAGGATGTTTTCTATCTTACAAAGAATTATTGTGAATTTATCGCAGTCCCACTTGGTAACTGAACTTTAGGACACTTAGTTTGAAGAATAATTAGCAATGAGGCACACATAGACAGCAAAGTTGGTCTTTAATTGTTGTGGATTTCTGGAAGATGTTGACTTGTGTTTCATCTCACTCATGGGTGGTGTGATCAGTTAATTTCTGATGCCCACCATCCATGTGTTTTAACAGAAATGTTATGTTCCATATAGAAATTCTGTTATACAAGATGATAAATTAGGTTTATTATTGCTTACTTGCTTATAATGATAATGTGTTTATAATACTCCTTCATGGAGCCGAACGTGAGTCTGGTGCCAATTATAATGACCCAGGTAAAAAGGACTGAGCAGTGTAACATGCAGTGCCACCCCACCACAGCCTCAGCTGACACATTTAAAATACACCAAGGAATTTAAAGCATGTCAGTGTAAGGGTTAAGAGATGACAATCAGGAAAGTCCTGCAAAAACTGAATGGCTAGGAGTTATGTCTATGGATAGTGTAGGCCTGACACTAAACTAAAAAACTGCATCACCCTTACTAAAAAACCCTAAAAAGACAATTAAAGCTACTTTGTAGTTGGGGCAACTGCTAGGCATGAGTAGAAAAGGATCAGGAAATGGGCACAAATTGGTTTAAATATATAGTGCTTGGTGAAAGTAGATAGAACTACCAGTAAGCTCCACGTTTGATTCTTGATATGCCCCCCAAAATGTGGATGCATCATAACATGATATTTTACAGATATAAGTGGGAGTCATACAAGATTGGATACATAGTACAACATGTCCAATTCCATAATGTGATTACAGTATGAATTTACCATAAAATGTTAACTGTGTGTATTTGAATGTAAAATGTGCTGATATTATGCAAAGGAGACAGGGAATAATTTGGATATGTTAGTTGGAGAAATGTAACTGAAAAACCGCAATGTTCTGCATCTGGTCTATCTTTTGAAATGTTAATACACACATGTAATGTTAATGCCTATACACAGAAAAATGCAACAATCATACATATTGTAGGCCTTAAATAGTATGCATGGGCATAAGATGTTACATTGCTTTTTTCATTAATCCTTTTTTCATCATAGTTATGTTTCAGAGAGTAAGTACATGGATACACTAGGTAAACTAAGAAAGGCAGGAACTAAAGATTGATCTATTCTATTGCATGAGCTAACACCAGATTTGCTCATTCAGATCCTGCTTTACATTTAGAACCATGGTCCCTATTGCAGTGTCCTTTCTACTGAAAGTATTATTCTAGAGTTATAACTAGGATTTAACTAAGGAATATGAATAAAGGAGTTGGTCTTTGTTGTCCAAAGCAAACACTCACGACAATTCTCTTTAAGCAATCCTGTCCTATAGATTGACACAGAGAACCAAGGCATTTCTAATTTAGAAAGTAAAAAATAAGGAATAAGGAAATATACAGCTATTATATTATAAAAAACAATATTTTATATAAGTGTTTGATAAACACCCACCTATTAAGAGTCCAATTAAGGAAATATGGTTAGTATAATACATGAGCCTGTGGAAATAATGCTTTTTCAAAGCTTTGGCATTGTCATTGAGTGTTCTGTGTACTTTGTTTCTCAGGCATAAATTAATATGTGAGCAATCTTGCATCTGCCTTGAAATGTGGGTCAGATTTTCTGTGAGATGTAAAGGTGAAGAATAAACTCCAGTGAGAATTCCAAAGTTATTCTAAGTGGAATTGCTGTCAAATTGTTGAATAGACTCCATAAGAAAACAATAGTATTTTAACTGGAATTTTTACTCTCTAACCTTTAAACCTTTTGAAAATCTGCCCTTCCTCTGTACTTTAAACATTAACCAAGACGATTCGGTATATAAAATGCCTAAATCCTAAATTCACAGAGGTTTTATCTAGACCATATACTGTTTGTCTCATAACTCTGGGATCAAATGCAGAAAAACAATCTGGTTTCAATTACTAAATCTCATAAATTGTCATGTTTAGGGGTGAGAACAAAAGAGAATAATTTGCTTATGAAAAGGTTATCATTTTGAAACTGCAACAAATTCATGTTATTTTATGAATTTAAATTTTTAAGGTTTATTGGACAAAACTTTCTTAATTGTTATGTTTAGTTCCTTCTTCTGAATGAGATTCCATTAAGATATATTTACCAAACCACAGGCAACATTGGAATTTCCAAACTAGACAAAATAATTACACTTTCAAAATTGAATACTGTGAATGAATAGGTGAATAGTCACAAATCATATTTAAATTTGAATTTGATATTTTACTCTGCCTCTGCTTAGTGGTTTTAAGTCAACAATAAATCCACTGCATTATTGGCCTGAGGAAACCCAACAATGGCACACTGTTATCATGTTCGGTTTGGAAAAATAATGTAGGTTTTCATTAAAAGCTAATCATCTGTTCTTGAAAAGACTAGCAATCTACAGCTTCCCAGGATACTCCCCTAACTCCTTCTTTTATCACTTACCTTTATGCCAGGATACTGCAAACATTTCATTCATGAAAACATAATCTGATCAGTCAGAGAAGATTGGTGAAACTAAGGTATTTACAAAAAAAAAAAATACAAATGTGTTGTTAAAATATCTCATGTTACAACTGCTAGACTAACCCAGATATACAAGGTGTTAATGGTGTGTTGATGTTGGCCATTGACCAAGTTAATGCTTTAATCATATTCTGTTTCATTTACGATATTGCAAAAATATGTTACAAATATTATCGTTTTTAACTTAATACAAAAATTTTGACAAAACCAAGGGCTTAACAAATCTTAACACATGGATGTGAATATATTATTATTATAACTTGAAAAAGTGTAAGCTCTAGCACTTTAATGATATATAAATCATATAAACCCAGTTCTTTTTAATGTCTGGCTAGTATGTATGGTACAACATGTCATGTATTGAAAATAAACATTCACATTGGTTGTTTTTTTTTAAAATATAACAGAAAAAATAGAAAAGGAAATTGTTTATTATTTTTCCTATGACCTATGTCAGAAGTGTTTAATTATACCTCAAAGTTCCAGAACATCATCTTTAAGGTAATGATGTAAATTCCATGTCAAGTTATGTGGAACAAGGAACATTTTTAGAATCTTTATCATCATAATTGGGCAAGATTATGTACCTTGTCACATGATATGGAAAGCTGTAATATATCATTGAATTCGTTCCTGAGACTTAAGGACTCCAGAGCATTAGAGTGAGCAAAAAATTGCCAACAAAATGCTGATTTTGACTTACTGCCCAGACAAATCATATTTTTCCACCAAACACACCAAGATAACCGACCCTTAAAATTATTGTTTTATGAGCAAAACGATTGGTCAGGTTATATTCCAGTTGATTTAGAAGATTAGCAATTTCTTTATTTGAGTAATTGAGGATCATCATAAATGTATTACAGTTTATTTTAACTATTTTTTCAATTTATTTTTTTGTTAATAATACCTCTGGTGCATAGTATACAGATTAATGTTAAGCCAGCAATTAAATAGTTTTGTATTTATTTTTAGGAATTTATAGTACATTTTGGCATATTAGGATACCAAAAAGGGGTCAAATAAAACATTACAGTTGACAAAGTTCCTTGCGAAATATGCGTATTCTTCCTCTATGTTTACATGAAAATGGTAATAATTGTTTATTGCTTGTCATCACTTTATTATACAATGAATTATGTGTTAGTAAAGAAGAATAACAATTACCTTTGGAAGAATCCCCTTTGCTTACTTACTATTTGGATTAATTATCAATTGAAGGTTCTGGGTGTTGGTAGTTCCGCATATAAAAGAAATCATGTGGATTATACTGGACTTCTGTAAAACTATTCCTGGTACTGAACAAGCCTTCCTCATATATAATTCATCCTTACTAAGGCACTAAGTTTTGCTACTCTTAAAACTTTGTTTGCATCTTGGGTTAAAAGAGTGTACATAAGTAGATTTTACATATGTTATTAAAAGAACATTTTCATTAAAAGGACAGTTAAATGTACCTGACAGTTTCGAATGCATATTACAGTACTCTGTGACTATGTTAATATGCGTTCTACAAAATTAAATAAGACACTTGCCTTAGCTAGAAGCTGAAGCCCTACAGCTGCCCTGCCAATCAGTGTCAGGAAAGTGCTCCGATTCAAATCAATGGAAGTCCTTCCTATGCATGCACCCAAGGCCAAATCAAGATCATCCATCTGTGATTTCAGACTGCAGATTACCTATACTGGTTTCCTGACCTATCTGCGCATTGCCTACTACACTCATTGTCTTCTTGAATACATTACTTATACAAAATTCATTGTTGGGATCACTGTCGGGATTATCTAAGTCCCTGTCTGCTTAGCTTGAGACCCCACTCATTGCTAGGTGATTTAGGGCTGAAGAACCTGCAGTGAGTGCTCATTCAGTGACAGCTGATGGGACAAAGCAGATATCTTGTGTGCAAAATAGGTAAAAGCAAGGGATGGAGCAAATACACGTGGGGGGGTTCTGCAGAAGGAACAGCACAAAAGATGAATGGGACCACTCAGCTATTACATACATTAAAGTGTTGACTATTCATTTAGGGGGTTTTGCTTTTACCTAGAACTGTGTATGTTAATTCACAACTTAGAATGAGTATAATATAGAATGAGTATAATGTGGTTGACTTCTTTAAAAAAAAAAACAACTGTCCTTGGATTTAAACGGTATTAGAAAATTGCTTATTTAATCCAGATTTCATGTTTTCCCAGTGGTAAACTGATTTATAAAGTGGTGACATGAGCGTTCTATCATAGTGCAAAGACTAACTTGTTATGTTCTTAACATCTTGGATAGCGAAATATAAATGAATCGAGTGTGGGAAAGAAGAGGTGAAGGGTGAGCCGATATGTCCCTAGGGTTATTGAGTGTGGCAAAAACAATAGCTATTCCAGAGGTGAAAGAAAAAAAGAGTTAATCTATAATCCTCATATATGTATCCAGAGAGACATACGACCACACACAGTCATCCATTTGAATGCAGATGGCATTGATAAAAGAATTATTAGGATATTTGGTGATGCAAAGAGAAAAGGCAAATTATACTTTGTAATATTCATTTTTTATTGTTAAATTGTATTATTCAGTTGCATTAGATATAGTTCTTAAACAGAAAAATATATTGTAAGAATTGTTGCACATATTTTCTACTTGGGTAACTAGAATAATAAATTTCAATTATATTTAAAAAAAAAAAAAAAAAAAGAAATTTTGACCCAAAACACACAAATTAGTTTGATTGCAATAGTTTTGGTTTTTCTATTACCCTGATCAAGTTCATATTTCCCAAAGTGAAAAGTAAGACACTATCCACGTAGGTTTACTCAAATATTTTATTTAACATACTGTAGATTCACCTTGCAAATTATAATCACACACGGACATGTAAAACATTTAAGCAATAAAAAGATTGTGATTACTACAAAGAAATTTTCGTTAAACAAATGAAACACCTCATAAGTAAAATAAATTGATTTATCATACATTTTGTTTAAAGCCATGCACAAAAAGGGTAATGTAAAGAGTACCTTTGTGTTTACTATACAGAATACTGTAACAGATGCTGGACCCTTTTTAGTAAAATTATTTGGACTGTAATTCTATATTAATTTACACGGGTTAAATTGACTAGTTACTATTGTGTTACTTCCCTAATTCATTTACCTCTGTTGTGTATTCACCATTGTTGTATGTATCTGATGCTGATGTTGTCCGCATAATCCCTAGTCAATAATGGGCGGTCCCTAAACCCATTGAAAACAATGCATTTTGAGCCCGTACATGTAAGGGCTTTGTCATTAAGGGGTTAACATAATTTTCTTGTTTCCTGTTAATCAAATTACTTTTCCCTGCTAAAGTGGCTATGTAACCCATGCTCAGTTTCAATAAAGTGTGTTCTCTTGCATCCTGACTGGTGTGTAATGATGTATATGGAGTGGGGAATTTAGGAGGGCGCGATGGAAAGACAGTAAAACAGAGACATGCATATTGTAGATGCAACTGATTTTTACTTACAACAGTTCATTTATCTACTAAGCTTAAATCCAAATTATACCACTAGCATGTGCGTCACGTATGTCAAGTATGGGGCAATACTGGTGCTTGCATTCGTATATGCAAATGTATTGCCTCTAGAAAAAGATTCTCTAGGTACTTAATGAAAAGCCAGGCCTTGCCTATATGAGATAGTTTAGTGAAATAACATAGCAATTCATATTGTATTAATGTGTAGATTCTTGTATAGCTGCATGTTTCATATCATACTACTTTTGGGGGGTTTCGTTTTTTGGGGGTTAAACGCGGGTTTCTCTTTTTTTCCCATCTATACCAATATGTCTCAATGTATGTGATAATATAATTGTAAAAATAGAGTCGGTATATTGATTTGCGTAACGCCTGTTCCTCATTTTCAGCTCAAAATGTATGATTACTTTAAATCTCTCTCGCGCAATATAGCAAACCTAACTGCTGTGTATCTTAATCTAGTCTTGGAAGAATAGCAGTCCATATTTTCCGGAAGCATCTGGACTTGCTCATATATTGGAGGGCTAGCGCAGTGGTGACAGCCTGCTGTTTCCTATCAGACTGAGAGATATCACTAAAGGACAGAAGCTGTCCAGAAAGTGGGTGAAAAGTATTTAGTGGTGGTTGCAACAATAAAAGCATCCTTTTAAAATACACTCAGACACTTTTGAAGCCAAATGGCATCCTCTAATCTCACAGCCCCTTACAAATTGGGTTAGAATCTGGCTTTATTCATCATCAATTTGCAGAAGGATTCCCTTCAACCACATTGATTCAGTTCAAAGGTGTCTAAATAATATGCACTGAAATGTGACATCACCTTAAAATCTATTTTACAAAATGAAAATTAAAGAGATTAGCAACAGATGTACTGCTTTAACAGTGAAACAGATATAAAAAGGTTTGAAATTACAGACTTACTACTGTTACTTATTGTCGATCTTTTTTTCCTTTTGTGCAGAGAATAACCACAGTGCTTAGTAATTCCTATTGATGTTTGCAGACCTGGGTGGTCAAAATTCTTGTTCTAAAAAAATCGAATGTTTCCAGATTCCTATTGTGCTGTAGGTAAACTTAGTGAGATTTTCCAGTATTTTTTACAAGGCAGCAGCAGAACATACATTTTTCTACAGTTGCTTTATTATCTTGTTTTAGCGACGTGTTAATGATAGCATAAACACTTATGACAAACTGGTCTTGAAACAAGAAAAAGCAAAGCTTTTGTGCTAGAAATGACTGAGCTCTGAGTAAACAGATTAGGAACATCAGTCAAAACACAAGATAAGGTTAACACACAAATATTTAATACCATATATCAGAATGAAGAAGTCCTTTGAACTCATTCTGTTGTAAAAAAAAAATAGAAAATGCTGTATTTTTGGGAAAATCTATATTTATACTCTTTTATTCTGTTGATGCCTAGTACTAAAGCCGTACCAACTATCCTTATGCAGAAGGCTGGAAGGCCTTGTCAGCGGTGAAGCAGACAAAGACAGAAGAAGAAGGAGCTGAAGGAAAGAAAAGAGGGATACAGAAAAGACAGGGAGACAGTGAGAGAGATAGTGTACAAGTTAGAGTGTCATGGGAGTTATGCTGTACGACCATCAGTGTCAAGGTACCAAGAATCAGGACAGAAGCAGAAATACTAGTTAACACGCCTTTATTAAAATAATTAACGACAAACGACATATAAGCCAAAACAGAATTAAAAAACATAAGCGTAGAATTAGCCAAGATCAGGAGCCGGAACAGGTAGTTGTACACTCCAAGGACAGGAACAGAGAGGCCTCTTATTCAGGAATAGGCAAGGATCAGAAGTCAGGAAACAGGAATGCCAGGCCAGGTCATTTCATGTCATTTCATGTCATCATGTCATACACAGGAATCAGTAGTCAAAAATCAGGAGTGCACTAATCAGGTCTGAAACCATGAAAGGGCAATCAGCTACTGAAGCAGCTCAGTATTTATAGCCAAAACCTAAAGGAAGAGGAGGCGTTAACAGGGTTCAGAGGCATTAAGACGAAGTGGGTGCGGCCTAGCCAACAGAAAACCCTGAGGAAAACCATGCAGGTAGGCCAAAGCCCTGACACAGGTAACACCTAATAGGAGAGGTGGAAACCCTGACAATCAGTGCCTGGCCCAGTATATAGATCCAAAATAAAGAAGCAAAGGCTCAGCACTCAAACGATAAGGTGAGTTTATTTCACGTAGGCAACATTTTGACACACAGGTCTTTCTCAAGCCTTTTATACAATAGAATAAGTAATTGTAAAAAAGAGCAGACTAGATGGGTCAGATGGTTCTACTTTTGGTGCTGGTATGTATTTACGAGCATTTCAAAATCCATTGTCTATAGAGTTATGTTTATCAAAATAGGACAGATTTGCAGCAATGTAGTACTATGATAATTCCTAAAGACCAAATGAAGCAATTTCTAGGATCGTGTTTGTATTATCTTGGACAAATGCATACGGTTGAAGGTCTATGGGGTAGCTGCTCCTTTGCCGCAGAAACCCAGTGTTCTGCTGCTCAATATAGGACTATATATATATAGTATCTTCACTACAAGGGACATCAGCTACAAAGGATTTCTCTTTCACCCTCTCTCCTCTCCTTTGCCCTGCCCCTTCCCCCTTCCCAGCCCCTCTGGCACCCCTCTGCTCCCTGCAGCCCTTCCTGCCACATCTAGTGCCCCTCTGCTCTAACCCACCCCCAATCCAAGCGCCATTTACCCTATGCTCACCCCTAATGATGGTAGATTAGGATAGATGAGGGTATGTCAAGTGAGGAGAACACATGTGAGGGGAGGAAAAGATGTAAAGAAAGGTGATGGATCTGAGAAGGGGGGATGGGGGAGAAAAGGAGGAGGAGAGAGAGAGAGAGAGAGAAAGGGGTGTAAAGAAAGGTTTTTTGTCCATTTGTTTTTAATGAGGGGTGCATACGCTTGCCCTTATATATACACTATTATAGTACTTTGTGTTGAGCAGCTCATTTTTAAAACTCGGGATTATAGAGATGCCAGTATAGCTAATAGGGTTATCACAAAAACAAATTCATCAAGTCCAGTATAAGGGAAAACCTTTGTTTTGTCAAAAAGCATTGATTATCTATATTTTAAAATGTATAGGTGAGCAATTAAGAAGCCGCCCCGCAATTTTTGATACACTCTCTCAGATAGATTTTACTCAGCAAATATACAAATGGAGCAAGCTTGTATTGGATATTTTTAAATGTCTAAATCTTGATTAACATTGGTTATACTAGTTGATAAACAAAAAAGTAACAAGATCCTAAACAATACAGATATTTTACTAATATGCCATGGATAGTAGCCAGTAGCCACACATATAAAACCAATTTTTCACTTATCCATAACAAATAATTGCCAGATGTGCTACAAAATACTGTCAGATTAAAATGTTATTTACTATTGTGGGCATGTATAAATCATTTTCTACACTATTTTTCAACGTGTCTTTTCAGAGAAAAATGCATTGATGTTTTGTAAAATCTGCAACAATGCGATTCATGGATATCACTACAGTACATTCCTAATTTAAGTATGTAAAAACATATTTTATGGATCACTTAAATTTTAAGCATCACCATCACCATTTTTAGTGAAACAAAATTATTTTATTAAAACATACAGTTATACATATGTACATTTTACTCAACCAAATAAGGTTATGATATCATGTAGTAGACTAAAGTTCATAGAGTAACATAAGCTTTGAAGACCTTAGAGGTACTTTCTTCAGATATATTATAGAAGGTTCTTCAATCCATAAATGATGGTACACTAAAAGTTGTCATAAACTCATTTGGTCAATAAAAATGTAAAGTAGGTAGTTGTAATAAATATGTGACATCTCCCCTTTAACTGATCCATATAGTATGTTTTTGAACACTAAAATTAGAAACACTCTATAGTGAGGCTGGTCTTCTAAAGGTTATCACAGATTTATTTTGATCATCCTCTCTAGGATTAATAGGAGAATATGAATTGTTGTGTTACTTTTTGTTTGTTAAACAGAATAATTGTTTTGGGAATATATGTTTTAGGGACTATCGTACCTTAAGAAGCCAAGATCTGTGGTATAAAAGTTATAGAACGTGCATATACATTAATTCATGTTCTGCTGTTATCCTCCTTTCTATCCTCACTACCCTTCCACCAAATGGAGGAACGTTTGTCCATATCTTGTGAACAGTAAGTTGGCTGCCCCCGCAGTATATGCATGTTTTTTATAATGTAAACATGTAGACACAAATAAATACACACATATATCCTTCTAAATGCCTTACACTGTTATAGACACACTACTTAGTAATCAATAGGTCAAAACATATATACAAAGGCTTGTTAAAGCCCTGTCCAATAGCCATGTTTCCACAGCATCTAAAACGAAAAGTTTCCCCTTTATCGATCTGAAGTGTTTTGTATGTTATATAGAGAAACTTAAAGGCGAGAAAAGATAGCGGTTGACAAAATAAAGGTGAATACAAAATGATTTCTGTATACCAGCTACCTTGTTACAGGCTCTACTTCTAAAATCATCAATGAAGTTAACATGACAGAATTTGTTTTGATTTTTCCATAACCATTTAATGGCAGTTATTTACCTACAGCTGTTATATTCGAATCTAGTATTTAGGAATCTGATACATCAACATAAAGCTGGCATATTTACCCCGCACTAATTAACTATTTACACTTATTTGATTCATATACGACTAGGAACTGTTGCTAAATTGATATATATACAAAATATAAAATTAAATAAAAATGCCAGTTACTCTAATCATTAGAAATATTAAAGCAAATCGTTTTATACAAAATGTCAACATATTAGTATAATAGCTGTTAGTATTGCTGGCATATTATCTTGACAGGGCCTGGCAATCGATGCACTGAAGGCTCTTAATGTATCTTGGCAATAATTATACACATAGTTCTAAAAATAATTCTGTTTAAGAATATGGTCTTGTAAAATTGCAAGCCAAAATCAGTCTACAGCTGTTTTGAGTTACAGAAAACAGAATATAACTTTTCTACAGCTGGACAAGAGATCTGCTTTGCCTATTTATAAATATAAAACATGTCATGTGCCTGGTACTATTAAGCCTTGGTACTTATTACTGGCTCCACTTTGCTTAGGGTCTAGTTTTTTAAAATGAACCTTATGTCCAACCAAGAAATTATATTATAAAGATCTCTCAGATTGCCTATAGATGGACCTATTGAAATAGGAGAAAAGTTGATTGGACTACTAGAAGACATCGTCAGAATTGAAACCTTTGGAGGACCAGGAAGTCTACATTTCAAATATTAGGGGTGTCAGTTATATCTGTGTTTTCTTTTGTTTTATATAAATTAATATACCTGGGTTAATCCAAATACCAGTAATTAAAAAAACAACTAAAGCTGGATTTATTACAATATAAAAGTGTTTTATTCATCCAGTGGTAAAACAAAATAAATGTTAGGTTTAAGTTTCTAAACGTTGCAGAATAATCACATCTTTTGATTTCCATAACACCATTTTATATCCTGGCTTGCAGGGCTGCATTAATATGACACATTTCTGCTACACCCTCAACAAAACATTAGGCTGAGGTTCTGTCTGGAAGCATTTCCAACTCAAGAGAGTCAATAGGTCATTTCATAACAAACACATCTTCATAGATCTTGGCATGCCACACACCTCTCATGTACATTACCAAAGTGCATATACTAGATATGATGTGCATGTTAATTGGGAATAAGATTTCTTTGTCCTTTATCATTTAAAACACATGGGCCATAAGAGTCAGTAATGCTGTGATGATGATTACTGATGTCAAGGGTCTTCTCTAGCACTGTTTTTTATTAAAACAATTACAAATATGTATATAATATCTTAAGGCAGGATGAATGGTATCAATCAAACCCTTCTTCATAAAAATGTTCATTTCCACATCTTGTGAGTGGTATTTCATCATCTTTTCAAGTTTCTTATTTTTTTTAGCATTCCCCAGAAAATAGTTCTACTACTAAAAAATCATATGGAAGGGTTTTATTCACTAAATAAGCTTGCAGGAACTCCTCGTGGAGTTTCAATGATCATGAGAATGGTGAGGAATCTGCCGAGAACTACACAGGAGGATCTTGTCAATGATCTCAAGGCAGCTGGGACCATGGTAACACACTATGCCATGAATTACTGAAATCCTTCAGCCCCTACAAGACCCCCCCCCCGCTAAAGAAAGCACATGTACAGGCCTGTCTGAAGTTTGCCACTGAACATCTGAATAGGAGAACTGGGTGAAAGTGTTGTGGACAGGACTTCACCGCATCAAAGGGACGATGGATGGGGCCATGTACCATCAAATCTTGGGTGAGAACCTCCTTCTGATAACTGATACCCATCCTAAGGGTTGCACGTAGGTCTGCTTAGTAGTTTGGTCATCAAGCAATACCTTGTTAAACTCGGAAAGAGAATGTTTTGAGCTCATTGTCATCGTTTTCTTTTATGCACAGGTAGTAGGAAAAGTCAGGGGATATTAATGATATCAGTATTAAATATGGAGGTCTGCCCGTAAATTTTGATTACTAAAGTAATGTATGAGGTGAACTGGCAAAGTGTAGGTCAAAAAAGCTGAGTGCTGTCACACACATAACCCCAAATTTATGTGGAGTTCTATTACTGAATACATAAATAAAAATAAGTCAGTGATGTGATAACAAATCAATTGCAGATGCCTTGTAATCAGGGCCGGCCCTACAATGGAGCCAAGTGGGGCAATTGCCCCAGGTGGCACTTTTGAAGTGCCGTCTGGGGCAAGCACTTTTTTTTTTTTTGAAGTGGAGGAGAGAGAGGGGCGCCAAGTGGTTTTCGCTTACCCGCTCGGCGTCCCTCTCTCTCCTCTGCGAGCCCTCTAGCTCGGTCTCGGTGCCGGCTTGTAATGCTGAGTGCCGGAAGTGACGTCAGCGTGGCAGAACAGGGAGACTTACCGGACTGTTTAAAGGTAAGTACAAGGGGGGGATAGGGTAGATAATAGGGAGGGAGGGTAGATAATGGCGTCGGCGAAGTTTAAAATGCCGCCCCCCGGCATCGGCAGGGGGGGCGGCATTTTAAACTTCGCCCCAGGCGGCATTAAGTCTTGGGCCGGCCCTGCTTGTAATAGTTACCGAAGCCATTGGCAGGAGATAGCATTAGTGCTATCAAAGTGCCCACTTATTTACCAAGAAGCCTCCGGGGTCCTCTTAAGACATAGAGTTCCCTGTCCCTACAGAGGTCTACACTAGGCCTCTGGTCACATTGAACAATACACAATGTATAAACCTGTTGGGATTTTGTTCAATAAATACTTTTATTTAATATCTATAGTTCAGAGTACAGAATAAACTGTAAGAGCAATATAAAATACATTAGCTTGAAGCTCAGTGGTTAAGATTAAGTTCATATATAATCTATTGTGGTATTTGAATACCAAGCATGTATGCAACTTTAAAATTCCTCAAATGAAGTTAACTGTGAAATCAAAACCCATCCATGCATTGACAAAGTTGAGTGAAAATGTCAACATCTGTGCACTCCTTAAAGGCAAGCCAACTTTCAGCATGCACTAAACATAGAAGATTGAGTTCCTAGATAACAACTCTGAATGATATGTAACAAAGAAATACAAAGGTCGAGAATGTGTTCATGCAACAGCAAAAAGATATTTCCACAGATCATCGAAAGGCAAAGACAAGAGAGGCATTTTATAATAAACAGAAATTGTCTTTTGATAAATGAGATGAAGAAGCAAATCAAAGGAAATAATAATGAGAAATAATGCAAAAGTATTGAAAACCATAGCTGTTTACAGCAAACTTGCAGAATACATTTCCCTAAGTGTTCCTAATCAAAGAGTCTTGCCATTTTGCTTTACTATTATTGTAGTTATTGTATCATCTGTTCAAAATGTATCTTGTATGTTACAATCTTAGCAATTAACTGTACCACACAATTATCAACAGCACACAAAAAAATACAAACTAGGGGAGTGCACATCAAAAAAATCATAAAATGCCAATACACATTCAGATTCCCGGTTTGCTAGAATAATAATGATCATTGTACCAAGCACACAAAATAAAGCAAGAATTCAGCGCATACCCAGAGAATACCATTCAAAATACACCAATCTAAGTGAAAAGTATTGGGGATTTCTTCACGCTTTATGGCCATATATTGCTTAGTCCTCCACTACGTCTGGGTATCCCAAGTTTGGTGAGTCCTATGGAACTTTTAATGGATATATTGCTTACCAAGAAGCTGAATCAATGGGACGCACTGCTTTTTAACCTAAACAAGACTTAAGCAATTTAAAGCCTTCTTTGGACAACATTAATGAGACACCTGTGTGGTAGGAGGGGCAGCACAGGTGCCACACAGATGCCTCATTAATGGTGTCCATCTTCCTACAACTTCATCTGATGTCACAACTGCTTTGGTTTATGTGCTTGGTGGATTGATGTCTCCAATGGCCAATGCAAGTTTGGCTCAGATATGAAACACTCAGTATGTACCGTATTTGCTCGATTATAAGACGACCCTGATTATAAGACGACCCCCCAAAATCTGAATATTAACTTAGGAAAAAAAGAAAAAGCCTGAATATAAGACGACCCCAAAGGAAAAAAGTTTTACCAGTAAATGTTAATTCATGTAAACTATTTTTTTTTAATAAAAGCTATGATTGAGAAAAATATTTTTTTTGTTTTTATTTCCTTGTATTTTCCAACCTGCCCCCCAGTTACGCACATCTGCCCCCAGGCTTGCCACACCAATATGGCACTGTGGCCCATGATATGCCTTTTAACCCTCTATATGCCACTGTGCCCCATGGTATGCCTTTTGACCCCCTATGTGCCACTCTGCCTCCAGAGATGCCTTATACCCCTATATCCCATTCTGGCATTTAGGGGGTTAAAATGCATATTATGGGGCAGAGTGGCATATAGGGAGGTATAAGGCATTCCAGGAGGCAGAGTGGCATTAAGGGAGTTAAAAGGCATTGTATAGAGCACTCTGCCTCCAGAAATGCCTTATACCCCTATATGCCACTCTGGCATTTAGGGGGTTAAAAGGCATATACTGGGGCAGAGTGGCATATAGGGAGGTATAAGGCATTTCAGGAGGCAGAGTGCTCTATTAAATGCCCCCTTAACGCCACTCAAGAAATGCCCTATGCCCCCATTTAACACACACACACACACACACACCCTATACCCCCATTTAACTAACACACACACACACTCTCTCTCTCTCCCCCCTCTCTCACTCCCTTCCCCCTCTCTCACCCCTCTCTCCCCTCTCAGCCCTCTCTTACCGGTGCTTCCAGCCGGGGCAGCGGGTTGACGTCGCCATTCGCTGTTGCCTGGAGTTGGCAGCGGGGGTTTGTATGTGTCCGTCGCGTATGCTTTCCCCGGCTGTCAGAGATCAGAGTTCCTGATCTCTGACAATCGGGGAAGGTCTACGCGACGGACGCAGACAACCCCCGCTGCTAGCCACACCTCCTTCCGGCTGCAGCGGACGTTGTCTACGCGGATCGCATAGACGTCAACCCGCTGCCCCGGCAATACAGCAGGAAGCACCGGTAAGTGTGTGTATGATGGGTATAAAAAATAAAAAATAGTCTGGACTGCGGCCGCTGCCGGACGTTCTCTTGTAAATTTCTCCGTTCTTTACCAAATTTGCTTTCTCTCTATCGAGAGACACATGCTTAGGGAAAATCTGAGTGTCTCAGCAATCCCCAACTTCATGGGGGTGAGACAGGAGGATCCAGGTCCCCTGCAGCGGTGCGGGGGATCTGGATCTTAGTCTCCTAATCAGACCTCTATTTGAGGTCTGATTAGAAGACGACCCCGATTAGAAGACATCTTATAATCGAGCAAATACGGTACTTAGATGTCTTGTTGTCTGCATGCTGTGCAGCCCTGCTACCTTCAGTTTGTTGACCAGTTGCTAAACTGGCTTGTTCCACTGACCTTGCTGCTTATTTTGGTTCAAAATCCGTATGGTTCCTGACTACACTTGTGGATTCTGTGCTTCATTGCCAACAGATCATCTGGTTTGACTTCAGCCTGCTTCTGACTTTCAGATTTAAATCCTGATTCTGTTTATCTACCATCTGATTTCCCAGTTTGACCTTAGCTTTCCTGTGACCTGTCTTGTCTTATCTTGATATACCTGCTTCTGAGTTCCACTAATCTAGCCAACAGTGACCCTTGTGTCCTAAATGTATTTAAAAAAATAATGGGGGTCTGCCTGCTTGGAGCATCTATTTGGCCAAGGACAGGCCCCATGTCCACCATCTGCTATCAGCAAACACCTTTTGGATCAGTAATGCAAACATGACGAGTCACTCTTGTGTATAATATAAATAGTTTAACCACCAAGACGTTGTTCTCATAGTCATTTCAGACACTATTAATGCTTAGAGGGAAATAAATCAACTTTGATCTTCCAGATATTTGTCCAGTAATTATTTCAAGATGTGATTTTATTCCTAATGGTGTACTCTGATTCCAAAAAAAATATTTTATTGTACAGTAAGTCCTCACTTATCTTTGTTTCCTTCAACATTATTTCACTATAACATCGATACCCACTCAGTCAGTGTCTCCTTATCTTTTCTGCTGACCACTACTGTGTCCCTGTCTCCTTTCCCAGAGCATCCTCTTGCATCCTGTAAATCAGGCCTCCCAGCGCACTTTCCACAAGAGGGTGGAGCTTCAGGGACCACCTCCTTTATCACCATTGGTGATCGTATGCACAATGGGCATGGCTTGTGGTGTCATGTGTGATGTCACACCTATAGCCCTATAAAGCCCCTGAAACTCTAATGCCGATGCTCAGATATTCTGACTTCCCTAGTGCCTGTCAGTGTGCTTCTGCTGAGCTCCCTGCATTACCCCTTCTCTGAGCCTCCTGGTTATCTGATCCTTTGTCAGTCTGACCTACCTTTTCCTGCTGCCTGCCCTTGTCATTCTTGACTGTATATGACTAACCCTTTGCCTGCCGCCTGCTTTTGTGACCCAATTAATCCTTTGGGTGTTGTGTGCTTCCCTGCATTTTGGGCTTCTATTCCTAGGAAGTACTTACAGTACTTACACTACAGTATGTGTGTTTACGGAGGAAGAAGTTTTCAAAGTAAAAACAGACATAGCCATGGGACCTGATGGGATACACCTAAAGTTATTAAAAGAGACTTAGTGTGTTTTGGCTAAACTGTTAGCAGACTAAATTAACCAACCACTGTTGACAGGAATAGTTCTAGAAGATTGAAAGTTGGCAGTTGCAGTACCACTTTACAAAATGGGTAGCAGGGAAGTCTTATGTCAGTAGTTAGGAAAATAATGGAAACCATACTAATGGAAAGGGTTTTTAAATATCCGGATGTAAATGGTTTGCAAGATCAGAGACAGCACAGGTTTACGGTCATACTAACTTAATTAATGTTTTTGACTGTGTAACTAAAATAGACTAAGGTGGAGCCGTAAGTGTAGCAATTAAAATAATTGTGGTCTTTGGGCATAGATGGTAAAATAGTTGAATGCATAAGGCAATAGTTGAGGGATAGGAGACGGACGGCTGTAGTTAATGGTGTATATTCAAAATTACTAGTAGGGTACCTCAGGGACTTCAATACTTTGACTTATACTTTTTCATATTTTTATTGGCAATATTACAATGGGTCTTCAATGTGAGCTATAGTATGTAGTTTGCAGATGATACCAAGGTCTGCAACAGGGTAAACATTGGTGGTGGAAAAAGTAAAATGGCTAATTATTTAAGTCAACCAGTAGGATGGACAAGAGTGTGCCAGCTTCAGTTTAATATTGAGACTTTTAAAATGCACTTGGGATGTAAAAAGCTAACAATTTTTGTTCGTTTTGATGGTGATTTACATAATGAGATTGGGTGTTGCTTTCTTTGGGAGTGACGGCAGGGCTTTTCGCTCTTGCAGGGAAAGTAGACGTACATGTTGACCCCTTATTTTAGGTTCACTGCTCAGTAGATTAATTTAATACATTTATTTACATGATAAAACATGGGTTTTTGATGTCTACTAAAATATTTTGAACTTCTGTAATGGTTGGGCTTGAATGTTTGCAGTTAAAAAAAAATATTCTAATAATTTAGAAGAACGATGAATCATGCCAGATTATGTCCACAGCAGGCCCGGACTGGCCATCGGGCACACCGGGCATTTTCCCGGTGGGCCGGGCGGCCCAGGGCCGGATTGACGTAGGGGATGATGGAGCTGCAGCTCCAGGCACCTACCTTAAAATAGGCTCAGTCAGGACCGGACTGACTGGGCCTAGGCGGCCGCATTAACGCAGGGCATAAGGGGCACCTGCCCCTTAAGCCCGCAGCAACTGCGACTGTGTCCGCCTCTCTAGGAGGCCGGGCAGCCCCCACCAGGGCCGGCCTTAGGGGTGCGCGGCCGCACAGGGCTTAAATTAAAACATCGGGGGTTTTTTTTTTGTTTACTTTATTTAACATCCTTCATGTTAAATAAAGTTTGTTTAACTTTATTTAACATGGAGCATGTTAAATAAAGTTTTTTAAAAAAACCCTGATGTTTTAATTTAAGCCCTGTGCGGCCGCGCACCCCTAAGGCCGGCCCTGGTGGGGGCTGCCCGGCCTCCTAGAGTGGCGGACCCGGTCACAGTTGCTACTTACTCCGGCAACAAGGTAAGTAGGGTAAGGGAGGGGGGTGCAGTGAGAGGGGGGGAGAGGGGTTAGATAGAAAGAGGTAGATAGAGGGGATAGATAGTGAGAGGGGGTACATAGTGATAAGGGGGAACATAGAAGGGGCAGATAAAAAGGGGATGGGGAGAGGGGGTAGTGTGAATGGGTACAAAAATGAATGAATGAATAAATGTGTGGATGAATTGTGTGAATGCGTATGAGAATAAATGAATTCATGTGTGGATAAATTGCTTGAATGATTTGTGAGACTGCATTCATGAATATGTGTTATTGATTTGTGTGAATGAGTGAGTAAGTGTTTGTGTCTATCATGAATGTTTAAGTGATTTGGGGAAATGCAAAGATGGTACATGAAGGGTGGGCTTTACAAATAAATAAATAAATAAAAATGGGCTGCTCAGTCTTAAATGCCCGGGCCTATTTTTTGTCCCAGTCCGGGCCTGGTCCACAGAGATGTGGATGAAGATAGAAGAGATAAGATAAAATACAGAACATAAAACAGAGAAGATGAAGAACAAGAAGATGCCGAAGTAGAAGCAAGAGCGGAAGTGGTCGGCAGAGAAGGTAGGGAAACATTTAGAGAATTTGAGAGAGCGTGAACTAAAATGAGAGTGTGAGAATTTCCGAATTTCAGACAAAAAGTCTGAGCTTTTTGCTTCATTTTTGTAAGAATCTGAATACACAAGTCTAATATTCATCAAGAAATTATTAAAACGAGTAGTAAGATGGGTACTGAGACTGATTTAAGGGATTTATAATACAAATTTGAATATCTATCAGGCGCAGGAGACTAATGAGGTTTGAGAGATTTTATAACTTTCTTTTTTCCCCTACATTTTTTGTTTTTGCCTTGTAGAAATTGTAGAAATGGTCTGATTATGCAAAAAATATTGTATCTCTACAGAATTATGTTGATAGACAGAGGGATCTTTTCCTAGATTATATAAATGTTTGTTATATTTAGCAAAAGTACCTGCAATATATTTTGGGTTATAAACCCTTTGCTTTTTATGAAAGAAATATGAGATTTGTGAGTTGTCTGTCTCAACTTTATGACCCCTTTCATAATATTTGTGTTTTAAACATCTTAAAGCTAATTCAATTTAATGCTTATGTAAATAAGCTAGATTGGCTTGTATTTTTCTAATTTCTTTTAACGATGCCTTAGATGGCTGACTTTGATTCTTCAATTTAAGCACGAATAATTGAGATTCCAATAAGGCTTGTTTTTCATTTTGTAATCTAGTAATCCTAGCAGCATGTCGAATAAATATATAACTGCTTTATGAGCAAACAGTAATCAATGGAGTTTTCTGTAAACTAAGTTTATAAATGTTTAAGGAATGTTTCTCGTTCATGAGGTTTAGCTAGTTTAAACTGAAAATATTCTGAATAGTTACTGCACAAAGGACACTTTAACTGATGTTTGATCCTCATTTTAGGAAAATGATTGGGACTATAATTTCACATTGATTTGCAAGGGTTAAAGTGTAGCATGTTGTGGTTTCACCCTTCTTTTTGTGTATTAAGAATGACTCACTGTCTAGTCTACGTTTAAATGTTACTTCCCTAATCCCTTATCTCTGTTGTATATTTGCGATGGTTGTCTAGGTAAGGGGATTAGTCTAGTGCCATTGTTGTCTGTTTAATTCCTTCTCATTGTGTTACGTGATTTTTGTTTATCTGTTCCTGTTTCTTGTAGTGTGTCAACTCTCCTTCCCCTGGTAAAGTGGCAAGTGTGTTCTCTTGCATCTGAACTGGTGTGTTGTGTCTGGTGGTACAATTCTTTTTTCCCAGAGAAGCACTTTTACACTAAGAGGAGTAATGGCTACCCATCTTGTAGCTTGTTTTCACTACCAGTAAGGTGGTAACAATGGCCAGGAGCAACAAGGTCACCCTGGTTCCCTTTACAAGACACCATGTTAGTGACAGCTTAAATAATAACTTTTTTGTTAATTTGTTTAAATAGTGACAACCATTTATGCATATATACGCATACCTGGGAACTTCTGGGCTCCAGCTACCCTTGCGGGACGAGGCCAGGACTGCACACTGACGTCAGAGGGCGGTCCTGCTGACGTCGGTGGGCGGTCCTGCTGACGTCGGTGGGCGGTCCCGCTGATGTCGGTGGGAGGTCCCGCTGACATCGGTGGGCAGTCCCAATGACGTCGCTGGTCCCACTGACATCGGCGGCGGTCCCACTGACGCCAGGGGCATTCCTGCTAAGGCAGGGGGAAACACCCCCTTTTAAAGGAAAAATGCGCGGGGAGCGGGGCGTGTCAAGACCCCGTGACCTGGATGATTCGGGTCTTGACCTGGAGAACCGGAGGAGCAGTGCTCACCTGGCAATCTCCTGGTCAAACCCAGATAGTTCCCAGATATGTATATACAGTATTACAAAAGCATTTAACAAGGTAAACATATGTGAGGTCAAAATTATCCTCCATCCAGCATATAAACCACTCATGTGTATTATAGATATGATTGTTTTAGTAACGCTATAAATCCCAGTATCTTTGTCATAATACAGAGTTCTATGTATTTAATAATTATCAAACACTGCCCCCTACTGTTGCATACATATATATGTACACATATGTGGATATATATACTACTTACTTTTAGTCATATACTTTTAATTGATAAAAAAAAATGTCTCTATCCTACAGATGTGAATATGTATGCCAGATAATTGTTAAAACCTGTGCCTAGTTATGTATATTGTTATGGATATATGCAAATAGAAATTGTAATAGTCATGAAAATGAAATTCCAAAGAGAAGAATATCCCCTACTTAAAAAAATGATTAGCTATATATTGAGTAATACATATTAAACAGCATTCAATGGGACACTATATAAGAAAGTACACTATATGACCAAAAGTATGTGGACACCCATCCTGATTATTGAGTTTAGGTGTTTCAGCCACACCCATTGTGTGTATAAAATCAATCACATAGGCAGCCATCTCCACAGACAGACATTGGCCATAGAATTGGTCGTACCAAAGAGCTTAGTGATTTTAACTCCTTGATGACAATTGACATGCCAGGCACATCACAGAAAAACATCTAGTTGGCGAGAAGTCACATGCCTGGCATGTTATGACTTTCTTCAACCGAACGGTGCTGCTCTAATGCCTCGATTTCGAGGCATTCAGAAACACGAGATCTGCAGCAAAGTCTGCTATATAAAATATAGCGACAGATGCCTGATTTGAAAGAGCTTATTTAAAAGCTTAAACAGTGTTGCTGTAATGCCTCGATAGAGAAAACAGACTCCAGGACCCACTGTGACCACTCAGAGAGCACCACTGCAAGAAATTTTGCCTCTCGCAAGATGGTGGTGCCGTTCTAAAAACTAAAAAAGATCTCAAGAGGGTCTCTCCAGACTGCATCCAACCATGCCAACAAATCTAAAGGAAGCCCTTCTTGTCCTGATGAAACAATATATAACTTGTGTGGGTACAGTAAATGAGAACAAAGACAATTACAGCTAAACACAAGCATTGCAAAAATTTAAAAACAGCCATTGTCACACAGGGGTTAAACATGGCAATGTCATGGGATGCAACCTTTGCCACAAGTCAGTTCATAAAATTTCTGTCCTGTTAGATCCGCCATGTCCACTTTATGTACTATTATTGTGAAGCATCTAGGAGTGACAAAGAGGTAGACCAATCACGCTCATAGAATGGCAATCACACCCAGGAATCTTTTTATGGCGTGCTGGGAAGACTCTTTTATATGTTCAAATCACAAGCTTGCTACTTTCATTATATAGACAAGATTTTATTAATTTGTCAAGGTTTATCTAATGTCTTGGAATAATTGTGGTAACACCAATGATTGGGGCCTTTTTAAAAGTGAATGTAAAGACAAAATACATTTTTGGACCTCATGGTCTACATACATGATAATATAATAATATGAAGCCACTAAAATGAGGCCAGACCCCCACAAATCGGACAAAAATGAAGCAAAAAGCACTGAAGTTTCTTCAGAAATTCAGAGTACACTCTCAGTCACATTCTAATTTTCGTTCACTCCATCTATCATGCTCTCTTAATGTTTCTCTACCTTTTCTGCTAAACACTTCCACTCCTACATCTTCTTCTTCATCTTCTATCTCCTCCCTTGTCTTTTCTCTTTAATCTTCAATCTGCTATCTTCAATCTTGTATCTGTCCCTGGACTTAATGGTGGCCAAAGTGACATCACCAGAAGAGCCACCATATTGCAGAAGTTGTTATTGTTATCTTTTATATATATATATATAGCGCCAACAATTTACGCAGCATTTTGGTGGAAGTTTGCACTGGTTATGTCCACAGAGATGCAGATGAAGATAAAAGATAAAGAAAAGCAGATAGAAAAGAGAAGATGAAGAACATGATGATATGGGAGTGGAAGCAGAAGTGGTCGACAGAGAAGGTAGAGAAACATTTAGTGAGCATGAGAGAGAGTAAACAAGAAAATTCTGTGCTTTTTGCTTCATTTTCCTCTGCTTCATGAGGGGTCTTGTTTTCATGGCTTCGTACAAATCGCCAAATTTGCCAAAATTCGGTAAATTTACAATTTGTACCAATCCAAATGCACAAGTCTAGCAACAACCAGTCAAACAGTGCAAATGACATTACCATGTAGTTAGGCACAAAAAACACTAGGTGGCTCTGTGGCTCTGGTCTTGAAATGTAGCACATTTCATAATCACATATGAAGAGACAGGTGTAAGAAAATGTAATATAACAAGTGGAAGAGAAAGGTTATCTATTTGTTGGAATTAAATATACATTTTATTTCAAGGCTAGTTTTATTGCATATTGTCAGTACTATTTTTATTTCTTTAATTCTCACTATAAGAAATGCCAATATAATCAAGGAGCTGTTTTTTTTAAAAATTGGAATTAAGTTTCTGCACAACTATAAGGGGGGACACATCCATGCTCACACACACAATTACACATCCATGCTTACACACACACATCCATGCTCACATACACACACAATTACACATCTATGCTGTCATACATACATAAATGCAAACATATACATACATTTTTTGTAACGCCACTGAGTAGAGAGGCAGTGGTGTGTGGGTGTGTGTATATGTGTATGTATGTGTACTTCACTGTTGAGTTAGAATCAGTATTATGTAGGTGTTAGAGTCAATGTGTGTATTTGTTATATCATTTACTACACATACTGTATATACACACACTAACACTATATATATATGTGAATGGGTGTGCATTAGTATATGTTGTTGGATAGTTTGTGCATGTATATAAGAGTGTGGCGTTAGCGTGTGTGTGGTTATGGTGCTGTGTGTGTTACTGGATCTCATTAGTAATGATTGTGTATAATCACATGTAGTGTTAGAGAGAGTGTATGTGGTTAGCATGGCTGTGTGTAGGTGTCAGTGTGGGGTTTGATTACTACACCTTCATATATTTTCAAGGTTAAGATATATATATTTGATTACCACAATCACTATTTTTTGATTATGTGTATGTATTTTTGTGATAAGAGAATGCAAAGATTCACAGTGCAGCTGGTGGAAGGTTAAACCCCTGATATTTTATTTATTTAATAAATGTTTATATTTTATTCCAGGTATGAAGCTGCTTCTGTCTGAGCTAAACTCTTCTGTGGTTCATATACGATTCTCTTGATTTTTGTTCACATGTACTGGAGTTGAATTGTCATGCTTTAGCTTTGTCTGGTCAGTGTTGTTGACAATACTTCTTTAATTTCAGGATTTTGACTGCATTTGTGTATATATATATATATATATATATATATATATATATATATATATATATATATAGTTTTATACCTATATAACATCAGCTGCCTTTTAGTGCAGATGCTTTTGACTTCTACATGGTTAAATGATTATATTTTATAATTCTCATCAACTGACAGTTATTGACAGTGTTCTTTGTTACATGAGTCATTCAGAAAATAATTGCTGGCCTGGGCATATAAGCACCAAGAAAAAATAAATAAAAACAGAACAAAATACAGTAATAAAATTACAGAAGCAAGAATCTTAATATTTCTGTCTTACATAAAACCTTAATTGCATTGACTATTTTCTTTTCTCGAAGGCTAATAATCTGAGATGTAAAACAATATTCAAAAGGAATACACAAAACAGAAATAGTGCAGGGATGATACAGTTAAAACCCCCAAAATATACCTACAGAAAGTAAAGTGAGTCTCATGGCCCCTTGCATAATTCACATGCAGTGTAATTTCTGTGTGACCAGTTGCAAAAGATCAGACCTGTTTAATTCTATTCTCTTAACACTATGGTTATCATTGCCAGGGCCATTCTTAGTGTCAGACAACTGAGGCAGCCAGAGGCGTAACTAGAAACCACAGGGCCCTGATTTGAAAAGTTTCCTGGGGTCCTTCAACTTCAACAGCTAGCCTGTGCCATCATTGCCCCCACATAACTGGTCTGTGGTTTCTTTGCCCCTTGTTCCCCTTCTAACATACAGCATATGTAAACACACTTACACAAATTACACACACTTAATCATACTCACTAATACACATTCCATCCCACCCCACTTACACATCCATGCTCACAAACACACACAAATATACAAGCATGCTTACACACACACGTACACATTCATGCTCACACACACACACACACACGTACACATTCATGCTCACACACACACACACACGTACACATCCATGCTCACACACACAAGTACACATCCATGCTCAAACACACACAAATACACATCCATGCTCAAGCACACACAAGTACACATCCATGCTCACACACAAGTACACATGCATGCTCAAGCACACACAAGTACACATACATATTTACAAACACATTTACATATTTGTTTAACAAATTTTACAATCCTGAACTGGAGGTAAAGTCTTATTTATATGGTGTGATTGATGGTTCCAACAGCCTGTGCGTTTTTTGTTTTGTTTACTCTGGCCAATCTGCATTTACAAACTTGATGATGCAATTGTAACTCATCAATAGCAGCCAGAAACAGCTGAGAGATTACCACAATGTCAATCAGTGTCAGCCTGGCTCTAAGATTGTCTACTTATTTCCCATACTGATACAAGTAATGTACTACTAGTGCAGAAAAAGGACTAAAATCAAATCATCACTAGTTTAGTTTGTTTATGCTCTTATTGGAGATTGCCTTGGATATACCTTAAATCCTGGTCTGGAGGCTAGGGATGGATTGTAAAGGCTGCTCAGATTTGCAGCCAGACAGTTTATTTTATTGTCCTACTGGCAATGTAGCAGTTCACTATATTTTTTATTTTTGTATTTAATAATAACTGTACATGCACTGGGGATTGTAACATTATGATTTTACAGTATATACTTTGAAATGCGTCAGTTAATATAAGATCATAATAGAAACAATTTGTGTGTTTGCTGCCTCAGTCCCAGGAAATATAAAGAAAACTAATATCAAACTCATTACCTGTGGCATTTAATATTTTCACAAAAAAAGAAAAAACAGACTTTACTGTGAAAACCCCATTGAGTTTAGTATTCCACAATGAAAACCGATTAATGTGTGAAAACCAAGGAGTAATTTATCAGCCGTGCATGTGATAACTGATACCAGATTATGTGAGAGTTGAAAAACAGTTTCTCATATTGACATTTGCTCATTTTCTAACTGAAAATTTACCCCTGTAACACTTTTTGGCCCAGGGAAACAATCACAGAAAATATTTTTTGTCCCAGGGAAATTCCCTGCTTTTGTGAAAGGTATGCGTTATGCTGTGTGTCTCCTTGTGCTGTTGCAATGCATGTAGTGGTTGAGGAGACTGGTGGTTTCCTCCAGCTTCCAGAGTCAATAATGCTCCTGCAAAACACTGGCTCACTTAAATGAGCATTGCATCTGAGGCATTGGTTTTAGTGATAAAATATCATTTAATAGTGCGTTTAAAAGATACTTGTTTGAAATTAAATATGTGTCCCGTATCCAGCATGAATTACTCACTATAAGAAAAGATTAACAGACATAATGCACAAATGCCTCCACCGTGAATTGACACAGAATAAATAAAAGGTTATTTGTCACCAGAAACACCTTTCGTACTTTTAGTTAAATTAAACCTAATTTGCTTTTCTGCTATAAACGATCTCTATGATATGTTTACATATTTGTCATTATTTTATTTATGCATATTACTTGACATAATCCAAGTTTTTCATGATAAATTGGGTGGCAAACTTTATGTGCCCTGATTTCCCAATATCGTTCTTCTTTTTTTTTTGCTGTGTCTATTATATAAATTAGTCTTCTTGTGTTGTTGCGGAATCTTCTACCACATATGAAGTCAATTTAATATGGAAGGAAGGTTCTCTTCCAACCTATCTGTTAAGGATCTCTTCTCTATTCAAGCATTACCTTACAATGCACATATATTTGTTTTTACCTTAAGGAGACATTCAGATGAATTTATTTAGCAAAATTGATTTTACATAACATAATTTCTACTAATGAATTTGACCACTAGATGTCATCAGATGAAATGTAGCCTTGTTTAACTCAAGAAATACCAATAACAAGAGTTATGGTGGGTAAAGGTAATGGAAAACCCTTCCACTTAAAATTAAGGGGGTAGTAGAAGCATTATTAAACACTCATCTACAGACACCAGACAAGCCAGAAGGCTTGTTTTTTTCATGGTGCTGCCACAACCACAAGGGATTCTGGGTAGGTGCATGCAAATAAGGTCAACAATGATCACCTTTTGCCTCTATATCCTCTTTATACAAGGAACCCTTGAAAGTAATAGCCCGCTGTACAAGACAGCCTTTAGACAAAACTCGGGTTAGAGGTGCAGTAGCCAGATCACCACCCATGGACAGCTGTTGCATCCTTATTAAACACTCATTCTGCTACCACCTTAATTTTAAGTGGAAGGATTTTCCATCACCTTTACCCACCATAACTTTTGTTATTGGTGTTTCTCATGCTTCCCCAAGCCTCAAGTAGTAAGCCAGTATCACAACCTCATGCTGACGAGTCCTGTTGAGGACAAAACAGCTGAGGACTGATTCAATTGTTTTAGTATTTTCCCATGTGTTGATTCCACTTGAGGTATAGGTGGTGTTTCAGGTAACCTCGTTATCTTGATCGTGAGCTGCACTGTGTTGTGTGTTTTTTTCGTGTAGAAGGGAATATCCAATCTGAGTGCCAATACACTGAATCTAGCACCACAGGACCAACAACGCTAGCTTCTGCTGATAGACAAGAGATCAAGCTGTTAACAGACATGGAAGGGGCATCATGTACTAGTGGAGTCAAGCACAGAATCTGGGTAACAAATCTTTGAAATGAGAGTGGATGTGGATTCCCGTGGCACTCTGGGTCTAAGAGTGTTTTTGTGTATCCTGACACTTACATTTAGTTGTGCCAATGCAACCATTAAACTATTTCAGCCTAGGAAAGTAAAAAAAGTCATGGTTACTTATTAAAGTTTTAAGTGTACTCAAATTGGTAGCTGAATTTTTTTTCTTATCGGTAAAGAAAAATTACATGCATGTTTTGAACATTATTGTTCATGCTTGTAATTTATACATAAAGAGGTAATCAAAATAGGGTTAGATTACTTGTTCTCAGGCAAAAATATGTCACCACATTCCGATCTTTTTTCTTGTAGTCTGTAGTGCATGATAACATTCACGAGAAAACTACATGTAAAAAATACAAAAAATATAAAAAGTATATTGTCTAGTAAAGATGTCTTTAATTTATTAATAATGTGTTTTACATGCACCTCAATTAATAGTTACATCTTCATTTGATAGCTATGGATTAGATTCATCCAAATCCAATATGAAAGTAAATTGAAAGTAATGACTTGAAGTAAGGAATTATAAATTCTGTAATGTTTAAAAGCACAAATAGGAGAGCTGATTAAGAGCTTTAACCCTAAGGACCAGGCTGTTTTTTATTTTAGTACCCTTTGTGATGAAGGCTGTTTTTAAAACTTTTGCTTCGGTGTCTGCATCAGAAGGAGTGCACCCTAATCCAGGGGTTTGTCTTTTTTTTTATTCCCCAGTCATGTTTTTATTTTCATATATTACCCAACCTGGCACCCGGGGTTTGTCAATCCTTGCCATAAACTGTGTGATATTGAGATTATCAGTTAGTATGAACCAAATCTAACCTGTTGTTATGTGCACAATGGTAGAGTCAGGAAGTGGCTCTTGCATTGTGTGCTTGATCTCCTTATGTAAAATAAGATAAAGCATACACTAACATGCATTTACATACTCCATATACATATACACACTAACATCTTATGCTCATAAACACTAGTACACTATAGTAACACACACTAACATTCTACCACATACTAGCACCATACACTAATACACACATTCTAATATTATATTCTGACATACTCATGCTAATGCCATACTTTAACATAAACAACATCATACATGCTAGCACCACACTCTTATACACGTGCACATACACACACACACACTGGCTAACACTATATATATATATATATATATATAAATATACACTTTAACACTATGGGCGCATACACACTGAATCTGGCACTACAATACAGTAGACATACTGACTCTGGTACTAGCCCAATACATATAGCACATACAAACTGATACTACAGTATAGACATACTCACAGACTGACTCCAGCACTATACATATAAACACTGACTGACTCTACAGTATAAACACACTGTCAGGGTCCATCCAGGCTGCGGAGCTGCATTTCTCTGATTTTTCCTGTATCGCTTTGCTGTAATCCATTCCTGGATTTCCATATGCTCTGTTCTGTGCTTCTGATTCCTTGATTCCAGTTCAGCTCTTTGCTTCAGCTATGTTTCCTTTATAAGGTGCACCCCACCCATTTGTTAAGTATGTCTCCGTCAGCAGTCTAAAGGTATGTCCTTCTTGGTTTTGTGTTTAGATTTAATGTTTAGTTTCAGTTTATTAATAATTCAGTAGGCAGGGTTTAGTGCTAGGACCCACCGAATATTGGAGTACTTTGGGGTAGTGGTCGGCTTAGCATACTATGGCCATATGATGTGATGAAATCTCCAATTGTTATCACATAGTCCTAGGCTAGTCCTGTATTTATGTTTGCCGGCCTCTTGTGCATGATCTGGTCCCCATGGTTAGCACATAAGGCACAAATTAGATATGGGCCTCTGCAGTGGTATGCAGTCTGCAGCCATACCCTGCAGATATGACTGTGGATCTGCCAGAGGGTGTGGGTGTCCGACACTGGCGCAAACCTTACAGCAGTTTGGGAAATAGCCACACTGTTTGGGTTATATAATATAATAGCTACTGTCTGATGACCCAAAGTTTATGCAAGAATGGAGCAACATATTAGATGAATGCTCTTTCAACCTTATGAGACTAATTGTAAAACAACAACAAAGTCAACAAGATTGAAAAGGAGATTTATGAAGAAGACGTAGAATTAACAGATACAATAGATCACAACACGGTAATCACTAATGGAGGAAGAACATAGAAGAATAGAGGAACAAATTATTGAAAATAATTATAATCCAAGACACACAAAAAAACCTATGACACCAGAATATCACGTCATTACAACTATACACCACACGGGGTAAACAGATTTAGGAATAGGAGAGACCACTCGAGACCTAATTACACTTATAGACAAACTAATACACAAAATAAAGACACCTATTCTCCCAACTCTGAACATTATCCTCCCCTCACCAAACATCACCCCTCCTCCACCCTAAATGACAATTCAAATATGGATAAGGAGGTTTTTTTTAGACAGGGGGCCATCCCGAAAGGGTGGAATAAACAGAAAAGAGATACCAAAATCCAAAAAGAATCAGGGGACAGAGAGGGAGAAGGAGACAGATACAACACACTTTAGAAGGGCAAATGGAACAATAAGGGATCATAAATCTTTCAGGTTGTAAACTAGATCACAATGGAATGAAGTTATTACAGGAGTATCTGAGAAAATTAACAGTTAAAAGATTGTTTGGAAAAACAGACCAACATAATCAGAAAGGAAAAGAGGAACCTACAACTAAAAAGGACAAATGTTTACATACCACATTAAGACCCAAATCAAAATTTTACACACTCAATGGGAAAAATGAATACTCTGAAGCTTTTTCTGATCTAATGAAATTTTGAAAAATTAGGAACCAAACAAAAATCATTCAATTTGACTAAAGCAGAACAACAAGCACTTAGGGATCTTAAGAAGAAACATGACAATGTAGTGAAGCCGGCAGACAAAGAGGGAGCTACAGTTATCCTTAGACGCACATACTATATTCAAGAAGCAATGAATATATTAGGGCATGTAAACACATACAAAAGATTAGAAAGTAACCCTACCAAGAAGTATAGTACCCTCCTACACACAAAACTACAAGAACGCTTTAGGAAGGGAATTTTAATGAAACAATCCCAGGATTCCAGTTTTTTACTTTCTATCTAAAATCCATAAAAAAACACCGCCTGGTAGACCAATTATAAGCGGAATCAAATCCCTAACATGTAATGTATCGAAGTATGTAGACCACTTATTACAGAAATATGTACCCAATATCCCTGCATATATTAAAGACACCACACACCTACTCAATTTACTAGACTTGATAGTGTGGTCCCAAGGTTGGCAATGGGCCACAGTAGATGTATCTTCTTTATACACAGTAATAAGACATGAACAGGGAATTGAAGCAATAAACAAAACACTAACAAGGGATGTAGAAATCAACACAGTACAAAGTGATTTTATCTTGGTATGTAATGCTTTCATCCTGAGATATAATTATTTCTGGTTTGAAGATCATTTTTACCTCCAACTATGCGGAACAGCCATGGGTACCAGGTTCGCGTCGAGCTACGCCAACCTCTTTGTAGCCGAATGGGAAGCAGAATACATATGGCACAATAATCAATACAAAGCGGACCTGGTAGTGTGGAAAAGATATATTGATGACGTGTTAATCATATGGAGGGGAACACCGGAAAAATTACATCAGTTTATAGAATACATTAACCAGAACCAATACAGTTTAAAATTTACTTCAAATATACAAAAGGAGAGTATAGAATTCTTGGATTGTGAATTATTCACGGAAGGCAATAAGATCTGCTCCAGAAACTACACAAAACCTACTGACGCCAATGGCTTTATTGACTATACCAGCTGTCATCACCCAGCCTGGCTAAATAACATCCCTATGGGACAAATGATGAGAATAAAAAGGAACTGCACACGAGAGCAGGATCTCATTAAACCCACTACAGAAATTTGTAATAAATTAAGGGAGAAACATTACCCGACAGAGCTACAGGAAAAAAGTCAACAGAAAGTACAACAGATGAATAGGCTACATCTATTAAAATGAAAAGCCCAAAGACAATTAGAACAAAACTGTTAGAAAAATGCTTATGTTATCATAAATATTATTGCTGACAAAGACAGTAGAAAATGTCTAGTCTATGATATATCACAAGTTGCGCCAACACATCTACTAAGAGGCGTAACCTGCTTAAAAAGTAACCAATCAGAATGATGCATGCAATTAGAAGCAGATAAGAAGTATAAGAAGTTATATAAACCATGTAATCCAAATACGTAATTAGACAACGCTTCGACTTTTGTGTGTTGTGTGCCTTGTCTCGATTATGCGCATAATCTAAATAAAGAAAAAACTTTTTCTGAGGAGAATTCGACCATTAATTCAACCAACAAAAACAGACTTCAGTTTCTCATTCATGACAGAATGCAATACTAAGGCTTACCATATTAAAAAGATACTGCAGAAACATTGGCACATCCTGAAGAGGGATGTTATCTTAGGCTGCCTCTCTATTTTCATGACTCCTCTTCACATCAATATGTATATACAAATATACTGTATAATAAGTTCTGTACTACTTTTATTCACAACTCTCACATTCATGTTTAACATTTCTCATACTTAGATAAATATACCTAAATGTTCATATTCCACAGCATGTACACCATCTTCATGTTATTTGGTCTTCAAACGCTACTGCTTAATACCTGTACTCCACAGCACAGCAGAATAACAGGACCCGATATATCGCCTCCATCAGGAAAGGAAGACGTTCCTGCAACAAGAGACCGCGGTACCTGCAAAAGAGAAGGCGGTACCTGCAAAAGAACACAGCGTTACTACGGGTAAATGCATAAACGGATCGACGTCAGTACAGAATGCACGTTCAGCAACCACACCGTACAATACGTCTATATATCCTGTGAAACAATGTAACAGCACCATCTAGTGCATACGTTAGAATATACACAGAATTAACACACAAAAAGATTGGAAGAAGCGGTCAGAGACTGTATACCTCCTGAGGAAGCCATTTAAAAGAGGTTCCTGTGCCGCATCACAGCTTTTGGCGGATTGGATCTGAATGTCCACGACTTCTGGAGGAGAGATCCTGGACACTGTGGGGCTCCTTCACCCCCCCCCCTTTTCTGAGCGCAACTTGCACATCATTTTATGTGCATTGGATGCCGTGAGTGCAACCATTTGTTATTTTATTTATAAACAAGCATAAACAATATCACATTTGTGCCCTCTCCTTTTCTCTAGTGACGTTTAACCCTGTTATGAAAGGGAAATGAGAGGTACATGTAAACTTTCATCACTATTGTGAGTGCAACCAACACAACATAAATAATACAGGATTTTCCGAACAGTCTACACTATTGTTGTTTTCCTTTTTTTTTCTTACATGAGTGCCCGTAATTGAAATTGACCCTACACTTAACAACACCTGGAGAGAGATGTTTTAAGGCGGCAGCTGTGAGAATACAATGGGAAGTACTTAAGTAATAAGATACTTATTAAACTAATATACACTATCTTTTGGACACACCGGTTCTCTTCACAACCTCTTTTCTGATTTAATGACTGTGGATCTGCCAGAGGGTGTGGGTGTCCGACACTAGCGCAAACCTTATAGCAGTTTGGGAAATAGCCACACTGTTTAGACATCCATGTTGTCAAGGCCAAGGACTGAGGTATGTGCTACAACATCTGAGGTCTTGATCAATTTCATAACTCAATGGGCCAGAGAAGGGAGAAAATAGGAGCTCCCCAACTGGCCCACGATCCCCATTGCAGACAAAAATGGATTTGGGAAAAGTGACAGATATGCTTTATTATTTTATGTAAAAGCACATCTGCACTGACTTTGGAAAAAAAAAGAAGCATAGGTACCCACAGCATTTCTTTCTCATTGTATTAATATACCAACGAATACAACTGTGCAGAAGTAAATATACTAATAGCAGAAAAGTTAAAATTTCATACAGATAAATCACCTTTGTTTTTAATGTAATTTATCTTTGACGTGACACTGGAGCTCAATATGTACTGTATGAAATATATTTTAGTCTTTTTCTTTTAAGGGAATAGAGGAATAGATCTCTGCTATAGTAAACCTGTTTCGCTCAATTTTTGGAGAGTTGAAATTGGACTTACCTGGGAACTCTCCAGGTCAGAGCTGATTACAGGGCTCCTAGGGGAGCAAGTAATATCTGCCGAACTCCAGTTTGGTCCTGCTCGCTTCCCAACCCTTTA
Organism: Spea bombifrons; assembly: GCF_027358695.1. Classification (NCBI taxonomy): domain Eukaryota; kingdom Metazoa; phylum Chordata; class Amphibia; order Anura; family Pelobatidae; genus Spea; species Spea bombifrons. The sequence goes on from NC_071090.1 coordinate 41,391,245, forward strand.
AAGTCTACTGACAGAAAGTCTCAGCCCTTGCCCTAGCTCCTGAATCAGCTCCACCAGCTCACACTTCCCATAAAGAGCAGTAGATAGAAAGCTCATGGGGATCAGTTCTGGGGTATTGCCAGGTTTGACAGTGATAGGATACTTGCATTAGCAAAGTGCCCTATATTTTTGCTTAGAGTCCCTGCTGTCTCTGCTGCTGAACATTTTGTTTTAGATTTGAAAACTGCTTAGTTTTATTTGGAAAATATTTTGTTTTATCATAGGTAGTAAAATTCTGATGCATTGAATTTATTTGAGGAATTTGAATCCATATGTTGTTTTTGGTACGCCACAAGTAATGTTTTGTTTGTTCCACTTGCACTGGGCAAAATCCAATAATTAACCTCTCCCTCCCCAATGATTTTGCAGGGTTCAGAAAATGTGATTCCTAAATACATATATTTTAAGAGTTTTGTTAACTAAATAATTTAAACAGCATTTTTTAAAAGTCATGTAAGATGTTTATTATTATACTGTATGTACTTACAATTTAAGTGAATTATTGAATTGTTGGGAGTTGAATAGAAAATAGAATACATCTGGAAACAATTCCACATAAGCAAACTATTGTTGTTATGTATTGCTGGAGAGTGACACTGTATAAGTTTGCAAGAAAGCAACTAGCAATTACCATGAGAACATAGCAACTTAAAAGGTCATCATTCTTGAATCCCAAGATAATATGCTCTCTCGTAGCAAATTAATATACATTTTTAATGTTATGTTATTTTACTGATGTTACCACCACAAGGTCCTTTATGTTTATCTGCATCCAATAGCATGCTGTTAATGTGTTGCACATGGTCAATATGGCCCAAAAAACAAGTGTGATAATTAACAGGCTGGCTAGTACAATACTTTAATACTGGCCCTAATACTTTAACCTTTTAAATATCACTTTTTTTCATGTTGTCATACGTGTCATTGTAATGATATTACTTTCTCCAAAGGACGCCTACATTGTAAAAAAAAAAAAAAAGGATTGACAGTAAGAATTCTCAAGAGAAATGAGTTGTTCCAGTCATTGAGTACTGCAGAAGGTCAGTAACATCACATAAGCTGAAATGTTGACATATATTTTGATTTAAAAAAGGAAAATATAACGTGTTTTTCCTTTATAAAATATTAAACCTCAACCTATTTTGTAACATAAACACAGTTGGTGAATTATTATCGTCACAGATAAGATATAGTATCAGGCCTTCAAAGCTGGAGTTGTGTCTACCATTTGGTAGGGTGTGCTTCCACAAGGTTCTTTCTTGTTAGGAAATGGTTCTTTCAATTAGTGAGTGAGGGTCCCAGGACACCCCATCAATCATTCCTTCCTGTCTGCAGTGAAGTAGGGGTAGTAAAAGACACTTGGTTTAGTGCCCTATATACCCCTATCCTCATCCCCTGCTCAGGGGATGAAATTGTGACTTTAAGATTGTGGTCCTGAATCCCACTGTTCCATCAAGCCCTATCTCTCTCCCGAAAAGTGGCAAAAATCAGGACTGTCCTTCGCAAGGTTGGAAAGCATTTAAGATATTCTTTCTAGCGCAAACTCCATGTTGGAATAATGATTTGATGACAAAACAGCTCTCTCTAGCTTCTGTGTGTTTATTCTACTGTGACAGAACATATATTTGACTTGAATAAAAATTGAGGATTTCTCCACAGTACATTTAAAAGTTTATATTAATTCTTACCAGAAGCACTGATAACCTGTTTTAACAGCTAAGCTTTGCGAGATAAAAAAAAATAGATATTTCACATTTATTTATTTAAATAACAGTGCTTTTTTATGTATTGAAGAACCTTAACACCCCCTCACCTGTGCTACTTAAAAGTAGATGGGGACAGGAAGGAACTTTTTTTATATTTCATGGGTCCCACATAATAGGGGTAATCCCACAGCATAGAGGATTTTTTCTTTAAAATATATTCAACCCTTTATGCAAATGAAGGGAGTGTGGTATACGTACAAACATCGAATCTGATGGCAGATAAGAACCATTCACCTCATCTAGTCTGCCCATGTAAGGATTCAGACCTTAATCAGTCCTTGGTCTTGTCATAGATTCACAATAGCTTAATGCCTACCCCGTATATGATTGAATTCACTCACTGTATTACCATTTATCACTTACTGCCCCTCGAAAAGCTTTCTTACTTTGCATCTAAGCCTCTGACCGTCTAGTTTAAATTATGATCTCTTGTTCTAACATTTCCCCTTTTAAAATAAACTTCCTTCCTGCACATTGTTAAATCCTATTAAGTATTTAACCCTTTAACGACCAATGACGTGTCAGGCACGTCACGGATAAACGTTTGGCTAACGACCAATGCGGTGCCTGGAATGGCATGGCATTAAATAAGCTTACAAAAGCGAGCTAAGATTGCTTTCTTCACGTAAACGCTATTCCTGTAATGCTTCTATCTCAAGACATTCAACAACACTGAAATCTACAGCAGGGCACCGTGTGCATTAACATCTGTCATATACTTTTAAAAGATCGCTTCCTTCCTCTATAGCGAGGCATTTAGCGACACTGAAAACTCAACTCCTGGACACACTGTGACCGGAAATTTTGCCTCTTGCAAGATGTCGCTGCACAAATAAACTAGTAACCAAGAGGGTCTCTCCAGAACCCCCAGAGAACTCGGCTTCCCAAGCAGCTTGAATACAAGTGCTGCATTTAACCATACAAGTCATTGGAGCCTAGCTTTCTGATCACAATGTGATGAAAAAATAAAAAAAAATCATAGTTTAAAACAAAAAATAAAAAATATATATAATTATGCAATCATGTCACCATCAGGGGAATCTTCTAGTTCCAGAAAACATCCAGCAGGTGCTGTAATTGGTGCTGTATCCTACCAAAAATCCTGGCATGGGAAGGGTTAAAATACTAGCATATGAAATGCTCATGGGGTGTCTAATTTAAAAAAATCTATGGTTTGATTGGATAATTTTGGCCGGGTTCAAAGATGTCTCAAATAGGACATGAGCGCAGATTTACCAGATGTCAAAATGAGAAGAAAAATGTGCACTTTCCAAATGTGGCCTTTGAGCCACCAAACAACCCAACAAACCCATGCATGAGTGTTATCACTGTATTTAGGAGATGTTGCTGAACACATATTTTGGTGTTGTTTTGAAGTTACATATACCACGAGCTGTAAATTAATACCTGAAATACAATTTGTGTGGAAAAAAACACAAAATAAATTAATAACACAAACGACATGGGGGCAAGATTACCAAATTTGAAAAAAAAAATGGTTTTGAAATAGCAAAACACTACTTGTACTTATTGCCTAATAACTTGCAAAAAAACAAAACATAAAAATGTTGGTTGTTTCAAAACTCAGTACAAATAGTAGAATCTATTTAGCAGTGTTCTTCATTAGGTTTTTTTTTAAATTTTATTGATAATAATAATAATTTTTTATAGGAAATTAGATGAAATGACCAAAATAGTGATATCTAAAGAAAGCCCTTCTTGATCTGAAAAAAATTAACTTGTGTGTGTACACAAAACAAGAGAGGAGAAAATTACAGCTAAACACAAGCACCACAGAAATGTTAAAACAGCCACGGTCACGTATCGTAGAAAAAGAAAAAAAAAACAGCCTGATCCTTAAGGTGTTAAAGCTCTCTCTGCAAGCCCCAAAGTAAATACACATTAACCCAAAACGTTACTAGTTGTCACTAAGTTCTATTTTAGGTTTTAAGAATACCTAAGGAAACTTTGGTAACCCCCTGAACTACCCCAATTATATATAAATACAATGTAGCCAAAAAAGGTATTTCGTCCAATTTAGAAAATCAGTAATATAACACCAGCTGTTCCCAAAAGCTATGAGTTCAAAATTAGAGCATGGAAGGCAGAATTGATAAATGTATATTTAATCTGAGTAAAAATAGTCACAGTGCTTATTCAAAAAAATGCTAAAAGAAGGCATACCAAAAAGTGAATACATAAAAGCATTAGCATAAACAAGGATTAAACACAGGGAAATTACACTCTACAAAAGTAAAATAATCAGTGGGAATCTCTAGATGTTAAAAGTCTCTTTTCAAGAAGAAAGTCAAGGAAATTTTAAGTTATCTCAGATTCCCATTTTTATAGGAATCATCTAGCTTTTTCTCTAGGAGACTGCTCTCCTGTGTAGCCCATGTACTTTACTCTTAAGGAGACAGTCTAATGTCCCTGACACCCCTAAAATAGAGGAATGTATATTAAAGTATTATGCTAGTACTTTATTACGAATTCTTCCAAAACTGAAAAAATCTTTATTTGACACTTAACAAAGAATTTGCAGCTGTTCTACAAAGTCATCTTTCTTTCTTCCCCCATGATCTGAAATGTCTTGTCTATGAATGGTTGCTTAAGCTGTCAATCAATGGCAGTACAATATTTCCAATAGAAATATTAATTCATGCAATTGATTGACAGCTTAAGCAGTCAATAAATGACAGGAAAGTGTTCCCATTGAAATCAATATTTGAATATTTTTTTTTTTTTTTTTTTTATAAATTTTTATTAACCCCCATGGAGCAAATCATAGTATATCAAGATACATAGATTTAAAAGCATAATACGAGGGAGAATTACATCAATGCAATAAAATAATAGTGCACAGAAAAAACACTTTAGTACGCGTAACAATACGCTGTAAACAACGTAGATATGCAGGTATCCTCGTAACTAAATCATCAATGTAGCAAAGCAATCCATATATATAAAAGGAAGTGAAGAGCCCCCCACGGAATTTTCATGTTATATAATCAAAGAAAAAAAAAAAAGAAAGAAGAAGAAGAGAAAGGAGAAAAGAAAAGAGATAGAGATAACAACCTCAGTGGTCGGTATGAACATTCAAAGTTGAAGTAGACGCGAATTTGCTGTTATATCTGAATACGCCTCAAGCCAGGGACCCCACACTGCGGTAAATTTAGACATCTCATCTTTCAAGGTAGCAGTTATTCGCTCCATAACAATGAGGTCCCAAATCGCGGATCTTATTTCGGACGCAGTGGGTGGGTGCCCCTTCCATCTCCTCGCAATCGTAAGTTTAATCGTCGCACGTATGCGATGTATGAGACTGTGGTTATAAGATGACAACTCTAGTATCTTAGCGTCCATTACTAACAAAGCGATCTCAGGAGTGCCGATAATCGTGTGCCCCAGGGCCCGGGATAGCTGATGAAAAGAGTCCCTCCACAGCGCCTGTATAGGAGCACAGGACCACCATGCATGCAGATAAGTACCCACCACTCCACAGCCCCTGAAGCACATTCCATCAGGAGATTGAGCAATGCGGGACAAACGGAGCGGAGAAAGGTACCAATGCGCTATGACCTTATATAAACGTTCCTTCACTAGCGTACACATAGTGAGTTTATGAATAGTGCCCGCCGCCCTGTCCCATGTCTCAGACGGGTAAACTACGGCCAAATCTGAGTGCCAACGTTGACGATATGAAGGTGGCTCCGTATATTTTATTGCCAGAAAATGGTCGTGGTATGTAGAAACCGCATGCTTCAAACGTTTACCAGCAAGGAAGCGTTTCTCAAATAAAGTATGTTCCGCAAGCTGGCTTGTCGACAAACAGGAGAGGAGAAAATGTCTAATTTGTAAATAACGAAACAATTCCGTAAGCGGAATCCGTAGCTCCGTACGTAGCATGTCGAACGAACGAATCACCTGTTTGTGGACCATCTGGCCCAGTCTCACGATACCCCCCTTCAACCACCACTGGAAATTCCTCGGATTTAATCCCACTGGAAACGCTGGATTATAAAACAGGGGAGTTAACGGTGATGGATCACGTGCGAGCCGTAAAGTGAAACAACATGAATGCCAGATGACCAATGACATTCTCATCGACGACAGCGAGATGACCGGGAGGAGAGCCTTGACATCCGTCCATAGTATGTATTGAAGTTGACGATGTGAAATAAAGCTCCGTTCAATATCGACCCATGGGAGAGAACCTTCCGGCATGGACCAAGACTCCAGCTGCGATATCCTAGCCGCCAAATAATAAAGATAGAAATTAGGCATACTAAGGCCCCCTTTATGTTTCGGCATATATAACGTGCGTCTATTTATCCTGGCTTTTTTAAAATTCCAAACGAAGCGAAATACAAAAGACTGAAAGGAATCCAAATCCGCCCTGCGAACAGGTATAGGTAGAGCACGGAAAAGGTATAGTATTTTGGGTAACACATTCATTTTGAGCGCGTAGATCTTCCCCAACCAGGAAATAGAGTATTTTGACCATTGGGTAATCTCCGCCCGCAGCAGAGCCAATAAAGGCATATAATTTGCTTGATATAAAGCCGAAAGCGAGGCGGTAAGTTTAATACCCAAATAGGTAAGTGACTTAGGCCGCCATATGAACTTGAAGGTAGCAGCCAGAGATTGGACAACAGGGTCTTCTAAAGAGATATTCAGGGCCTCACACTTAGAGTCATTCACCTTATAGCCTGAAATCTCAGAAAACAAACGCAAAGTGACATATAAATTTGGAAGGGAAATGAGAGGATTAGTGATAGTAAGTAGAATATCATCTGCGAACAGACTAAGTTTATAGTTATGATGTTGAATCTGCACACCCGATATATCCCGGTTAGATCGTATCGCAATTGCCAACGGCTCAAGGCAGATAGCGAACAAAAGAGGTGAAAGCGGGCAGCCCTGTCTAGTGCCATTGAGCACTCGAAACGGAAGGGATTCGTATCCCATAAGCGCTATCGTCGCCATCGGAGAGTCGTATAAAGCCTGTATGCCTCTGAAGAACCGACCGTCAAACCCAAATGTACGCAATACCTCCCACATATAGCTCCAATCAATGCGGTCAAACGCCTTTTCGGCGTCTAACGCCAGGAGCATAAGCGGTTGGTCAGACAAACTCGCCACTTCAATCAGGTTCAATGTTCTCCTGATATTGTCAGGGGCTTCCCTATGGGGTATAAAACCAACCTGATCTGGATGGATTAAAGGCGATATAACGGAGCTCAATCTCATCCCCAAAATCTTTGCGTATAATTTAGTGTCCGCATTTATGAGAGATATAGGACGGTAACTTCCACAATACGCCGGGTCCTTCCCCTCCTTATGGATCACAATAATTTTCGCCTTGAGCATCTCCTGAGGCATCCGCCAACCATCAAGAAAGCCATTATAAAGGGTAAGCATCCTGGAGCTTAATATCGACAAAAACTTTTTGTAATATGTGCCCGGAAGACCATCAGGTCCCGGGGCCTTAGAAGCTTTAGTAAAGGATAAAGCACGGTGGAGTTCCTCTTCCGTGATGGCACTGTTTAAAGATGCTACCTGATCCATAGATAGACGTGGAAGCATAATAGAATCCAAAAAAGCAGAGATATGGTCACTGCCCAGTTTGTTAGCAGGGGCCTTATTGCCATCATATAATGCCTTGTAGTACGTAGCAAATTGTTCCGCAATGTCTGCCGGATTAATCCAAGTCCTCTGAGAGCCATCGATAATCTTGGAGATGTTTTGGGTTTTCCTCTTGGCTCTAAGGCATCTCGCCAACAACGCACTTGGCTTATTCGCCTTCTCAAAGAAGGTTTGCTTCGTAATACTAAGGGAATAAATTACTTCCTTACTATGTAGCAAATTTAATTCACCCCTTGTCTGGATAATGTCGCAGAGTATAGACTCACACAAAGTACTTTTATGCTTAGCTTCGAGGATGGACAATTTATCGGTAAGCAGCTGCAACTCAGATTGGCGGGCACGTTTACGTCTCGCTGCTATTTTGAGGAACAGGCCTCGCACAAAAGCTTTATGAGCTGACCAGATCAAAATAGGATCCATATCAGGAGTTTCGTTGAACTGGAAATATTCTCGAAGATCTCTCTGAACCTCCTCCATAACTGTCGGAACAGATAGCAAAAACTCGTCCAGTCTCCACGAACGTTGAGTAGCTGACTCTTCGGAAAGAACAAACGAACACTCCACAGCCCCATGGTCGGACCAAATAATAGGGTGAATTGTAGAACTCATGCCAGGAGTAATCATATTCTGGCTTAAAAAAAGAAAATCAATACGTGAATACGAGTTATGAGGATTAGAGTAAAAAGAAAAATCTAACATCTTAGGGTGAAGTAGCCTCCAGATGTCCACAAGAGCTGATGTCTGAACGAAGTCCCTAAGATGTTTCGAGTTGGGTGAGGCTAACTGTGTTGTTTGGGGGCCTCGTCTATCCAGGTATGGATCCCATATTGCGTTAAAATCTCCACCCACAATTATACGGTGAGAGCGGTAAGGCAGCAAGCTGTCAGAGAGACGATTATAAAATGAGGCGTCACTAACGGATGGAGCATAAACATTCAAAATCACAGTAGGGTAATTGCATAAGAACCCTTTCAGTAAAAGAAAGCGGCCCCACTTATCCGATATAGTGTCAGTCAGTTGAAAACCTAGAGATGTCCTCAAGAAGATACTGACGCCATTCTTTTTTTGTCTCGGGTGAGTTGCGTGATAATGCGTCCCAAAGGACCTATGCCAATGTAGGGGAATATTGGTTTTACTGAGATGTGTTTCCTGTAACATAATGATGTCACCATGGTGATGCTGGTAATATCTAAAAGCCAGGCGTCTCTTATGAGGCGTGTTTAGTCCCCGAACATTATGTGATATGATCCTAAACTGTCTCGGCATCATGTAAGGTAGATAGGTGCTGAATATTAATAAGTCGTACAGATAAATAACACGGCCACATACAAGGTTGTCTACCACTCCAGAAAAAGGAAAAAGAAAAGAGTAGACCCATTGAGAAACAGAAAAAAAAAGCACAAGAAAGTAAAAAAAAACACAATATATTGGAGAAATATCTAAATAATAAGACTATCACCTGGAAGCAAGTATTGCCTATCCCCAACAGAACGTCGGGGAGAGCAACCGCCAGGTCATAGAATGACCACATAGGTCTATGGGGGGGATCAACCGAACACGAAGAATCGGTGGCCCCCCAACAGCCCAAACATTCACAAAGGAAGAACTACCTCCTTCATTATATAGCAACGCATAATAGAACTTATAATAGTACCCCCCACAACAGTAAATAACAATTGCAATATAAATGGGGTTCCCCTAAAGCATAAAAGCGTATATCCGCATAAAGAGTAAGCAAATCTTTATACACTTAGCTGCCACAGCCCCAGCCAGAGAGGGAAAAAAAAAAAAAAAAAAAAAAAAAAAAAAAAGGGGTTACCAGTTTCAAAATAACACAAACAGCAGCAATAATGTAAGTATGAGAAGGCGACCCAAATCAGGCATTCCCAGGATTCCCAGGATCAGTGGTATCATTAAGAGGCTTATTATAACCAATAAAAAACATATATCAGGAAGCATATAGTAAACAATAAGAAGCGTATATCCAACTCAAATAAACCCGTGTATATTACCAAACTATACACTTATCTATCGCAAGTTTCCTAGAGGATCTCAGAAATCACGGCATATCTGGACTGCAGCGGATATATAGCGCCAGCTGTTGCAGGCTTCCAAGAGGATCGCAGCGCTCGCGGCATATCTAAACTGCAGCAAGTAAGTAACGCCAGCCCGATCGAAGGAGAAAAAAAAAAAAAAAAAAAAAAAAAAAAAAAAAAAAAAAAAAAAAACTCTAAATAAAGCATGCAGCAGCAAAAATGTCAAGTGTAGAAAAACGACCCTTATCACGCCGTATCATTTCCCGGGTCAGCCGCCTCATTAGCCACGGCGGCAGCTCTCTTCGCAGAGGATACAGGAATCTCCGTCCAAACCTCCCCAGAAGCAGAGGGCTTCTGATGACCAAGCTTCTGGCGATAGAGAGGCAGGGGTGGCAGGTCCAGTTCACGTAATAGCGTATCAGCCGCAGAAAGTGACCTGATCGTAGCACTCCTACCTTCTCTGGAAGCCTGGAGGGCAATATTTGAATATTTTACATATGCGCAGTAGGGTCTAAACAGACTCCTTCATGCAGTGTTAAGTAGAGCCAGCGCTGTATCTGACTGGAGTACATTTCCTGCAGGGCATTTAGCTGGGGGTATAGAAAGGCTTAACTGCATTTGGGGGGATTCTGCAGAAACCCACAAGTATTTACAAAAGGACCAGATAAAATGTTTAAGGGACTATGCTATATGACCCATTCTTAATGTCCAGGCCCCATTTAACCCATCCTACCATGTTTCCTATCATTCTAAAGGGCACAACATCAGCACGCAGAACAATTGTACTATGAAAACGTAACCATATTTTGGTCATCATAACTCTGAAGATGCTAGGTGCCATGTCTGCTGTGTAACCCCAATGCCTGGTTTCTGTAAGATCTGATTGCACCTAGGACAGGATATTTGGCATCTATTGAAGATGCCCTGCTTGGATGCGCTTCATGTTCCACTGATGTTATGATGGGATTTAACCAGGTTTTCAGAACATTTATTGGAACATCTGGCCTTTTAAAAAGCTAGGTTTTCTGCTATTCATGCAAGATGCTGTGTTAACTCTTACTGTTCTCTAAATACAGGCATTTTGCATTACACCACCAGAGACCCTTTTTCTATAGGTAGGCTCTGTACTCACCTAAGAGCAAATTATTTGCTCCTTTTTTGTATTTTTTTATTTTTGAGAACTGTATTACTTCAATTATTTTCATTTAAAATTTCCAGTCAAGAGCATGCATGTTGAAAGTGAAACTTTCAGTTTTACAAGTCCGCTTCAACTTGTAAAATCTAAAGTTGCAGTCACCCATATTAACGCATAGATATTTCAGTTGTTTTTGAGTTGTTTTTAAAGTGAATTATGTCAGTCAGCCTTGACTCGACTGGACTGACAATTTGACTTTAAGTGAATAGATCTAAATCAGTTGCAGACAACCTTGTAAATCTTTAACCAAATATTATTTAAGATTTGCTTTAACATACATTTCTTTATCAGCAAAGTAGAGGTTATTAACAATTTTGAACGGCTGATGCACATCTATTAAAACGTATATATATATATATATATATATATATATATATATATATATATATATATATTTATTAAGGTATTTTCCATTGGCTTAAAGTGCACATTGATATATTTAGCTTTAACCATAAAATTCATGGTATCTGAACAGTTTTTGTAAAGCCTTAAATACTGGCCAATAAGAAAACATCTTCTTAAGAGACACAGGATGAAAACTCTCAAAGTGTAACATGCTATTAGGAACTGTTTGTTTGTGATGTAGCGAGGTGTGAATAACACCTTCAGATGTAGCTATAGTGTAGGGTAGATAGATTTCTACTTTGGTTATCCTTGTTTTCTTTTACTGTGTTCTGTGGTGCATGCACTTGAATTTATTAGATGTTAAGTGATTAGGAAATGTGTTAAAAAAAGCAAATCTCTGCTTTTGTTTGAAGTAATTGGGATTCTTGATAAGCTAATTGAAAACGATCTTTTATCACACTGTTTGATTTGCTTAAATTTGCACCCTCAGAATCTGACAAGAGTTATGTAATGATAATTTAGCAGCAAAGCAACACTTCCAAGTTTGGGGTTTGAGAAACCAAAGGTAAGGAGAGAGCTGTTTAAAAAAATATATAATCTAGAAATGTTATAATATTAGATTTTCTAGTGGGTGCATTAATATAACCAGTACTTACCATCATGCTGTGTTGGTAAAAAAAGCTTTAGGAAGAATGAATTAAGTTTAAGGTTTGCTAGCAATTTAAAAAGATGGCATACAATTATAATTAATACATTGTAAAATGAATTTTTAATGGACTACTTCCCATAAAAGTGTCTTGTTAGTGAAATGCTTTAGCATAACGTCATTAAGTAAGCTGCTTTAGCTTACGTGTTGTGATTTTTGTGCTAACAAAATAAGATGAAATGTATTGGTTATCTTGTAGAGCTTAAATTACTTTCACATGCTTGTTTTTATCTCTTCCACATCCACTCCTAAATCCTGCTGTTTTAATGGAACACTCATTTAATATATTCTTCTATTGTAAATTAATTACACAATTAAAGTATACATTATTGGATTAAAGTATTAAATTGGAACATTGGGTTTACAAATAACAATATTGCTTGGGTACAACATGTTCAGATCTTACCTATGAATGCGCTTCTCTGACATAAACCGCATCTAGAAGGTGTTTGCTACACAGTATCAGCATGTAGGCAAATTATAAAACTTAAACCGATGAGCTGCAAGACCTCTCTGGCCATAATAGCTTTAGAGAAGAAACAAAATGCATCTATTGTTCACAAATCAGTGACTAACCATTTATACTGAAAATATATATATGTAAACATTTTACCTACAACCTATTCATGTTGGCTATTTTCTAAACTGTAAGAAGCAGGTAACATGAACTCTCATTTTGCGTGCATTGTGAAGGGTCACACCTGATGGTAGAGGTAGAAAGCAAACTGTTTTTTAATGGACATTTCTGTTAATGCCCCATATCGTCCAAAGACTTCCACAAACCTTGCCACAGACACTGGCTTCTGGGTATATACATTTTGCCTAGCAATGAGCAAGTATTGTATCTCACAGGATGCAGATGATTTCATGTCCAATGGCATGGCGGTCCTTGTGTCACTAGGCATTCAACTGAGTTTTCAAACTGCAAGCACATGAAATATGAAAGATCTCCAGGATATTTATAGTAGTTCATGTACATAACATATATCTCATGACTGGCACTTTGTGTCCAACAGCTTGGTGCCCCTGTTTGTTTTATCGGTAGTAAACCTGTTCATCATGTCTTGACCTTTAGACTGCTTGTTTTTTAATTCTTCTGACAGCAGATTTGCATGATTTTCAGAACATGGTACCGTCTTCCATCCTAAAATCTGTATCCTACTTAAGTATCATTGGGGCTCATATTTGCAAGTATCTGCTGGCCTCTGCTACTGAGCAAGTCCATGTGATCTGGCAGATAATCCAGTCTAACTGGAGTTCTAGTTTATGTAGAAGTTACTATAAAACAGGATGAAATTGAGCATTGTTTGTGGTAACAGCTGAGGGAACAAAACTATTTTTTTTCTAAAACTATTTTTTTTCTATCAAGCTGTACTCTGGGACCGGAAATTCATGGAACTGCCCTTTGCCCCACGATGTTGCTCTTTTGATGTTGCGTTCAGCTTGTGGTGGGCAACACTTAGTTGTGGTTACATAGACTGAGCTTGTTTGGGAACCCTGGTTTTATTACCAATCTTTAGGACCATGATTTACCCAACATGGCTATGGAACTCTGGCCCAGCTACTGCGTGGACTATTCCCAGGGAAGTTTCCGGCGCTGTCACTCAGGGTCCCAACGTTGGATCACGTCGTATTTTGTATCATAACATCTTCGGATTAACGCTGGTCCCTCAAGATCACCCCTAACTAGTGACTAGTTAGTGACTAGTTGAAGAGATAGAACCCCTAATCCTATCATGTCTGGTGCATACATATCTGTGCTGTCCCCAATAAAGAGAGTTCTGTTTTACCCCTACACTAAGTCTCGGCTAGTGCTTGGGGAAATATGGAGGGTTAATCCCTTTCAGCAGCAAGGAATAACTCTATGACGGAGCTAGTCAATCTGAGTACGGGTCTCCGTCACAATCACCACTAACAAAAGTGAGAGAGTGAGTTCGCTCAGCAAGAGTAAGTCCATACTGTCCTTTGAAAAATGAAACAGCTGAAAAGTATGGACGCATTTCCATTCCTTTTCTCAATGCATGTTGCCCCTCTCTTCACCACGACAAGGCTGGCATGCCAGGGTGTAAACTTTAACTCACTGCGTAAACTTCTGTAGTTTATCAGGATTCACATTTCAACATCTGCCAATGCATTATTACAGATTCTTCAGTAGCAATAAAGAAACATGAGTCTCTCAACACACTTATTAATACATTTTATTGGCTTTTTTATGAATTCAAATGCATATGAATATCCCAGAACACCTTGTACATTTTGGTATGCTATTAACTTTTACTTTTTGGATTAGTTTAATGATATCACATGAATGTCCACATGCCTCATGATTTAGTTGCATATTGTTATTTGTCCTAAGCTGTCCTAAGCAGTTACTATATACTGTCACAATAATGCTTGCCATGCCCACTTGTATTCTATAGTCATTTATAGCTTGATAAAATCTCCCAATCACTTGAATCTTGTTTCAGAAATTATTTATATCTTCTCTGGTTTCCATTCCTAGCCACTCTACTGTGGGATTGTATCTTCTAAGTCTTGCATATTCAAAGCTGATTCATTACAGGAATAACAAAAATCTCTAGAATCTAAAATGCTCCTTATGTTCAGTGACCTAATGTCACCTGAATCTAGGACTCAAATGTATGACTCAAATGATTCATACTTTGGTTTATACCAGCTGGTACATATTTTCCATAAAGTGTTACTAAAGTTCTGTTCACTAAATTGTGCTTGAGTAAATGTTGGTGTTTCAGAAATAAATGTTTCTAAAAAATAATCAATGACTTTAGCATTAAAAAAGTGAGGTTATGAGTATAAATTGCCTCCATGGAAAGGTGAAGCTGGAATCTCATTTATTACCATAAAATGCAGTGGAAATAAGAAACAGTTCTTAATCTTTTTCCTCCCAAACAAATAGGGGGCAATTCCGTCCACCAAAATGCATAGTTAGTGTTTGGCAACTCTTATTTCTTTACATTAGGTGAAGGAGTTTTTTATCACCTTTCTTGTCCTCACCATAACATATTTAGAGTGTTATAATAAATACATAAAACATCAGCAATCAACTGGCAGCAATTTTAGTAAAACGGGAAAATACAAGAACCATTACTCACTGCCATCTGTCTCACATTTTAGAACCTATTTTGAGTAAATCCATATATTTTAAAAAAAGATTACTAATGAATTAACAGATTGATTTTTTATATGCCACATGCTTTAATTTTAAATTAGTATTTAAATTATTTTCATAAATCTCTATATTGAACTAATGATTTAATGAGATTTAAAAATGCATCTGAACAATCTGGAAATGGACCAACTACTAAATTACAACAACAATAGGTACATGATAGCATTAGGTAATCCATATAAGCAGCTAAAACAGATTGTTAAGTAGGTAAAAATGAATGGCAAGTATTTACATAAAGCGGTGGCTCTTAACACTGGCTACCAAGCAGTGGCCACTGTCAGAAAGACTGGCAATGCTGGCTGCCTAGAGATTTAGGAAGGCATCTAACAGCCAATTGTACTATTTGCAAAGTGAAGGCCTTTGTCATTCTTTACTCCTCCTCTAGCCATAGTGTGTTGGATAGAAGCAAATCAATTTTTACCAGGGTTATATAAATGATCTCCCTGCAGGAATTGCTGAATTAAAAAGTTATGAGCATCTCCTTGTGTTTGCCTGTAAATACTAAGCATGGATGAAAATCCCAGGTATTTGAACTATTTAATTTGTATCAACTGCTCACAGCTTAAAAGGAGAATTAAAAAAAAATCATACAGAATTTTAGTAAATATATAAAAGCCATTAAGAGGTTAATAATACAACAGATAAAGTATTCGATATACTGTGTGGGCAGCTAAAATAGTTTACCAAATCAAGACTGATCTTGTTTCTTTTGAACAATGTGTTCTTTCCGTCAATGTTTTATTATTAGTTTGACATAGTTTACAGGAGTCGGACTTAAAATACAGTTCTGATGTAGAAAAAGCATAGCTGACTTTTATGTACGAATTTAGTACCAAATGTGATGAGGAATATTGTTCTGTGTTGTGTTATTGAAACTTAAGAAATAACCTCCTAAGGTAAAGTCTGTAAAATCCATTTTGAGAGAGAATCAAGAAAAAGATAAAATGGAGAGGCAGGGCAAAGATGTAAGGGAGAATGGAGATTAAGAGATAAGAGACAGAAAAAGAAAGAAAAGAAAATGAATACCAGCAGAAATTACAGGAAAGACAAACAAACAAAAACATTTTAGCTGGCTGAGAGTTATAAAATATGGACCCCCAGAAGCTGCATCAGATAATAGATAACATACTCATTACACCTAAAGAAAAAAAACATACTTATAGCTTTCAGTGCTCCAGAGAGCAGCAATTGCTATCTTCTTTTAACAGAATCTGCACTGAAAGGACAGTGGACCATCTCTTCAGTTTACAAATCTACAGCACATGCACACCTTGACGCTGTAATGCATCCTTCCTCCCATGCATCAGCATTATCATACACAACATGTCAACTCTCTCTCACTCATCCAAAATGAATGTCATCCCTCTACCTACATACCACACAAGAGGCAGATCCCTTGACAGTTTTATTTGCCAAATGGCTGTCCAGTCCTTCCTCAGTTGAATGTCAGTGTCATGAAGAGTTTGTTATGTATTGGGGTATTATGCAGTCTGTTTTGCCAGTAGGTGGCAGCATAATGGAAATGTGCACTTGTTCTGTTGTGTTAGGTCTCTTATATACCGTATTGGCTCGGATATAGGCCGCCCCCGTATATAGGCCGCACCCTAAAAGTTTGGTGCTTTTTTAAAGAAAAAGATTTTTTTCTTTAAAAAAGCACCAAAAAAAACATGCTGCCACTGTCCTCCCTCCCCGAGATATGCTACCACTGTCCTCCCCCCCGAGATATGCTGCCACTGTCCTCCCTCCCCGAGATACGCTGCCACTGTCCTCCCTCCCCGAGATACGCTGCCACTGTCCTCCCTCCCCGCGATACGCTGCCGCTGTCGCTGTCCTCCCTCCCCGCGATACGCTGCCGCTGTCCTCCCTCCCCGCGATCCGCTGCCCTCCCTCCCCGCGATCCGCTGCCCTCCCTCCCCGAGATCCGCTGCCCTCCCTCCCCGAGATCCGCTGCCCTCCCTCCCCGAGATCCGCTGCCCTCCCTCCCCGCGATACGCTGCCGCTGTCCTCCCTCCCCGCGATACGCTGCCGCTGTCCTCCTCTGCCCCCCCTCCTCGACTTACCGGAGCAGACTCCCGGTTGTCTTGCGGGGCCGGCGAGGGACATCTACGCAATACGCGTATGCAACTTCCGGTACCGTTACCGGAAGTTGCATTTGCGTATTGCGTAAATGTCTCCCGCCGGCCCCGCAAGACACCCGGGAGTCTGCTCCGGTAAGTCGGGGGTGGGCAGAGGTAAAACGCTTAGATAACCTCCCGTGCCGGCACCCCCCCCCCCGTGGGAAGTGCTGGCAGGGGAGGCTCTCTGAGCGTATCGGGGAGAAGGATACAGGTCCCCTGCACCGCTGCGGGGGATCTGTATCTTAACCCCGCTGCCTGCCCGGCGCCCGGGACTGCATGTCCCGGGCGTCGGGCGCTAGACCCCGAATATAGGCCGCACCCCCACTTTAAAAACTTAAAGTGGGGGAAAAAAGTGCGGCCTATATTCGAGCCAATACGGTATATGTCCTGATCTGTTGCATATGGTTACTGAAGTAAAGAAAATAAGTTATGTTCTACTGCTTGTCTGTGTTTGTGAGCAACATCTACATAACATTCAAATACATAAAAAGTTAAATCCAGTACCCAGGACTTGCCTCTTTATTCCAGGACTGTCCAGGTAAAACCTGGAAATGTGGAAACCCTGTCTGAAGTGTTAAAAATTACCTATCATTCAGTTTCAGCTGCTCAGAGACACATAAGTGAAAGTACAGTGGTGTCATGTTAAGGGGAGGGACAGTTAATGCATGTCCAAAAAATGGTAAATGCACAGAAAACATAAACATAATAAATATAATACTTTATTTTTGATGGTACTGTTGATTTAATGATTTATATTGTGTCATAACAGTTGACAATAACATTAAGCAGCTTTCCTTTATAGTTTTCATTAAATTAACTAGTAAACTCATACCTCAGTTAATTTATTCTTAATCCATAAAGTCAATACTTTTCACTAATTAATGATGTTGCTTTAAAAATTAGAAGCACTTTTGGAGTTATGGAGCTGTTTTGGTTCATGTCTATTTGTTTAATTATGTTAATCTCTTGGATTACTTCCTGGTGGTGATTCGTTTAACTGGCTGTAGGTTATTAAAAAGGATGCTGTCTAACAATTCTTTATTTTAATGACAAGTTGTTGAGGTGTTTCATATACCCAGATACATTCTACCTTATTTTCAAACAGTGGACTTACACTCTATCTTAGTTTATCTGGCATTTTAAAGTCTTTGCCTATTGACTGGACCATTGTGCCTGGTTTGTACAGTGATAAAGTAGCCTCCCTAGGTTCAGCAACACTGAGACGTCACCTTTTAAATTTGTTGTACTGCAAGAAGGTAGATCCAGCCCTTGAAAATTGTAATAAAAGCTACCAAAACATTGGAAAAAAAATTTGTCTACCTTTTTATTAAAAATACCGTATTTGCTCGATTATAAGACGACCCCCCAAAATCTGAATATTAACTTAGGAAAAAAAAGAAAAAGCCTGAATATAAGACGACCCCAAAGGAAAAAAGTTTTACCAGTAAATGTTAATTCATGTAAACTATTTTTTTTTAATAAAAGCTATGATTGAGAAAAATATTTGTTTTGTTTTTATTTCTTGTATTTTCCAACCTGTCCCCCAGTTACGCACATCTGCCCCCAGGCTTGCCACCCCAATATGGCACTGTGGCACATGATATGCCTTTTAACCCTCTATATGCCACTGTGCCCCATGGTATGCCTTTTGACCCCCTATGTGCCACTCTGCCTCCAGAAATACCTTATACCCCTATATCCCATTCTGGCATTTAGGGGGTTAAAATGCATATTATGGGGCAGAGTGGCATATAGGGAGGTATAAGGCATTTCAGGAGGCAGAGTGGCATTAAGGGAGTTAAAAGGCATTGTATAGAGCACTCTGCCTCCAGAAATGCCTTATACCCCTATATGCCACTCTGGCATTTAGGGGGTTAAAACGCATATTATGGGGCAGAGTGGCATATAGGGAGGTATAAGGCATTTCAGGAGGCAGAGTGCTCTATTAAATGCCCCCTTAACGCCACTCCAGAAATGCCCTATGCCCCCATTTAACACACACACACACCCCCTATACCCCCATTTAACTAACACACACACACACACACTCTCTCTCTCTCCCCCCCTTCCCCCTCTCTCACCCCCCTCTCACCCCTCTCACCCCCCTCTCACCCCTCTCTCCCCGGTGCTTCCAGCCGGGGCAGCGGGTTGACGTCGCCTTCCGCTGCAGCCGCAAGGAGGTGGAGTTGGCAGCGGGGGTTTGTATGCGTCCATCGCGTATGCTTTCCCCGGCTGTCAGAGGTCAGAGATCAGAGTTCCCCGCACCGGTGCGGGGAACTCTGGTCTCTGACAGTCGGGGAAGGTCTACGCGAATGACGCAGACAACCCCCGCTGCTAGCCACACCTCCTTCCGGCTGCAGCGGACGTTGTCTATGCGGATCGCGTAGACGTCAACCCGCTGCCCCGGCAATACAGCAGGAAGCACCGGTAAGTGTGTGTATGATGGGGGGGGTGAGACAGGAGGATCCAGGTCCCCTGCAGCGGTGCGGGGGATCTGGATCTTAGTCTCCTAATCAGACCTCTATTTGAGGTCTGATTACAAGACGACCCCGATTAGAAGATGAGGGGTATTTTTCAGAGCATTTGCTCTGAAAAAAACCTCGTCTTATAATCGAGCAAATACGGTATGTATGGATATTTTTATTATTGAATTTTTAGGAGTTTGGACCACTCTGTGTGTAATAGAGATACCGTATTTCCCCAAGTATAAGACGCTCCCATGTATAAGACGCACCTTAATTTTGAGGCCCGAAAAAAAAAAATATATTACATAAAGTTATTGTACTGGCTGCCTGGGCATTATAGGAGTGTGATTGATGTTAGCTGCTAGCAATTGTTAGCAATCACACTCCTATCATGCTCAGGCATCACTTTCAGCCTCCCTATGCCCCCTACACAGATCCATGTTATCACACAAACACACACACATATATATATTCATTCATTTACTCCCCCCACCCTTACCTGAACTGCAGATCTTCTGGTCCCGCTCGCAGACTTCCGTGGAGGCAGCTGTTGCTCGAACAGGAACAGGAATGGAGCAGAGTCATGTGATGTGATGTACATTCACGTGACTTCACTGGGTTCCTGTGTTGCCTCGACGGATCAAAAAACGCTGCTTAGCAACACAGAGGTAAGCAGCAGGTCCCCTTTCCAGTCTTATACATGGGGAAATACAGTAAATAGCTTGTTTTTGTAATTTTCTATGGTTATAAGACCACTTTTCAAACTTTGCACCAAAGCATCAAAGTTTATACATACCCCTCATTCAACCAGTTTTGGCATATGACTGAATAAAAATACACTAATCTTGCTAAGAATTGGCAGACTGATCGCATTCACAGCCAAGAAGGAAGCTGTATGAACAGGTGTTACAAATCAAATATGTGGCAAAAAGTAGTATCAGTTCAATTATCTGTTAGACTCCTACTGCTACAAATCTAGACTGAGCATTCTTTGCTCAAATGTATAAATTTGACAAAGCATACTGCTTCAAGAATGACTATTTTAAGGAGGAGTGACACATCATTTAACTACTTATTTGCCAGGATACAATTAGATAACTCTTTTCAAGAGACTAATTTGTGTAAAAATGTTTGGTTCTTTAATTCTGTATTTAATTTATGTTTCTATTTTATTCTAATAAAACAAAGTTTGTATTAGACTTGACACAGAACATCTCTGTGTGCGACTGAGAATTGAGGTTTTTTTTTTTACAGAGTAAAAACAATGAAGCAATTGCATGAGGACTGAATTGTCAAAAAATGCACTCTACGGGCATAACTAACACACACACTATTAACTCAGGGTTAGAACCAGTGACCCTGTGCACAGGAGGTTCATCCCCTGTGTGTGTTGATTGCGCTCAGTTTCCACCCACCAATGACCTTGGCTAGCCAGTCCTTGATTATCTCTCTGGTGTTCTCATTGGTACCTCTCCTTTAAATCTACTGGGCACTCCTTCTTTTTGTCAGTACCCATTTCAGTCTACTATGTCCTCCTACACTTACCTGCACATGGCTTCTAAAAAGAGTACAAAGGGCGCAACAGTCACCTGCAATCAGAAACACCTTAACCAACAAGCCCCATGCAGGGTTCTGGATGAGCACCAGAGACTTCTGCTTGACCCAGTACCTGAGGGTGCAGCCATATTGGCCTCAGTTGGCTCTTTCACTGATGCCCTCTTCCACGATTGAAGGATCAGGGGGACATCACCTCAGCTCCGCCATTTTGGCGGAAGTTCGCGCTGGGTTAGGGATTATATCTGCGGAAATGTGGACCAGGAAAGAAGATACCAGATTAAGAATTGAAGATAGAGACGAGAAAGGAGAGGACAGAAGATTAATACGATGCAGAAGGAGATACAGAAGTTAGGGAAACCTTTAGAGAGCGTGAGAGAGAGTGAACGAGAATGAGAGTAAATGTGGGCACCAGGCAAAGAATTTAATTCACGAATTTTCAGCTGAACTGAATGGGCAGGGAATGAAATTTGTTGCCCACGAAGAATGAATTTGAACAGGTCCAGTTCAACATTTTTGCAGTGCTTGTGTTTAGCTATAATTTTCTTTTCTCTCATCTAGTGTACCCACACAAGTTATATATTGTTTTTTTCAAACAGGAAGGGTTTTCTTTGGGTACCATTTTCTTCAGATACCATGTCATCTAATTTCCTATAAAAAAAAAAATAACATTTAGTGAAAAAGTAAAAAAAATCACTTTTATTTCTCATCTTTTACTCATCAACAAAAGTCAATAAAAAAACTGCTAAATAGATTTTACTTTTTGTCTTAAATTTGGAAATACCAATTTTTTGTTTATTTTACAAGTTATAGGGAATTAAGTAAAGGTAGCATTTTGCTATTTCTATACCTTTTTATCTGGTAATCTGGAAATCCTGTCCCCATGTCCTATTTGGGACATCTTTGAAGCTGGCAAATTCAATTCACCGCCATCAAACCGTACATTTTTGAAAACTAGACACCTCAAGGTATTTCAAATGCTGTTATTTTAACACTTTCCATGCACTAATTTTACTATCAGCCTTGGTCAAACTTTGTGGTAGTAATTTATTTTGTGTTTTTTTTACACAAATTGTACTTCAGGTATAAATTTAGAGCTATATGTATATGTCACAATCAAACAAAACCCATATGTGTGTTCAGCAACATTCAGCATTTTTCAACTTGGAACTTTGACAATTGGTCAGCCTGCCTCCCTGTCCTATTTGAGACATCTTTGAAGGAGGCCAATTCAGTTTACCCCAATCAAACCATATATTTTTGAAGACTAGACATCTCAGGGTATTTCAATTGGTGGCATTTGTCAGTTTGTGCTAGTCATTTTTTGCATGTTTTTTTTAACATACATTGTACTTCAGGTATGAATTTATAGTTCCTGGTATATGTCACACCCTAGGTTTGTCGGGTTGTTTGGGAGCTACAAAGTTTTTTCATTTCATTTTGACATCTGGTCAGTCTGGTCAATGTGCTATTTGTGGCATCTTTGATCCTCGCCAATACAATTTACCACATCAAACCATACATTTTTTAAACTAGACACCCTGTGGCTATTTCAAATGCTAGTAATTTAACACTTTCCATGTCAGGATTTATGGGAATATACAGAACTAATTTTAGCACTTGCTCATAAAAATAACTAAACTTTTTTTTTACATTTTTTTTTAGAACAGCATGGTTCCCCTGATGGGGACCTTACTTTATAATTATTTCTAAATATTACCACATTTTAACTTATTTTTTTAACTATTTTTAATTTTTACTAATCACGTTGTGATGTGCAAGGCACATCATCGTAAAAGACGCTCTGATTCCATACCTGAAAAGTTCCAAAATTCCACTGACATTAATATCAGCACAAAAATGGTTCATGGAATGGGTTTCCATTGTCAAGTAGCTGCATGCAAGCCTCACATCATCAAGTACAGTGCCAAGCCTCTTCTCAAGCGATGTAAAGCATGCTACCACTGGACCACTGGGCAGAAATGTGTTCTGCTTAGTGATGAATCGCGCTTCTCTGATGGGTGAGCCTGGGTTTGGTGAGATGGTGGAGGAGGGATAAAGGTTTTGGGGCTTTTTTCTCAGGGGTTGGGCTAGGCCCCTTACTTCCAGCAAAGGAAAATTTTTAATGTGTCAGCACACCAATACATTTTGCTATGCTATGCTTCCAACCTTGAGGGAACAGTTTGGGGAAGGTCCTTTTCTGTTCTAGCATGACTGTGACCCAGTACACAAAGCAAGGTCCAATAAGACATGCTTGCAGGAGTTTGATGCGGGAGAACTTGAGTGGCCCGCACAGAGCCCTGATCTCAACCCCATCGAACACTTTTGGGATGAACTGGAATGGAGATGTGAGCCAAGGGGGACCAACTACACATACTTTTGTCTATAAAGTGTACTTACCTTCCCATTGGCGACAGCTGGATGTGGTTCACTTAAGTACAATTTGGCACAAGGAATGGTTCTGGAGGGACAAAATATTCCTTAAAGGATTACACATTGGTCTTTCATATTTCTTACTGACTTTTTTATTACTTTTTGGAGCATTCTTAAAAGCCTTGATTTCAATTAATAGACTAATCTGTACAACCAAGGCTGAATTAAAGAGCAATTGTTCAGGAATGCCCCTTCCGTAAATGTTTTTACCCCTTTTTCTCTGCTTTCTGCCTCTTGTGTTTTTTTCCATTCTGTTCTAATCTTTCCTCCCTTTTTGACAATTACTTTTGTCCTATGTCTTTAGTTTCACCTCACTTGCTAACTCTTCTTGCTTCTCTCTTTTTCTATCATCTTTCACTTTATTTTCCTTTGTCCTGCTTACCTGCCTTTTACATTTGGCATCATCTTTCTATGCATATTCTGCCCCCCCCCACATACATACTGTATACACACATGCACACACATTATACATATGTATACACGCACATATATACACATATTCACAATACTTACTGCCTCCTCCATATGAACGTTGGGCCCTGGAGCAATTGCTCTGTGTCTGCCACTGTTAATCTGGCCCCTATTGCAACACCTTTATAGCTATTGTCACTTTAAGTTACGATAACCTTCTAGTAAAATGCTTTTTGAAGTATAATTCCAGACATGACAATAAGTAGTGCAATCATTTTTTTGAAAAATGTATTTTAGCAATTTTTCAATTCATTTTATATAAAGCAAATCTTATCTCTAAAAATTGAATAACCTGTGCAAAATAATCCATTTACTGTGACAAACTACCATTTGCATAAAAAATATGTCTGTTTTTTTGTATACTTATTTTTAAATATTAAAAAGAATATATTTCTAATGTATATTTATCAAAGAAGAACTTAAAAGAAGAGGTTTGATTTTTTTTTATTACAATGTCAATACCAATGCTATTGACACAGATACGCATGTATGCAATTACTGTTTACTCGGGTGTGATAACAGTGCTCTAAATACATCACTGTAAAATACATACAATTTACCTATTTTTCAAGATTCATGAAAAAGGAGGGGCATATACACAAATTCACATAGTATTTACTCAAAATAGCACTTATTATAGATAATATGTTAGATAACATAAATAGATTCATATGAGTGGCTACAGTATAGACCACCATGTGAAATGGTCCATGTGGTAAAATACAACAAGCCATAGCAGTAGAGAGTGAAATAGAAGTGGAGCACTTTCCAACTCTGATATTGCTCTGGTCAATATGTTAATCCTGAACTTACTTCCATCTAATATTGTGAACAGAGGGGGTTGTAATGCTCTGAATTTACGTTGACCGCTCTTAAAGTTGTGCCTAGTAATGAGAAATAGGTCAATCCCCAAGCCTATCAAAAAATGTTATGTCCCTCCCTATATTTTTCAGATTTATTATCTTCCTAAATAATAGCATCTACCATACATTTTCACCAACCTCTAAATTGCAGAAGGTGTGTGTGTATGTATGTATGTATATGTGGATGTGTTTCGCAAGGTTATCTAAAGATTAACATTTTGTACTCAAAGGTTAAAGCTGTTAGAAATAACACTGGTTTTCTGATAATATAAGGAACCTAATTTAAATGATACACTTACTTAGGTAATCACATATAAATTAGAGAATTAATAATACTATGGTCTTATTCAATAGGAGTGAGATAGCTAGTGGAGATTTAAATTATGCATACATACTAGTTCTATACTTGATGCGAATTATGAAACAAATTGGAAAATACAATTCTAGAATATAATCCTCTAAATGTATGGGGATTAGCTATACATGCTGTTTCTCTGAAAATGGGATCTGTACATTGTCTAATTTTGTGACTTGAGATTTACTATTCTATATATTATAAATAAACAAAATTGAAGAAAGTTAGAAAAATGCATAACAACCAGGTACATTTCTGTTAAGTTTTTCTTGCTTTCCCTAATATTTACGCATGGCAAAGACACCAAAGTTTATTTTCCCTCAATGATGGATATATATGAAGTCTTGGTCTTGGACATGTATATTTTATTTTTCTTTGTTTTTAGAAAACCACTTAACTATGGTAACCTGAAGTATACCACAAATACTTTAAGTTGCTATTTCACAGGATTTCGAAGGCTATTTTCAAGTTCTAATATCTAGTATAAAATATATGATTAATAAACATCTTACTGCAGTCTTTTTTTTTACAGTGTGTTAGAATGGAATGCAAATGGAGTTGTGTTAGTATTTTCCCTCCAATTCCCCAAAGCAAACACATTCTTCGAGTTTTCTTGGTAATGTGAAGCAAAGTTTACCTTTGACTTTTCAACAGTTTTGTGCACAAAAATACCCCATGCAAGTTTTTTGGTATTTCATCTGAGAAACAGCAGTGCTTTACAATTTTTTGAATTTTTCATTTCTTTCTCAGTACCCTGAAGATTATGTTGACATGAAATGAACAATGAATCCAAAATTTCCAATGCACGTGTGGAGATTTTGCTTTGGGCAAGTATTTTTCCAATGTGCATCTGTTTATTTTTAGCCAAATACACATTGTTTGCAAGAAAAAAATATGATCAGAATTAGGATTTTACATTCCATCTAATATTATTTACATTAGATATGAATTGCGTTTAGATTTTCCATTTAGGAATACATGTGCCTGTTCAAAAACCATCAGGGAGTCATTGTTTTTTGCTTGTAATGTTTCTCATGATACAGATCCAAAAATCTGCTTTTTCAGTATGTTAAAAACAGACAGCAAGTTCTCTTTTTATTACGGTAAGTAAACAAACTAGCTATTATATGCATACAATTGCGAAAAATAATATTTTTGAAAGATAAAGTAAATGGAGTCATTGATATTGAAATATTTAAAATAACACAATACATATAAAACTATACAAGGACTCTTTCAAGTCCTTACAATGGTCTTGTAATGTAGCCAGTACTAGTACATGGAAAACAAAGAAAAAGCAAAATCTATGGTGTAGGTTGTTTAAGTTGTTGTTCCAAATAAAATTAAAGCATTTGTGTGTTTTACTTGCAGTTCCATATTTTGTCCCTACAGCAATGATTTTTGGCAAAATATCATAACTAGATCCTAAATGTCCTTGTTTTATTAATTGTCTTTTGATTAAGGACTGGGAAGACAATACTGACCATAAAATGTGCCTTGTACTATTATCCTGAATTTGTCTCCGGCCCAAAAGTGTTTATCTCTCCAGTCTAACACCACTCCATGTAATAAAAATAAGCCAGTTAGACATTGTATATGATCATCTACAAATTGTGAAGAAGAAAAAAAAAACATAGAAAAGTTCATACTTCTTTCTCTCTAAAACCAAACTCCTCATATTCACTTTATTCACTATTATTGTAGTGATATGCATTTTACAAGTTTATGCTATTTATGATATGAACTTTCGTTTCTGCCTTATCTCTTCGTACTGAGGTCTGGAGTCCCTCAGTACTCTCAGTACTCTGGAATGCCTTAAATAAGATTATGCTTTGTCCTGCTGGACTATGCTTCTGTGCCATGTTTTATTCGTCAGATGATATCAGCTCTGCATTGCAGATCTGTAACGGACTCCGGCTGTAATAGTTACAATTGTGCGGGATCACAATCAACAGGTATCCTGCACTCTTAAAATTTTAATACTTAGACTATTGAATGCCTGTCTTAAACAATATTTCTTTTGTGAAACCTATCTCTAAATGTGCCTGCAAAGATGTGGGAAAGGGACAGGAATTATTGAAACTATTCATGTTACATTTGTTTTGTTCAAAACCTAGAATACTGCAAAACAGTGCATACATGGACTTGCTACCTGTTAGAGATGGTATGGCCAGAGACCCGGCCTTAAGTGTTCTGGCGCCCTCTGCAGACTACTCCTCTGGCGCCCCCCGTCCCCAAAAAAAAGAAAGGCAAAAAATCGTGTAACAAACAACTAGCCTTCATTAAAGATACTTTATGTGCAAGTGCAAACAAGTACAGTAATATTTGCTCGATTATAAGACAAGTTTTTTTCCAGAGCAAATGCTCAACTAGGTCTGGCTATGAGACTAAGATCCAGATCCCCCGCAGCGATGCAGGGGACCTGGATCCTCCTGTCTCCCCCCCCCACTTACCGGTACTTCTGAGTCCCTGGTGCCTTATGACTTCTGAGTCCCCGGTGCGTAGTCCGGGCACCGTGTAGAGCTCTACGCCACTCGTGCAGAACTCTACGCCATTCAGGTAGAGCTCTACGCCATTCGCGTAGACAACTTCCGCTGCAGCCGGGAGGAGGTGCGTTTAGCAGCCGGGGTTGTCTGCGTCCATCGCGCAGACCTTCCCCGGCTTTCAGAGATCAGAGTTCCCGGTGATCTCTGACAGCCGGGGAAGGTCTGCGCGATGGACGCAGACACCCCCTGCTGCTAAACGCACCTCCTCCCGGCTGCAGCGGAAGTTGTCTACGCAAATCGCGGAGAGCTCTACACGCTGCCCGGACTACGCACTGGGGACTCAGAAGTCATAAGGCATTTCAGGAGGCAGAGTGGCGTATAAAGGGGCAGAAGGCATTTCTGGAGGCAGAGTGCTCTGTGAAATGCCTTTTAACCCCCTTAATGCCACTCTGCCTCCAGAAATGCCTTTTAACCCTCTATACGCCACTCTGCCTCCTGAAATGCCTTATACCTCCCTATATGGCACTTTGCCCCATAATATGCCTTTTAACCCCCTAAATGCCAGAGTGGCATAGAGGGGTATAAGGCAATTCTGGAGGCAGAGTGGCACATAGGGGGTCAAAAGGCATATCATGGGGCACAGTGGCATTTAGAGGGTTAAAAGGCATATCATGGGGCACAGTGGCATATAGGGGGTATAAGGCATTTCTGGGGCAGAGTGGCAAGCCAGGGGGCAGATGTGCATAACTGGGGGGGGGCAGGTTGAAAAAAAAGGAAATAAAAACAAAATATTTTTCTCAATCATAGCTTTTATTAAAAAAAATAGTTCACATAGTTTACATGAATTAACATTTACTGGTAAAACTTTTTTCCTATAGGGTCATCTTATATTCAGGCTTTTTCTTTTTTTCACAAATTAATATTCATATTTTGGGGGTCGTCTTATAATCGAGCAAATACGGTATATAACTGGAAACAATAATATACATTAAATACAAGAAAAAAACAGCTAGGGTCTGGTACACAAATCTGGATCGTGAACGTAGCCAAGGTCATACACGGGAGATCAGAACGAAGTACACAGAGCTTTAGCTGCAAGCAGACTAACAGGAACCCAAGCCAAACAATGCAAAGGCCCAGACTGAATGGCAGAGCTGGTATAAAAGGGCAGGGTTAAACTCGGGTAACGTGGCTCAGCTGTCCCAATTCATTAGAAAGGGGTGCTCCTGAGGGGGAATGGTGCCCACTAGTGGCTGCAGATGGACATGACAATTAATAATTAGCACATTGTCCAGGATGGCAGGTTGGAACCCTGACAGCATGATCCCTTACACTTATGCATTGACACCTGTGACAGAACCCTCCATCACTGGGACCATTGGAGAGGCCTGACAGCCAGCCTCCTCCCTGCCGACTATGGGTCCTGGCTTTGTAAAGACTTCTATGCCTACCCCAGCAGTATATCATCTCATCACTTGCTGAGGGGATTATCTCTGGCAGACAGCCAGGATATGCAACCAGGGAGTTACAGCCATTGTTTTAGTTTAATGTCAGCGCCCCCCAATCCCATGATGCACTAATATGTTGAATAAGTCAGTCCCCCCCCAGTTCCACCACTACAGACATTTACCCCGGCCACACATGACTATATCCAGCCATGTGTGTGAAAAATAAAGCAGTCTTCATTTAGTTTATACCCTACACTGAGTCTCGGCTAGTGACTGGGAAACCGGGGAAAGTGTATATTATCCCAGGCTAAGGGAGCACAAGTCAGCGGAGGTAGTAGGTCAGACTATCCAGCTCCGTGACATAACAGAAACTGAGACAACAAATTCGAGCATCAGTATGGCAGGTGGCCCTCCAGGAGGCTGTTATACACTGGGGTCAGTGTCTTCCAATCTCCGAACAAAGGATTAGAGACCAGTGGGAACTACGGATGTCATTCCTGGGACAGTGACCCCAAGAGCAATGGGTATGCGAATTGGACAAGCTGGCCCAACAGGAAGTGGAGCTGGGAAATCGGTATCAGAGCAACCATGTTGGGGGACTGCGAAAGAATGTTCTCCAGAGGGCTATGACTTAAGTGGCCCAGGATTATTATGGGATAGTCTTCAGGAGGATCCGGACTTCAACAGTACAGCGGAGTGGCGGATTGAGGACATCCAGGATTTCAGGGAGAAGGCATATAAAGTATCTGAGGGTGTTAACCCAAGAGGGGTGGATTAGATTGTGGTCTCCACACCTGGGTCCTCAGAATGCTGGTCAGTCCGCCCAGATCCCCAACCCCCAGCTGAAGCGCTGACAATAGCTGGCCTCTGCCCCGCACCTGCAATTGCTACTGGGATCCATGGAGATGCGGCCGCCGGCTTATCTCCCCAGCAGCAGTTGGACCACCAGGGAGGGGTTGCAAGCGTCAACACTCCCCAGCGGCAGTAGGCCTATCTCCCCAGCGGCAGCTCACAAGTCCAGGATCGAAGGAACCTGGCCTCACTCCCCAGCAGCAGCAGGAATACCAGGGAGGTGATGGAGGCGGCATCACTCCCCAGTGGGCGGTTGAATGCCTGGGAGATGGCTATGGTGTAGCCGGCCTACCTCCCCAGTGGCAGCAGGAACATCAGGGAGGGGATGCTGGCGGCATCACTCCCCAGTGACTGAGTGAGTGCCCGAGAGATGGCACAGCCCGCCAGTCTCCCCCGGCAGCTCACAAGTCCGGGAGTGGAGGAACCTACCCAATTCAGGGAGGGGAGTGATGCCGCCTTTATCCCTTCCCTGGCGCTCCCACTGTCGCTGGGGAGATGGGCTGGCTGTGCCATCTTGCGGGCCCTCTGTCAGCCGCTGGGGAGGGAGAAGAATATCCTCAGCTCCCTGAATCTGAGTATCTGGGAGATGGCGCAGCGGCAGCAGTAGCACCAGTTTTGGGAGGGCATTGATGGACCAAATGAACTGGGTCAGTCCCATTTGGAAGGGGGAGAAATGTGACGGAACCCTCCATCACTGGGACCACTGAAGAGGTAACACCCATGCTCACATGGGTACAAACATACATACCTCCTACCCGTACCTGCAGATTTCAGTATGCAAGCAGCCTCAGTTTCACCACAGGGTCACAAGGCTTCCGTGTTGGTTCCAAATTGTTTAGAAAAGGGCCTTTTCTGAATAATTTTGAAGCGTCAAGATAAGACAAGCGTGAGGAGACAGGAAGTGGTTGCAAGGGTCGCCCGGGCCCCCTAGAGAGGCGGGCCCTATTAAGGTTGTTTTCACTGCTACCCCTGTAGTCATACCACTTTATATGCATTATACTGAATATTTAATGGAAAATCATTAAGAAGAATAAATAAATTACCGTAATCAGATAATAATATTTAATAGGTCTCACAGCTCTAAGCATATATTCACAATAATTAAGTGTAAAAATGTATGTGCCTCCAGAATGGTTTATATCATATTTAATATACAATTTAAATTTATTTTATTTTGTAGGTAGTCATTAGTATTGAAAATGGGTTCAGTTTTTAATGGTCTCCAAACATTAATTGGAACTACCATTAATTTTATCAGACTTTCTTCCTGTGTGGCATATTGGTCTTATTAAAATTCAAGATCCTATAATTTAAAAGAAATGTCCAATTACGTTAATTCAGAAAAAGAGTTTAGATTCTAATCCATTAAATGCAAAGGCAATAGATTTAATTTCTCCCTTGAGATCAAAATTAGCCAGTCTATTTCCTGTTCTAGCTGCAAATACAAGAGAATCATGTATTTGGGGAAAAATCTGTGCGATCATAAACTCTTAACAAGATCAAAATGATGAAATAATAATTTTAATACTAGTCATTAGTGTTATTCTTTTAAATGTATATACAAAAAATACATGGGAAGTGTTCTTGCCCTTTGCAGTAGTTAACAGTATTCAATGTTTCTTTTATATTTGTTTATTCATTTTATATTAAAACCTTATTTTGTATAGATATGGAAAAAACATTATTTTTTTCACTGTGCATTATTAGTGATGTTCTTCACTAACTACTATTTAATACAATGCATATGACAAAATACAGTGAAGAGTTTGCCATTATTATTTTAATAAAAGGTTGCCAAATTAAAGTAAGACTAAATGTGATAATTTATTTCACATTTATTCCAGAAGCTGAAGTGTGCAATTTCCTTCTGTAAGATTATACTCTCTTTTCTACTTCTGTGATGGTTGTAATAGCTGTTCTCCAAATTTCACTAGGAAACATCAGCAGGAAGCAGTTATGTCATTAGTGCATCATAATTCATTATTATAATTTAATATGCATTATATTACTGTGCATTGAATACATTTAATCATGTATTGAAATAAGCTCTGTGTGAAAGCAGTTGCAAACTAGGAACAATTTATAGGTAACAGTGTAAATGAACACAGGTGGGACTCTAATATACCTTGACATCATTAAAAATGTCAAAGACTGAAAAGTAAACTTATTTTTCGGATGCATACATAATCCATATTGTTAGATTTTTATTAATGCATATTAGGGGTTATGTATATAAATCGACCACTTGAAAAATGGTCCCAGTTTGCTCCAAGGTCCCCTATCCAATTCTGCTCTAAGGTCCTTTATAATATGCTAATTAGAATGTAATCTTTTGGAGCTGAGATTACGTTTACTGCTTTACTGTTGATTAATGTTCTTAACACATATTTTCTTTACTTATCTGTTCAGAAACTCTGCACAGCAGTGTTGGCATGCTTAAACTGTGCAAACATGCTATATTTAATGGCATATTTTGAAGCTCATATTAATCTGATGGTGCTTTGCTATTTCGTGATAGCAATAACAATGAGCAGGGAAAGTAGTTTCTTATACACTCAAGTATCTAAAATCGTGAATATGATGAATGGTTTTATTTAAAAAAATAGGTGAAGATAAAAACAACAGTATGAATACACAGTATATATGAGTCTGTAGATAATGAAAATGATTTTTCATTTCAATTTCAGTATTTCAAGCCCTCCCCAATCCAAATTATTTTCAAACAATGGAAAATAACATGTACAGAAGCACATGGTACTAAATTAATGTGCCTTTAACCTAACTCCAGTCTACTGGAAAGAATGAATTTGCCACAATTAGGCCGAGCCTGGTCATCTGGCTCGGAAGGTAGAGTTTGGTTAGAGAACAGAGACTGGATTAATATGTAGTTTAATCTGACGAATGTTACAGTGCTTATGTATAAAAATTATAAACAAATTATATGAATACATTTAGACACAGAGTATACACTACAGTTTGTAAAAATAAACAAGGATGAACACAGAAACCAAATTATACAAATCCCATATAGGTCATCTGCGGGAACCTCAATGTCCTTGTTGAGTTTGAGGGTTTTCAGTGATGTTCCAAATCCATAGCAAGTTCCAGGAGAAGTTCTCTGATTTTCCAAAAAAAATTAAAAAAACAGTCAATTTTATCCCCTGGTGTGATGTTCCCCCCTCCAGTGTCACAGAGACACATCCCTGGCCTAGCCCTTAGTATCACACACATATCAAATGACATCTTAACATACATTTGTTAAGACTGACATATCCCATGGTGTCCTCAAGATGACCCAAACCCAGCATAGAAGACATCACTCTAAATTCCATGTTATAGGGGAGTCACCACTAGTGGTCACTGATGCTGAACCTGAATGAATTTATGGCAGGGCAGGGCTCTGCTATGTACAAGGTGTTGGTCAGTCTGTGTGGCTTAAGAGGGCAAGCTGTAGGCTGTAAAATATATATGGCTAGGTTAACCCTTCCAATACCAAAACCCAGTGTTAGCCGAACAAGGACTCTGCATGACACCCACATCCTCAAATAATTTCCAATTCCTGTCCTTCAGGGCCACATATTGGTTAGTAAAGTATTTAAAGTTTTTGGAAAGTTGTCTATTATTTCTAGCTTACATATATGTTCATTTTTGGCCGTGTTACATTTCTGTTTCCATCTTTTTCAATAAGACGCTAGTGTCTGCTCTTAATATTGAGTTCTCAATTGATTGCCTGTAAGCCCTAACTATTTTCATTGTCCACAGCTGCTGATTTTTATGCACCTGGAATTATATAAAGGGTACACACAAAGTAAGAAATTTGATTAAAAAGATGTGTATTATTACTCATAATGAGAAACTTAAACTACTGCTACAAGAATAGAAAATCTGCAACGATAGACAATGATTATGCTAGTTTTTCTGATAAGCATGGTCTTCAGGGACCCAATTGATGGATGGCAGAGTCAAATCATCGCTATGAGAATAACTGATCATTTTGCATGACACAGCCAATGCTCTGATCATTGGAGTACAAAAACTGGGGTTTAATGATGTCACAGTTTGTCTATGTAATATCCTGAGTCCAAGGAAATTAAGACACTGGACAGTGAACAGTCACATACTTGGTGCCAACTGTGTCCTATACTTAACTGGTATATCAATTTACCTGCTGAATTATGATAAAACAAAAAACTCAATCCAGTCCCACCTTTGCAAAATTTCATATACAAAATGAAGCAAACAATAGGCTTAACATGACCTAAATGTTTAAGATGATAGTAAGATTTGATTATGATATGGGCTATGATTAAGTTATAGTAGATATGTAGTACTTTGCAACAGAATGCATATTAGTGTACAGGAAGTTTTTCTGGTGAATACTGGCATGGGACGGGGAGCCTCAAACATATCTTTTTTACTTATACACTAATCCTGCACTTTATAGCTGCACTAATTTGTATATCCTACTTTACACTCTCTACAACAGAGATTCAATAGAACTATTCAGGGGCAATGTCGTTCAATAGACGTGTGCACTGCTGTATTAGGTAGGGTGGAAAGTGCTACTTTGTGCCCATTTTTGGCACATAAGCTAATTCCTTCAACTCTGCCTGTTTCTTTGATCGGGCTTGTCCACCTTGTCTCGTATGCCAATCCAAAGCAGGGTCCCAGCTTGACTTTGTTATGCTACTCTATCAGTCAGTTTCACCGCTATATGTATGGCGCTCCTTCTTCCTGTACTCAGGTTAGGATGGTATAATATCACTGCATTTCACTCCTAAGTACTATGTAGACATTAGGCTATAATGAACTAGCATGCATTTGCCCACTAGTTATCATAACTGGGGCCAGAGACTCAAAGTGAAGCGCGCATACTCCAGTTCTCCAGTCACAGAGCTAGACCTCTGGATTGCAGAAACATTATTTAGATATGCCTACTCCCAGCCCATACCAATTTAAGGCATTTGGGGCTAGCCATGCCCAAACACGGCAATAGTCCTGTCAAAAAAATCAATAGCCCTGCCCCTTATAAAGCCACTCTGTAGATACCCTGGTATGGCCATCATGCATTGGTTCATTAAAATACATTCTCATTTGTTAACAGAAAAACATAATTTTGTTGTTTTATAAGCAGTTACTTTTGGTCCTTACAAGCAAATTGTATAAATGGACCTATTAGACTAATTATTTTGAAATATTTTAAAGTTAACTAATGAACAAGCTCTTAATGTTTTAATTAGGCAATTTTCATCCCACAACATTAAATATGGAGTTATTTTAAATAATTTCTGTATATAACATCTCAAGCCCCTGCAAAATTATCTAATGTAGTTTTGACATTTTTAGTCATTTTAAACTTGTTGAAGAACATGTTCTCATTGCTCTTTTATATAAAATAAATGCACCACTTAACAAAGAACTATGAATCAATCAGTGCAAATTATAAGAAAAATGTAATTAATTTATACAAAGCTCATTTAAAATTATCTAATGCCCTTAAAAAAGATATTTAAGTGACTTTGAAGTTAATGAAGGGAAATGTTCTCATTAAACTTAATGAGAGTTTATTTCCTATGACAAAATATTAAACTTATAATAGATTGTAGGACCATTTATAAAACAAAAATAAAATTATTAAAAACATATATGTTGTCTATCATTCATAAGACTAAGTACTTTGAGCTTTATTGAACTTAATGAAGGAAAATGAACTTATGTAACAAAATACAAAATTTGATAGATACTGGAAATAATTACTAAAGATCCAAAATACAGTGTATAAGCCACGCACAGCAAAGTAGGAGACGCAATTTCAGGCAAGACCACAAGGTTGAGTCAGAATCAAGGTCAAAGACAAGCCAAGATTGGGGCACCAGTAGTCAGGATCAACGAAAAACTATCCAAGGCCTAGATACCAGAAGTCAGGATCAAGGAATAACAAGCCGGGATTAAACACAGGAGACAACAGAGAACACTCATTGAGGACTAGGCACTATAACATAGGCAGGACCATCAGAGCGCAAGGTTCAATTATTTCTGATGGCTTAAATAGGAACGGAGGGTTTTGGTGCCAATACGTCACTTTCGTTGCGTCAAATGTCACAGAGGACGCATATGCGTGGATGCGGAAAAGCACATCTCATACCTCATAAGCGGGAAACAAAAACCCTTCAAAATATTGACCTACATAAGGAGGGAGAATGGGAAAAACAACACCAAGGTAAGCTGGCACAAAACAACAATTCTGACCCCCTCCCCATGAACTTTTACTGACCCTCCAGCCTAGCCCTTCTCTGCAACCCTGGCAGGCCCCCCTCCAGTCAATGCAGACCAATTAATTACATATATTTAACCCTTCGGCATTGGGTTAATCAGTCAAAGTCACAATACATGTAATGCTTGCCATAACAAGATGCATCTGCTAGATTATCTGAGGGCTTGGGTTGAGCCTCTACGTTAACATAGCTTCTATAATCCACTAAACGGAAAATGGGACCAGGGGCAAATGCAGGGACAATGCTTCTTATGAAGAAAGAAAAAGAAGGGGTCGATCCAGCTTTTATTTCACTTCAATAATAAAAACATAGTTCACACCTGAGTGCACAGGAGACCCGAAATCTGTATATGAAGAAAACCAGACATGTACAGAAACAAGATTCAGTTGAATCCTATTCATGATGGTTTTTGGCACACTAATTAAATTGTAGCCATGTTCACATCTGTCTCTTTCATAAAACCATGATTTTCTGAATGATAATATATTTTAATTTGGATGCAAACGCTCCTATTGTGTTTACAGTCAAGGTACCATTGTAAAAACATTTTATTAGTTAACACTGTAACAGTGAAAACATTTAAATGTAAATTAACAAAAACCTCCCTGCTCATAGTTAGACAACGCATTGAATACTATCCTCTTACTACCCTGTTTTACTATTTACAGAGATATTGGTTCAGGAGAATTACCGTATTTGCTTGAATATAAGACAAGGTTTTTTCAGAGCAAATGCTCTGAAAAATACCCCTGGTCTTATCTTCGAGGCCGTATTATAATCAGAACTCAAATAGAGATCTAACTAAAAGACTAAGATCCAGATACCCCGCAGTGCTGCAGGGGACCTGGATCCTCCTCTCCGCTTTCAGCAGGGCTTCTATGACGGAGTGCCAGCGTGACATGACCTTTCGATGCTCAGTCATAGAAACCACGGCAGAAGTGTCGGGTAGCATCGGAGATTGAGCACAGACGTCCACCTGCTGCCCCCACTTGACACCAGGGAGTCTGGATCACGGGGTTCTTGGGATGCATAAGTCGGGGGGCATTTAGGGAGGTATAGGGCATATCAGGGGGCAGATTGGCAAATAGGGGGAATAAAGCATATCTGGGGGCAGAGTGACATATAGTGACACAAAACACTGACTTATAATAGAGAGGCATAAAGATGAGGAAAATTAAAATCTCAGAGGTTATGTGAGCCTTATACTTCTTCTGCTGCGAGGCTGTTCCACATATCTACCACCCCCTTACTAAAGTAAATCTTTACTACATTAAGACTTTATTAAAAGTAAAAGATTTTATTAAGATTAAATAAAAGTATCAATCTCAGGAGTTCTATAGACCTTAAGCCTCTTCTTCTGTGAGGCTGTTACACATATGCATCACACTGGCTGGAGAAGGTAAGTGAGCAGGTGGAGGGGACAGATACAAGCAGGAGAGGGCCGGCAGCCTAAGGCCTGGGGGGCAAGTCTAGTCAAGTGGCCTGTTGCTCCATGACTCAGCCCACCATCCATGCCCATCTTTTCCTGATTTTCTAACGCGTATTGATGTAATGTGATGGGAGTAATCAGTAAACTTAAAAAAAAGTCATCATACACGAGACGCCTGAAGCCACAATTTACTACCACTAGTTCTTTTTAATAAAATATGCAGATTGAAACAGAGTAAATACACAAAACCTTCACATTTCTGCTCACTGATTTCTGGGCCTAGAAAGTTTTGTCCTCTGACAGATGACCAAATACACACCAGGACAGGTTATGCCATACTGACACCCAAACACACACACACACCAGAACAGGCTCAGCCACACTGACACCCAAACACACACACACACACCAGGACAGGCACTGCCACACCAACACCCACACACCAGGACGGGCTCTGCTACACCAACACCCGCATCAGTACAGGTTAATCTAATAAAAATGCTTTCCACCCTGGTTTGTTTTTTGTGTGTTTGTGTATTGATGCCCCAGCCAGGCCCCTCTTTGGTTTTAATGTGTTCCCCCCACACCCTTGTGTATTGCCCATGTGCATTTGTGCCCCTAGCCAGCCTCCTTTGTGCATTTATGCCCCAACACCCTTGATTGATTTATGTGATGTCCCCAGCCAGCCCCCCCTTGTGTATTGATGCCCCCTTTCGTACTGGTTAATGTACCCATGTGTATTGCCCCCAGCCACCCACCACCCTGTTGTGTACTTATACCCCCCAGCCAGGGCCGACTGGGGCAATTGCCCCAGGCGGCACTTTAGAAGGGGCGGCACTTTGCCGCCCCAAGCGCTTTTTTTTTGTTTTTTTTTTTTTTGCAGCGGAGGAGAGAGAGAGGGGCACCGAGTGGTTTTTCGCTTACCCGCTCGGCGCCCCTCTCTCTCTCTCTCCTCTGCGGCGAGTCTCCCTGTTCGGTCCCGGTGCCGGCTTGTAATGTAGAGCGCCGGAAGTGACGTCAATTTCCGGCGCTCAGCATTACAAGCCGGCACCGTGGCAGAGCAGGGAGACTCGCCACAGGACTGTTTAAAGGTAAGTACCGGGGGGGGATCGTAGATTATGGCGTGGGCGAAGTTTAAAATGACGCCCCCCCCCCGGCGTCGCCGGGGGGGGCGGCGTTTTAAACTTCGCCCCAGGCGGCGTTAAGTCTTCGGCCGGCCCTGCCCCCAGCCACCCCCTTTTTGTATTTAATTGTTGTCCCAAAGCAGCCCTCTTTAAATATGGGTCCCCTTCCACCTATCACCCCAACTATTTATTTTTAAATACTTACTTTTTTGCTGCCTTCCTTCCCTGCAGAGTGCTCTCCTCCGACATGTTCTTCTCCCTGCCACGAGTAACTGTTCCGTGTGAGCCTGCTCCCTTGAGCATCGCGGCTTACCACAACTTTAAAACTTGCAGCCGCATTGGCTGCAGCGACGTCTTGGTGTGCTGGCCCACGGACTGGCCTGTCCACTGCGGGTGCTGCGGGCTTTTGCCCTACATTAAAGACGGCCCTGGCATGGCGGGATCGACCACTGCAGTCCAAAATGATACACTACAACAAAATCTGTATTATTTTCAAACAAGTAAGATTATTTGTTTTACGTCTGTGAAGCCTATTTTTTTGTCGTTATATGCAGGGGTGAGCCTGGTGTTGGTGGTCCCTGAGACATACACACAAATCCACTCCAACATGGAGTATATTTAAACAACATAGCATAGTTTTTCATGCAGTCACCAAAAAGATCAAACCAGATGCAACAGTCTAATAAAGCATACCATGTCTAGCTTAAATATATGGATATGTCAAGGTAAAGCACTTCCACAAGCACCTAATTAACTATTTTTATTCAGTTTTTCCTACCCAAAACTAGGCACTATAACTGGCTCATCTTAAACCAATACGCTATATGCCAACTAAATCAGCTCCAACTCACTAATTCCATCATAGTGAAAATACAGATAGTTTTAACAGTCTCTTGATGTAGAAAGCCCTATAAATAAAGTATAACCCATTTGCTGAAATAAAACTTGAAACATTTATTTTATGCGTTATTTGAAACATATATCCAAAATGACATTGTGTATTTGGCATTTGAGTATGAGTTTTCAAACCTCATTCAAATAAAAGCACAGTCAAGCCTAGGTATTACCGTGTGGATTTGAGCTTATGTTATGCAGGCAGTGTTCTCAACTGAATATAATTTTATGGGTGGTGGATGAGCACATGTGGGTGGTCAGGACTACGTTGGCTAAAACAGTGAGGCCAAACCACAAAGATTATTTTCATAAAGTGAAATCTTTTGCAGTCCTGCAGATGTGGAAAAAACAGAAAACCCTTAGATGTTACACAATTTCAAATCAGGTGATATATGCTAATGTATTGAAACATTATTTAGCAAGGCTAAGTCACACAATATGATTCTTACACAGGTTCTATCACAGCATACATTTGTTTCAATATACACTTATAGAGTTTTTTCAATGTCTTTTGTATTGTAAGCATCATAGTCTAGAGTTAATAAAGGCATTCTATGGGTTAATTTCACATGAGGATGAATCCAACTATATTCTGGCATGTTGAATGAAATACTACAGTTATATTCTCTAGGTTCCTAAGGCCTAAATACTC
This sequence comes from Spea bombifrons, assembly GCF_027358695.1. Classification (NCBI taxonomy): domain Eukaryota; kingdom Metazoa; phylum Chordata; class Amphibia; order Anura; family Pelobatidae; genus Spea; species Spea bombifrons. Next base: position 41,431,586 of record NC_071090.1, read on the forward strand.
AAATTACCCTTAGCTGAGTGTCAGATAAATAATTCAAACAAACATATGAAATGTATTAGATTTATACAATGCATGGTGCATTATAAAGTAAAATAAGATGTTCACTTCCATAACAAAGCACAGTTTTACTTTGATTAAAATTACTGAAAGATATATCTAATCATATTCTAGACATGAACAGAAAATAATGCCATTTAATATTATGATCTCTGAGATACAAGATCAGTATATGACAATAAGCCCAGCTAAATTATTCAGTAATACAGGGGTCCACAATGCATTGGGCTAGGGGTCCTGACTCACACACACACACGCATACCATAAAGGATTATAGGAAATATATGTGTCACATGTTTTTATACTTTAGGCACCGTGCTGCCTTTATGTAAAATTGCAAGACAAACAATCTAAGATTCTGGTAGGGGGGCACAAAGTCTGAGCAGGGAAACCCAGAAGGATTCTATCCCGCACACACTTGCCAGCCCTTCACTAGTTCTATACAGTTATATGGTTTGCCCAAGGGGCAATCAACTGCTAGGCTAGCACAAATTCTCCAAACAGTGCTGGTCCAATTTGAAATCACCCAAAGGCAGATGTGCATTTGGAACTCCTAAAGCAACAGTATGACCTGGTGGTAATAGTACAGCTACTTGCAGTATACAATGAACTATATATCATATAAGGGTGTGAGATGTCATATAGTGAGTACTCCTGCTAATTATCGAATTTAGGTTTTTATGCCAGAACCATTGCTAACATAGTTACATAGTTACATAGTTATATAGGCTGAAAAGAGACATGCGTCCATCAAGTTCAGCCTTTCTTTTGTTAATTTGTTGCTGTTGATCCAAACAGATCCAAACAGATGTGTTCACTCAAGCACCCAAACATGCCATCTCCATAGATTGGCAGTAAAATGGATTGTGCTGAAGAGCTCAGTGACTTAAAATATGGCACTGCCATATGATGCCACAAAGTCAGTTTGTGAAATTTATTTCCCACTAGATGTGCCCCGGTCCACTGTATGTTCAATCATTGTAAAGTGAAAGCATCTAGGAATAACAACAGCTGAGCCTCAAAATAGTGGACCACACATGCTCACAGAGCGCGGGCTACCAAGTGCTGAATCATGTAGCATGTAAAAATCACCTGTGCTCTGTAACATCACTCACTACAGAGTTCCATACTGTTACTGGAAGCAACATCAGCACAAAAACTGAACATCAGAAGATTCAAAAAATCGGGTTTTATGGCCAAATAACCAAATATCACTATGTGCAATGCCAAGTGTCAGCTGGAGTGGTGTACAACATGCCACTGCTGGTCATTGGAACAGTGGAAGCATATTCTCTGGAGTGATAAATCACACTTCATCTGGAAGTCTGATGGACGAAGCTAGGCTTGGCGGATGCCAATGGAACACGTCCTTGTGGAATGCATAATACCTACTGTGAAGTTTGTTGGAGGAGGGGCCTGGGTCTGTTTTTCAGGGTTTGAGTTAGGCCCCTTAGCTCCAGCAAAAGGGTAATGTTAATGCTATAGCACACAACGACATTTTAGACAATTCTGTGTTTCAAACTATCTGACATAAAATTGGAGAAGGCCTCTTCCTGTTCCAGCATGATTGTGGCCCTGTGCACAAAACTATAAAGATATAGTTTGTGAAGTTTGATGTGGAGGAAGTTGACTGGCCTACACAGAGCCCAGACCTTAACCTCATTGAACACCTTTGGAATGAATTGGAATGCGGATCGTGAGCCATGCCTTCTCCTGCGATGTAAGTGTATGACCTCACAAATGGACATACTCAAAAATGTTGTTGAAAGCCTTCCCAGAAAAACTGGGCTGTTCCAGCTGCAAGGGTGCACGTTAATGCCAATGATTTTGCCCAACAATCAGGGCCGGCCCTACAATGGAGCCGACTGGGGCAATTGCCCCAGGCGGCACTTTAGAAGGGGCGGCACTTTGCCGCCCCAAGCGCTTTTTTTGTTTTTTTTTGAAGCGGAGGAGAGAGAGAGAAGGGCACCGAGTGGTTTTCGCTTACCCGCTCGGCGTCCCTCTCTCTCTCTCCTCTGCGGCGAGTCTCCCTGTTCGGTCTCGGTGCCGGCTTGTAATGTTCAGCGCCGCAAGTGACGTCAATTTCCGGTGCTCAGCATTACAAGCCGGCACCGTGGCAGAGCAGGGAGACTCACCGCAGGACTGTTTAAAGGTAAGTACCGGGGAGGGGGGGTAGATTATGGGGTCGGCGTAGTTTAAATTGACGCCACGCCCCCCCGGCGTCGGCGGGGGGGGGCGGCATTTTAAACTTCGCCCCAGGCGGCGTTAAGTCTTCGGCCGGCCCTGCCAACAATCTCATGTGTGTGATGGTCAGATGTCCACATATTTAGAAAATGAGTTAGAGTGAGTGTCTATTAGTGTGAGTGAGTGTATGTGCTGGTGCTTATGTTAATTATCAGGTGGGGGTCCAGAGGTCAGAAGGACCTTTACCTGCCCCCAGACTGGAACACAGCTCTCCCATAGTAATGTAACTTTTACTGTTAACCAATGGGAGCGTTTATTCACGAGAGGGTGCTGGCTGGGGGCATCGCATAAATCAATACTAAAGGGGGGGCTAGGTGGTGGCATAAATATACAATGTGGGGGCATTAGGGTGAGCACATCGGCCATGTTTTCCAGGACACATATAGTTTTTACATTCTGCTGACCAGCCCAGATAAAATGCTGCCCTGCAGTATGGGGGATTTATCGACTCATGGAAGGAACAAACTAGTCAGACATACATCCCCCGTACTGCAGGGCAGCATTTTATCTATGCTGGTGGCATCAATACACAAGGGTGGCCACTGGGGCCATTACACCAAAGAAGTGTGGAAAATATTTTTTTTTATTGTTGTAGCTTAGCCCATCTGGTGGGTGTCAGAGCCTGTCCTGTTGTGTGTATCTGGGTATCGGTGTGACAGAGCCTGTCCTGGTGTTTGTGTCTGGGTGTCTGTGTGGCAGAGCATGTCCTGGTGTGCATGTGTCTGGCTGTTGTGTGTATCTGGGTATCGGTGTGACAGAGCCTGTCTTGGTGTGTGTGTGTTTGGGTGTCAGTGTGGCGGAACCTGTCCTGGTGTGTGCGTTTGGGTGTCGGTATGGCAGAGTCTGTCCTGGTGTGTATTTGGTCATCTGTTTCCTGGCACTATACTTTATGTAGGAATAAATTGAAATATTTAATTTTTATTTAATCTGGAGATAAAACATCCTCCTGAATTTGTAGTCACTTAAAAGGACAAAACAGAAATCAGCAGAAAAGTAAAGGTTTTGTGTTATTTACTCTATTTCAATCTGCATATTTTACTAAAAAGGATTAGTGGCAGTTAATTGTGGCTTCAGGCGCTCCGTGTATGATAATTTTTTTTAGTGAACTGATTTACTCCCAATCACATTACATCAATATGTGTTAGAAAATCAGGAAAAGATGGGAATGGATGGTGGGCTGATTAGGTGGCACAATGGGCCACTTTACTAGACTTGCCATCCAGGCCGTAGGCTGCCAGCCCTCCCCTGATAGCTATGTTTAAAAACACAAACATCATTGTTCAAAAACAAATTGTTTTTGTTTTTATTGGTAGATCTACTCTGTGAGTATGTATTAGTACAACATATACAGTATTTCTCAATATTGCTATTAGATGCCATGACATGTCATGGATGAGTCTCTAGTCCTGCAGCTTGTGGTAAGCTAATTTGTCCATGAATTATTTCAAACAAAATGAAACAATGTCATTAATTTTTTTCCTGCGAAAATATACCAAATTCACATTATGTTCCATTAATGGCAGTAAAGCTGTCAGTTTAGAAAAGCCAGCAAAAATCTAATTTCAAGTTTAAAAGCAGCATGGAAAATTCTTTTGAGGCCAATATACTGGAAAGTTAAAGACAGCATTTTTTTGTATTAATTGTTGGGTTATCGTTTAGCCAGCTGTTTAACCTTGAATGCACTGCTTAAAGTCAGCAGAGTGCTGCTGTATTCCTCTAAATTAAGACCTTTATGAATGGATCAGGCCAAGAGTTACTAAATTACTTTCCACAAAAAGAGGGGATGCAGCATAAATACTGAACTGCGAATCAACAATAGAATAGGATGCTGATTTGTAACAGATTTATAGTTTAAAAAATGTAAGTGGCTCTGCCATCAATTTAACTTATCCTATGCAGATGTTATGAACAATCCCTAAAATAAATTACAGAGATACATACAATGCATGCATTTATGTATACAGCATATTTGTGTGTGTGTCTATATAACAGTTCTTTTTATATATATATATTTTTAAATAATAAAAAGTCTCATAACCTACTGTACTAATTGTAATTTTGTTTTCTCAAAAATAGAACATGGGTTTAATTGTATTATGTTTTTTTTTTGTTATTTAGAAATTAATATAATAATACATTCATATTTAGTGTGGCCATCCCAAACAGGATAAACATTATTATGGAAAATATCAACTCAGCAATGTATGATTTGCATTTTACTCAGTGAAATAAGTATTTGATCCCCTATCAATCAGCAAGATGTCTGGCTCCCAGGTATTTGTTATACAGGTAACGAGCTGAGATTTGGAGCACTCTCTTAAAGGGAGTGCTTTAATCTCAGCTTGTTACCTGTACATTACATTATATTTATTTATAAAGCGCCGGCCGATTCCGCAGCGCTGTTACATTCTTTAGAACAATTTATAAACACATACAATAACAAACTGGTGCAAAGGAGAAGAGGGCCCTGCTGTTGCGAGTTTACAATCTAGTCGGTGGTTGAGGGGAGTGAGACAATAGGAGACTTGTGCTTCCTTTGCCCTGGGACACACACTCTTTCCCCGGTTCCCTAGTCACTAGTCGAGACTCAGTGTAGGGTATAAACCAAAACGAAGACTGATTTATTTCTCACACACAGGGTTGGATATATCCAGCAAAAGACATATTTACATAAAAGAAGATATTGGGATACAAACCGCCCCCTTAATCTGCCTCCCAGAGACAACAGGGGCAGTAACGGGATTAAAAATATAGGGGTCCCAACCTTCACTATCTATCACTGGCCAAAATCAGTTCCAGGGATTGCCGGGGTAAATGTCTGTAGTAGTGGCACTGGGGGGGGGGCTGATTTATACAACATTAAACCAAAACAATGGTGGTCACTCCCTGGTTGCAGATTCTGGCTGTCTGATAATCCCCTCAGCACGTGAGGAGGATATACTGTTGGGGGTGACACAGAAGTCTTTACAAAGTCAGGGCCAGGGCCTGGGGCGAATTTTAAAATGCCGCCCCCCCTTCCCTTATCTACCCTTCCTCTCCCTGCGTCCCTGCCGCCCCCCGCCCCCTTGTACTTACCTTTCAGCAGTCCTGCGGCGAGTCTCCCTGTTCGTTCTCGGTGCCGGCTTGTAATGCTGAGCGCCGGAAATCTTCAGGCACTCAGCATTACAAGCCTGCACCGAGAACAAACAGGGAGACTCGCCTAAGAGGAGAGAGAGAGGGGCGCTGAGCGGGTAATGACAGCTTGGTAAGCAAAAGCCACTCGGCGCCCCTCTCTTTCGCTTTAAAAAAAAAAAAAAAAGGGCTTGGGGCGGCGAAGTGCCGCCCCTTCAAAAGTGCCGCCTGGAGCGGTTGCCCCACTTGGCTCCATTGTCGGGCCGGCCCTGGTCAGGGCCATAGTCAATAGGGAGGAGGCTGGCAGTCAGGCCTCTCCAGTGGCCCCAGTGATTGAGGGTTCCATCACAAAGGCATTTGTTGGCATAGTTACAAAATTGTAAATGTCAAATCATATGTGACCGATGTGGGCATAGTGGAAATCAGTGAGACACTAATGTTGGTTTTAGATCATTGGAACTGAAATTATTTTAAATAGAATCATATTAAACATATTCATAAATCCCATTCGTATGAAATATCCTTCTTAGGTATTCAGAATTACTGAGAAATAGCTGTTATGTTTCCCAAGTAGAACATGTATGGAACCGTGAGCCAAGCTTGTCTCCCATGGGAGCTTAAAGCAAATACATATTTTCTTATTTCTGCTTGTTCTATAATGATCATGAGGTGATGTCTGTTTAAAATATAAAAACATTTAACATTTTACAAATCAAACCATTTGCTTAATTTAATAATCCTCAAAACTGCTACCCATAGCATCCAAAAGATAATCCTAAACCACCAGAACCAGAAATAACATAAAATATGGATATAACTCCAGAAGAAGATGACCTACTCCAGATTGAACAAAGACGAGACTTCTGAGCAGAGCTGCAACTAGATCTTATGCCACCTAGGGCAAGGTGGGAAGTCTCACCCATGCTGACTGGAAGCTTCTGGAAGCAGAAGGGATGCAGGGTCATAGCTGCTGGCCGTGCTCATGTGCCCCTCACCTTGTGGCATCTGGGTCAGGTGCCCCTCTTGCCCAATGGAAGATACATCCCTGCTTCCGAGGTCCTAAAAGTGTATGTGTCTTTTTCTATAGACTTTCTATAGACTCCCCATGAATAAACAAACCAAGTAATATTTTATAATATCTTGCAATGCAGCAATCTAAACTAAACAAAAACTCCACAAACTAAAAGCCCAACTTGAAAAACTTCTATTTCAACAACAGCAACAAAATCCCATGTTGTATGAAATACACAGATGGAGAAAGAAGAATAGTGCTACAGCCACATATTTTGGGAATGTGAATCCGGATAAGGTCAGGGTTTTGTGAAAATAACAGCACTGTTCTCACACAGAGAAACAGAAAATGTTCACATTCAGAATGGAGCAGGTTACACTATCCATGAATAATAATGTAGAGAATTCAAGTACTCTGAATGCAGGTAGGAAAAAATGAGCAAGCAGTCATTGGATAATTTACAGTCAGATTCCTAATTGTTCTAATTATTCACTATGTATATTTTTCTATTATTACATTACGTAATCATATTTAAAGTGAAAGATGAGCCTAAAATCTGATCTAAAAATAATTGCAGAGCAGCCTTTTAGTATTCTTCTAGAGAAGAATTGGTAGCAGCCTCTTGGGACTCAAATCCCTCTGTCCTTTCTCCGCTTGTTTGGTGAGTATGAGTGTATCACAGTTTTCTACAGCTCTAAACATCACAATAATGTTTAAATAAAAGAGCAAAGCAAACCACAAAATATTTATACGTTACATTGTGTAACCACACAATCAGTTTGTAAAATCGGGGAGAAAAAAGGAAAAACAATGAGGGGATCCTGGCCTGGGGTGTCCTTTGCTCTAGGACAACTGGGGATAAAGTTTCTGCCAAGGGCTTCTATTTGCACCAAAGAGAGGTTGCCTTTTCCCCAGCCTACGGGCAAAAAAATAAAGCCATGAGCCACAAGATCGGTAGAGAAGGAGGAAAAATTACTTATCTAACCCTTTCATGATTTTGGAGCCGTGTAGCAGTTTCATTACATGTCCACTAAAGCTTCAATTGAGGGATGTGTCAAATAGAAGCAGTGCCTAATCCCTACATTGGGTAGTAATACCAAAAAGGTTATTATACGATACATGCATATGTCTCTAATGGTCCGGCAATTGGCCATGAAAATGATTACAGTCTATTTTTTCCGTCACCTCTCCTCAGCATGTGTTTCTCTGTCTCTACAATGCATGCTAGTTATCTTGCAGTAACTATAGCAACAGAAGATGTGCTTCTGAATTACATACATTTTAAGCACAAATGGCACGTGGACACCTTAAGCATATTCCAGTTCAACTTTTTTTCAGAAGTGCATATGCATGAATTACTATAATGAAGGCCATCTACAAGTTTATTAGTAATGGTGAAATGTTTCTATTTATTGTTATACTCCTTTTCTTAACTTTAATCCCATTAGGGTTAATTATTTTCCAGGCTTTCATTGCAAAACTGACAATTGAAATCTTTACAAACACAAAATGTCGGGTCCCTTTGTATGCTGTGTTATGGAGCCTCTTATAAATCAGAACTCTGTTATATGCAGTTATATTATGGAGTTAAATACTCTATGTGTGCATAAGATAATAATAATAATAATAATAATAATAATAATAATCACCTTGCACATACCTGGAAGTAAATAGTTACAAAATTAATTAGCAGCAGATGCCACTAATACCCAAGACCCAATTATGAGGCGTTTGGGGCTTCCTAGGACCTAGAAGCCCTTCTGCAACCCAGGAGCTAAAGGGCCCTATGTTACTCCCCAAAGTTACCTTAATCCTGTTGTTATAAATATATTAGCATACTTGGAAACATTAGAAGGTATGGTACCCATATCTCTTCTTTGTGATTTGTGTGGGGGAGGCTGAAGACAGCTGTCACAAACATTAATACTCTGAAGGGGATCTTAAGTAGAAACCACTTGGTTTGTATATTGACAAATGTATTTTTGTTACTGTTCATTTAGAGTGCACAGCTTCATAATTAAACATCAACATAATGGAACATAAACATCAACGTAATGGCAAAATATTCACGGAAATAATTGTGAAAATTGAATTCAACGTATTGCCTCGAATTAAACATTGTGGCTTTTTTTAATAAAAGCTAATAATAATTCCACACGGATATTGCTAAAGAAAAATGAGGCACCGTTTTTATTTCCTGCTATGACATCAGTAAGAAAAAAGAATATTTCAAGTAACTGAACATAAAATAGAAAAATGCTTTTTGCTAGCCAAATGTAATGATTTTTTTTAAAAAATTGTTATTTATGGCATGAAAAGTAGGTGATAACAGGATAGTCATATCCTTCCTCCACTATGACAGGTCACATATTTCTCATTCAGGAACCATATAGGTCACATAATGCTACTTTCTCTGCCCCTGAAAATCCACAGTGAGCTAGGAATCAGTGCCATTAACACAAGGGATACTTCTCATGGAGTCTACATTCTGAGCAAAAAGGCTGCAGAGTATAGAACTTTCTGGCTCAAGAAAGGCTTGCGAGAAATGCACTACACCCATCACACATATTTACATAAATAGCTTGAAATATGTGGCCTCTTTATTTCTTTCCAGGAACACAGCAGTAATTAAAAAATACATATGCGCATACAGATACAGGCAAGACAGGATACATTGTGGTTCTGTCACCATTTCTTGGTTGTCATTCATAAAATGGGGGATACATCTCATTCTAAATAAATACATTTCATATTTTTTTTGCTGAATATAAACTTAATGGAATATATATTTTCTTTACATATGTCATTACAGCAGCATTTTAAGTTATTTCAAACAAATCTATGTTGGTTAATTTGTAGAAAAAGTATTATTATATTAGGTTGGTTCTATTCTTTGAAATAGTGCATTGCATACTATATTATAGTAGCATAGCTACTGATATTACTACCTCAAGCACCAAACAAATAAGTACAGGTGAAAAAGATGAACAAAATTATGAGTCCTTTACCACCTGTTAGCTGATATTAAAAAGATTCTCATTACAGTCTGGCATCACCATGCTTGGTTTGTCTTCTGAATTGCCCTCAAGCCCCCTGAACCAGCCTGGCCATCTGACACACTGGGCAAATGCTGGTACTGATGGCCTTATATTTACTGATGCAGATCAGGAGCTGCCATGTACGGCCATTGGCTGGGTATGAGAGCAAAAAGCTAAATATAGCTTTGAAGCAATGCTTTATCTTTTTACTTTTCAAAATGATCCTATTGGTTTACTTTCCCAATTTATTTTACTTTCACAATTTGTTGATGTCCAGTCAGAGAATTGCGGGTACAGTTGGCTTCATCTGACTGGATTTATGGGTATTACCATGTCAGGATAACACTGTCCGTTTTTAATATTCCTGATGTTTTACACAACATACATTGCCATTAAAAACAAAATGATTTGTTTTTTGTTTCCTCTGGCTTTCTGCTTACTTAACTCCAGTTTGTTGCTCGCTGGTGATTCATCTGTAATACACACTTATCTTCATTAAATGTTGAAATGTTCTCTCTGATGCTTCTCAAAATAAAGTAATTCTTCAAGAAAAAGTTATTTCCATCAGACATATAACTGGCTCATCCCCTTACCCAGGGATCTTAATAATATTTGGGAAGGAGTAATCCCATGGATATATGTTCCTGTGTCCAAAAACTGAGTCAGGCTTTTCTCAAGATAAGTTCTCCTGGATCTTTTTCCTCCTTTCTTTTTTTTCTCCTTCTTTTTCTGTTTTTGTGTTTTGGGCTTTTTGGCCAAGTACTTTCTTCCTTTCTTCACTTAGTGATTTTAAATTAGGCTTTTTATTATTATTATTATTATTATTATTATTATTATTATTAACATAAGAGATAGCACAATGCAGGCTCAAATCAGTTGGATGCATCCACAGATCATATATAATGGGACCTTAAGGGCATCACAGATAAAGTTAAGGGGACTATCATCCAAATCAAAGTTTTGTTCCCAGCTTAGCTAACTGAATACACGAACCAAGCATCCATCAGATAACACATAAAAATGAAATATTTGCCTATGTCATAGTAGCAGAGATACCAATTTTCCTTGTGCTGGAAAGCTGATAAACATAGGTGCAGAAATGTATAAGCCATATACATGGGGGGATTTTGAGCTGTGGCTCAGTCTTTCCCTTTCCTTACAAGCAGCCATACAGCTTCCTCTGTTACTGACTCTGATTAGGAAAAAAAGGTCTTACAGCAGATAAGAACCATCTGACCTACCAAGTATGTCCTTGTTTCCTGATGTAAAGACTCGTCTTAGATTCAGGATAGGTATATGCCTATTCCATGCATGTTTAAATTCCCTCACGGTATTAGAGTATACAATTTCTATTTAGAAGAAGTTCCACTTATCCATCACCCTCTTATTAAAGTAAACCTCCTTTACTTTATATCTAAGAGGCTTAGTGTTTCATCCTATCATCCTGTCTCATGCACTGTGTGAACCTCATCTCACTACCTACATCACAAAGCTCAACAAGCACTGTGTTCTGCTGTGCAGTGCATGTAAATATATATATATATATATATATATATATATATATATATATATATAACCCAACAAATAAGCAGCAACTGGGGACTCCTTACCATCTTGAGCTCTGGGACAAATGTCCATTTTGCCCCATTATTATTCCACTCCTGCTTTGGTGGATCAACACTAAGCATGACTAAATGTAATATATCTCTATATTACAGTACTTGTGATCGGGGTCCATTCATAATGGTATCATCTTGAATCCTAAACAAAAACTGCATACCAAAAGGCTTTACAAAAGACAAAATCTTTGAGAACTGCGAGATGGGGATGAGAGGATTCTTCAAACATCTCCAGAACTAACCAGCATTAAAAACATTGTGGCATATATATCAATGTATCAAACTGTAATGTAGTCAATGTTAGAATTAAAGATATGCTCAGCAGCTCAATATTTACATGTTTTGCAAGACACAAATAATAACACAAAATGATAGATAATGATGAGAGATCTTGATTGTGGTTTATAATAGTAATAGGTATTTTTCAAAATATTCACTGGATGACATTTTTGAATTAGTACAAAGAACATGGAAATCCTTTTGCATTGTTCCATACACAATAGCAGAGGAGCTACAAACATCATGTTGACTGCACTGGAATCCAGTCCACTTCATTGAGAGGTTCATAGAAATGTTATATTTAAAAAAAAAAATAAAAAAAAAATAATGTTACATTTCTAAATAAAAGTATCAATTCAGTCGTCAGGTTAACCTAAATTCACATGTGTTATACTGACTCAAGTTACTTTTGGAAATAAGAGTGAAGGTGGTGTTTTATTACCTGTGGAAACATAACTAGTTAACTACCATGATACGGTATATTTCACTGTATGCTAGGATACAGCAGGAAAAGTACTGATCTACCAGTTGTTATACATCCAGTGAGTGTGTGCATTAAAGTGGTAGAAGTAACTAACAGATCTTAATTGATTTTGTATATTTTCTGTATTCCCAATAAAATAAAACGTGTTACTTTTGCTAGTTAAATGTACATTCATTAATGAATGTGGCAAGAAATGTGTCACGTAAGTGGCATCTGTCACCTGTGCAAAAAGATTACATATGGATTTTTGAAGACAATTGTTTTGCATAATGCACAACTCCAGGCAAAGTGTTCTGGGGATTAGCTACAAACGTTTTCAGCCTCTTTTCATGACCATAGGGAAATAACAATCTGAAACCGAATATTATTTCCCCCTCCAAAAATGTAAAGGAAGGAGATCTAGGATATAAGGAGAAATGCGTGTATTAAGAGATGTTCTCTGTTTTCACACGGTAGATTTAAGGAGGCAGTTACATATGGAGTCACAAGTGGGCATGACGCCAGCCAGTGACGGTTCACAGACATCTCAGCCCCCTCTAAGAAAAAGGAGAAGCCTAGAATACAAATTCTCAGTTCTTGTGTTCAGTCTTAAGGCAGGCAGCCGCTTGAATACACATAAGGGTCTAAGAAGCAGCCAGGATCCGCTGTACACTCATCTAGCCTAAGACATACAAGAGCCTTTGAAGGTGTAGTAGAAGGACAACATAGGGACATAGTTGTTGGGTACATCATGCATTTCTTTGACAGAGCAGACAGCTCAGGGGGGGAAGCTATTTCAGTATATAACAGCAGTGGGGGAATGGTTGAGGTCTCTACCTTCTTCCCTTCTGTCCAGCCTAATGCAAGCATAAGTCAGAACCACAGCAATAACTCAGATCTGCTTTATCGGGACGAGGAGCTGGCCAAGATTGAGATAGCAGTGCTTGCTGTCATCTTTGTAGCTGCTGTCTTGGGAAACTGCTGCGTTCTGTTGGGACTCTACAAGTCCAAAAAGAAGATGTCCAGGATGCACCTATTTATAAAGCACTTGAGCCTCGCTGACTTGGTGGTGGCTTTCTTCCAGGTGCTTCCACAGCTCTGCTGGGAGGTCACTTACCGCTTCTACGGCCCCGACTTCTTGTGTCGCATTGTGAAGCACCTCCAAGTTTTTGGAATGTTCGCATCAGCTTACATGCTGGTGGTGATGACAGCTGACCGATACATTGCCATCTGCCATCCTTTGAAAACCCTGCAGCAACCAACCAAGAGGTCCTATGTGATGATCACTACCGCTTGGCTCCTCAGCTTCTTCCTCAGCATTCCTCAGTACTTTATCTTCTCTCTTAGCGAGGTGGAACACGGTTCACAAGTCTACGACTGCTGGGCTCATTTCACTTTGCCTCACAGTCTGGAAACTTATGTCACATGGATGACCATCTCTATCTTCATTTTGCCGGTAATCATGCTAGTGACCTGCTACGGCTTTATTTGCTACAACATCTGGAATAACATCAAGTGCAAGACCAAGAAAGAGGAGAATGAAGGAAAGAAGAGCAATGGTCTCATGTCCACCTCTGTGAGCAGCGTGAGGACCATTTCCAGAGCTAAGATGAGAACGGTGAAGATGACTTTTGTCATTGTCTCAGCCTATATCATCTGCTGGACGCCGTATTTTACCATCCAGATGTGGTCCGTCTGGGACTACAACTCCAGATGGATCGGTAAGTTTCAAATAATTTATCTTTTCATCAATGGGAGTTTTTTTTTTAATGTAAATCATATAACACGTGCTTGGAAAGGGGGTAAAGCAAGCATGTGCTAATATCTACACACTCACACTACCTCTGCTATCGTCTTTAGTTTGGTTGTGCATAGTGGGAGTAGTAGTTCAGAACATCTGGCATATTGTGGTATTGCAATGGCTTACAGTGTTGCATTGAGTTGTTATTAAACTGTAATAGTTATAATAACACTAATTTATATCTTCCTTGGCATGCCAGGGTGACTGTGTAATGTTTACAAGCTGCAGTGTCTCACTTGGACAATCCAGCAGGCACATCATATTGTTATTGGCAGACTGATAATAAAACCAATAGCTAAATTCACTAGCTGGATGAACTCAAAAATATTTGCAGTCAAATTAAAATGTCAGATGTCTGTACAGAGTATTATTATTTCACTTGGGGATATATATCATAATTACAATTTATTGGGTTGTTTTTGGCTTTAGTTTGGCTTTTAAAAAACACACTGCTGACTCGAGCAAAGGATACCAATGCAGTGAATTTATTTGGAATTGGCACTGATCTACATTGTGCTACAGTGTACTGGACAATGAAATGAAAAATACACAAAAACAGATAATTAAAAAATCCTTGTACTTGCTTAACCAGTAAGGGTAAAGGGATAAAGCTGTTCTAAATCACAGCCAATAACATAATCTCCCTATTGCAATGTTTATTATGGTTATTATATTATACATTATATTTAGTTATACTTATATTTATACAATATATTGTAGATTACAGAATATTATCTTTGTGAAATAAATGTTTGTGTATTTCAGCTTCCATGACTAGGTTGCTAACTGGAAATTATTCGGTTATAGTTGGTCCTTTGAGAAATAAGAAGGCTTGTTTATTAAATGAAGTAAAAATCAATATGTTAAGTACCACAATATTAAAACCTTTAGAAGTCTGTTGGCTTTTCCATTCGATTATAACACAAATGCTCTAGGAGAGCACTGATAAGAAGACCATTTTTCGCATATTTCACTTTTTTTAAACTCCAATCCCTTCCCAACAATAACAGGTGTTTTCTTCAATTTTGCTACATGCTGCTTTTGGATTCTGCAGAAGGAAATTCCTTAAAGTACAATAACGTTAACATTAACTAATTTCTAAAAGTGCAATACTCGTTGGCCTCTCTGTATTCTATAAAATCAATTAGGAACAAAAATCTTTTAAAGAGTGGGTCCCTAATATTTTTTTCTTCAGAAAGTGGATTTTATGAAATGTTTTAACATTGGTTATATTTCTCCATTAAGAAATATGTTATTTAGAATGATTAAGATCTTGTAGCTCTGAAAGGTATTAGCCATCTGAGTGCTCTGTGGCTAACAATGAAAATAGTTTTCTATATATTACTCTCTGTGCTTCCACTTAAAATGTAACTCCTTTAGCTTAAACAATATCCCCAAGTGCACTGTTAGTCAATGAACTCAACTAGTATACAGGAATAACCATGTAAAAATGTCCTACCAAATATTCTAGATAAAACAGTATTTATTGACCAATGAAATATGTTTTCTTCTTTATAGAAAATGAGAACACTGCAGTTACTGTCTCTGCTCTCCTGGCCAGTCTGAACAGCTGCTGCAATCCTTGGATATATATGTTCTTTAGTGGACATCTACTGCATGACTTCATGCGTGGATTTCTCTGCTGCAAGAAGGTAAGGAAAACTCTGAACAAGGAAGATTCTGACAGCAGCAGCCGAAGACAAACATCATTTACCAGGTTCCAGACAAAAAGTCCAACCAACAGCACAGACACCATCAAAGAGTCTCCCAAATCTGCTAAGTACATCAGATTCTTACCTATTGAAACTTGAACACTCATTAAAATATCTGTGTCCAAAGAGCAACATGGCTTTAAATGACTTAGGCACTTTAATGTGAACACATTGTATATATACACTGTACTATTGTTATGTGGCACAGAAAGGACCTACATAATTCCTATGAATGTATACAACATGATACCATTTACTGTAAGTTAAATCATGCTTATATTTTGTATCAATGGTCAATGCAAATAATAGGGGACTGCTTTAGAACTTGTAAAATACCTGTGCATTATTTGTATTTTTTAGTATGACACAGTGTTAACTTTGATGTATAATGCTTTTTTGTCCTGTAGTTTTGCATTACCCTTGCCAGTCTGTATAGCACGTATATTCTATGCTTTACATAATACATAATTCAAACTGACTGCATTTACATTACCATGTGTGTCTTTTCCTAAGCAGTGTTTGAGGTTCAGTGGGCTTGTAACAGTTCTTCTGACTTATCTGCCATAAAAACAGAATGAAAAACAAGACTCTATGTGCCTAAGTGATTTTTACATTGGATTAACACAGAAAATGACCTTAGGTAGAATTTTATATTCTGTAGCTCTAAGGAGACTTGAATCTAAAAATTGCAGGGTCCAAGTTCCAAAGGAACCATTTGGATTGAAATTGATAGATGTTTCCTTAAGCTATATGCCCATGTTTATAATTGTTATGTTTCAATTCAACTGTGGTCAATTTATTCTGCTTTTAGCATAAAAAAAAAACATTTTTTATTCCAAATTCATCATATGAACAATAGACATACTTTGTCATGATTTGGGTTTTTTTAAAAAAGTCACAGTATGTGGCAAGTGCAGAAATAATTAATACGAACAGGTCCCTTTTTACAGCAAATCATATTTTATACAGAAATTATTTCCTTTTAAGATTAACAGACTTTTTCTATAGTATTACAAATTCAACTTATTCTGTTTGTTGCAGAATGACTTTATTCAATTGGAACAGATGTCTAAAATATAGTAGATGAGATTACATACTGATAAATGTAAAGTAATGCATTTGGATTGTAAAAACATACCTATTAGTTATGGGTCAGAATGGCAAAATCATTAGATTGTGTGGTACTAGTAGACTTCGACTCCATCACCACATGCAACATCAAGTAGCAAATTACTACTACAAATTAGTATTTAAAGGCAAAATCTAAAACTGTAATTAGGTTTGTAGAACCATATATTGGGCCTCATTTTATATATGTGTTTGTTTAATTACCAGTTCATATGAAATATTAATATGTCAAGTTGAAAAGAGCACAAGGAAATGCTAGAAAATCAATAATAGGAACTGGCAATTTTAGCTATGACGAATGTAGATTTGGCTCTTGAAAAGAGGCGCCTAATGCTTGATCTTGTCACACTATACAAATACATTTAGTGTCTGTATGAGGCTCTTACAAGTCTTTACCTCCTGGATAGAGCAGTTAACAAGAAACAACAATTTCTTTCCATAAACAGTGAATGATATTAGATTACCTTTTGGCAAGAACACACATTTTCAATGATACAGGTTTGGTCTAACTGCCCTTTGAAGTCACGAAGGATTTATTTTCTCTCGTTTGAGCAAAACTGGCATGGTTTTTTTTGCCTTCACTTGGAATGAGGGATACTTGGAAAGGTTGAACTCAATGTTTCCTTTTTTAATATTACTACCTATGTAATCACCTATGTAAAACTGAATATGCTATTTGTCAAAAGATCCTTTGATATTCTATTAGATTTTAAGTTTTATCTTACAACAATTCTCTACTTAGAAGGTACTTATGAAAGCAACTGTGAAATCAAATCATTTCTCTTTGACTACTGAAAAGCATGCTGACATCTAATTGTTACTAAATGTTATGTGGCCTAACCAGGCACCAAAGTAACTAATGAAATATACATTAACAAAGAGAGAGAGAGACACACACAGAGTGAAACAAAGAATAAGAGAGAGACATGGAAAGAAATAAAAACATTGGAGAGAGATAAAGGGGAAAAAAAGAAGACAGGAATCCATAATAATCTAGGTAGGTTTAGAAAAGCTGTGAAATATGTGTAAATCTCTTATGTGGCCCAAAAGTTGGATAAACAAAGAGAATATGTATGCTAGGAAATGTTCTACAGAGTATTATTGATACATTAGGTTATATAGTTTCATTATATACATATGCTACACTATACTATAGACCCTTAAGTCTATTTTTATAAAGAAATGTAATGTTTATATATTACTGTATATAAAGTTCACCAGAACAGCATAAAAATCTGTTTTTCATTAATTAATATGTTTTCATTTTAAGCATAATAATATTCTAACGACAAACAATACCTCCTACGTCAGCACAGTCACATGGATTATAATGTATTTTTAATTGCTCAAACAAAATGTTATAATTGACAAATAACTTAAATAAAATTTTCAATATCAGCAGCATTTCAGGCGGTTATTGTATTTTGTCCTGTATTTGAAAACCAGTAAGAGTTTCCGCCTAACTTTTTATTTAGCAGATACAGAAGAAATTGTCTGTTGGAGATAGCTATCAGAATGGTACACGATATCCATATTAAATTACTGTTTTGAACATCTCTGTAAAATAAGTAAACGATAAATGAAGTGGCATAGTGGACGTAAATTCTTCTCCTTTTCTGAATGTTTTACTTATAACATGATGAAATCATGGGTTTCAATTTACAAACATCAATGCAAGGACATTCATAATATAGGGTAACATTCATACACTATAGTAAGTCTATATTTGAGTATGTTTCAGATTATCTTCTGCTCGCTTGTGTATTTGAGAAAAAATAATATTGTATATATCAGCAGATGTGACTCATCACTACCATGATGACAGTCCAAAACAAAAACTGATGACAAATATCCTCTGTATGAGAAAACGAAACATCAGAAGTATAATTTGGCATCTTGTTAATGCTTGTTAGTAAGTTGTTTTTGCTAGCTCCCTGCATATCATACGAAAGCCACCTATAGCAGCCCTGGTCTCATACTGCAACAGGGGCCTCTGCTCTACACACGTAACTAGGTGCTTAAAGTAAGTGGTTAACACTTTCTGGAGAAAGGAAGGATAAAATCCACTTTATAATGCCGGAGTTCACAGCTAACCACTTAAGGCAGCACTGGTGGAGTAAGGTGAGGTTAGGGGGTATCAGCCATTCATTACATAGCTAATTAATAACTCCCAAGTGGATTCCCTCATATCAGCTTTGTTACATATAATTTGACTGCAAGAAACAATTGGCTCATCCAGTCAACCATTGCCTTACCCATTAAACTATTTTAATATTAAAAAACACAAACACTGCAATGCCTTACAGATATCTATATAGGACACATTTACTACTCCTCCTGGTCTATTATTTAGTTTAAAAATAAATTAGATTGGATTGACAAGATTTTCCTGCAGTAAACTTGTGTTGTTTCTGATCTTGAAGATATTTAACAATTCTTGTTAAGAATATTTAGCAGTTATGACCATTTTATGCAACGCATAGACTAAGGCACAGGGCCAAAGATAGTCCACTAGAGGCCTTCCTCTCCCTAGGATGGGCAGGGGAGAGATGGGGAAGTGTGACTAGTTATATGGGGTGACTCTAGCTTGCAACAGCTGTGAAAGGGCACAAAACTGGGAAAGGAGTAGCCAGTGCCAGGCACCACTTCAATGAGAGCTAACACTATTCCAAAGGCCAAGTAATCAACTCTTATTCATAGAGCCTCAGGGCCAAACTCAGAGAATCTCCAAGTATAGTGATTCAATATAAAATAACCTATAGTGTGTTGGGAAGGCAGATGGCCATACAATACCGCCCTGAGCTCCTCCAACTGAGCAACACTTGATAGCCACAGTGGGTGCCATGCTTGTAGTCAAGGTAGGGGGATGACACAGAGACCATAGTGTGACCGATTAGTAGGCCAGACAAAAAAATAATAAGCTGTATTTATTAGAAGGGACATGGCACACAAACATAGAATAACAAATGCAGACAAACAAGCAGGAATAACACATAAAATATGAACACCACCACGTGATCTCCCTGAACTGGGCATAAGAAGCCCCACCAGCCAGGTAGTTTCAGGGACATAAAGTGGTAAGTCTAGGACTTGGGACTTACCGCTTTCTATGATTGTCCCAGTCAAACTGGGATGGGTGGCAACCATAGTTCTTTTTAATACTCACAGTCCATTTTAGATTTCAACAAAGTCCCAAAAGAGCCCAC
Organism: Spea bombifrons; assembly: GCF_027358695.1. Lineage (NCBI taxonomy): Eukaryota > Metazoa > Chordata > Amphibia > Anura > Pelobatidae > Spea > Spea bombifrons. Next base: position 41,451,256 of record NC_071090.1, read on the forward strand.
AGTTTGGGCACACAGCCACTCAAGATTTCCCAGGTGCAGGCTAGCAAGATTCCTCCTTGTTCCCCACTATCCTTGCAGGGGGGTAGCAGAAGGCTTTTTTTTTTCTTGACTGGTGGCTTAAATATAAGCTCACAAAAGTAGGGCCCTCTTTTTCTTGTGTTCCAGTGGGTTAATCTTATTGTCAAATTGTATATTGTACATATTAATGTTGTTAATTTTTAATGTCCTCATATCATATTGTAATAGTGCTAAAGAATATGTTGGCACTCAATGGTGGCCACATACCTTAAAAAAGTGCCAGGGCCAATTAATAATCTCCAGTCCAGCCCTGTGTCTGTCCTAGGTTCCCCATTTGCTACATCTCTTTTGCAAGCTAGAATCCATGGCACATTGTAAATCAGGAAAATAAACACTTACCCTCCCAAATGTGGTAAAAAGCAAACAATAAGGAATACAAGTGACAGAGGACATTAGAAATTGCAATAAGGTATAGTTATCTAGTAAAAAGACTACAATTATTAATATAACAAATTACATGGGAAGGGTAATTAAGGAAATCAAAAGCAAATCAAACTAAAGTCTTATTTAATAAACAGTCTATTTAATTGAAGTTGGGTTACATATAGTGTACATTTTACTTTTACTGACCTCAGGTAAAAAACGTATGCTTATACTTAAATAATTATGGAAAGTGGAAACTTGTGAGCGCTATGTTTTATTTTTATTTTAAGATATCAAACCTCTGCTCATATTTCTAAGATTAAAGCTCTAATGTGTAAACTATCATAACATTCCCATGGATACAGTCTGGTTAAGTCAATGTGGTTATTGTAAGAGAGAAAAAAAGATTTTCACAAACGTTCTAATTAGATTACCTTATTGCTTGCCAACATGTTTTATGCCATTTTTTATTCCATTTGTACAAGTGACTTGGCAAATAGATATATTAAGAAACAAAATATTAAAGACCATCCTTATGGGAAAATTCCTTGACATGTAGTTTTTAAGCTAAAGCACAACATTCTTTATGATTGCTTATAATATTATATTCTCAAAATATTACATGATTGCTAAAAATGCTAATTGTTTTAAGAAAACATTTACCAATAACAATGAAAACTTAATATCATCCCTATGTAAGGTCCCCTTTTAGCAGAATCTCAATTGTTTACTTGCTTTAACCAGAGACAGTAGCTTACAAAGAGATTGCAAGCTCTAATGAAGACAGGACACTGCACAAGATTAAGGGGAGAGGGAGGAGAGCTGTGGAAGCTGGTAAGATGATGTATCTGTATGATGGTTAAGTGGATGTATGTTAGTGTATGCCAGTCTGTGAGAGTATAGCATTGGTGTAAGTGTAGAGGTGCCAGTGCGTGTAGGGGAATGCATGACATAGCTGCACTGCTAAGTAAAAGGAGCAACACATGTAACAGAAAAAGTAGACTCTTCCTCTGGCTCATAATTTAAATCCAGGTCATCGTCCTCATCCACATATGACCATATGGTTTTTCAATTGGGCACAAGGAGGAGTGAGGCACACTCCTGCTGCAAGATTAGACCTTCACTCTTCTTCCTCACTTTATTGTGGACCAACAATAAATATGCTATCAGCTGGCAGTGCTTGCTCTGGAGGAGTGCTGGCAGTACTTGTGGCAGTGGTTTTATTCTGTGCTTCACCATAGGAAAGCTTACAAGCAATCTTCACCTTGGATCCCACCAAGGCACCACCTGGCTCCTGTGTGAGTCCTTGGTAGTAACAATAATCGCACCTTACTTTTGGTTGGTGGGCTAAACAGGATTTTAGTACTACTAGAGTGATTATGCTCTTTACTACTGCTGTTGCTGCTCGTTGTAGTTCTGACTCCGAGCAAGAAGGCTTTAGCCTACTTGGGATTGGTATACCAGGGATCACCTTACTATTTTTTTGTACACACCTGCTGCCAGCTCTACCCTAGTCAGGAACAATAGTTTGAAGCAAAACAGTGCTTTATTTTTAACCACTCAAACCCCAAAAACCAAATCATAAAAAGAAAACCTAGCTCCCAATTGGAGCCCTCTCTAACTGAACTATGCTGGTCCAGACTGACCAGCCTAATCACCCACTACCTCAACCTCCCAGCCAGACCCAGCTACGCCAGGCTCTGGAAAACCTCCCCCAGACAACACACAAAATGTCCAGGCAGGTATTGCCTCACTTGGCTCCGGGATGGTCCTCTTGTGCAGGGCCTCTCCTTGCCCTGGGAGCTCAGGGAAACTTCCTCTTCCCCCAACAGTCTCTCTGAGTATCAGGCTCCAGGGGTTTTTAATGGCCAGCACCTGTGCCTGATGCCGGCCTCATAGAAATCCCGTACTGGATCCTGCAGACTTCTAGCCTCCTGGAAAAGCCGGCATGGAATTTCCACAGAATGGGGGAATGGAGCATTGGCCCACCCTGCTCTCCAATTGCTCCACCCCAGGGACCTATATGTATAATCTTCATAGCAGCTGTACTCAGATGCCATGCTAATCATCTCCCTGGGGTTCACAATCTCACACCAGGAAAACTGGAATGAAAAAAAATCAATGTATAACCCTACTCAGGAATATTATTTCACACAGTCCAATGCATAATCTTGTACTGGACTGAGTCAAATATTGTCACCAATATTTTTCAGTTATTTACGTGTGTTACTTGTGTTGTTTAACTTTACTCAGGAACAGTATTTCAATAACTAAAACACGCTGTGTGCAAGCATAGTCAAATACCGGCTTTTTATCAGTATTTTTAATGATTTCTTGTTTTGTGTTGTCCACAAACCAGATGTTTTTCCTGAATTATCATCATCCTGAAGCATCATCTGCATATTGGTGATGCTGAAAGCCAAATTGGTTGATTAGTTTTTCAAGAGATGAAGTGTTGAGAGAGAAGAGAGTAGGGTCAAGGACTGAACTTTGGGGGACGCCAACAGAAAATGGAAGCGGTAAGAGATGTCCTGCCAGTGGAACTGACAGCTAATGAATGATTAGATGACTATAATGATATCTAGGAGAGAGTTGTGTTCTTCATTTAGTGTGGGATAAGTAGAGGATGTGGTGGTGGGTGGTGTAGATGGGTGTTGCAGGGAGGAAGTACCTTCTGATACTTTCCATCTTGTCTTTCAAGTAGTGGAAGAAAGAGGTGAAATGAGAGTGGAGAAGTAGAGCTGTTTAGGGAAGACAAGTACTTCAATTACGCATTTTTAAATTATATTTTCATCATTCAAGAATGAGCAAATCTCTTAAACAATGTAGTACCTGCGTTTGAAATGCTGGTAATCAAACCATTTGTTTAATTCTCTTAGATTGATGATCAGTCGATAACCGGTATATTTTTTATACTAGAAAAAGATTACTTGAGAAAGAAAATGGAACAGAAATTATTACTCCTTTGTTCAATAAATCGTGTATCTCTGTGTCTATCAACTTTACATCAGCTGAGTGTATATGAAGATGTTGATGCAATTTTGTTTGGTGAGGAATAGGAAAGAAATCCATGACATAACCCTGAATCATTTGCATTTTACAGGTGTATGTTGTAATTTTTATCGATTGATGAGTCTGCCTTCCACTCTTTCCTGGGGGAAAAATAAAATATTTTTATTTTACCTGTCGAAGATCTGGATTTTGGGTTTCCTTTGACTCCTAGAGTTCTCCTCAAATTCCCTTGTGATGAGGAAAAAGTAGCTCCTTTTCTTGGTTTAAATTGCTTAGCCTATAGGTAATTAGGTTTTACTTTATCAAATAAAGTGAACATGCTCACGTACTTTTCTTAGCTCTGTTACAAATTAATCTCCAAATAGATTACCTTGAGCTGTTGGACCAAGTTTTTGTTTAATAATTCTGCCAACTGCCAGTCAAGATGTAGCAGGAGAGAGTGCCTCCTCCATAGTTATTGTTGAATTAGCATTTCTCAGACGACATATGGCTCTTTGTATCCAGCCTCTTAAAATATTCACATCAATGGTGAAATCATGCATTTTAGCATACTCTGCTAAATCAAATGCTAGTGGCATGACTAAATACAAGAGTTTATTCTGGCAATTCTAAATGGAGCGATCAATGCCTTTCTGTCTTAGACTGGTACTGAACTACTGAGGGATCAACTATAGAGGTTACACAAGACTCTTTGTCCAAATACCTTCTTGGGCATTAAGCAAGTAACTTACTTCTAGCCCCTCTTTAAATAGGCATACTAAGCCAGGTTTCGGTATGTTTAGCCACATAGGAATTTATCTGAATTGATAGGATTCCATTAGGATCCAACATGGATAGAGTGTACCATTCTCTGTCCTTACATCTTTCATTTTATAGGGGTCTTGTACCGAAAGGTTATCTTCAGCCAATATGTCTGGAATATTATTGGGGTTAGAATAATCATTGACAATTGATTTGTCAAAATCACTGTTAGAAGTACTACAAATGAGTCAGGCTTCATCCTAGGGCTTTTGACCTTAGTCATGTCTTCCTCCCGAGACAGTCCTGTGTGTTATTTCTTTTATAAAGTCTGTAGGACGATCACAATGCCAACTCTTTTGTAAAGCTTTGCCTGACTTAACGCCATCTCTGACATTAACTCCAGGAATTGTATAAGCAGGGATCTGGGAAACCAATGGAGCAGTATAACTCTCATCAGTATATACTGAGCCAGACTTTAATGGTGTTATAGCGTAACTCCCATCACTATATACTGAGCCAAACATTTACAGTAGTGCAGCATAACCCCTATCAATATATACTAAGCCAGACATTGACATGGTAGGCCTGTCTGTGCCGCCGCTGCCTTGAAACAGCTTGCTTGTGCCACCTTTGCCCCTGAAACAGCCTGTCTGTGCCAACTCTCCCTAACCAGCCTGCCCGTCCAATTTCTGCCCCTGAACACTCACTCATTCATTCACCCATTCACTCTCCCCACCCCTTATCTCTCTTGCAGATTTCACTGGTCCAGGGACAACCGAGCAGCACTGGGGCCATGCAGACATATATGTGGCCCGACGGAAAAAAAAGAGAGAAAAAAAACAATGGAAGAATGAAAATTCTGCTATAAATGTCTAATAAAATATGAAAGCAATACTCATCTCTGTGGGAACAGCAAACAAATTTATGGGCTTCATACTACTGGTTATTTTGGGTTCTATAACTGTGAACGCATAATATGTAGCCTCTTGTCATAAAATCTGAATTTTGATAACTTGGCTTATATAATTTTAGCTGTGTAAATCTCTGCATTTATTTTGGCAAATTTTGTACCATGTACACAAGCAGAATTTCCCAACCTTTCCGTGACATTAACTAATTGAGTAACTAAAAATACAGAGGTTATGCTTATTCTCATGTCACACAAGCAAAACTAAATGTAAAATATAAACAGACAAATCACCACTAATGGATGGCAAGCCAGATGACTATTTTTTCCAACCCATGAACTTAAGGCACAGATAGATGCAAAACAATTTTTTTAATATAAATATTAGCCATTATTTTTGTCATAAATATTTTTATGGAACACGCATTTGGAAGATGATGCAAAAGTAAAATACTTTGTTTCCCCATGGCCCAAGGGCCTCCAATCTCCTGCCTCTGAGTGATCCAGTCTAAAGAAAAGCAGGTTTAGTTTCCCAGGTGTCAAGAGGAAACTGAGAGCACCTTCTGCATATCCTCTCTACTTACTGGAAAGAAAGAAACAGTATGTACAAAACCCTCTCTTTGAGGACCATGTGGTCCAGAAATGAAATGAGATTCAGTAGTATTAAACATCAAACTAATTTAATAAAAGTATAAATTGTCTGCGGGCAACACAACAGAGGATTTTATAACAAAATGAACAACCTAAAGGAATATAACTGTTTCATAACAGTCACTAAAATGTTCTCAACTATAAGGTAGTTGAACAGGACGATATTCCCACACTAAGTTACTGACCTACTTGACCTCTATAAAGATGGTAAAGCTAACCAGAAAATAACAGTATAAATCTTGAAATGACAGCAGACAAGGTCTTGATATGTAGCATCATGAACTAGGCTGCTATCCATAAACCAACAGACATCCTGTTTCTGCTAACATACATAGCATTTTAGTCTGTGAGCAGTTATTTTAAACCTCTAAAATATACTAAAAAGTTTGTAGAATGAAAGTTGGATTCCCAAAGGAAAGACTTTAGATCCAACAATGTCATTTCTCATTAAATCTGCTCAACCATATGTAAATAAAATCCAGCAATTACAAAGAAGAAGCATTAGCTCATTAAGAATTAACAGCAAATTTAGTAAATTGCAAATATCTTTAGATTATGCATAACTAAAAGTTACAGTTATACTTCATATATACTAATACTGAAATAATGTGAATGTTTTACTTTTTATTATTATGAGACACACAAAACGTGTAACCTTTGTTTTGAAACATAGAATTTGAGGGCAGACAACAATATTTTAGGCAATGTACTTTGCACGTTTTTCCTGAGGTAAAGACTTTATCCAGTCTTCGGTCTTGGCTTAGATTCAGGATAGTTTTATGCTTATGCCATACATGTTTAAACTCCATCAATGTATTTGCCTCTACCATTCTCTGATGGGAGGTTTTTCGATCTATCTACCATCCTTTCTGTAAAGTAAACCCAACAAGTCTGAATCTAGCAGAAATTCATCCTAGATGTAATGTTCTCACAAATTCGTGATTGTTCAAGTCAGGGGTATTCCTTGCTTCTCCCCCCTCTCCTTCCTTTCTTCTTCCTCTTACTTAAGCGTAACCCTGTTTCCACTGTAGCCCGCACTCGAAGCATTAGTAGCAGGAAGAGTGAGGGGGTTATGCCACTTTACGGATGTCCAGTCAGACCTCAGTAGTTTATTTCTACTTAAAGGAAGACAATCCTTAGAACTAGGGGTCATAGTCTAAAATCAAAGGGCAAGAGGCTTAGATGTAATGTAAGTGTAAGGCACTTACCTGGCAGACGCGGGGAAGTTCCTCTTCGTCCTCCCGGCAGATACGCCGGCACCGCTCCCTGCTACATGAAGCAGCCGCTCGCATGCGCGGCCGCTTCATGAATATTTATGCGGCTGACCGCCGCCTGGATTCCGCTGCGTCGCTATGGCGATGGTGGACGCGGTTACGTCACGGACACCGGGGAACGCCTCCCCGGGCTATTTAAACTTCTCAAACCCATCCACCAGTGCTCAGTTGTACTGGTGCTCCCGTACCCATTGAGCCCCTTGTATTTTTCGTGTATCCTGTTCCTATTGCTGGTATCCTGACCCTGGTCTGCTCAACGGCTATCGTGTATTTCTGGAATCCTGACCCTGGCTATTCTTACGACTTGTGTATCTCTGGCATCCTGACCCCGGTCCGCTAAACGGTTATTGTGTATCTCTGGCTTCCTGACCTCGGCTATCCATTCGGCTCCTGTGTTATTCCGGTATCCTGACCCTGGCTTTCCTAACGACTCTGTGTACCTCCGGTATCCTGACCCTGGTCTGCTTAACGACGCTGTCCTGATCACCCGTGCTTACAGCAACACCGCCAAGTGCCCTGTTATCCACCTCAGGCCCCTTGTGCGTGTCCTGTACTGAGCAAGCGTGTTCCTTTCCTGCACCCCGGATTCCTTCTGGTAAGACGATCCTTACAGTAAGGAAATTTCCCTTTACATAGAATGTTGTAGGTAAGTGGAATATTCTCCCTGCAAAAGTGGAAAAGACTAATACAATCAGGGATTGTAAATATACACGGGATAGGCATAAAACGATCTTGCAACACAAGGCCAAGAATTAACGTCTGAGTCTTTACATCAAGAAAAATGGGCAGACTAGATGGGCCAGATAGTTCCTATCTGCCCTCAAGTGCTATGTTTCTATGTAAAAATGGCATTTCTTCTTGTTTTCACATGATGTTATTTGCCTTGATATAACAATGCAGATCATTTCAGTACTTTGCCTTATATCTATTCTACTGGCTAACACAGTACCATGCTTTCCAATTGCTATTTTTGTGGGCTGGATGTTTTTTCATGGCTCATACTGGAAACTGTCCCCATATCTGAAAAATGGAGGAAAGTGGTAATTTGTAACCTGTGTAAACTCCCATAGAAAAATATTTTTTTCGACCAAGTCCCTTAAACAATAAAACATACGATCTATCTTACCATCTTGCCCAGCAATAGAAAAAGACTACTAATGACTGTTTATAGTTAACTGTCATTATGTAATTCTGCCATGTTTAAAATTCAGTTGACTAAAGCAGATTTATAACCCTATTCTTTCTTGTCTCACAATCTGTCTAACAGCTCAGCTGTTTTATAAACTAAAACTGATACTGAGACTCACTGTGTCATTCATTACTTAAATAAGCAGCTTGGATAATAGACTCTGAAGTATTAGATTTACATCTGTGATGCATCACATACTTTGTTTCATTGGCTAAAGTAACACATCAGAATTAATAACTAGAATCAGCTTTATCAATATTTTAGGTGATTTGTTTTTTAAATGATCATACTGTTTAGATTACTGTGTTGTAGGTACAGGAAACAATATATTTTATATCTCAATAAATTATTCTAAATCATCGTCAGTACATCCAAGAGTTTTAGACTTAATTTGTCACTATTCTGACAGAGTCAATGGATTTAATTTCACCCACCCAAAAGAAGTCTTGGTAAGGATTTGCAGAATAAGTGAAAACTATATTACATAATAAGTTTTATTCGATATGGTAGATGTAAATACTAGACTTGGGCACTGTCCATCTCTTCGTGTTCGTCTTTGTGGGGGGGAAAAATCTTCGTATTCCACGAATATTCTCCCGTTCCTGTGTTCAGTTCTGTTTGGTTTTTTTCCTTTGTTTTTTGCCGTTTTTTTGTAGAAGGGTTTTATACGGGGTTAGCGCGGTATGCACTACACAGAAGCTTTGGCTCCGGTGCAAGTGCACTTCATTGGTTAAAGGCAGACAAGCCCCCTGCCCGTACAGACTTTTAAAATCCTGGTGCCAAAACTTGGCCGGGGAGACCACTGGTTGCTCGTACGGACCTTTAACTCTTGGAGCGGGGAGATCATGGTCTCCCCAGGCCAAGTTCCGCCATCAGATGTTAAAGGTCCGTGCGAGCGACTCTATTGGTCGCCTGCTGGGCCCTGCTCTGGCATCAACCAATTGTTTGATGCTTGAAGGGGCCTCTGCCGGCGACCAATAGAGTCGCTCTTATGGACTTCCCTCACGAAAAATTACTGCAGTTTTTTCTGAAGTAATACTGCAGTTTTTTGGACATGAAAAAAATGCAATACTGCACTTTTACCGCACTCTTACTGCATTTGTACTTCAATGTACTGCAGTTTTACTGCAGTTATTTTTGTAAGGAAGTACAAATGCAGTAAAACTGCAGTACATTGGAGTACAACTGTAGGTTTACAATATAATGAAGTACAAGTGCAGTAAAAGTGCAGTAAATGTGCAGTAAAAGTGCAGTATTGCAGTTTTTTCATGTCCAAAAAACTGCAGTATTACTTGAGAAAAAACTGCAGTAATTTGATCCTGACGGCGAACCTACGGATTTCCGCTCCTGTTATCTACGCAGCATCGCAGGGGTTAACGGGAGCGGAAATCCGTGGAAATCAACCTGCACGTCATTGGTTAATGGCAGACGAGCCCCCTGCTGGCGACCAATAGAGTCGCTCATACAGACTTTTAAAATCCTGGTGCCGAAACTCGGCTGGGGTAGACCACTGGTCTCCCCCCGGCAAGAGTTAAAGGTCTGTACGAATGATCAATAGACTCGCTGGTACGGACCTTTAACTCCTGGTGGCGAAACTACGGATTTCCGCTCCCATTAACCCCTGCGATGCTGTGTAGATAAGGTAGGCTAGATGGGAAAGGGACCAGGGAGATTAGTAAACGAAGACGAACATGAAGATTCTTCGTGTTTTGTGTCTTCGTCTTCGTATACGTTTTGCCACCGCCATGTTCGTTTCTTCGGTATTCAGGTTTTGATCCAATAGTAACAAAACAAAACAAAAAAACTAAGGAAGTGATGCACATCCTTAATGTTAAAACCACAATGTACATATGGAATGAAATATATACTCAAATCACTATTTTTTCTTAAGATATCAGGAAACTCATGTACATGTCGGGAACAAAAGAGACAGGGTACATTTAGTACAATTCCCTGGTAGCACACGCACTTTTAGGTGAGCAGACCAGCTGCTCACTGATTTTGGTTCTGAGAGACCCCACAGGGGACCTCAATCATCACTAATGCAGAAATTGTGATGATTTTATGTCTCAAAAGTAATAAGAAGGCTGGGGGAGCAGAAGTTAAAACATATGTAACAATTTTAATATACAACAGTTACTGTGATATATGCAATGTGGGTCTATGCAATGAGACTAAAAAATGAAAAGGGGTTATGTTTTATTTGTTTTTAAGGTGCCTTAGAATATGAGATGAGTCTCCTCCAACAGAGCTTGAAGTGCAATGGAAAGATGTCTGGCTAACATCCGAAACTAACCATCAAGAGTATCGAGTCTGATTGTCAAGTTTTCAAAATTGATGTTTGACTCACTTTGTGCATCAGAACCTTTACAATCACTCACTATGATTACTATTATACAAAACTACAGAGGATGTCATAGACTTTTTTCAAGAATTTGTTTCATTGCCATGATTATTTATATCTTAGGTCTGGGTCACTGCTGTCAGACACCTAAGACAATGTGATTGAGAGAATCCAAGGTTAAATGTTACTGGATCCCAGGCATGGCTAGGATTAGCAACTTTTAACGGCTTGATTTGAAATGTCCATTACAAAAAACAGATTTTTTCCCTCAAATTATTAATCTAAACTTCCAAACTCAAAGAATCCAGAGGAACCTGTCTATGGTTTATTTTTTTTAAAGCTCACTATAAATTGTTATTACCAACATGATTCCTTACACTTTGTAGTGCAATATATCAATACTTGCAGGCTAGCCATGAAAGTTGGTTTTAAAACAATTGTATATACATGAATATAATATATATATATATATATGCAATGCTCGCTCGGGTTGAGATCAGGTGCTTGACTCAGCCATTGCAGAATATTCTACTTCTTTGCCTTCAAAAACTCTTGGTTTGCTTTCTCAATATGTTTTGGGTCATTATGCATCTGTAAAGCAAAGGGCCGTCCAATCACCTTTGCCGAATTAATGAGTATATGAATGAATGAGTGTGTGTGTGATAGCATGGATGTGTAAGTGGGGGGGCATGGCACAGGGTGGCTGTAAGTGATGTGCAGACCCAATACTGCATCAATGCACAAGGGGGCTGCTAGCCAGGTTCCAGCATGTATTGGCTGACTTGGCATGATAGGAGTGTGATTGTTAACAGTAATCACAGTCCTATCATGAGGACACAACTTTCTAGGCCCAGAAATCAGTGAGAGGAAAAGTAAAGGTTTTATGTCATTTACATTATTTTAATCTGCATATTTTATTAAAGGCCATATTTTCTCACAGTGAAAAATGAGTGTGGCCCCCTGCAGAAAAAACTGCTTCTGTCTTCTGTCACATTATCAATAAACACTAGTGACCAAGTGCCATTGGAAGCCATGCATGCCGTGTTTTACAGATGATGCGGTATGCTTCGGCTCCAAGCCTTCTACATATTTTTCTTTCCATCATTCTGGTACAGGTTGATCTTAGTTTCATCTGTCCACTGAATACGGTTCCAGAACTGGGCTGGTTTTTTTAGATGTTTTATTGGCAAAGTCTAATCTGGCTTTCCTATTCTTGAGGTTTATGAATGGTTTGCACCTTGTATTTGCACCTTGTATATAAACCCTCTGTATTTACTCTTGTGAAGTCTTCTCTTTATGATAGACATGGCTAATGATTTGCCTATCTTCTGGAGAGTCTTCATCCCTTGGCTGGATGTTGTGAAGGGGTTTTTCTTTACTATGGAAAGGATCCTACAATCATCCACCACTGTTGTCTTCTGTGGATGTCCAGGCCTTTTTATGTTGCAGAGCTCACCAGTGAGTTCTTTTTTTCTCATACTGTACCAAGCTGTTGAGTCGGCCATTCCTAATGGTTTTTTTTCTTTTTTTGTAGCCCAAAGATGTCCTGTTTCACTTGTATATTCCCTGTATACTTCCAAATCCAAATGCCACACCTGGAAACAACTCCAGACCTTTTACCTGCTTAATTGATGAAGAAAAACAAAGGAATAGCCCACAAATGTCCACAAAACATCTTCTGAGTCAATTGTCCAATTACTTGTGGTTCCTTGAAAAAGAGGGGGCTACATATTAAAGAGATATAATTCCTAAACCATGCCTTCAATTTGGATCTGAATACCCTGAAATTAAGTCCGATAGACTGGACTTTAAGCGCATATTCATTATTTAACTGTAACTTGAATTTATTTCAGTAAAAAGCCAAAATCACAAAAGTTGTGTCAGTGTCCAAATGTTTCTGGACCTAACTGTAAGTCCCCAATTTGGATGTGAATGAATACCTTTAAATTCAAGCTGAGAGACTACACTTTAAGCCGAAATAACAAAACTTGTGTTAGTGTTCAACTATATTCAGAACTAACTGTACTTAACTATTTGCTGGTAAAAAAATATATATATTTAAAAAGAGTTAAAAGAAATAAATCATATTAAAATAAACAGCAATAAAATATTGTACCCATCCTCAACAAAACCACTGTCAGGTCTAGTCTTCTTGAAATCACTTTCCACTACCTCATTAATTAACACAGGTGACTGAATATGTGGAGTATAAAAATAGGTCCATTAAAATATCCTACTCCAAGGACACAACCATTATTGTCATAATAATTTGCATATATATAGACCTAAATAGAAAAATAAACACTGCAGAATGGAATTCCTTGCTAGTCAAATTAATTAAAAATATAGCTTGAATTTGGTGGAACAAATTGTTAAATAGATGGTACTATGTACCAACTGCAACTGCAAAAAATGTATCCACAATATACAAATTATTGTTGGAGATCTTTTACTAATCGATGATCCTATCTTCACATTTGGTTAGCGATGTAAAGAAACTAGAATTTTATGGCAGTATATTTTTTTTTATCAAATAAAGCAGCTAACAAGAATAATATTAGAAGACTCTGTTACTATATTGTTACTATTAGACTGGTCCAAAATATCATATGAACATTCTGTGACAATTACCCATATAATAATAAGTGCTTTAATTACTATTGCTAGAAACTGGAATGACTAGAAATCAATTGAAAAACAATAAAATCACAGATTACTTACCAATGGAAAATGGAAGAAGTAAGATTTAAACAACTGAATCTAAGAATAAAACAAAGAATACATTTGAATACATTTATATACACGTTATGAACCATTATATGAGCATTCATAACATAAATCTATCCTAGTTATTAATGTATACCTTTAGCAATTCTAAAATCTTCTGAAGAAGTACCTTATGTTGTCTGTTGCTAAATTATTTGTTTTGCATACAGTTATGTTTTATGTTTTGTACAATGGTCATGTAATTCAATATCAACCTTTACACATGTTATATAATATCATGACAGAAGTAAAATTTGTCCACAAGGTAAATAAAGGCTCCAGGCACTCAAGAGTTCCAGCGTCAGGCAGATTTATTGAGACAAAAAAAACCAATGTTGGGACCTCACAATGAGGTCTTTTTTAAGTTGAAGTACAAGAAGTACAATTTGTATGATAACAAAGTAAAATATATATATTTTTATTTTTTTTAAAAGAAGAACTCTGTGGGAGTCACAGTCTGATGCTTATTGCGTAAAGTTTTATGGTCCTCAAAATCTGTATAGTCCAGTAAAAATGTATACTGTGTTTTTAAATGCATGCATATGTATAGAATAAATAGACTTTAGAATTTGATCAAACTATTGGTTGAAATTCCTCTTGTGGTATATTTGTTTGCATCAAATTAATTTAAAAGCCTAAACAGAGTTAAATGAATCTGTGTTGATATTTTTCTTACAATAAATTATTTTTGTATTTAGCGTTATTTAATTTAATTTAAAAGCCACATCAGAGTTGGTTAAATGTTTGTTGACATCTGCAATACAGTACATAATTTTTTTATGTAGTGTTATTGTGTGGGGAAAATTATACTTTTGAAGTACACTATATGCATGTGTGTACTGTATTGTCCCTAACTGAAAAATGCATTAATAAGAAAAACAGTAACAAGTATGAAAAAAATGGAAACTTCCTTTGTCTAAGTAGATCAAACAGCGTGTAAGTGTCATCCTTTGCCCCAAAACAACTTATTGGTGCAATCTTTGTCCACAGTCAGTTTATATGTGCCATTATTGTCCACAATCAGCTTGTCTGTGCAATCTTTTCACAAAACAGCTTGCCAATGGCATCTTTGCCCCCAAACAGCTTGTCTGTGCCATCCTTGCCTTCAAACAGCTTGTCAGTGCCCCCAAACCGCTTGTCTGTGCCATTTTTTGTCCCCAAACAGTTTGTCAAATTAATTTCTAATGAAGAGAGTATGCTATGACAACTGTATAATCTTTTAATGGACATATTGGTGTAACAAGTTTTTTTCCTGAATCGGAATCTGCACTGCGTGTCTGGTCAGAAGCTTTTCTTTTGTCTAATAAAGTAACCATATAATAACAATCAGAGATAGACAAGCAGATTCAGAAAGACAGAGAGGGAAGAAGGAAATATATGCATTATAATTTCAGACGGAACCTACCCATAACACTGTTGTAAAGCCAAACTAGGAGGGAAACTACCTCTATTAAGGAATAATTGACTGTAGATTTTAATTTCTTTAGAGTACTTCTTAAGATTTGTTAAGCATTTCTCTAGGCACAGTGAGCAAAGTTTGAAAAGTGATCTGGTTATAGCAACCCAATGGGGTTCTAATGGTTACCAGTAAGATTACCTTCCAAACTTTTCACCTGATTCCATTTTTTCTATTAGTAGCTAGTGTCCTATGGATAATCAACTTCTTTTCCTAGAAAAGACAAGTTGGCCCCTTAAATGAACTAGCAAGTCCTTAAAGACAAATTTATTGTCAGTGTCTAATCCACTAACTATGATTGGTGTTCGACTGAGAAAGTATTAATCGTGATTACTGTAAGACCACTAAAGTGATATATCTGTGTATGTCTGTGCATGTATGTCCAAGAATTGAGTATTATAGAAGTTTATGCTACCTACACAATTGCATATCCTTTTGTCTTGCTTTTGTCTTTGTATGCTTGTTATCTGTTGGCTGATCTCATACAGAACACTAAAATTGGAATTGTTCCCATTAGAGAGGCATTTCCCGCCAACATCTCACACCAAAGACGAACATTTTAATAGGTTGCATATTTATATTTTATCTCTCAGTCATAGTTTTTTTGCAAAACAGTATCTTGCTAACAGTGTACTGTAGTGCCTGTGTGTACACGTGTGCGGTTATTTGAATGTAGTTACATGTATTTTACATGTGTATAGGTGTATTTTATATGTATACGTATAAACTGGTTATTATATGCATTTGTGTGGGTGTACCGATAACATTTCATCTGACTGACTTTTCTATAAAACATGGAAAACTAACCCAAAAAAATAAGTCCTGAGTGGTCACTGCAAAAGGCATATTAAAGTTTAAAAGAAAAACACTGATTTAATTATACCCTATGTAGGGACAACATGGTTCTTCTTGCAGGTGAAATGCAGAGTGATTGAAACGTCATACTATCTAGTTAAATAAATATATTGAATGGCTGCAACCCTACTGATAAAAAAATTAACAAAAATATGTTAGTCTAAAGCACACATATACACAGTAACACACATATATTACTATTAAAAAAACACAAAAACATTGTATATTCATTGTAAAATTATAACTGATGTTTATGAACACATATGTTTATACATTTGTCATAGCAAACCCTTACCATAAGAAACAGTTCACAGATTGTGACACAGCCTGATTCTAATTTTTGGTCATTCCCTATAGTCTATCACGTAGCACGTCAAGAAATATTTATGTCTAAACGGCAAGGCACATTCACAAACACATGCATGACGTGTGAATGTGTCAGTGGTCATCATCATCATAGTGTCACATAACTCCACAACATTATCATTCCCAAGCTCTTTTTCCTTCTCCCGTGTTGTTTTTTGTTGTTGTTGTAAATATTTGGCGCTTGGGATTTCCTTCACAGTATTCATGCTCTTTTTCTTTGTCACGCCAGTCAATGTCATAACACAATTTTTTCTCACACAATTCTTCTTCTCTTTTTTGGAGCATAATATAATAAACTATTGTATGGCACTAAATTGCTGTATCGTTGACATGATCTGTTGTCCAGCATCCATGCTTACAAAATATATATCAGTAGTAGTTTGTAGATTACTGGTTAACAGATCTAAAAGATCATTAAGAGCTTGTCACATGGGCACTTTATTGTTTGAGTCCTGTGTATGCTGGTTGTGCATGACTCTGTTTTTGTGAGTATGTGTTATATGCATTTGCAAAGATATTCTGGGGTTTAGGCACAGAGATTTCAGCTGCCAGGTTGCATTTAAAGTTCAGTTTGAATGTAATAACTCCAAACATTCATCATGCACTTCCTTGCTACAACAAGTTAAGTGACTTGAATATTAATTTGCATTTAAGTGCGTCAAGCCGTTTGAATGTCAAGTTAAATGCAAGATGATTTTCTTTTTAGTGTTTAGTTTAGCTGGCATATGTATATTTGCAGGTTTCCTCCCTGCAAACACAACTTGGCAGCCAACTAAGTGGTATTGACTACTAGCAACAGGCCCCTCACTATTAAGCTAAATAATACCTTGTAAAAGGAGGCAGGAGGCAAAAAAAATTGTTGGAGTGAGCTGGGGCATTTTTTTTACTGTTTTTCCTCTAATGTAATATAATATATTCTGAAACCGCCATAAGTGTTTTGGGATGTGCAACCATTCTCTCTAGCCTTAAGAAAAACCTTCCAGTTGCCTCTTTTTTTCTCAAAAGGAATACATGCAAATACCCATGGATTATCTAATAGCAAAACTGTTACATAAAATACATTACATAATAATGAGTTTTGTTTTGCTGTTGTAAATGAATTATGTATATTATTTTGATAAATAATGAGTAAAAAGCAAATTATTAACTGGAGATTTATTGTTTCTACATCTACTTAAACCTCTTGGGTGTATAGCACACAAGTATTTTACACCAGCTTCTTCCCCTAAGATAAATTAATTTAATTTAATGTTCAAATAGCTGGATGCATTAATCTTTATCTTTGAAATAATGAAACATAAAAAAACAACTTGTACAAAACAAAATCTCCAGTAAATGATTCATTTTCTACCCATCATTTACTAAGATTAAAATATCTAAACTGAATTAACCTTCAAATATATCAAACATGTATTACTGTTGGCCAAAAATTGAGGTATTGATAGCAATTATTTGGCGTTTACAGTGCAGCAACTACTTATCAGAGTTTTAGAATAAAAAAAAAGTTTGATACTAAAAGAGATAGGATTCCAGACATGGAGAGGACCATGGGAACATTCTTGTTTAATTAACAACAAAGAATTAGGTCAACAGGGTGAATAGGAAAATTAGGGATCTTTACTGAAATGTAAACTTGGAGGCAAAGACAAAGTAATATTGAGGTACTTATAGGTCAACCTCAAGGAAAGCTTAGTGTCCATGGGACAATACTGGATCCATAAGGAAAACTCTATCATGTATTAATACGCATTATCCAAATTAGTTACAAGCAATAATCAAACTATTTCTGATGACCATGTTATGTTTATGATGTTAATTAACCTTTTGTATTATTTTAATTGTTTTTGATTTTGTAAAACTAGGGCAATCTTTATATGTGTATGTTTATTTTATGGGGGAGGGAGTTACAGAGGTGAGGGCATCTGTGCAAGTACTGACACCATTCATGTTGGCAGGGATCTAAATAGTCTGGCCTTGAGGGCAAGGGGTTAATTGCCTCCTGAATCAATCCAAAAGTCTTCAAACAGAGCTAGTCTGAGTTGGATCAGCCCACTCACAGAAGGGGGAACATGGTGGGCTCACAAAACACGATGTTATGTGACCCTGTGGTAATAGAGTGGCTGCTCATACCACAGCTTGTCTCTGCACAAGGTATGTGGAGGTGTGATGGAGTGAGTGTGTGATCTCTATCCCCTCGCATTTGCTTAAGGTGTGAGGGAGTGCAGGTGTCAAGGAGCAGAGGTGTGATAGAGTGAGGATGTGTCAGTGTGAATGTGTATGTTAGTTAGGAGGTGTATGTGTAAGTGTGTTTTATACAGTAGTTAGTGTGTGTGCTAATGCATATGTTACCGGGGGGCCATGAGTGTAAGGGGCACCTGCATACCTGCATACCTGGTAACTTCCTTTTTCTATATTTGTCATAATGGTAGCAGGCAGCCTTATTAGACTACCTGCTCCATAGACTTGTTTCTTTCTAAAGGCAACAAAGCAAAATAGAATAGCAAAGAAAGGGTACAACAGAAGAAAGCTGTGAGTCCTAACTCTCACCTGTAGCATAAATAATAAGCATAACTGGTGAACTGGGCAGTTCAAGCTTACAGTTGATCTCTCACTTTCTCATTTCCTACATCAACAGTCCAATATACTGAATAACCTCCTGAACGAGGGTTTATATACTAAAATAGGCAACATATGTGTATGAGACATAAACGTTATGTGTCAACTATGGGACCTGTAATTTTAAGTTTATGTTTCCTAGATTTGCACAGTAATTTCTCCTCACTGAGATGGTGGCTTCATGGAATAGGCTTTGTACTCAAGCTGAACATACTCAATTCAGCATGGGCATGCAGGCATGTGCAATAAAATATAATAATTGAAATAAAAATAATAATAATGATTGTGCCCGCATGCCCAAATGATCTTAAATTACCTCAGTAGCTCATTTGTTCTGATTTCTAAATTTGAATTGTAAAACCACAAAATACAACATTCAATGTATTACAATTTCAATGGCTGAACATTCTAGCACTGCTTCCACCACAACGGACAGAAAGAATAAACTTTTTATAAAAAATAAACAATTTATAGAGAAGGGGCGACATTTTAGAGACAGACAAGTAAAGCGATGCCCACAAGAATAACAAAATAAACAAAATGTTACATCAAAGAAAATGAGTGCATGAAAAATTGCAAAACTTCAACCCCTCCAGACAGAATCTCCACTATAAACCAACCACTATAAGAGATTGTTGAGTTAGACAATATTGTGTGAAGGTAAAATCACATAAAAACAAAGCTATTTGCTCTATATTGCGCCATCACAGTAACAGTAAAGTGATCCTTTCAACTATGGTAAGTGGAAGTAAACAGAACGTGAGGTACTTTAGGACATTTATTTCTGAGGAAAATAAACAAGGATGTAGAAATCAAGTTTCATTACTCGAACATCTTTACAGTGAAATAAAAGTCTTTGCTAAAGATTAATGGTAAGGAAATAAAAATTATAATTAATTCAGTTTCCTTAGGGGAATAAACACATATTTAGTACATTATGTGCCAAAACAAATAGCCTCCGGACACAATAAATTAGGATTCAGATTATTCCTTTGATTAAGAAACATGCTTTGGCCGGATATCAGTAACAAGCAAAAACATTATTTATTTTTGGGTTAATATGGTTCTCCAAAGAGGTTGATATAGTTAACTTCCCTGCCTGTATGTTTGCAACATCAGAATATTCATTACTGTTCATTTAGCCACCATCAACTATCATTGTGTGTTTTATGAAAACAAGGAGTGCAGATTTGATCTGTTCCAATATATTGGTTATTGGCTATAGGTGTTTTGCCCAGTTTCGTACTTGAAATATAATTCAGGGAATTTAGGTTTGTTGGAACTTATTGTCCAGTACACAGTACATGTGAGACGCCTTTTTAACTTGAAACAAGTGTCAATTTTCTACAAAATGTATCTCCCTTTAATCATTGCACAACTAGTTTTAAAAGATCAGCTTAGATCATAGCCATTCATTTTTCTTTCATCTTCTCTAGTAGTATAGAATAAAGAGGCAGAAATAATTAGTAAAATATTTTGTGACTCATTTATTTGCAATAATTTGCATGTAACTATTGGGCATTGCCTGATTGTTTGTCTTTGACTGAAATATTTATACCTTGTTTTAAAGAGCCAGGTATGTTTTTTTTCTTTATCTATTTGGAAAACAGTTAAGCAAACCAACAAATGCATAATCTGTATCAATAAAAATAAGCAGAGATGGTCATCTACAGTACAGGAGCCAGCAGCATCCATAATGTAATTACAAATTACAAACTGCCAGCACCGGTACTGTAAATGCAACCACCTTTAAGCAGGCCCAGTGTAGCCATTAACACTGGGTAAATGCATATTTTCATATTTTACTGGGAAAATGCAAATAGACAAAGATCGTTTAATCAGCTTTTAAATATTCAGACTACTTTTATCAGGTTGACAGGTTGTCTTGTGGGCAGAGGTGGCACAGGCAGGCTGTTTAGAGCATAGGTGGCACAGACAGGCTGTTTAGGGAAAGAGGGGCACAGGCAGGCTGATTAAAGGGCAGAGGTGGTACAGGCAGGGCATATAAAGGACAGGGGTGGCACAGTTAGGCTATTTAAGGGAAAGAGGAAGCAGAGGCGGGCTGTTTAGAATGCAGAGGTGGCACAACCAGGCTGTTTTAAGGACAGAGGTGGCACAGGAAGGCTGCTTAAGGGGTAGAGGTGGTGTGACAGAGATGGCACAAGCAGGCTGTTTCTGGGGCAGAGATGGCACAAGCAGGCTATTTTGGGGGAGAGATGGCACAAGCAGGTTGTTTGGGTGCACAGACAAGCTGTTTGGAGACAAAGTGGTACAGACAAGCTGCTTGGGGGCACTGGCAAGCTGCGATAGGGCAACAATGGCACAGACATGTGTCAGGTTCTGTCAGGACTGGTTGGGAGCGTAGAGCAGGACGGCCAAGGTCCGAAGCGAAGTCCAGGAGGTAGTGGTGTCACTACAGGGGGCAAGGGGGGCAATTGCAAAGGGGGGGGTAGATAGCGAGAAAGAGGGTAGTAAGAATATTGAAATAAGTAAATGAGTGAGTATGAATTAGTGTGTGGATGAATTGTCTGAATGAATCTACTTACTAGATTTGGGCATTTTCTTTTGTCCAATGTTGCATTTGTTTGTTCGTGATATAGACGAATGGTCAAAAAAGCAACATTCAGCATGAAAAGCATTCAGTGTGTATGTGTCCATAATGTTAGAGTGTGTATTTGTATATATGTATAGTGTTAGCTAGTTTGTGTGTGTGCAAGAGTGTGGTGCTAGCCTGTATGGCATTAGCATAAGTGTGTATGTCATCATATTTTGTTAGAGTGTGTTTATTAGTGTGTGGTGTTAGTATATGTGTACATGACAGCAGAATGTTAGTGTGTGTGTTACTGTAGTGTGTTAGTGTTTTTGAGCATAAGATATAAGATGTTAGCATGTGTCTGTTACTGTATGGTGTGTAAATGTATGTTAGTGAATGGCAAGACTCAACAACTCCGGGAGCCAGGTTGGGTAATATATGAAAATAAAAACATGATTGAGGAAGAAAAAAAACGCTGGCTCCTAACTAACAGTCTGGCCCTTTTGAAAAGTACCAGGAAAGTTGTGCAAGGTCAGCATCATACCATAACCTTGCAAAAGCTTTAGTGGAACTATACATATATTGTGAGACTGTGGTGAACCCCAGGGAGTTGATTGGCATGGCATCTGGGTACAGCTGCTATGCAGATCATACATATGGGTCCCTGGGGTGGAGCAATTGGAGAGCAGGGTGGGCCAACGCTCCGTTCCCCCGTTCTGTGGAAAATCCATGCCGGCTTTTACAAATTGGCTAGAAGTCTGCAAGATCCGGTCCGGGATTCCTATGGGGCTGGCATCAGGCACAGGTGCTGGGCATTAAAAAACCCTGGCGTTTGATACCCAGAGAGACTGTTGGGGGAAGAAGAAGTTGCCTGCACTCCCAGGGCAGGGAGAGGCCCTGAACAAGAAGACCATCCCTGAGCCAAGTGAGGCAATACCTGCCTGGACCTTTTGTGTGCTGTCTGGGGGAGGTTTTCCAGAGCCTGACTTAGCTGGGTCTGGCTGGGAGGTTGAGTTAGTGGGTGATTAGGCTGGTCAGTCTGGACTAGCATAGCTTAGTTAGAGAGGGCTCCAAGTGGAAGCTAGGTTTTCTTTTTATGATTTGGTTTTTGGGGTGTTGCATTTAAACAGTTAAAATAAAGCGCTGCTTTGTTACAAGCTGGTGTTCCCGAATCTGATTGCCCTAGAGGACTGTGCTTAGGACCCCTAAATGTGGCATGTATGGCCCTCATGCTACAGGGTTTGTCACATATATATATTATATATATATTATTTGCTCTTATATTATTTATAGGCAAATAAAACAAACTCCAACAATTCCCATTGAATATCACACAAGTAAATGTATCCTATATATTTTCATTAAAATCTTGCTGAATCCTTTAAGGACCAGGCTGTTTTTGTACCCTTTGGGACCGAGGCTGTTTTGCGGTGCTCATGTTTAGATGTAATTTTCTACTCACCCAATATTAAAATATGATGACAAATTGAAAAATCTTTTACTCATCCAAAAAAGCTAATGAAAAAACCTGCTAAATAGATTCTACTATTTGTCCTGAATTATTGGGCAATAAGTACAAGTAGCGTTTTGCTATTACAAAACCATTTTTTTTGCAAATATGCTAATCTGTGCTATTTCGGGTATCTTTAAAGCCGGCCAATGCAACTTACTCCATTAAAGCATATATTTTTTAAAACTGTTGATATTTTAACCCTTTACATGCACTAGTACTACTACCAGCCTTTGTCATACTTTGTGGTACTAATTTATTTTGTGGGTTTTTTTATAACAAAAATTGTGATTCAGGTATGGATTTACAGCTCCTGGTGTATGTCACTTACAAACAAGACCCCAATATGTGTTCAGCAACATCTCCCGAGTACAGTGATACCCCCCATGCGTGGGTTTGTCGTGTTGTTTGGGAGGTAAAACTCCACATTTAAGAAGTGCGCATTTTTGAACTTGGAACTTTTACATCTAAATGTGGCATTTTACCTCCCCAACAACCCATGCATGTGGGGTATCACTCACTGTACTCAGGAGATATTGCTAAACACATATTGGGGTCTTGTTTGACAGTGACATACACCAAGAGCTGTAAATCCATAACTGAAGTGCAATTTGTGTGATAAAAAAACACAAAATAAATTACTATCACAAAGTTTGACAAAGGGTGGTAGTAGAATTAGTGCATGTAAAGGGTTAAAATACCAGCATTTTAAATACCTTAAGGTGTCCCGTTTTCAAAAATATGTGGTTTGATGGGGTAAATTGCATTGGACGGCTTTAAAGATACCCGAAATAGCACATGGGGCAGAATGACCAGATTTGGAAAAAAATTGGTTTTGAAATAGCAAAAAAATCATAAAAACATTCCAAACTCGGGGCAAATAGTAGAATCTATTTAGCAGGTTTTTTCATTAACTGTTTTGGATGAGTAAAAGATTTTTCAAATAAAATTCAGACATTTTTCACCATATTTTATTTTTTAATAGGAAATTAGATTATATGATCAAAACACACATACACATTCTAACACACACTCAACTCCCACTGCAATCCAGGTCGGAAGGGCCCTTTCTAAACAATTTTGAACCGGTACAAAGAGACAGGAACAAAGTGTCCCCTGTAGTTACGCCACTGGACCAAAGACTGATAAAGATTGTCAGGAACCACTTTTTCACTGCCTGAACCATCGCTTTTTCATACCTGTTGTATAGAACTCTGCTACCACTAGTGGCCACCCTCCGCCCTCTGGAGCACTCAGAACTCAATTACTGGGATCAGGTGTGCCTTGTTACCTGGGTTGAGCCCTACTTCATACATCTAGCTGGGCCTTGTTATCTGGATTACCCTGCCTTTATGAACCTGCCCTGCCCTTCAGTTAGGGCCTTTGTATTGAAGTCTATGGCCCTTCCTGCTGTGGCTCTGCACCTGTACTGTTCCTGGTTCCCTGCTTTGTGTCCTGATAAAGTGGATTCCCTGCTTTGTGTCCTTCCAAGTGGACTCCCTGCTTTGTGTCCTTCCAAGTGGACTCCCTGCTTCGTACCCTTCCAAGCGGGCTGCGTGCCTTTCGTACCCTTCCAAGCGGGCTGTGTGCCTTTCGTACCCTTCCAAGCGGGCTGTGTGCCTTTCGTACCCTTCCAAGCGGGCTGTGTGCCTTTCGTACCCTTCCAAGCGGGCTGTGTGTCTTTCGTACCCTTCCAAGTGGGCTGTGTGCCTTTCGTGCCCATCCAAGCGGGCTCCCTGCCAAAATACTTATTTCCGGTATTTATTTTGCCATACGTCCGGTTTCTTGCCTTTACTGTATTACCCTTATTTGCTGGTCCTGTTAAATACATAAAATACCCTGCATTACCTGGATTTCTGCTTGTGGTGTCTTTGTTTGCATAATCATGCACCGTGGGTTACAGACTGAACCCCAAGTATCCCCTCCCCATGGGCTCCTACCCAACCTGATCACCCGAGTCCTGACAAAGATCTTAATCTCTACATTTACAGTAAAAGTGAGCAGAATAAATGGGCCAAATGGTTCTTATATGGTTCTTATCTGCCATTATCTGTTTCTATGTTTCAGATAATTTATAAAACAGTATATAATCTAAGGCAGAATGCCAGGTCCATGTGCAGGCAGTGAAGGGTGTAATCCCTAACTTGTTTGTGTTCCACTGAGTGCACAAAGTATTACATTTTAGAACATTGATTTAACAGAACAGGATCTTCAAATTAATTGTAAACATATATTTGAATGCTAGTTGCAAATTTTCCATCATAGCTATGGTATTAGTTTCCTCCCTTGTCCTTTGATTACTCATTTCTACATTGCGTTGCCCAGTTATAAAACCAGGTTATTGTGAGTTTTTTTTTTTTAAATGTCCCCTCAAAGATTTCAGCTTGTTTTGTAATTGAATAGTTCACGTTATAAGTCACATTAAAGGCGGAAACATTTCTGACATGATTTGTCTTTGTCTTTAACATTTTTGTAGACTTTTTATATCCACGGTATATATATTAATAAGCATTTATTGCTATTAAATATTGATTCTAATTAATTGTGCAATTAATGTGAAATACAATTAAGAGTCTAAGTATGCATTTATTTATCAGGAGCTTTGGCTTTTGGAATTTGACTCAAGGCCTATCAAGTATATTTTGAGATATAAGGCAAGTGTCTACCAAATCAACTGTATCCACTAGCTTTTATTTGTTAATAAAAGAAATACAATTTGATTCAATGAGACACCTAAATCTTAACAGATATTACTGGTCATTGCAATTCAATATATGTGAACATCTAAAAAATGGCTACATAGAAATCAGTAGGAAACAACGTCAACTAAGCAATTCATTGGTGCTTAAAGAGCACATTTTAAAGCATTAATTTTCCATGTAGTTAACTTTCTAGACAGTGAAAACTATGTCTAGAGATCCTTAGGTATAAACTGATTTATGCACAGTAGTGCATTATTCACTAGTGCTTTGCATGAGACATTCTTAAACACAACCTATGAGGGTTACCCAAGGAGAAGGACAGCAGTGTAAATGAATCTTGCAGCACAATTATAAAGCAAGCAGTTACAGTGATGTCAGTTCTGCTGGTTTTAATTAGATAAGAATGGACAAGTTAAACATGCAATAAGCTAAGAAGTGGACAAAAAACTTTCCATTCAATATGGGGTCATTAGGAGGTTATGGCTTTCACATTAACAAACAAAAATCCACATATGGTCGCAGAATAGTGTGGGACTAATACGGTGTGTTCTGAGCTGGTGTGAGAGCTTAATCTTGTACAGCAATTGCCATGACAGCATGGTCTTGCTGGTCAAGGTGCTACGTGATTTTGGTCTTAATGATTAAATTAAAGATAAAAGAGGCATTTAATGGTCAACAGTGAAAGCCCTGAAACGGTACATGGTGTATTCTAGAAAGAACACTGTAAAAAAACCTTGGCATTAATCACCACTAGAAGAAGAAGTGAAAAAGAATGTCCTTTTATTTGTTTACTGTTTAGCGTTCGTACATGCTTTAAAGTCTGAGAACTTTAATGTAGTCCAAGGGTCGCTGTTATTAAGGGTGAGAGGAAGGTTAGTCCTACCTATTGAGTGACATTAATTGCTTTCTGTTCATTAATGGTCAATTTAACTGAATCTCTAACGAACAAAATAACGTCAGTTCCAAAATTTGCTTTCAAGTTTTTAGAAATGTATTCTCTGTATAAAAAGTGCATGATTATAGTTAAAGATTTTGTTCATAATTAGTCATAAATAGTCAGTTAACATAAATAATGGTACCTGAATCAAAAAAATTAAAATTAAAAAACAATACTATACTGCAATTTACATTTTTTAATTTCCATTTAAATAATAATTTAGGTCAGAGCAAAACAAGCAGTCACTGGCCAGAACAGTCTGATATTGCCATAAAATGGCTAATTACAATATATATTGTGGTATATATTTACCATGCTTTTTAGATTGTATGCACGGACGAGTTCCAGATATCTTCTCTTCTTTGTCTACAAATTCTTAAATGGTAAAAAGGGAATTATTTCTGTAGCCGACAATTGCTTCAAATCACAAAGAACCTTTTATGTGACCACGTTGTTTGAAAACAAAACAACTGATAAAATAATAAGGGTGTCTAATAACATTAGTTTGTACTTTTCTGAATCTAACAAATCTCTGTGTCTTGCAGGCATTTGGGACTATCTCTGGCAAACATCTCCCTTGGCTGCCTGGAGATACATGAGACTAGAAGTGTGTCCTAATGGGTAATTTGATGTGATTAATTGGAAGTATCTAAATGACTTTGCATCTATAAGTAGCTTGCTTAGAGTATTTTTGTAAGAGTCTTTAGTTGTAAGACATTTGTGGTATGAAAATGCCCATGTCCTACACTGGGCTTTGGGTTACATGTTCCATCTCCTGCCAGACCTGGTGCAGAAGGCGAAGCATATTTGAGGACTACCGATATAATAATAATTATTAATTGTATGAACTGTGACTAAATGTTTACTTTGCCCCAGTTTAATGGTCAAAGATAAACAATCTATTATTTGCTGTAAAGGTTTGCTTGCATATATGGACCCATAATGTTAGTACTTAGAACTGGCGGTAAGGTAGTCACCTACAACAACCCCTATTTCACCTTGAGGTTGAGCCAATGGGTACTTAGTGGCTGCTGGTACTTCACTGTCTACCAAAGTGCTAGTAACCAGAGGAGAGAAACAACAGGAACAAATGGATAAATTGTAGTTGACTTAGTTACAGTTTGACTCGCATAATGCAGAGTTAGTATCGATCGATGGAGCACTCACCATGAAGAGGAGAACACCATGGGAATGAAAGCAGGTAAGTATGTGATATTTGCTATTATAGGTTGTTAATTTTACAAAGTGTATATATATATAAGAACAAAATATTCTCCATGAGCTTATTACAGTAAGCTCCAATTGTGAATTTGAAAGTACTGGTATACATCAAATAACGAGGTAGGCTTACAATGTATATTTGTTGGACATGTGTATGTAGCTATATGTTCCTTTTAGGTAGTATGCTTCTCTGAGTAGGGCATGCCACATGTTAAAACATTTAATAGTTTGTATACATTTTTTTGTACATCACTGTACATCAGTTGGCTCTATATATAAAAAAAATATTAATCTAGTTTAAACAAAATGTTTACCTTCTGCTATAAAAATACACCAAATTATCCATGATGGAGGAATTAGTAATAAAAATGACTAACCAATTCAGAAGTGAACTGTTTTTATCTACAGAGAGTGAATTTGTTACTGTTCACATTTCTAGCATAAGCAAACACTTAAACTACTAGATACACAAAGGCTAACTGTTCTAAGGCAAACCTCAGTTTTATTGAGTTTTGTAAGAAAGAACACCCTTGTGCAACATCTACTCAATATATAAGGAACTTTCATAACCCTCCGTTTTGTTTATGGCTATACGATTAGACAGCAACATAGATTTTGTTCCAAAACTGTCATCTAGGAATCTTTATAGCTCATTATTTTTATGCTGATATACCCACTCCTGCTGGCCTGTAAACCGTGACATCATTTTCTAAGAAGTCCCCAGCAGGGCAGCTGTTGATGAGGCTCTAAGATGTTACAAAACTCCAGCATGTGTTTACAAGTAGGCTGTCTTTAGGTCATCCTGAAGAAAGTATATGAATACACTCACTACTTTGCACTAATTTAGTTTGCATATTATTAACAACTATGAATTAAAAACAAGAAACAAACTTCAACTGTGCTGGACATCTTATATATAACCTATTTAGTTTCTGCTTTACAATCTGTACATAGACACCAATGTAAGTAAGAGAAAAAATTGAATTGTACCTTTTTCATCCTATTTGCGTGCACTCCCTAAAAAAACTAACACAGGGACATAACAAAAAAGTGAAGTAGGGCTCCGTGTTCTGTTTGCTTTCAGAAGCACAGCTGTCCTTGCTTCCATTTAGACCACCAAGGAGAGTTTGAAAGTCCATAAATCTATTAAATGTAAACCTTACAAAGCATGGGAACCCATGTTTTAGTAAATGTGTCCACCTTTCTATTGTAAGTTGTCTAAGTTGCAAGTCATGGAACTTAAAGTGGATTTACTGTGATACCGAATACTTAATCACAGTAAAATGATATATATATACACACACACACACACTCTATGGACAAATGCATTGGGACACCTCCATTACACTATTTTATGTCATCAGATTCTAAATACATAGACAGTAATATGTAGTTGACCCCCTTGTAGCTATGACAACTTCCACTTTTCTGGAAGCCTCTCCACAAGATGTTGGAGTGATTCTGTTGGAATTTGTGCCCATTCATCCAGTAGAGCATTTGGAAGGTCAGGCACTGATGTTGGATGAGAAGGCCTGGCTCGTAATCTCCGTTCCAGTTTATCCCAAATGTGTTTGATGGGGTTTTGGTCAGGGTTCTGTGCGGGCCTCTCAATTTCTTATACACCAGACTCATCCAACCATGTCTCTAAGGATGTTGCTTTGTGCACTGGGACACACTCATGCTTGAATAGAAGAGGGCCTTCCCCAAACTGTTCCCACAAAGTTGGAAGCATTGTCCAAAATATCTTGGAATGTCCCCTTCATTATACCAAGACATTTTGGAGATAATTATGCACCAGTCCACAAAGCAAGGTCCATACTTAAAATAATATATGTAAAACAAGTGCAAAGTACTTTAATAAAAAATATATATACATTTTTAAATCTGAAAGATAATGTAACAGTACATTTGAGAAAACTCTTCACCGCTTCATGATCTTAATACAGATCCGGAAGTTCATTTACGTGAGCTCCAGTATTACAACAAATTAAAATGTTTCACTAAATTAGATATTCTTACCAGTTGTTTCTGCATATCACTCCTCCACATACTATGCATGAATTAGAATTCTGGGGCTCTATTGGTTAAAAGATAACTACTACTCAAAGTCAACTATCTGCCTAGTGTAGTCCTTATGGTATACTATACGATAGTTTTAGATGTTTATGAATGCCCATTAATCTGACCCTAATGTGTGTGCAATCTAAAGCCTTTAATGTTAGGAAGTTGTCAGCCTGTGAATGAGGTCTCTCTCCTGTTGCCTTTTATCAAGACATTACTGGGGTATAACATCAGGTGGAACGTTTATGCTCTTGAAAGCAGATTTCTGGAGCTTGTGGAACTTGCCTACTAAGAAGATTTTTTCGAATACGTTATAGTCAATTGATACTTATGTGTGAAGAAAAAAAGATCTGTAGAGATGTTGGTATAAAAGAAAAGGTCTGTTTACCTCATTGTATTGTTTGACTTTTTTACCATAAAAAGGAGTGAATTAGTTCTGCAATATGCAATATTGCAATAAGACACTGCAATATGCAATAACAATTGCAATAATAAAAGATAACCTTTTATCTCCAGAACATCTCTGGAGACATGTTTACACATTTACGCAAAAATAGAGCACAATACATATACAATGTTTTACTTACTCTCAGAGCTTTGTATGTGCTTCTCCGTGTCCCTCTTCCTTGTGCCATCAGTGAAGAAAGATGAGAAATGAGATGGCCTCAGGGAAAAAAAATAATAATAACTCAACAATGAAACAAAACTTGTTACCTTTAGGAATTATGTGCAGACTTAACTGGACAAACTTATTTCTCTAATAGTAAAATCTTTATTTAACTTTGCTAAAAAAAGGACTATTTCACTTTCACAGGTTCACAGCAAAGATGACAAAGGTAGCAAGGGTTTACTGCCCCTGAATTACTCTGATTTGAAGATTGTGGACCACTGACTTTAGGTCTTTTCCGTGAGTGTTAATTGCAATTACGCACACTGTGATCAGGGTGTCAGGAGTTACAAGGATTAAAGAAACTATTTGTTTTGTCCCCTGAAGTCACTGCAAATTCAGGCGGGCATTTTATCTCTGGATAAGTAAAAATGAAATAGTTCCTACTGTAAATTAAGGAAACAGATAACCAAACACACACACCAGGACAGGCTTTTCCACACCGACACCCAGACACACACACCAGGACAGGCTCTGCCACACCGACACCCAAACACACACCAGGACAGGCTCTGCCACACCGACATCCAAACACACACACCAGGACAGGCTCTGCCACACCGACATCCAAACACACACACCAGGACAGTTAAAAAAAGAAGAAATGGTTCAACACTCAACTCCTTGGAAGCTAGCAGCTAAAAAGGGCAGAAAGCATAACAAAAATAGCAACGTTTCGGCCAAACAGGGCCTTTTCAGCTTGACAAAGGCCCTGTTTGGCCGAAACGTTGCTTTTTTTGTTTTGCTTTCTTTGAATAAACTAACCCAAGGATTGGAAGCTGATTGGAGTGCTGGGGTTCTTTTCTGTGTTCGTACACACACCAGGACAGGCTCTGCCACACCAACACACACCCCAGGACAAACACACACCCCAGGACAGGCTCTGCCACACTGACACCCGAACACACTCACTAGGACAGGCTCTGCCACACTGACACCCAGACACACACATCAGGACATGCTCTGACACCCAGACACACACACCAGGACAGGCTCTAGACAGGCACACCGACACCCAAACACACACACACCAGGACAGGCTCTGTCACACCAACACCCATACACAAACACACACCAGGACAGGCTCTGCTACACTGACACCCACACACACACCCCGAGACAGGCTCTGTCACACCGACACACACACACACCAGGACAGGCTCTGCCACACCAACACCCAAACACACACACACCAAGACAGGCTCTGCCACACTGACACCCAATCACAAACACCAGGACAGGCTTTGCCACACTGACACCCGCATCCGGAGGGTTTCCACGGACGGTTTCACTCAGCCTGCCTGTGGCATCTTTGCCCCCATAACAGCTTGCCTGTGGCAACTTTGCCACCAAAACAGCCTGCCTGTGGCATCTTTGCCACCAAAACAGCCTGCCTGTGGCATCTTTGCCACCAAAACAGCCTGTCTGTTGCATCTTTGCCCCCCCTTCACATCCATGCTATGACAGACACATATTCATTCACTCGTTCACAAATATTTATTCACTAATTCACAGATAATCATTCACTCATTCAGATATTCATTCATACATTGATACTCATTAGTTCCCTCATTCAGATACTCATTAATCCCCTCATTCAGATACTCATTTACATATACTCATTCACAAACATTCATTCACTCACTCCTTCACAGATACACATTAATTCACTCTTTTATTCAATCTCACATACTCCATACAGTCTCCCTCACTCCCTTTACCTGAACTGATGATGTACGCGCCGCTCGCAGATGCCCGCGGATTTGCACAGGGGAAGCAGACGCGCAGCAGGGTCATGTGACGTACGTGACGTACGTGACATTGCTCCGTTGGATTCCTGTGTCCCCCTGGCGTTATTATTATTATTATTATTATTATTATATCCTAGAAGCATTGGTGTTTCAGTCTTCCATAATCTAATGGCATGACGGCATACATACTGATACAAAAATGTGGGATCATCCTTTTTCCATTAGTCTCTGTGGATCCCTACTAACTGGTATTGATTGGTTTACATAGGACCAGAAATTAGTAAAATGTTTTACAGCAATGACATTTGAGATATCTTGTGTGCAGCCAGGGGTGTAACTAGAAACCACAGGGCCCGGGTGCGAAAAATCACCAAGCAACATGTCCCACAGTGCCAGGTTTGCCCCCAAACACTTTCCCCTAACAGCTTATCAGTGCCATCTTTATCACCAAAACGCATGTAATTGATATAGGGTATTTTTAGATTTATTTCTACATGTCATATATTTAATAGTAGACAGAAAAACAATACTTCTCCTTGATCATGTTGCGCAAAAACCATTAAGACAAATAAAATATTAACTGTTGAAAATGCAGCAAGAAACGGCAACTTTTCCCAGCATATTTGATTGTCAAAAACTGTAATAAATACTAAAATATACTTATGGAATCTTAATCTACCAGTACACAAATATGTTGAATCACATGTATACAAACCGAACATAATATCATATCGGTTAAAAAGTACTCGTAACCAAAAAGCTGTTTACTAAGGTTTGAATAATCGACTTGATCCACTCAGGCCAACTCACCTGAGTTAGTGAATAGACCCGCCTACATATTTAAACAGCTGGAAATACCTTTACATATTAAACTGAAGAAATAAAACAAGTTTCATAATAAAGGTTTAGTGAAGTTTAAGTAACGTAAAGCCTGTTACTCGCCTCAACTTAAATCACACACAAAGTGTTCCTCTTATGCATTCCAAAATGAAAATGATGTTGGTTGCTAATAATCTATACTAATAACCTATAGATACTATCCAGGTATATAAACTCAAATAACATATACCTTTATCTGTGCAAAATGATTTCATGTTGCATGGATGCCTCTATGTTGGTGTTTATTTACCCTCCTACAGTGCATCATAGAGACTCAACAATGCATGCAATGGAAGTTTATGAGAATCAGATGCTAAAGATTATTCGGTTACTCTGTACGTGAAGTGCATCTGATGCTCATTAAGAAAAGTCCCAAGTGCTTTTCAGGAAGGATGATAAGCACTAGAAAATACTATTCCTTATCACTGTCAAGATCTTATCTTTAAAAATAAATAGGATTTGGATATTTGTGAGTGGAAAAGATTATCTTCTTGCGAAAGAGAATGATTTGCAGAAATGAGACTTAATGTTCCAATGATCAAATGATGTACCTATGTTTGAAAGACAGATCACTAAATTACTGGACTGAATGACCTATGCAGTGAACTGCTTCATTTATATCTTCTAAAAACCACAGAGCATGTTGTATCCATTTAAAGAGCACACATTCAGAAAGCTAACTGAAACATTTCCTACCTAGTTGCCATATCTTTTGCTGTTATGTCCACAATGCAAGTTTCTGACATAGATGTAGGAATCAGAGTGGAGGTGGTGGGTTGGCAGGGATACTACGGCGGATTTTTCTCAAAATAGGACATTCAATTTAGAAATTTAGAAACTACCAAAATGATGAGTTATGTAAAAATTCCCAATGAATGCTAGGTGGACACTAAAGTATACAGAGTTCCAGTGGCTTTTATACTCATTCTCAAGTTACTTGGGACCAGACACCATGGAAAGATTTAATGTATTGATAATGGCTTTCATAATAGAGTAATTATTTAGAAATTGTATGCACTTTATTTACACAATGCAATGTATAAACACATTTACTCTGCAATAGATGCTCTTTGTCTTAAAAAAGTGAAGTTAATAGAAAACTGGAAAATAAGTAATACATTTCTCACTCAAAGATATTAGCCAGTCCATCATGTAGTTAGGTTTCTCTGTAATTCTTTTTTAAATGCATAACAAGTCCTTAACATAACTTCAACAGCTTTATAAATAAATAAAACAAAACCAAGAACATGCCTTTACAGTTGCTCACTTTACATGGTTAAAACATATGAGCTTTTTGAAGCATTTTAGATGACAATATAAGAATAAAATCAAGTATTACAATAACAACTAATGTAGCGACTAGACTCCTTTTATGGAAAAATACAATATAAGTTGTCCTAACTGGACACATTTCTTTCAACTGATTCATAGCAGTGTCTTCATCCACTTAAATGTTTATTATATGTCAGTTCCCAGGATACTGGCCTAACATTCACGTGTCACTTAATACAGTAATTTTTGATTGGCTCATCTGTTTTAAATATAGAAAAGTAAAATTTGATGGAGGCACATTCAAAAATGTGTTACGTGCCTCCTTTGAGCCAAAAGGAGGAGGTCCATAACATTACTAAAAAGATCCCTTTAAATAACTTTAGGGAAATATTAAAAAAGGAAAATATCATGTGAGATATGGTGATCCAACTAATTCTAATATAAGACAAAGTGAACACAAAATGCAACAATTGTGTCATTTACTGAAGGTAAAGAGTTAATCAAAACCTATATCAGCCATGTGAAAAAAACTGTCCCCTAAACCTAACAACTGGAATCAAACAATTGCGAAAACTGGCAAAAAACTTGGCTGTTTTAATTCAGTCACATTTTTTTTTAGCATGAACTGCCTTTTCAAGGTCATGCCACAACATCTCAATTGTTACAAAAAGAAAACATGGTTCAGCACTCAACTCCCAGGAAGCTGGGTGCTAGCAGGAAAAAAGGGACAGCATAAACCTTCTTGAAGTATACGAAAAAAAAGCAACGTTTCGTCCAAACAGGGCCTTTGTCAAGCTCAAACAAAGGCCCTGTTTGGCCGATACGTTGCTTTTTTTGTTTTGCTTTCTCTGACTAAAGTAACCTATGGATTGGAAGCTGGTTGGAGATTGCTGGGTTTTTTTTTCTGTGTTCATACAACATCTCAAACTTTGACTAGGCCACACTAAAACCTTCATTTTGTTTCTTTAGAGCCATTCAGAGGTGGACTTCCTTGTGTGCTTCAGATCATTGTCCGGATTCATAACCCAACTGCGCTTGAGCTTTAGGTCAACCCAAACAAAGCAGCCCCAGACCAACAGACTACAACCACCTTATTTAATTGTTGGTATGATGTTCTTATTATTGAATCCTGTGTTAGCCAGATATAACAGTACCCATGTTCCATCTGTGACTCATTAGTCCACAGAACATTGTCCCACAAGGTGATCGTTGCATACTGACACTTTCTTACTGTGGAATCGTGAACACTGACCTTAACTGAGGGAAGTGAGGCCTGCAGTTTTTTACATGTTAGTCTGGGTTCTTTTGTGACCTCCTTGATAAGTAGTCAATCCGATCTAGGAGAAATTCTGGTAGGCTGGCCACTTCATTGGAGGCGGAAAGCGTTATTCCATTACCTCGTCCAGTATATTGAAGACACATATTTCGTTTTGAGCCCAACGGGTTTCGCTAGTCAGAACCTAACTTCCTCAGAAGCCTATATTATTATAAAGCAAAGTAATAAATATAAAAAATGAGAGACTATTTACTTTCTATTTATACAAAGTTGCGATCACGTGACCATTGCTAAAAACCAATAGGGTATAGAAATGTAAGGCTTATTACAATACTATAACCATTCCCTTAACTAGTTTACATAATAAGTATCAGCTTTCAAAGATACAGATTTTACAATATTCAAGGAAAGCATATAATGTCCTTTGTAAGTCCAATAATACCACTAATAATATAACACAAGTAGTGTAGTTGACCTTAAAAATACAAAGAAATACATGCAACACTATTGATCACAGTAACAACATATTAATTATTATGTAAAACCAATCAATTTTATCACAATCTTGTTTAATAGTAATGATTGATCCTAAAAAAAATGATAACAAAACAAATTAGTCAATTTCATAATACTTAATTTGAATCATATATAAAATATAAAGGTTTTTATAAAAATGTGGTCTAGTAATAAATGAATAAATACATACATACAGCACCTTATTCAGTGGCATATAATTTAGCATATATTTATATTATCTTTTCTTTGACTGCACCGCTTTGTTTTTTTATGGTCTAGAATGTGCATTTAAATTGATGTAACACTCTGCAAACCCCATTGAATAGATTAGTAGAAGTGGTTTTCTATTGCTTCCAGTGTACCATTTTTAGTGGTTGCAGTCTAAAAGCCACAATAATGGAGTGGAATCTCAAACCATACATTTTCAACCCCAACTAAGGTTTAGGTAATTTAATCTAGTCCATGTCTTCTATTCACTATAAAATAAAAATACATTAAGTGTGTATTAAGGTATATTAACTTATATCTCTTTTCTCCACTCTTACAATGTTTTCGTGAGAAAAAGTGAATTAAATATTTAAAAATATAAATAGAAAAAATGTCCCAATTCTTTTTTGGTACTTTTCCATTGAAAACTTTTTAATAGATCGTAGATAGCTGGTAAACAAGCTGATATCAATGTTTGTTTTGGATATTGTTTCATATTTCTTTCTGTAAATAACTTTTGTAAGGCTATTACTATTATCTAAGATGTACAGGAAGCTGATTAAAATATGGGAAAAAAACAAGTGTTTTTAAGTTGTAATCGGTTGCACTTACAACATATGTTGCTCAATACTTAGTCCGGAATAATAAAAATCCATTACTGTGAGAGTCACTGGACAATGAAAAGTTAAAAGCCTCGTTGCCTTTTAATTTGACATACGTAGTGAAGCAAAAAGCCCCTTTAAATGGGCATTAAAAGCCTTTGTATAGTGAATTCAATCACAATTTCCTTCTCAGGCCATTACTAATTCTGTGAATGAATACAGGAGAACTGGGCTTGTGTACCTTTACAATAAGCTTGGGTTTAGTACTTTGAGCACCAATATTTATAGCTCACCTGTCCTTTCTAGCTCAAGACCGCGAAGAGATAAAGGAAAGCACAACCACTAAGACTGACTTACATGGGGGTAAAAAGAGAATATATTGTATAATACCGATTTTCAATTTTTTCATAGAGGAAATGTGTCGTCTCATAGAATTGTCAGCGGTTTCAGAAGATGGTTTGTCACTTGAGGTAGAGAGACCCCTATAATCCGAAAAAAACATGTATGCGTAATTTTCATCTCATTTAGACCATACAGTGTTAAACCGCATTGTATTTTATGTTCAACGCAAGCAATAGCCAGTCTTTTTCTGACCAATGATTCTTGCAAATTATGATACTTTTGTTTAGGTCCAAAATCAATTTCCGTGATTCATCAGCTGGAAATGTTTCAATCAATTCAAGTGTCTCATTACGTTATCTAGCATAATATCAGTCAAATCTGTTCATTTATATCACAGAAATGATCAATTTAATTTACTTCTAGTTGGAAATAATGTGATATTTGGCATTTACAACTATTAAAGAATCCAGCCACTTTTCTTAAAAATCAACCAGGTTAAAGAAAAAGACCATGGCGTAGGCAGATTGCATGATTACATGATTACAGCATTGTCCAAAATCTTGAAAATTATTAGTTGGTATACTGCCACAACTGCAGTAGAATTTCAGCTGTGCTGAATAAGTTGACCAAGCAAGCACAGTAGGGAAGAACCCCATCCATCTTACTAAACAAGCATACAAACTGAGCAGACTCTCTCTCAGGAGAGATGTTATTCTGGATACGTACAAGGACCCAATAATAATCGAAACTTACTTAATTCTACCTTCCGTCTTACACCTCTCCCTAGGTTGGCCTAAAAGAACTCCCTGATTTTCCTGATGCCTGTGAGACCCACATTTCCTTCTTTGCATGAATGAATAAAATAAAATATGGTAACTATTTGAAGCATAGCTTTACCTGACAAGTTTAACTGAAAAAGTATTCATTCTTTCATAACAAGTTTCTTTTTAATCAGTGACAAATATGACACTTTACTCATTTATTTAGTATAATTAGTAAATTGTATCAGTTGATTCGCAATTAAATTGACCAGCCTTTTGAAAAAAGACAGGTTCCCTAATGGCAAGATTAGGTATGGCAAATGCACAAGATGGTACTGCAGCTTACAAGCAAAATGTGTGTTACATTTAATTATGTTTTATTTAGTAATAAATAAAACATAAATAAATGTAACACACATTTTCCTTGTAAGCTGCAGTACCATCTTGTGCATTTAACATGAATAATGAATCTATTTTCCGTTTATTTAAAATTTACTGTCACAGAAATATGACTGCAGAGGCTTATCATGAGAAACTAGACTTTCGCTTTATTGCAGCCAGGCAGGGATGTTTGTACCAGACAGGGGTCATTGACATGCATTGGCACATTCAACAGTGAATGCAGTGCCCATCAAGACCTCCTCCTGTAAACCCTGCGTTCCTGCTGAAACATCTCTTAGCCCTCCAACACATGCCTTCTCAACCCCTTGTGATGATTGTTGGAAACCAGGGTAAAAACGGACTTGATCTCCTCAAGATTCTAGATTAGATTCGGTCCCGAGTAATCACCCTACAAAGAGTGACATGTGGGTATAGCTAGCTATGCTGACTGGATTGTGGCACCAGTCTGTCCATGCAGGGTATTGTGTTTCTAAGTTAATCATAGTCTTCTCTGATTTTGTTCTGTATATACTGTAGTTTGGGGTAGCCGTATTAGTTCAGTGTATAAGAATGCAAAAAAACAGAATGTTGCAGAATCTTGTGATACCTTTTTTATTGGACTAACAGTATTTAAAATAATAGACGAGCTTTCGGGAGTCCTCCCTTTATCAAGTCAAAAGCATTTCTGACCAAGCAAGTGAAAAACACAGTTTAAAACTGACCAGTACATGTTCTGATACAGGGTTAAAACAGGGGTTAAAACAACAAGGTAGAGCATTTGCAGACAAAAAACTAAGAGGGTCGTAAATAGTAAATAGTGGCATATACTGCACAGATAAGGCTAGGGGGGGAGCAGGGTTAAGCATGTAGGAGAGAGAAAAGAGGAAAAAAAAGGCACAGGTTATAGGAAGTTTTGATAATGTGCTAAGAAGCTCAAATCCACATTAAGTCCTCTGTTTTTACGATCATAAAAATGTATCATTTTGGCTTCAAATATCTTTCTTTCTTGGGTGTTTTTGAAATGACCTCTCAGTGTTTTGATTTTAAGGTCATATATGGAGTGACAGGTTTGAGTAAAGTGGTGCCCAACTGGAGTGCAAAAGTTTTCTTCATCATGATGGTTGATGGAGTATCTGTGCAGATTCATCCTTTTATTAAGTTGTTGGCAGGTTTCACCGATGTAACACCCTATTGTACATTTGGTGCATTGAATCATGTATACAACATTTTGTGAAGTGCATGAGTATGATCCTTTAATATTGTATGTCTTGTTGTTGTGCGTGGCTGTGTTGCTGGTACAGATGTGTTGGCAGAGTTTGCATCTGGCTTTGTTGCATGGTTTGCTTCCATTATCTGTGTGTGTTGTTTCAGTATGTAGTTTGCTACTCACCAGCTTTTGTTTGAGATTAGCTGGTTGTCTGAAGGCCAACACGGGGGGT
This sequence comes from Spea bombifrons, assembly GCF_027358695.1. NCBI lineage: Eukaryota > Metazoa > Chordata > Amphibia > Anura > Pelobatidae > Spea > Spea bombifrons. The sequence continues at coordinate 41,490,931 of NC_071090.1, forward strand.
TCAGGGAAAATGTCTTTTAACACCTCATCCTCTGCTAGCATTGGCTGCAGATCCTTGAAGATTTTTCGAAACATGTGTGTTGTTCAATAAAGGAGCAGGCGTTAAATCCAATTTAAAAAATACTTTTCTAATGCGCAATGCAAATATTATATTGTACAAACCCGTTTTGTCATGGCTTAAAAAAGTTATTTTTACCCTTCTAGAATAAAAATCAGTAGAGCATGGTTTACAAGCTCTCTACAGTGTACTACATTCTAAGTGGATACGTTATAAGGTTAGGAGTCTCAGATGAAACTTAATTTACCCTAAATTCTTGCTGTTCAGTGAAGTAATACAGTTTTTTTATAACCCAAAGAGCAGAACAATAGATGCAAAATCTAGGAGTAAAAATAATATTTGCCTCAAGCATTAGTAATGGCAAAAAAATGCTTGAAATAACTCTCCATTTGTAGATGGCCATAACAATGCAATGTAAATATTTTAGAAACTGATTGTAGCCTTATTTAAGCTCAGCTTGCTGCATTTTGCAAGTATAAACATCAGGTTTAAGGGAAAAAATAGTGAAAACATTGTCCAAGATAGTGCTGACCCCTAGTGACCAAAAACAGGTAACGCACAGGAATAATACTGAAAAATACAGTCAAGACAGTTGCCAATCTTGGTTAGGAAATAGCTTTTTTAGAACTAGTGGAAACAATAGGAGGTGGGTTAGGGGTGTACGTCTTTTTATGCTAAGTTATTAGAATGTTTCCTCTATAGTCATCCTTAAAAAAATGCATGAAAACAATTTTAAAAAGTAAACAATTAAAAAAAGGTTTGCTGATGATATATGTATTTTATGACTTTTCTATTTAAAGGAAGAATTATATGGAAATTTGAAAATTCAGCTTTACATACTAAAAAAATGTCAATGTTTATAAGATGCTGAAATGTGCATTGGATGATTATTACATATCTATAGTGTGTATAACATGTATAACATATTGTAGATGTAAAGTATATAGTGTTAAGTAAGAGTAAATTAGTAACATAAGGTCAAGTTCAGTGTTACCCAGCAGAATCTCAGGTTTCTCGGGAGTCAAAATGTTTCAAATTCTAGTCCTTGTGACAGCATGTATGATCGGGGCTCATTTTCAACATGGCAAACCTAGAATGTCAATGGTATTTGGTGACTCTTGGTTAGTCTACCATCTAAAGTTCTGGGAGGTAACAAATGCAAAATAGACAATTGTCATGAATCCAAGAGATCCAAGCCATGCAATCTTTGCACAGGCTAGTACCCCACAGCTGATTAAATTACTCAAAGATACTTCCTCATGCTGGCCCCTTATTGCTTCCATACCTCCTTTTGGGGTTTACTGCTGCCCCTGCCTATGCATACACATGTCTATACACGGATAAGGGATACATTTTCTCTGTTTTCATTGTGGCGAACCCTGAAGTATTCCTGCAAGCCCCTTATGCCACCTAATGGCATATGATGGCATATGATGTATTTCCCAAAAACTTATGGGGAACATGAACTAAGAATATCCAATTTATGGAATGAGTATGATGTAAGGGGCTAAATGTGAACTGATTTTCCTCGCAACATAGTAACTCATACATAGAAAATAATAATTAAAAGTCAGGATAGCAATACAATTGCAAGTTTTATTTTAGAAAACCTTAGTAAGATATACAATTTTGTTTCTTTCTAACCTTATATATTTTTGGGAGTTTCAATTAACCATGTAGAAGGTCATCAAATCTCATGCATGACTCGTGGCTCTGCAATTGTGAATAAGCACAGCAATCAAACATGGTTACAGCCCTTTTATTGATAATCATGACACCAAGATAGACTTTTCTCTTTTTTTTGCTTATTTTTGGAAGGTGGTATTAAAACAAATTGCTCTGTATAGAATCTGCTTGTTTTTAAACAGATGCAAATGCCAGCTATATTTCATAAAGCTATGTAACTCTGAGCTTGCTGTCCTAAAACCGTAGCAGTCTTGCAGGCTGCTTGTTCTTGCTCGTAATGCTCGGATGTCAGATTTTATGTCTGGTACATTTTTCTACTGGTATGCAATAAGGAAGATATATATATATAGTCGGGTAAAAAGGTTGTTTTAGCTTATGATAGTTGTGATTCAGAAGAAATTGAGCTAAGCAGGTCGCTATTAATCCCAACAGAGACTTGACAGCTGCATCATCAAGTGAGGGCCGGGAAATGAATAAAGAATCAACCTTAAACCAAAAACATCAATAAAACAGACACACATTTTTGGTTGGAATTTTTGTCCAATGCTTCAAAAAAAACAAATAAAATAACATAATAGTGGTATTTGGTGACTCTTGGTTAGTCTTCCATCTAATGTTCCGGAAGGTAACTCAAATGCAAAATAAGTCATTGTCAGAACAGCAAACCATAACAATGTACCCCCTTTAACATCTCCCCATCAAAACACACAGACAATAACACCACAAATAAACTAACTACACAAAGTGCCAATAACGTTCTCAAAAGATCCAAAGTAGGGGCATACCACAACACCCCTACACTCTACTAACCGAGAACAAACCAACCCCAAAATGTCTGACATATATGTATATACATACACACACACACACGCAATTAAACCCTACCTAGCCTTAACCCCCAGCCATTCACAAACCCCACACTGAAAGCGTTCCATGTGCTACAAGAAAATATTCTAATTACATTTTATAGGGGGACAAAGTTGAAATCTGTAGGAAAGAAGAAAATAATTGCACTTCCCCTTCCTCAAGTCAAGAGGCAACTATGTATTTACACAGATTAAACCCCTGGGAGTTTCTGGTGACTTTCATTCACGCAATTGAGGTAAGCGTCCTGCAGGTTAGCTTTTAGGCTGTAATACAGAAAGAACATCTCTTTTTCACCAAGTCTGAGGTGATCTGTTCTGTTTCTTGTACATTTATCACCATGTCCAATCTATTCCCTCCAGAACATAGCATTATCACCCGAAACATTAAAGGGAAATTGTCATATGTGGGGTAAAACCATAATTTATCCATTTATCACTTGTGTTATTTTTTTTATTTGTATCCATTTTTAAATTATTCCGATTTATAATTTCCATCCCTGGCATTCGCCATAGCAAGGCATAGCTGGATCATTTCAGTAGAAAGCTGTAACACGTTTCCTGCAATGGGTTTGCATTGTTTAAATAGACTGTGCATAACTGAAGAAAGACCCTCCAAGAACATTTCGGTTAGATGAATCATGTGAGTTGGGACTAAATTAGCAGGAAACTAAGTAAAAGAATACATAAAAGCTAGAGAATGGATATACTGGGGGGGGGCAAAAAAATGTTTGTTTTTGGAATCACAGTTTTGGAACTACCAAAAAGTCTACATTAGTGAGAAAAAGGACAAATAAAATATATCATCTCAGTAGCTTAGTATCCATTCCTCCCTAACGTATATGTACTAATATAATGCAAATTCTGGTTGTACAAAACTTATCTAAGTGTAATTAATACCGATATTTCAAAAATATCTCATCAATTCCCATCACTAGATGTCATCAGCTGCATTATAGACTACCATGAAAAAATTATTTTAAAAAATACTGTTCTTCATTTACTACCAAAATGATTATGTCTATCTTTTGATAAAGTCTTTGATAAAGTTTTGCATGCGTGCCATATGCCCAAAGCTTTTAATGGACTGCCAATGAATTAGATATGCATATAACAGATCCTGCAGTAAAATGAATTCATTCCATGCGGTTGCCCATGCAAGAGTTAATGTTCAGTTCTTGCTGGCTACATTTCCCATGTAAAACACTTGGAGCTAACTGCAAATGGCTTATGTAATATGTCATGTTTTGTGTACAGAATCCCTATGGGGGTGTTTTTATAAAAAGGCACAATTCAGGCTCATGCAAAGAGATCATTCCATGTTTCATTCCATGTTTAGGAAATGTAGACTGTTGTTCTGTTGATGTTTTTTTTTTACTTTATTTAGCTCATCAACAGCAAGGAGGATTGATAAGGAGAAAGGGCATGGAGAAAGATAGGTCTTTAATAGCCCATTGTGAAGATTATTTATTGTCCAAAAACAAATGAGCAAAAACGAAACAGCAAATTCATCTGAAATTATTTTGGTCCTTGTTCACAAGTCTAGTAACTATGTTCTATTGTTGAAGGCAAGTGGACATTGTCATTCTGCCAGTCAGTAGTCACTAGGGTCAGCAGGACATTGGGTCCCTGGTGCTTCTGCTGCACTTGTCAAATGATGGCAAATCGACTGGTATTGTGAATATTAGATGTACAGGAGAATTATAGAACATTACTCTGTGCAGACATTCATATCAAATTAAATACATGCCATCTTGTTTATGCATCGGATATTATTACTAAAGTAAATAATGTATAAGTTCTTCTGCATCACTGCAATTGTTTTAAAGTCTATATACAGAAATTAGAAAGTGAAGCCTTAGTCAAGCAGGTAACTATTCTAATAAGCTGATTTATTATTATTATTATTATGTCAGTTTCACTTATATAGCACCCATCATATCCTACAGTCTTGTATAATGGGCAAATAACAATTAGATATATGATACAATAGGTAGTAAATCACATAATCTGGACATACAGAAACAAAGGGTCCTCACCTGTGGACCTGCTAAAATAAGTTTACAGTTTAAAAGGTGGGTGGAAGCACAACCATTTGAGGTGGACAAGCCATGAAACTGTTTCCCAGTGTAAAATGTTTTAAAAATATTTTTGAAAACGAGGAGGGATCCCAATGAAACAAACATGGTTCTCTGTGAATTCATTTCTCTCTGAGTACTTCAGAAAAAGGGCAAAACCATGGGGACAGCTCCTCTCCCATTGGTTCAGGGACCAGCGGACAAAGAAAAAAGACATGGGGAGATGCAGACGATGAAAGAAGACAGATGAATAAGAAGAGGCAAGAGAAGACCCGGAGCTCCGGTGCAAGGAGACAGGGACATAGAAGTGGTCGAAAGAGAAGGTAGGGACTGCATTAGAGAACGTGAATGATCCGTTATGTTATATCATGATTAACAAATTCACTTTCTCATGCACACTCCCAATTATGCTCTGAATGTCTTCTTACCTTCTCTGCTGACTGCTTCTGTGTCCCTCCCCCGTTGCTCTGCTTTTTCTCTTGCTTCTTCTGCCTGTCTTCTTTCTTTGCTTCTCCCATGTTTTCTTCATGAATATGGCCTCCTATATCCTATATTTTGGCATCCCCATTGCCCTCCTAACTGACACATACACATTTATGCTCACATATAGTTACACATCTATGCTCAAAAACACACTTACATACTCACACACATACATCCCACATCAAAACCCACAATTCAAAGCTCACACACATACACATCCATGCTCACACACGAACACTTACTCATCTATTCTCACACACTAACATTTACACATACATGTTTATACACTCTTAGACATGTGCTTTAATACTGACACATTTAACATACACACACACATGGTCACACACACACTTACACATACAAATCCATGCTCACACACCAACATTTACACATACATGCTCATACACAAATACACATACACATCCATGCTCAAACACACACTTCCATGCTCCAACACACACGCATACACATCTGTGCTCACACACAAACACTTAAATACACATCTGTGCTCTCACATACACATTCATGTTCACACACACTTACACATCTATGCTCACACACTTCCATTCTCCCACCCACATATACATCCATGCTCACACACGAAAATGCATGCTCACATACACTTCCATGGTCCCACACACAGGCACACATACACATCCATGCTCACACATACCAATATTTACACATCCATGCTGACATATTTACCCATACACGTTTATGTTCACACATACTTACATAGAAACATAGAAACATAGAAACATAGAAAGTGACGGCAGATAAGAGCCAGAAGGCCCATCCAGTCTGCCCAACCTCTGAGTACTCTCCTTTAGTACTTGCCCTTATCCTATATCTAGCTTGGCATTATGCCTATCCCATGCTTGCTTAAATGACTTTACTGTATTAACATCTACCACTTCCACTGGGAGGCTATTCCATGCGTCCACTACCCTTTCCGTAAAGTAATATTTTCTGATGTTACCATTAAACCTTTGCCCCTCTAGTTTATGCTTGTGTCCTCTTGTTGCGGTTTTATTTCTTCTTTTAAATAAACTTTCTTCCTTTACTTTGTTGATTCCCTTTAAGTATTTAAATGTTTCTATCATATCCCCCCTGTCCCGTCTTTTTTCCAGGCTATATAGGTTAAGATCCTTTAACCTGTCCTGGTAAGGTTTATTTTGTAATCCATAAACCATTTTAGTAGCCCTTCTCTGCTCTTTCTCCAACATATCTATATCCTTCTGGAGATACGGTCTCCAGTACTGTACACAATACTCCAAGTGAGGTCTCACCAGTGATCTGTACAACGGCATGAGCACTTCCCTCTTCCTACTGCTAATACCTCTCCCTATACAACCAAGCATTCTGCTAGCATTACCTGCTGCTCTACTGCATTGTCTACCTACCTTTAAATCCTCAGAAATAATTACCCCTAAATCCGTTTCCTCACACGTTGAGGTTAGGACAGTACCAAATAGTCTATACTCTGCCCTTGGGTTTTTATGCCCCAGGTGCATTACTTTGCATTTATCCACGTTAAATGCCAATTGCCACAGCTCTGACCATTACACATTCATACTCTCACACACAAACAGATCCATGCATGCATGCATACTCCCACAGCAGCCTCACGTTTAACCACGGGGTTGTGTAAACTTGGCCCTGCTACGTTCCTGCCTCTCTGATTCCCCACCACCACCCTGCTGCTCCTCCTGATGCACATCCGCAAAAGGGTGGGGCTAATGGGCATCCTCTTTCCCTCAAGTGGAGGAAAGGGAGAGGTTGTTCATGTGGCTTTGTATTTTTCCAGATGTGCACAAGAGGCCAGGTATATAGATTCATGGAGAAAGAGAAGTGCAAAAACACTGGGATTTCTCCATGAATCTATCTGGAAACAACTTGTCTTGGGCTGAAAACTTGACGCCCCTCTCAAAGTGCAGACTGGGTCCCAGGACACACCAGGACCAATGTAAGGGCTGGCTCTGGAAAGTACTTACATGGCCTTTACATACTTCCCAGAAATAATGCTTTGATCATGCAAAATTTTGCTTCATTACATATGCAAAAGCATTTAACAGCTTCTTATATTTTGGTGTTTTTGCAAGTAATTAAACTTTCATAAGAAAAATATGAAAAATAATATTTCTACCAAAATGGATTTCTTTAACATCTTGAAAGGTGCAATTAATATTTTTTTCTAATATTTTATTTTGCTTGCTTTACTCGGTATGGTGGAGGGCATTTGTAATGTTATTTTTCACCCTGTTATAGTACTTACATTTTGGCATACAATTTTAAAGTTTATTGCCATGGTTTACTGTGTACAGGTAGAACTCTGAAAAATAGTACCTGAGTTTTTTGTTTTTGCTTTGGTAAGGAGATCTCTCCATCACTGCTTAAGGGAGACTGGCCTGTCTTCTTTCTAGAGCCAATACGAAGCATACTAATTGGTAGCGAACAATAAGAATAAAAATACTTCGCAAGGGGTTAATGGAGAAATGACTGGATGAAAAGTGGAATTTTAAATTCTTCCAGAAATAAGGGACCGCTGATGCAAATGTTACCCGAGGAGAATATTATGTATAGTTTTTTAATTTTATGAGAGAACAAAATGCCCCCTAGTATACAGCACTATTTTTTACATTTCTTTCACTCTTTATATATATATATATATATATATATAAAACATTTTTCACGTTATTATTATTATTATTTTGACTATAGTCTGTTACATGGGTTTAATTTGTATATAGAACTGGAAAATGTTGGATTTCAACCCGTTTAAATACACCCTTAAATTTGGGGTTATTTATATTCACAGTGTTCACAGTAATGTCCTGTAACTTATATATTAAATTATTCATGAAATCCACAATTTTCCCCTTAGCCTTCTAAAATAAAAAGTACATCTCTACAAATGTATTGTTGATTGTCATAAAAAATCTATATTAAAATGATTTTGTTTGAGCATTTGAAGTTTGACCCTGTTTTCCAGATTAGTTTCCATTCTCTCCAAGTCTGAGCCTTTTTACGAGGACTTGTCCTAGATAAATCAGCTTTAATATTTTAAAGCGTTATTCTCAGATCCAATAATCCTGTGCTTTGCTTCTTATTTATTCACTTAACACATTCAGTGTTTGTAAATTGAATTAGTTAAAAACTTTTGACAAACTGTGTAAAGGCACACTTACTGATACTATCTTAGTACATACATTGTACCTTTGTTAGGTTTGTCTTGACTGTTGTTCTTTGATTCACATATTACTAACTATAACTACTTATAGTGTGTGTTCATTAACAATTAGTGTCATTGTTTTGAAAATATTTAGGATAGCTGAGATCTGTAGCACGACCAGCAATATCTAGCCGATTTCCTGTCCTGAGGTTCTCTTCCTTCACCATGGGCTTATCTTGACTGGGCACTCACTTAGATCTGGCTGACCTTCACTACTTACTTATGTGTCAGCTGTCCTCTACGTCGACTGCTGAGCTATAATGTGGTATCCAAGCATTATACATTTTAAGCATTTAGGCGCCGTCCTCCATACTGTACATAGGCCCATGGAGTAGAGGTGTGCTAGGGTGGCAGATCACTGCCCTCAGTTGTGTGGCATAGGGGCTGCTGCTTCTATGTGTCTGCCATTACAGCATAGGGGAAATAAAAATACAACAAAAACTATAGTGATCTAGTATACCTGCTTACCGCAGCCCATATTTTTCTCATTGCACATGAAACAGAACTAAGTGTGGTCAAAGAACACAGAGGAAGCAACATATCAATCCAACCAGAGATTACCGGTATATGTGAAGAAATAAACACAGACTCATAGTTTAGATTTAGAAAAATAATCTGTCAAGATAAAAATATATAAATATGACAAAAGTGATCCCAATTAATTTAGTTTATTCACAGACAGAACATAAATACACAAGACGCACTTAGAAGCAGGGCAGAACACAACCATTGACAGCCTAACCAAGCATTTACAGACACAGCAGTCAATAATTTAACATCACACCAGAGAAGCAATTATTAGGCTAGGTTTCCACTTGGGTTTTTGTCCTGCATTATTTTCTTGATGAAAAACGGCAAGAAAACTGCCACTGCACTTACCTGCGTTTTGGCGTTTTTGCCTTTCTGTGGAAATAGCTTTTTTGACCTTAGGCAATTTCTCCAGCCTTTACACGTTAGAATTGTCACCCAGCTAAAAGGGATTAGGATAAATGGCAAGTATCTGTCCCCTCCTGATGTCATTTCCTTGGTAGAGTTCTAATTAAACGCCCCGGCGGACCCTTTTGTCTCTTTTCTGTGGTTTGTAAGGCATGCTTTATTCCGAATGTCTTCTCCTCTAGGAAGATTGGCCCCAAATGATGGTGCAAATTGTTTGCTGTTGCTTTTGGCACGCAGGATCCAGTTGGGTATGTTTGTTTGTAATGGCATGTTTGTTCCCAATGGTGTAAAATTCAATATGAACTTTGTTTTCTGTGAAACTGTTTGTTTCCAGCCTATTTCTCGTAGGACACACAGATACTGGGTCCATCCTCTGCATTGTAACTGTGGAAAAAAACGCCATAAAAAACACCAAGGCAAAACCCACATGGCTTTTTCATGGTGTTTTTTCTCTCCCATAGACTTCTATTGGAGAAAAACGCCAACATTTCCTTGCAAAAAACGCCAGAGTGTCAACATCCTGCCATTTTGAAAAACTGCCACAGAGCCCAAAAAAGCAGAAAAACGCCAAAGAGGACTGAAAAAACGCCAAACAGAAAAACGCCAAGTGGATATGTCATTGTGCGATTTCCTACTGAAGAACAGCTAACATCTGGCCGCAGCGTTTTTTCACGAAAAAAACGCCGTGTGGCTGAATTGGCGTTATTATGGGCGTTTTTAGCAAAAAAAACCCCAAGTGGAAACCTAGCCTTACACAACACAAAAATGTGTGTGTGTGCGTGGATCGGAATAGATATAACAAACATACAATGGCTGAGAAGACTAGGACAGTGAGGGCTTGGGATTAGTCATTTGAGGAAGCGGAGCCTGTAGTAGTCTCGGACAGTGACCTGTTCCCTATTCAGGATCAGGCAGTATCTTCCCCAGCCCTATGTACATGTTGTGTATTTTATGTGTTGCAACAGACATATTAAATACTAAATAACACACAGAACAGTAAGACACCATACTGATTGCGAAATACCCCGAACCAGATGCTTTATACCTTAGGCTCGGTATCATTTTCACATGGATGTTGGTCGTGTTATTTTATCTTCTGTTTGTTGAAAACAAAAAATAAAAAGTAAAAAAAAACACTGGTTACTCCTGGCTTACAATATTTACACTAAAATTCATTCTGTCCCCAGACTAGGTGGTTTCATTACACTAGCAGTATTTACCAACATAACCACACCAACCCCTTTCCACTATTGCCAGGGCGAATACGTTTCCTGTTCATTCAGCGCAGCCATCACACCATACGTGACTCATGTGCTGCTTAGAACTGAACTTAAACCGGGAGATAATCAGGTAGGAAGTACTGGCGCACCCCTACTGTACATTCTACGTAAGAATCTCTTCCTTACAGCACCATTCCAGGCTGTTGGTCACATGACATTTTGCTTGTCACATGATCAACGGTTTAGCTCCAAGATCGGAATGCTGTGAACCTGTAGTAGAGCTCTCATCACACAGATATATTTTTCTTCTCGCTTCCTTGATACTTGCTGCTATAGCTTGATCCATGCAGCGCTCTGCATGCACGGAGGGGGAAGGGAGATCAGCTGAAGCGAGCCCATTGCCTGCAAGCATTCATTCGGTTGCTGTTTTATTCATGCTCCTTCCACCAGTTTGCTGTTCGTAATATGCTCACACGGGTGAAATCTGCTGTGGCCAATTTCATGGGAGGAATCATGGCTGGAAACTCGGGATCCGATCATGCCAATGGCTCTGACCTGCCGCTGAGGTTTCCATATGGCAGACCTGAGTTCCTGGGTCTGTCACAGGATGAGATTGAATGCTCAGCGGATCACATCGCTAGACCCATCCTGATCTTAAAGGAGACCAAGAGGTTACCTTGGACTACTGGCTATGCAGAGTGAGTATAGTCAATGGTAATGCATTCGCACAGTATAGAGAGCCTGGCCTCTTTAAGATTCCCGTTATAGTAAATCTTCATAGCTCTCCTTCAAGGTCATTGCACTAGTATTTTGGATGTGTGTTCTATAACACATTGTAAACATACACACAGTAGTAGTAGGTAGTGCAGTGTGGGTGAGGGAGCATGATCTGATTGTACATACACAGCCTCCTTGTCATGATTTCCAAGGCCCAGGAGGTGGAGGATAGCTGCTTTTCTTAGTTGCTGTGGGTGTAGATTTCCACATAAACATGGATTTCAGGAGGGATGAAACTTTGAAGTATCTAGTTAAAAATAATAATAAAAAATGTAAATCTACATTATGGAGAAGGGATTAAATTGCAGAGCTGCATAATTTCTTGGCACTTAATTAATATATTTTTTTATTAAATCCTACATGCTCAATTAATAAATATTGAACATATTTCCTTAATACTGAATTTTAAAAAAACAATATGGACAATATTTCCCTTATTTTAATTCTAAATGTATTAAACACGCGTGTGTGTGTGTGTGTGTCTGTGTATATATACATATATATATATATATATATATATATATATATATATATATATATATATATATATATGTGTGTATATATATATATGTGTGTATATATATATATATATATATACACAGACACACACACACACACACGTGCTGTGGTGCTGTGAACAAATTTGATGGGATATTAAACAGATTGTGTTATTACCAACTAAGTGTGATATAATGCAATATTTCCCTTATTTTAATTCTAAACGTGTTGTATTTTTTTCACACTGAAGTTTATTCACTAAATGGAGAGTTGACAGGAAAGTTGTTATAACTCCCTCAATTCATTATGAGTGGCCATTCCTAGGAAATGTATCCAGCAAGAAGTACTGATCCAACATAATTCAAAGGATGAAGATAATTTGAAGAAGCCTCACTAACTTAACTTTACAACATACAGGGTCAGCCAATCTCCCATGCAGCAGAAGCTGAAACTCTTCTAACAACTTTCCCTTTAGTGAATGACTCTATTGTGGGCATATAGGACGCTGTCGTAGTGTATTACATGTCATTCTAGATCACCGCAACCTCATTAGCCTTGAGATCAGAATCCCCTCTGCTTATGTGAAATCAACAGGACGACTAGTAATATAGAACAGCTAATGACTACTGCTTTTTGTTTCTGTGTTTCAAGTAATACTTGTATGTGACATAGAGGGCCATGTTATAGAAAACTGGGTTTCTGTGTGTACATTCGTGTTTTGATTAGTATTGCAGTCCAGTTCAATATGATGTCACAATTCCGAATGGTCGCAGTGACAAGTGGTTGTCTTAAAATGTATAATAAAAGGTTGCTACCCCCTATATCTTGCCAGACTTGTAGAAAAGCATGAGCTAAACATTCATGCACAATTTTAGACTTTAAGATATAATTAAGCTATTATTATTATTATTATTATTAACATAACTGCTACATAGCTGTTTACTCGTTATAATAAGTGATGAAACAATCATTTATTAAATGATACACAGTCTAACAACACAGCATTCTGACACTTTGCATTCTTTAAAAAAAGAGTGAAGTACTTTGGATTATGATACGTTGCTGAATATACATTGGGAAATGTCCAAATGTACTCCAGACATGCCTTGGTTGTGAAATGATGAAAGCTGTTGAGCCTGCAAGCCTTTCTAAATGACTGAAACATACCGAAACACAGAAGATCTTTGATGCATACAGTTGTTGGTTTGTGTGGTTTATGGAGTGAGCATGATTACTGCTTCCCCGGTCTCAGACTGTGGCCTAATGAGTGTTTTGTCCTGTAGTTATGGTGATGCAAAGCTCTGTGGTCTTTTCCTTAACCTGAGAGAACTTTTTGGGGGGCAGGGATTTTATGCACTTAAAGGGAGAGTTGGCAGGAAAGTTTGTGGGGTAATAGTGTTACAGCTCCATCACTTCACTTTACATTATGAATGGCCAACGCCATTGAGCTTCTGAACACATTTCGAATTATGTGCCGGAAAAAGTTGTTAGTGTTGGCTATCTTATAGCGAATAATAAAGTAAGAGTTGAATCCCTAACTCTCCATAGGCCCCCAAGATGTGGGGGAGCTACGCATCCACGTTAAGGGGAACTTGTGGGAAGCTTGTGATGTTATTACTTTTTAACTAAATGCTTTTTTATTTTTATTTATTTTTTTTGGAAAAGGGAAGCAATGGCTGTGATGTTTCAACCCTAGAGTTGGATAAATAGGCTGATTTAGTAAATTCACAAATATGACGATTTTCATATGTAGTGTATTATGGGACTAACTTGAATATACCGAACAGTTTGTGCATAAATCGGGATCACGATGGGACACTAATTAACATAAAGAGATTCTTGCCACTGATATTTTAGGCATACTCACCAGTATTCTGTTGACTCTGCAATGAACAGGAAAATGTCAAATGTGGGTTGGAACAGGTTTGATAAACACTAGTGTTGGTAGAAACATCACTGGTTCTTTTGTAAAGGACGCATTTAGAAATCATATTTGACCTTATGAGAGGTGTTGCAGATCTTTTCTTATGCAGCATTTTGGTGTCACTCTATATACACGTTTATTGCAGTAGGTGTCATGTGACAATACCAAAAAATATTTGTCTCTGTTTTTGCTTGTAATTCTCATTGTGCATGTAGTTTCCATGTACTTCATTCAAGCTTTACATTGTTTAACCTACAATTGTGACGGGACGCCCTGTCCCCCGACTGGGTACTCCCGCCAAATGTTGCTTCCTCCTGCCGGGACACCAACAATTAACCCCTTCAGCGCCAGACAGAAACAGTGTTGAAGAGAGAAGGGGGGACACCGCTGCTCTGGAGCTGCGCTGTCACTGTGGCTAGCTGAAGCTGAGCTACACAGTCTGGCTATTGTCCTGAAAAGGACAATAAAGGATCATAGCAGCCCACCCCAAGCATCAGACAACACTCATGTTGAGGTGAAAACAGGACTCAGTTTATTTGGAAACACAGGGGTATTTAAACAGTATAAGGGGTAATTTACATACAATAGACATAGCAAGCCACACAAAGTTCTCCATTAGGTCCTCCTTTGCACTCAGCCCACCTCAGCCCAGTAGGGGGTCGCTATTGTAGACTGTGGAGAGGATGTTAAACACAGGCGGTTCCCTGACTTCTGGCTGAAACCTGCTGGAGATCAGATCCAGGTGCAAATACTAGACATAGAGGTCTCTGTCCTGTAAGTCCTGACCCGATGGAGAGTAATACCACACATAAACCTCCTCCCGAAATGCAGGAACCCCAAATCTGTCTCTTGTACTTTGTGAAACGTGGCTGTCCTCTCCAGGAGCCCATGGCACGGAGGCTTCCATGACAACAGTCATACTCCACTTTGCATGATATTTGCTTTATTTGGGCACTTTGTTCTTTTCACAATTGCAAGGGCATAGAATAGGTAAGCTGTACAATGGATCTCTCACAAATGCTAGAGGGGCATTTTGGTAAAGACTATGTATTAAAAAATTTAATTTTTTGTGCTACTTCTAGCACAAATCCAACAGTACTAGGATCACCCGCAAGGGGTTATGAATTATAATACTGCCAAAACTTGCCTGATCTGAGCACCTGCTAGCATAGAATCACATTGTAGCTTATGTCTCAGTTACAACGTTTCATCTTTTTTGTTAGTCATGGGAGATCAGGCCATCTGCTGACAACAAATTTTCCCTGTTCATCAGAAAAGGCCATGAGCGCCAGCTACATGGTAACCGATTCAGTTTAACAAAGCTTTGTGAGAATGCCATTGCACTGGCAGTGTTTGAGCACTGAAGCTGACTCAAGGTGAGTATATCACGTGCATCGAGAAATGGTTGGCTGAACACATCTCCTCCACGGAAAATAGCTAGAAGGTGTGGAAAGGGGCACATCTATATGCACAACCCCCCCCTTCTATTTACAAAGGGGACATCACAAAAATTGAAAGGAACCATGCAGCTATCATATGCATTAAAGTGCGTGTAATGCCTGGAGTGTGCCTTTTAGTTATTTCACAATATAACCACTAGATTGATGTGCTTTACACTGTTTTATGTGTTAGGTTTCCAAAGTTATAAAGCTTTTAGTGCGCGCTGGGCTTATGTCAAACAACATTTAGATTGACTGTCACTTAGTTTTCTCAGACATGGTGAGTCATGGTCATGTGATTAAATCATTACTGTTTAATTATTTAGTGCATTTGAGCCTGATGATATTAGAAATACTTTTGTATACTTTCCTGTGAGAATAGATAGCAAAGTGATTCAATTCACTTTCTACTTCTTGTATGTGTTGGATTTGTCTTTAACCTTCTGTACAACCCTTAATGTGCAAGTCCTCAGGCAATCAAAGGATTCTCATTTGTTAGATACCCCCATCGGTTGCGTGCCTTTTGGTCACTTGCCCCATTAAAATTTTGTATCAGCTTATCATACTGATTATGACCAGATACAGCCCCTAGCATCATAAAAAGATATACATACAAAGCAGAATGAATCAAGTAAACCTATAAACATACCAACCACAGCTTACAGACACATAAGTGCCAAAACATAGACCTTGGACAGGCCCATATGGCCAACTGACATGTTGGGTGTGTTCCTGGTGGACCACCGGCTCCCCATAATCATCTGCCAAACTTACATCATTTGGTGGCCACTGGCCTTAAAGTGCGAAAGCTCCAAGTCATCCCCACTCTGGCCCTGATCAGGGGTGCCCTTA
The DNA here is from genome assembly GCF_027358695.1 of Spea bombifrons. Taxonomy (NCBI): domain Eukaryota; kingdom Metazoa; phylum Chordata; class Amphibia; order Anura; family Pelobatidae; genus Spea; species Spea bombifrons. Next base: position 41,506,976 of record NC_071090.1, read on the forward strand.
TTATAGTGCTCAGTCATGAGCAGATGGAGATCTTTTCTCGGTAATGTGAGCAAAGTGAACACGCTATTAAGCTTTGTCGTTCATGTTTTGTACTAATTGTTGAAGTGTACCTCCTAGCCTTTAACTTGAATATCTCAGAAATAATCAAGAAAAAGGCCAGAGGGCCACATGTTGGACTGTTTTATACCGATTATGGAGCCTGACGCAAACACGGTCTTGAAAGTAACACCAAGTCCACATTTGAACCCACAAGAAAAATTCCTCTCCGCTTGCGAGATGTTTTTACTGTCCACTCTTTTGGCACCAACGGATGCTGGGATAGCCTTCACCTGGAGTTATAGGAGGTAGGTAACAACAAAGAGATGGAGAGGCACAGAATGCTTTCTATAAAGCATCTTTCTATAATTATTTTTATCCTTCTCATACTACCAAGCACAGAATGAGATCTAAATGTCAGACGATGGGGTGATGGGTAGTTGTAGCCTCTACCTAAAGAAGTGCTTTTTTAATTTTATTTTGAAGGATGCATCTTAAAGTGGTTTAATGAGCATTATTTAGTGGGGCTGTCAATTAACTGCCCCTTTAAGGACAGGGACAATGGAGGGGAACAGTTTTTAGCACAGTATTAAAAATCGAGAGTGGAACACTTGGGGTAAAATAACTTTTCTACCCAGTTGAACCATAAATTAACTTAAAGTATTTGAAATTGTTGTGCTGTGTAACTTCGTGGTAAATGCATCCTTATGTGCTGAGACAGAGACCTTGTAATTTCTTAAAAGGAGGGATTAAAGAATATAATAAAGTTCAGAGCATCACATTGACTCTTTTATTTACTCTGTCAAGTCCATCATCTGGGATTTAGAAAAAAGGCAACATCATCCCTTTTGCTCATAATTTCAGTACAAGCCTTGTAAATGTTATCATAATTTGAATAGCTTTCAGTTAGTAATGCGTAGGGGACAGTCCCACCCATATCATTGTGAGTTGAAGGACATTCTTTTTTTCATTTTAAGGTAAATATCAAGTTAATCAAGTTAATTGATGATTATTCATTTTAGGATTTCACATCAACATTTACAAAAATCCCATGTCACCACTGCAAGGGGTAGGGGCAGTTGCCCTAGGTCAGACCCATTTTTGCACACAGAACCAGCCAATCCCCAATTCTAGCCATCCTGCGGAGAGAAGGCTCAGTAAGGTCCCTCAATGCTTGTTAGTGTTGTGTGTTGGCCACGGTGTTGGGCATGGGGTCAAGGCCTTTACATTCCCCTTGGGCCAAACGGGGCCAACTCTATGCATGCACATGGAATTGGTGTACAGTATAATGGTTTATATAGAATGTGTGTGCATAGGACTTCCCATCAGATTGTGAGTCTGAAAATTAGCATTAGCCAATATAACTAAACATTTCAGAAGTTCATTGAAATTCTATTTAAGCGTTATTTTTCTTGCGTTTTCTTGGAACATTTCTTCTAATTCTTCTATCTAAATTTGTTTGATATAACAGATAGTAGAGAACTGATCAAGCTGGTTTCCAACTGTGCAAACCTACTAACAAAAAAACAAGACACAAATTCTATTTATTGTGAACTGAATAAGTGCCAGTAAAAATAGGCAAATGTTTACAAAGACAAAATAACGAGAAGGCTTGAAATATATATTGTTAAAATGGTTGTGCATGTTTCAATGTGATATAAGAAAGCTTCAATTGTCACAAGCATGCGTATACTGTATATCTTGGCCCAATTCCAATAAGTATGTTTCTTTGCCCAATTCCAATAAGTATGTTTCTTTGCTTGCTATTTTCTGCCCCGAGGCAGAATACAATAGGCTGTATACAAGAACGATAAAATGTTAGAAGTAAATGCCTTTGAGTTTAAACTCCATACGGTAAAACATTCTTTGTTTGGGGACAATTGAAATGTTCATTTAAGTTTGTTTACCAGGTTTGAAAGAAAAGTGTGTTCTTTACATAAACACAAAAGCGCAGTCGTTTTATGGCTGGAAGTGTAAAGAATAATTTGACCATTATTAATATGGGAAAAAAAAACCTTTGTACAATGAAGACCATCACAAACCTATGTTTCCTTTAAAAGGGTTTTCCTTATAAAAGGTCAAGTTTAGTAAAGGAGATTTTTTTTATAACCAATAGTTGTTAAGAGGGCTTCTGCACAACAAAATGGGTATTTTATTGATCCCTGAGAAGATGGATTATTGGGGAGCTTTTGATATCAGTGAGGATGGGGAATTAAGTTAAGGGAACTGAAAGGGGGGCTTTTGTATCCTTTAGTTATTGCCCTATAACTATAGGAAATATATATGGTTGCACACATTTGTTATATGTTTTTGTTACTCTGCTACTTGTGAATCTATCTTGTAAAAACATGTCTTCAGTATGGTTTTGTGAACAATAATTTGTGAGTTCACATAGAAAAGCACATTGTAAAATATTTAATATTTTCTCATTTTTATATTTTAATAAGTACGTTTTGTGAATGAAGTTGTCTGGGACTTACAAACTTTAAAAAAAAAAAATCCTTTTAATCAAGGACATTATTCTCTATAAGAATATCATATTAGTTCTGAATAATTTGGAGCAGATTTACTGGCTCCTTTTGTATTCTTTTTACCATATTACATTGTCGTGTATTGAGGTGTTGTAACAAATGCAATTATCGATGTCTGCGTTAAAATAATCCCTGTCAAACATGCTGCTCCTCGATAAACCGGTTTAGTGGTGTTCTATCATTACTATGAAATTTGCTAATGTCTTTGTTCAACACCAGCCAAAAAAGACTTGACGTTGAAAAAGCTTTTTTGTGAAATGTAATGTCTTGAAGACTACTGAGGATGCCAAAGGACACTGTAATGCCCCTTGTTCTAGGATCACATTATGCTTATATATCATGTTTGATTGTAACTGAACATCTATACATATGGCCTTCACCCTTTTTAGTCTCGTTTTCATTTACCTCGATTCTCCTTCAAATGAAGGATGAGATGAATTCCAAAACAACAAATATCATTGTAAATTAATTTTGAGATTTGTATAAATGTATTTGTGACATCTGTACTAAAAAGAAATTCACTTGTAGTCCCTTCAGTGAAGTATGAATCTGGAGTTGAGTCTTCAGGAGAGTTCAAACTCAATGCATTATAAAGGGCCAACCCAGTAAGATTATCCTGCTTGACGAGTTTGGTTGGCTTGGTTGCATAGTTACATTGACAAGATTGGCTGATTAATCTGTTTTGCTTCTCAGCCTTTTGGCTAGGATCAAGTGAGTACCTGTGTGAGAGAGAGAGCTTGGTCCTCTGGCTTTAGGCCTGGATAACATGAAGTCCCGAGGTTGCAATTTGTCTCTAGGGCGCTGTGCAGAATGGTGAATGTGTGATGTTAAGCAAACTTTTTGTGCCACATGCTGGTAAGCACTCTTTGCACTTCGGACCCATACATGCACTTTTTGTTTTTTGTATACACTAGCCCCACTAGCTGGGGCTTCCATGGAGCACTTTTGTTTATATTCTTCTTTCACACAATTGCACAGGTATTTGTACTTTTGTACTTGAAATTTTATTAATATAAACTGCTTGATCGACACAGTACATGGTTTTTGTATTGTCACTGAAAAGTCAAGGTGGAGCTGGGTCCCCTAAAAAGGCCCAATTTTTGTCTGGTGGGAAGGGGAGTTAGTTAGCTCTTTTAAAGGGGCCGCATATCTTTGGGAGTGTTCTAGACAAGATGGACTGAGCTAACTACAGTATGCATAATGTAAGTATGCATTCTACAGGGCCAGTTTGGTCCTTCCAGCAAGAGCCTTCATAACTAATAAAGTTGAGGAGCCATGTTGGAGCAAAATGCAAATCTTGAGGAGATCAACCGGGTTATGTGGTAAATTGGTAAACATGGCCATTGTTCAAAATAGTATGTGTAGGATGTTTTATCATTCGGGTCAATGCTCTTAACAGTCTCGCTTTCCAGCTTCCACTGAATTTGTCCTTCCTCTTGTAAAAGTCAAGATTAGTGGTTAAGGGTAGAAAAAAGAACCCGTGTTTACTTTGGAACAGCATCTATTTGCTTTTTGCAAGCTTCAGTTGAGTAAATGTTTAAGGCACTGACTGTTCATTATAAAAGTATATTTAACTTTGTTATAGGAATAAAGAATTTCAGGTTCTATATATGTATATTTAAGTTTATAAGTAAACTTCTATATCAAAGTAGGCCTCAGACTAACTTGATGAACGTTAGCCCTAATATTTTTTTTTTATGTATTTGTTTTATATATTCATTTTTGTTTGTGTTTTTTTTATCGCTCAAGGATTATTTGTGATGGATTTTGTTTTTTACACTTAGTAAAGTGATCAGTCTGAATGGCTAAGAAGGGGTCAGGACGGGAAAGAGAGGGCAACAGGAAAAAGTGCTGGAAGTAGGGACCAGAAACAAGGGATAGGGCAAAAAGGGAAAATCAGGTACAACTAATATTAGCTAGACCACCTTAAATAACTGAATGTGCTTAAAGGGACACTCAGTTTAAATAGCATTTGCTCACTATAAGTAGAGCCTTTATGAAGTCTCTGATTGTGCAAACCAACCAGCAGGATGTTGCCGAACAACTCATTTACCTCCCTAGACAGGAGGTGCAGCTGGAATGAGGTAGGTAATTGGCCACCCACCCAAGATAAATACCTTCCCTACCTTAGGTTCCAAGATATCTGATGTTTTAATGTGAAACTCCTACATGTGATACTTGATATTAATCATGAGACAGGTGAGCCAGTGATGGCTCAAGCCAGAGACCTGGTTCATTCTTGCTTATCGAATGGGGAAAATAAGAGTGTGATGAACCAAAAGTACCAGCATCTCTGGAGGGTAGTCTGCCTTTGATCATGTATGCACTTCTTTTCTTTGCCAGTTTCATCTACAAGTAGTGAGGTTATAACTTAATAACCTGAGAAATCATCAGTCTGAATGCATTTGATCTTCTGTAATAGGTACCTGAAGGGTATCTAATTCATTTTATAATTTCTTTGAAGAAAACGAAATATTGCTTTACTAACTTCACAACCGCTTTACAGCATTATATATTTTGTGATGTTTGATCTAAATTGGCCTATTTTTTTTTTACTTTTCCTCTTTTACCAGTTGCATTCTATATCAAATTTATTAACTAATATTAATCCTGTGTGTTTAAAACTATTTGAAAGTTCCTCGAGAACTTACTGCATCTGGTGAATCTTCAGCGTTTAGATTAGATTGAAGATATTGAAGTGAACAAGTTGTAGAATACAAACAGTCACTTTTAGTTAATCATGGAACGTAGATAACAACACAGATTTGTGTAGTAGGTTGTGACTCTCTGGGCTTAGTGCTTAAATAATTCCATCTATTTTATTTATTTTTAACCATAGCTTTCTGTCTTCCTTAAAATTCTGCAACAGCAAGACTTTCTATATAACTGTAGGCTTAAAGTGTGGGGGTTGTATGGCCCTTCAAGTGGAGATGTTGCATGGACTGGAATGGACATTTTATCTGTGTATGTGGCATCTTCATTTATACTTTTTTTTATGATGAAGTTAATATGTTGGTGTGCCTACTACCTTTTGATTTGTATGTTATCATGTGGCTTACACATTTACAATGGTCCCTGTGGTTTGTGTTAAAGCTACCTTAGTTTCCATTTTACTCGTTTTTTTGTCAAGTGTCATTAATTTAACCTTGGACCCAGTTCTAGCAAACACAAGAGACCCACAATCTCTGTAGACTACTGCAGAACCTTGGAATATTCTGGCGCCCAACAGAGTATGTTCTTTAAATTCCCAATAAAATTGTATTATTCTGTTCTTTTTCATTGTTTTATTGTGTTAGCCAAACCTTACGGATCGAATTCATGTGACTTAGTACTTGAGGTTAAAATAACCTGCCAGTGAAAGATTTCACAATAAATCTTTTTATCTGAAACTGACGTTCCCTGTTATATTTGCATAATTTCTAGCCAATGTTCTGGAATATCACACCGTCTTTGTTTTCAGTAATAATGAATATAATTTAGAGCTGCAAAATATATATTTGCCAAACAATTATTCTTTCTTGTTTTGAAAAATACCATGTTTCTGCTTTGCGAATGATTTTGATTTTTGTAGGATGCAAGGAAAAAATTCTTATTTGTATTTTTAGCGTATAACTGCAAAAATTGGATGTTGTATAATTTGCTGTGTGCTTTGGAATTAAATCATGTTTATCTGAGATGTTCTTGCCTTGTTTCTCACGTCCTTTTCTCTTGTGTGGTACAAATGCACGTTTTTATTTGCCTTGGGATGTTTGTATTTGTGAAGGGAACACAATAGATGGAATTTAGGGTTTCTAAGTAATAATAAATAGGTCTTTTAACGATTCACATGAAACACTTAAGATTATTTTTTATCCTATACTTTCTTTCCTACACATTTTTTCTTCTTCTTAATATTTTACATGATATGATTTTTTTATTCACCAGGTACCGGATTGGTTCAATTTAGGTTTGTTGCAAGAGGGAAATCTTGGAATGGTGCGGAATGATTGATAGTAACAATGTTTCTCCTTAAATGTACAGGACATTCTCTTCCCATTGTTTTACTGTTATCAAACCAAACCTTGCAAACTGCTATTGTATTCTGTTATACAATGAGTACTAAGGTTATAATGTATCAGTTCTTATTCCAGAGAAAGGAAAAAAAACCCTAATCTTATAACATTTTAACCCGTACCATAGATTCCTGAATAGGCATGTCCAATTTATTGGTTTATCTCGATTTTATTTTTGTCCTTGTTAATTCTACTTATCTGTATTTAGTTTACAAAAGAAGAATGCTTGATATTGGGTTTTTTCCTTGATTTTCAATTAAATGTTTGATATTCAAACATTTAGCACAATACTTTGGAAACTAGAATTAGCTAAAATCACTTCATCTTGTTACTGTTTAACGGTGAAAGTGCAACCTATAGTACTAGCCCCTGGCATGTATAAATATGTTTAGTAAGTTCGATACCATTGGCATTTCTCATGTGCTTCATTAGCGCCCTTTTTTTTTTTTTTTTTAATACACAATTCCAAAGGAAATTTTTAGACATAGGAAATTTCACATAAATGAGGGCTACACATATAATGTGGCATTAGAAAAATAGCACAGCTCCATTAAGAATTATAACTTGGAAGGCCTAAATGTATACTTGTGGCAGAAGCTTCCTTGTATTTCATTGTCTTGACTTAAGATCTGGCATCATAATTGGATCCAAATGTCTGCCTGTGGCCTGCCATTTTCTTTAACTATGACCCTCCATGCATGAAAGACTCCTTTAAACAACTTATATGTCTGCTGGAAGAAGTAAAAGAGGTGTAACGGAGCACAGCCTTATTTCAATGTAGGCACCCTAGGTTGTTGACTAGGGTGCTGATAGTCTACAGGCCTGTTGAGGTCCAACCACGATCCAGTTAGAGAGATCAGAGCATTTTGAAGATGTAGCAAGCATGGCCATTGGAGTGCATTCCCCGAAATGGACCTAACTGATGTGACATTGTGCACAATAGCGATGGTAGACAAATGATACATATCAGAGGAGGCATAAACCTTACAGTTAGAGTTGCTGAGATTTACCTCTTTACTGACCCGCAAATGCCCCTGGGATACTTTGATTTTGGGGCTGTACCTGAAGCTTTTTTTGTGTTCTACTTGGAATGTCACATTGATGCACAGGGCTACCTAGAGTAAAAATGACTTAAAGCAGCATTTAAACCCTGACAGAATCCTTTTTGTGCTCCTTTTATTGGCGTTCTATTCCAATCTTCCCTTTCTGAAAAAGTGCTTTGGACAGGACGTTTGAGGGAAGAATTGGGAAGCATTATCACTTGCCCCCCCCCCAAGTTTCATACTGTAAATAAGCATGTTATTTTACACTTACCTGAATGTTTTGGAACCAAAATGTTTTATTATGCGAAGAAAATTTTTCTCATACTCAACTGGCTAAATGTAAGACTAAAATAGCTATGCATTTATACTTGGAGGAGAAAATATTTATATGCAAAGCTAAGCATAAGGCATCGGAGATAAATATGTTCTGTCAGACATCTGCTTGATCACAGATTGTCTGACTGCTTCGCAACACAAAATATTTTAGTTTTTTTTTTGTAAGGATTAGTAACTATTTAATTGAGTTTCAGTTTTTTATATATATTCTTAGTTTTTACACAGAGAATATAACCTTTTGGTGTTTATGTGCCATAAAGAACTGCAGTTAGTTTGGCAGTTAGGTTTGCTTCAAAGTATGAATAATACTTATCTTTAAACTAGCATTTCCCAGGGGTATCTCTACATGAAAGGGCCTGATAACAGAGACTGAATGTCTAAAAACAAATATGCTAATTAACCCAAATATTTTAATATAAATGCATTCTAATATCATATGAAAAACACTTTCCATAACACCCTCAAGTTTCCGTGCTAATTCATTATAAATACTTCATGAGATGGCTTTATAGCTAACCCAGATACAAAATATTTATTAGAAAATCTAAATGTACCAGAGAAATCTGAAGTGAATAAAAAAATAATTGGCCAGACTACGAGTGGAAGTGCCGATTGGAACCTCCAAAAGTCAAGTCCCCCTAGGGTCTGCCTTATTTCTAGGGCCTTGTTTGTAAGGGTGGAGACGGTAGGAAATATGTGATTACGTTTTCAAATACCTTTTGACCATTTTATGCATGTATTCATTGCATTCCTCAGAAAACTTCTTTGTGGTTTGCTCAAAGAATACATTTTTAAGAAACTGCTTTTTTCAGCAAGACTTATCTTCTTTGGTAACCTCTATAGTGATGGGCCCGATGTACAGCATTTGTGTTCCCCTCCAAACTCACTGGATATTCTAATAAAAGCTTGATGGTAGTGTTTTTTAAGCTTAAAGGGGTTCTTGGTTTTAACAGCAATAGCTACAATACCTTGGATATGAAGTTGATGCTAATTTTCCCATAAAGGACCGCCATATAAACTTCATCTTACTTCATCTAATCATGCTTCATGTGACCTTAACTATGTCTATAGCAAAGAGGTGCATATCAAATAAACTTTCCCATTTTAAAAGTAGAAATACCCCACATACTGAGAGGAGTTAGTAAGTGTAGTAGAACACGTGTATCCCAAGTTAACATAATTTTCCTTCTGAAGAAGTTGAGTAATAAGGCAGAATAAACAAGGTTTAGGGCTGGTAAAATAGATAAGTCTATATAAAAAACTGATCAAGAAAGACTGATTCCTGAATGTGCACCAAATCTAGGTCTCTGATGATTTCTGCCTCTGTCATTGACTGCAAACAGTAGGCGTAGCAAGCCCAAATATTTCCATAATAATAATAAAAGCTGAATTTAATTTGTTTAGATGTCAAGTACAATAGCACGTCACATCAAAGATGGTGATCTTTTTTGTCCCTTATATTTTGTATTAGCTTACTCAAGGCTTGATAATGCGCCCTGGAACTTAGTGCATAATATTTGATATATTTTCTTCTATCAAATAATGAACAGACCCAAAAGCAGACCATAAGTCATCAATCAGATTAAGAATCTACAAGATGGCTGAACAGAAAATGAGCATGTAGTACAATTCAGAATGGACACTCAATAATGTGTGCATCTATGGACAGTTATTTATTCCACACTAAACATTAAACATTTCTCACATTTTGTTATTTTATCTGCTGATGGAACCACAAAGATTATATTTTTAGGATAAAATGGATCCTTGTGAATAATAAAACCCCTACAGTTAAATGCTAGTTTGGCAACTTTAGGTTATAGTGGAAGAACATTTCCTACCAACAAGAAATGGCACTAAATATATACTACTTTTGTGGGCATGTTATCTCAGAAAGTTATAATGCAGTTGCAACAGTCTCATTCGGAAAAGACCTCTTATATTTCAACATCAGAACGAAAGAAATTGAGAAGAAATGGGAAAAATAGAAACATCAAGACCAGTAAATAAATACCACTTGGAGCAGTTTACCAACAAAAACATCGGGTCTATATGTTGATAAACCTCCTCCGTCTGAGCTGTATATATCCTAGGAAGCCTCAATATAGGAAAAGGGCTATGGTCCTAGCGGGACCAACAACTATTTTTAAATATCTAGACTTAAATAATATCTCTAGTTAAACCTCAAGCCAGTAACTTTTGTTGATATACTTATAATCAATATATGTTCCGACTTTTCCTTCTAGCAGAAGTGGTAGGGGTTAATACAGTAAAGGATCTTAAACATGCATGATGTACTGTAGGCATGTTGTACTAACTATAAGACAACACTAAGGACCAAGTTGAAGTTTAAGTGTTGTTGGAGCATGTTGAAGAATTGACAGGCTGTTTATGGATCATGTGGCTGTTTCCTGTTGTCAAATTCTATATTTATGTGTTTCTCCACATGGTTTTTATCTCAAAAGACAAAAATACTTCTGCTTCAGTTATGTGAGGCCAAGATCTACCAGAAGTTAACCTGTTGTTCATTCCTGTGAATGTGTCCAGCTGCTTTCCGCTCAGATATCCAACCAGGAGAGAGACATGTCCCGAATGCCAGTGTTTGCATGAACACACAAAACGTGCAATGAAAGTAATTTGAATACCCAAATGTAGTAAAAGCCTATTCAAAGGCTCTAATAATAAACAAAGCTGTAATAATTATGGTAACTGGAGAGTCCACAGTTTTATTGTTGAGCTGGGTACACTGTATGTGTGAATGTATGACTTAAGTGGCTGACGAGGGTATATTTTAAAACTCTCTATTGTTGTAACAGGTATTGGTTAGCAGATCCCACAAAAATAAAACCTTCCTTTGTGCGAGATATTAAAGGCCAAGAAAAGGCTCCTCTTGTTAAGGTATCATGTGTTTCGGTGTTGCCACGTATGATGGAATCTGCACTCGTGCTTGCTTATAATGTAGTATGTACACCATATTGCACACTGTGTTGCATATGAGCCACTTCATCACGCTATGTTGTTTGTGTGCATGTAGAAATCAATTAACTCTCCATTACTTAGAGTACTTTTTTACGTTTTACAAAAGAGACCTTTGTGTAAATTGAGCTAAAATCACAGCTTTGTACTATTGCCAAAGAACATGCTGTATAAAGCGATTGTTTGCTTTTTCATTGTGTGTATGATGTATATTAACTTATTTAAATATCTCTGTCTGTGGAAATGAACACCATTATTTTAATCCTTAAACTACTCCGTATAAAACAAGTTCCATTAAGCTCTGGTTTCATTTGGGTTTTTGTCTGCTAGCTTTCAATAGTGTGAACCTCTGGTCTTTCTTCCAATGCTGTATCCTATTTAAACATCTTGGTAAAGCATCTTGGATTATAGGATAATTAAAAGAAAATCCAAAAAACAGACTAAACCTTTTGTTTAAAAGAGGTGGTGCTCATTAGTTCTTCTTTTTATTTTATTTTTTATGCTCCACCTTGCATGTTTAACATTTTTGGTGGGATGCTCCAATGGTTTGCAGGTGCCTGGGATTTAAATCCAGTAAAATGTTTGGGAGCATCAATGAGCTTCTATGTATAGCACTGTATAAGAAATGTATTGCTCAAATCCCAACAAGCTCTGTTTTATACATATAGAAATGTGACGTTTCTAACTTGCGTTTTTTCTAATCAGATCAGGTAACCACTTCCACTAACCTATATAGGGTGGTGGTTTATTTAACAAAAAAATATTTCAGAAAAAAAGTTAGCATGGCTGTTGCTGGACTTAGCCAAGTTAACTCCTTTTGTTATTATTCATTGAAATTGGTATTATTTATTAATTTATATGGAACTTATATATTCTGTAATGCTGTGTAACCCTTTAAGAACCAGGACTTTTTTTACACTTACAGAACCAGTGCAATTTACATGTTTTTGCTATGTCTTTCTTCAACCGTTCTTTTCCCTCTATCTCATTTAGTGTACCCACACAAATTGTACCCCAACAACATGGAGCAGGTTTTTTTTTTGTTTTTTTTTTTTTACCAGGGACATACCAACTACGTCATTGGTCCTCTTGGGGCATCTTTACGTCAATGTTCGTGAATTGGGTAATTCGTAAACAAGACTTTATATGATGCAATTAATGCATCATATAAAATGTTGGAAATACAAAAACAAAAGGTTAGGAGGACTCTGCTTAAATGAGCTTACAATCTAGAAGAAAATGGAAGTCTTGTGCAACTCATATGGAACGCAATCCCACAGCACCTGGCTAATGATGCTGATACCTTTATTTGTGGAAGAGAAATGTACTAAAAACATTTTTAGCATTGTGATATGGAAAACCCAGGACGTTATGTACAAAATATTTTTATTATCTTAAGTTTCTTTGGTCTTATTGTTGACTCTGTAATGATATTGTTTGTATAAAACTATTTGAATGGACTTCACACAGTAGAACAAGAGGAGGCTCGAAAAACAGAATACAGTCCTTTTTTTCCCATGATGAAACTGTGTTTTCCATGGTATGCATAATTTCAAGGACAAAGTAGAACATACTTCTAACGCAATACAATGGTGTAAAAAGTGGAGCACATAGTTTGCAACATCTCAGCTTTAGATGTTAGAACTAAACTTTTCTAATAGTTGCCAGGTTTTAATAGTAACCATGTTGTACAATACATAAGCGCGACCAATAATTTATAACAGAGACAAATATCTAACCCGACTGTGTTGGATGGCTGTAGTCCTGTTAGGCTTCTGTTGAAATTGTTCAGCAGCATAAACCCATCAACCTTATTATTTTATCTAGATCAAATGCCAAGTCACTTACATCTTTAGAAATTAAAGTTCTAGAACAGAGTGTTTTATGCCTATGTGTTTACCTAATTGACCTTGTCATGCATCTCCTAAATATCCTTCTTCGCTGCAGGCAGTTTCTTGCAAACACAAACCTTACAAAATCAGCAGACTGTTTGCATAGGAAGCTTACAAGAAGAAGAAAAGGTGGCTGTGTGGGGGAGGGTGCCGGCCCAGGCACAAGAGCCTGATCAGGTGGCAGTGTTTGTGCCAAGAATGATTGAAAGATTCTAGAAGATTACAACAGATGGGTAGAAAAACTGCATTCTGTGTAATGTATATTTTATTTAAACAATTATATTTTAGTGTGTTCCATGAGACTCCCTAGGGTGGGGCAAAATATTCAACAATGGCCAGTGTCCATACAAGGACACCAATGTCCGTGGCAAGGATTGTGAAGGTCCGTAGTACATCGTTAAATTGTCCACCACGGACCCCAGTAAATGTCCACCATGAGCAATGTTGGTGCCTACCCCTGACAATGGTTTAAGCCTTGTTAGAACCACCACTGCATCACATATAGGTGTCACTAGCAGCATCCAAGTTGCAAGGTAAGTGCAATATTGCCAACATTTGGAAAAATATTTCCGGGGACACTTTGCAACACAGCTATCAATAACTTGAACATTTACCACACCCACTGCCTAAAAGCTCCACCCCAAATGAAAATCATAACTAATTTTTGCCTAGCTAATATGGTGAAGATTATATCACGACGTTCCCACCAACACTACCATACTTCCTTGGTACGCAGTAGTTACGTTTGCTGCGCAGCATCTATATTTGGCACTTTTAGGTGGGTTGGGTATCAGTGGTGACACAGTCATTATACAGATGTAATTGTGTGAGTGAGCTGTGTCTTCACCATATAGCAGACATTAGTTCACAAAAATCATCATATTGGGGAGTAAATAAAGCAAAAAAAAAAAAAAAACATGAAAAATGAAAAAACTGCAAAAATGAAATGAAATTTATAGAAGGAAAATTTACAGAATGGAATTAATGAAATTCAGTCACCACACCACTGCTTCTGATTTTTCCACATGCGTGACAGGGCTGGGTATTATAGGCTGTTATGAGCTGCAGCTCACATAAACCTACACAATCGTGGGATAAAGCTTTTATTTTTGCAAGAACAGTAAGATGCATCTGTAATAGAGTGGTGCAAATGGACCAAAACCATTTCAGACACAATTTTTCATTAAATTTTTTTGGTCCATTATTTTTCGGACAACAAATATTGTTTCCTGCTCTTTCGGTAACGGAATTCATTGTCGCCTAGCGTTATTTAATCGCACAGGGACATAAGAATCATGGTTTGTAACTGTGATTGGGCCCACCACTCTAGAAGGGCCTGGGCAAACCCTGTGACCACTTTTCCCACATGCCCGTATATTTAAAGCCACTAGGTGTGTATAATACCCACAGCTAGCAACACCAAAAGTAAAGATATCATCTGATTAGATGATCTCTCACACTCTCTCCCTACATGCTGTATCTGACTGATCCAGCATGCAGGAAGTGATACATCCAGTCTGCAATGGTACAAGATAAGCTGCCTGGTGGCAAGGATGGCACAGGCAAGCTGTTTGGGGGCACTGACAAGCTAATTGGTGGCAAAGATAGCATGGGCGAGGTTTTAGGAGGCACTCACAAGCAGTTTGGGGGGCAAACATGGCACAGGCTGCCTGTTTGGCAGAGATGACATAGGCAAGCTTTTTGGGGACAAAGATGGCACAGACAACCTGTTTGAGGGCAATGATGGCATTGATAAGCTATTTGTGGTTTCTAGTTACGCCCCTGCTTTACTCTAATTCACACGCTTTTTTGTCTTCTTTCATCCTCCACTTCTACTTTGTATCAGCTCAGTGAGCTAGGCCTCTCAGAGAGGCCAGAATAATGCAGAAACCCTTCTTTCTCCATAAATCTGTGAAGTGGTAGGCAGAGAAGTTAGTTGTGTCCGGGGGCACTGAAAGTACCAGAACTACACCGAATGCATGACTCTACTGGGGAAAGTGGGACAGTTAGTGGGACAGTTGGCAATTAAGTTCCAGATATGGTGACAATGAGCTTGGGTGCAATGAATTCAAATATTACAGTTAGGGTTTTCTTGTTGCTAGCCTCTCTCAAAACGCAGAGACAATTCAGCAAAACACAGCACAGAGGATCACTTGGAAAAAGCATATACATATATTAGTAATTTATTTAAACTGAAAATAACCTGGAAAATGTTAGTGTGTTTCCTTACTATCATTCCTTTCTGAATATTAGTGCATATAACTATGAGATTACTAGTCTGCTCATCTTTAATTTTTTTTCTGAAGATTAAAACATTGAAGATTAGAGCATGTATTTGAAACCGTTTGCAAAAAACAGACCTAACTTAAATAATGTTGCATCTAACTTGTTCATTTTATCATTCTCCTCCATATGTCCTGTTTTTTGGAATGGCAGCAAAGCTAGAATTAAATATTTGGATGCGCATAAAAACCTAAACATACTGATTTGTGTGCTAAGTGCAATCCACCAGGAAATGGTTGAAACAGTTTACAACCTTAAATTATATATTATGATGATGCAGTCAGGCTTCCAAAATTCAAATTAATATAGATATAAAATATCTTGCAGTATACTTATCAAGACCCTGCCTCCACGGACAAACTGGCATACACAAAAAATTCAAATGTGTATATAAACAAAAATCCCAGCAATAAAACGAAAAAGCTGAAAATGTCCAAAATACCAAAAATGTTGCAGCTGAATTTAGACACGCTGCATGTTTCACCCTGCTGGGCTTCAACCTGGCGAAGCGAGAATTAAACATTTGCTTAAGGGTAAAGGGGCAAGCCGCCAGAGCACAGATTTTCAATCTGCGTATAAAATTATCTGGTTATTATCAGGATTGAAAACTACACAGAACAGAATAAGAGAGAGGGGGAGTATGTGTGTCTCAAAATAATTATCAATGCTCAGGATTTCTTCTAAAGAGTAAGTGCCACTGTTAAACAGTAACCCAATTTATGTTTGACAACATACATCATTTTTTAATCTTCTAGAGGACCACATCCACCCCTAACATATTAACTTATATTGTATTTGTTAATAGTTCTTGTTTTGTTGTTCTTTTTGTTATGTATTTTGCCAGAAAAAGAACATACCAAACATCCTCATCATGATTTATTTTTCATTTATTGCATCTGTATGTGGGTGTCATTTTCTGATTTTGGACTCGGAAATCCTTTACTGTGGCTCTTTTTCAAATCCCTTAATTCTTTGCTAAAGTAGAATCTCCTTATGATACGAGGAAATAAAGCTGCAATAAATGTGCAGTCTACCATGAAGGACTTTCTATTGCAGTGAGATTTAATAACACATTTCTCGTTCCAGGAATTAGGAATAGGCTTTGGCCATTTCATCTAGATTACAGGCTGCGGCTGTAGATTTAAAGGCATTAGTTCAATATTACTAATTCATATTATTAAGTAATAATTGCCCTATTACCTACTCTGTTGTTAGTGAACAGAATTCTATTTAAGTCCATGCACACCAGAATTAGTCTGTATGTTTTCTTTAAAATGTTTAAAAAAATGTACTAGTATTATTTTTTCAATACTATCGTACTGTTTTTTAAAAAAATAAATAAATAAATAAATGATGAGGTTTATAATGTAATGTTTTCAGGCAGCTTCATATTAGCCATTTTGTTATGCTCTACCTTTGTTAACCCATACCAATCCACTAGACAAACACTCTGACTTCCTATCTGCCTTGTGGCTCAGTCGTAATCCCCAGACACCGACACTCTGACTACTAAAAGTCTACAGAGGAAAGCATTACACTGGACAAGGTGCACATCTTTAGCATTACCATGAAGAGCCAGCCCTGTGTGGTGTATGAGCAGGACATGTTAACCAAAATATCACATGACTAACAACAACGGCAGCCTCCGGCTCTGAATATATAGGAAGTTTATTGGAACAAATGCTGTATGTATGTGTGTGTGTGTGTGTGTGTATATATATATATATATATATATATATATATATATGTATATGTGTGTAAAAGGGTGAAGCCGTATTAGTCCAGTAGACACGATGTCAAAAAATAGAGTATTGCAGAGTATGCGGTGATACCTTTTTTATTGGACTAACATAATATTAAAAAGACAAGCTTTCGAGAGTTATCCTCCCTTCATCAGGTCTGAAGCAATACTAATCAACATGATAGAGGTTACAACTTAAAACAAGTGATGGTATAAGAGAAGGGGGGTGGTAGAGTGGGGTGTCGTAAATAATAGGTCTGGAGGTGAGAAATGCAGAGAGGTATTGGGGGCTGAGGGAATATTTTTTTCAGTATGGGGTCTTCTGAGAATATCGGCTGTAGGTCTTTAATAATTTTGCGGATTTCCTCAAGAAATCCCTCTGGTAGTTACTTACAACCCAACTTTTGAGGAAATCCGCAAAATTATTAAAGACCTACAGCCGATATTCTCAGAAGACCCCATACTGAAAAAAAATATTCCCTCAGCCCCCAATACTGGCATTCAAACAACCACCAAACCTAAGGAAAAGATTAGTGCGCAGCAAACTGGCCCCAGAACAGGAGCATACACAGAATGGCACTGTACCATGCAACAAATCCCGCTGCAAACTTTGCCAACATATATGTGACAGTAACACAGCCAGTCACAACAACAAAACATACAGCATCAAAGACTCTTACTCATGTACATCGGCAAACGTGGTGTACATCATACAATGTTCTGCATGTGACAAAGGGTGCTACATTGGAGAAACTGGGCTTAAGCTGCACCTTAGAATGAACCTGCACCGAAGCTCCATCAAAAACCATGAGGAAGACAAATATTGCACCCCGGTAGGACATCATTTCACACAGAACAATCACTCCATCCAAAACCTAAAAATTAAAGTACTCAAAGGAAATTTCAGAGACTCTCAGGAAAGAAAAACATTTGAGATGAAAATGATTACACATTTCAACACCATAAAAGAGGGACTTAATGTGGATTCTGGTTTCCTTACACACTACCAGAACTTCATATGAACTTCATCTAGTCATCCAATGTCTAATTGCTGTCATTATCTTTGATGTTTTACTGTGGTTATTGGTTTCCCTAAGTTTATTTGTTCTGTCCCTGGGTTATCTCTCTACCTCTCTGCATTTCTCACCTCCAGACCTATTATTTACGACACCCCACTCTACCACCCCCCTTCTCTTATACCATCACTTGTTTTAAGTTGTAACCTCTATCATGTTGATTAGTATTGCTTCAGACCTGATGAAGGTCTGAAAATGGTGCATTAGGAGCACCTGAGTTTCCAACGCTTTGAGAGGTTATTTTGCCTGCTGCGCACTGTGCCGTAATCTTCCCATTGCATGCACATTGATATTCAGTATTCAGATAAATACTATACAATGGCACAGATTTACTACATAAATACATAATTCAAAAATGTATACATAAAATATAAGAATATGTGTATATACTACCTACCGATTAATACAATGAGGCATACCAGGAATAACAGGTAGAACGCCATGCGCAATCCCCCAACTTTTCAGCAAAAATAAAAAAATGTTTCCCCAGAGAATGCACTCATCTGCGCATACTGATATTATGTTTAGACTTGCAGACATGTTTTCATTATACTGATTATATACAGTATGCTGTATAGGAAGACATCCACATCTTTATTTATTGGTGGTTTGTGCTTTATAAATAACAGCATTCAGACTACCTCATTAGGACCCTTCATCTATTTCTGTATATGTATTATTAAAGTTCCTTGTCACCTTTACAGCCTCCATGCCTGGTTTTACCTCCAAGGCTTTAGGTAAAGCATTTAGTTGTTGAATTATTTTCATATTCAGGAGAGGTGTTTAGCTCTATCCATTCTCCACATAGTTCCAACCAGTTCCTACCTACCTTTTGTACCCTCTTGTTTGCCCCAAAGGAACTAATCCCATCTACAATTTGGAAAGAGAGTGGATGACCATTATGTCAGTCCATGAAAGGGACAATGGATGCCCATGGCAACAGCGGATATTTAATTGAGTCTCAATTTCAGTTTTAATTCCATTAGGTATTTGTGCCAGCGACATTAATCTTGGTCTGCATGTCTAAATGCAGGGTAAATCAGTTTAGTGATTGACTTTCTCTACCGTGCAAAGTGACTAAAAAGCCGTTCTAGATCACCAAGCTTTGGAGCAGTAGAAACCCAGGGCTGAACGCTCTTCCATCTCTGTATTTATGCCATTGCTTGCAGATGCTGGTGAACTGGGGGAGTGAATTGTAAACGTTGTATCCTAGAGTATGCAAACATTTAATTGGTGATTCTGTTCTCCATTTGCCTATAAGAAAATTGCAAGCCGTATCCACTGTGAGCTATGGCATTTCCTATACCCCAAAATCATTTTAGATGTATAAATCTGTAACACAACATCTGTACAAACTACCGTATATGTGTGAAATACTGGTCTAAAATCTTAATTTGTGGTGGATATCATGTAAATATCATTTTTAAAGTCCAGACAAACCTTTGAGCTTTGTAACAAGGTCATTTTCATCTTCCCAGTATAATTCTCATTGCTCTCTACAGCCCTTTTGAACTATATGATTAGATTTTTCCCTGCGGTTCTTGATTGCTTCTGTTCCATCACTGCGTGACTATGGCGATTAATGAATGAAGTTGTGATTACTGCAGGCTATGTGTGGGCTTGTTTAAGTTATACTGGAGCTTTTCCATTCTGTATAAGGTATTATGAAAGAGAGCTGAAAAAAAAATCACACTTTGTAACAGGGTTCTAATATGCAGATTTTTTTAATACATTTATTTACTTGTTGTCTGCCGTTCATCAGTAGTGGAATTCAACAACGGTACAATTACTTCTTTTGCTGGATACAAATAAAAGCCACAGAGTAGTTGGTATATTTATGATTATTGTTACTCTATATTATTATCATCTGTATGTCTGTCTTTCCACACCAAGAACCCTTAAAATATAAAATTATTACAATATCTGTTTCTGTAGGGTGATAAATGCGGGTAAAAGCACACACAATGAGGACCAGGCAAGCTGTGAAGTGATGTTTGTAAAGAAGAAAACTGGAGTCCACTCTACCCCCAACAAAACCTCTACAATCAAGCAAAGGTCCTCTCTGCCAAACGGAGAGGGCCTGAAGCTGAAAGAAAATCCGGTAAATGCCACACTAGAACATATGCCATAGTTCATAAAGGCCAGGAGTGGGTCAAGCACATAGGGGCGCCTTATGTCATTTCTCTAGTTAAAACCATGTATTTTTAGCTCCTGGCACTTAAGACATCTAGGAAATTGCCTTTGTTAAAATCCTAATCCTGTTAGCCTTCTGATCCCCTGTGGTAATAAAGCCTTGCGTGTGTAGCATCTCTTGTAGTAACAGTCGCTTAAAGCTATTACATTGGAGTGTGCACACATATGTTCACTGAGCCACAAGTAACATGGCATGTTGTAAGCACTAAAATGCCGTGTGTGTGTGTATATATATATATATATATATATATATATATATATATATATATATATATGGTATATATTGATTTGCAGGAAATAATAGCGTGGATGATATGCATAATGGAACTGTGCTTTTCAAAATGTATACACACACACACACACACACAAACACACACACACACATGTTTTTTATACTGTAGGGCATTTAGACATGAGATTTGTGTGTGAGATGCCTGCTTGCTTAGTATGATATATCCATGATCGTTGAATTCTTTACATATTGTTTTTGTTTTTTTTAACCCCTTACTGCTTATACTCTCATACGTTTATGTGTATATATAGGCAAATATTCAGCTAAGTTGCAGTGAGCTGAAATGTCAATATATGTGTATATATTGTTGGTTGTTGTTCTTGTATTTTTTAACAGCATATGGTTTAGAAGAAGTAATGTCATCTGGTTGTGCCTCGTCACTCGGCTGTCTGACTCATTATACTCTTAATGAATAACTCGGTGTCAAGGAAACATTCAGTTGCTGGTTCCACTAGATGGGTTTCACCCACAGACTTTTATAAAGCTTTCCTTTGAGGAACAAATTAACTGATAATGGACACAGATGAAACTGCAAGTCTTAACTAGTAAAATATAAGACCCAAAATGAACAATCCTCAATATCCAGGAAAATCTGATAAGGCTTTTTTTTCCCAGGCCACTAATTAAAGTGCTCACATGAAGTCTGTAAATTATCAACCCATGCTTTACAATGAATGAACAATCTAGGCAAATTGAAATAAATACTCAGCTTTTGAGAAACAAATATGGAGATATGGAGTCATTTAAATTAGCTGATTTAGCATTACATTCAGCATATATTTGAAATTCTATCATTTTGATCACATTTTTGGTTGGATTTGAAGGCATCATGTTACAGAATGGGTCATTTTCATACATTCTTTGAGAAGCCTTTGTCTTGTTCATGCAGAAAAACCTAGTATTAAAGACGCTGCACCACCTGTTTTGTTGAGTTAAGCTCATTTGTAAGTAAAACCTTCCCCAAAAATAATTATTTAAAATGTTGCTTCATTCATATTTTCTGCTTGCAATGGTTAATCGTTATCAACAATATCTTCAAATAACAAATTGTTGCTGCAGAAATGGTTAGTGGGTCCATGGCATTTGCCTTTTCTATAATAAAATATGCACCCAGACTAAGTAATAAGTGTCTTTGGAGGGTTTTAGACAGGTTATAGGCAGCCTGACACATTATCTCTTAGATTTGATTACAGACAAGGTGGCTTCCTTAAGATCCTTAACAGAACTAGACCATGTATCGGATTTGCTGAAAGTTATAATCAGAAAAATCAGCTACAAAGTTCTATTAAAATGCAGAGAACTTTTCCGGCCAAAGGTGTCTCTTTGGTATGTAATGTGGCCACATTTTTGGAGTAGAGGAACTGCAAGAAGAATAACTACGCAAAGCTGCATAAGTTAGGGCAAGCAGGCCTTACCTGCACAGCCTGATGCTTGGCTTAACTTCACCATGTGGATTCAACCCGGTAGCTTTGGACAGTCAGTGTGGTTTATTTTGATTGTAGGCAGTTGTCTGTTTGAATGAGCCCTAAGCAGCTATTATGTTCAAATTCCTCATACCTCAACATATACTTGCACTGAACATACCCTGCATGCGTTAAATACTGGGGGGGGTATATTTGCTTTACACATAAGATGATCACTAACGGTTCAGAGTTATGTATAACATAGAAAATGCTAATATTTTGTAACACCTAAAATGTATTTTACAGCTTCTGAGGTAATTGCTGTACTGTAAATTGAGTTATTGTATTTAACACTACCAGACTGACAATTAACAGCTAAACCAATTGACTGTTTGGAACGAGGCCTGAATGGATAATGTAATTGTTCTCTCTGTTTGCCGCTAGGAGGTGGATGGAATAACTTTCCAGTACTGGGCACTCTTTGATGGGCATGCTGGGGCTGGAGCCGCCGTTGTAGCATCTAAACTGCTTCAGCACCATATAACAGAGCAATTACTGGACATTGTAGATATTCTGAAAAACCCAGCAGTTTTACCATCTACCTGTCTAGGGGAGGATCCAGAAACGGTTTCGACTAACAGCAGGACTTTAACAAGGGCAGCTTCGCTACGCGGGGCTGCTGGTGCTCCAGGGTCACCAAGTACACCACAAACACGTTTCTTCACCGAGAAAAAGATTCCACACGAATGCCTCGTCATTGGAGCTCTTGAAAATGCCTTCAAGGAGATGGTAGGTACATAGTTTTTTCATACACTGTACAAACAAGGAAAATAATAAAATGTCGGTGCGCTAAGCTAGTCTGAGGCTCAAATTATACAAATGTGTAAAATGAGGCCTACCAAACAGTGTGAGGATGCTGCAAATACAGTGTATACAAAAAACAAAGACTGTCTGCGCTTCTCACATGGCGGGTGAGCTTAATTATGCTTTGGCCAGTTCATATAACCAAAACCTCTCATTTATATTATGTTTATAGATTTATTGCAAACTTTATTAGGGTGAGAATCGCAGACAGTTTTTCTTTTTTGTATACGCTGTACAAACAAGCTTGTACTTCATTGAGCAGTTTGAATGTCCATAGCAAAGCTTTTCTTCCTAATCCCTTATATTCCCATATGTACGTATTTTCATCGGACACAATATGCAAATGCCCTGTGAACCAATTGCTCCTAACTTCTCCTATCCTAAAAGCCAATGTAATAATGTCCAATACAGTGCAGTCTGATGAATGTTTATTAAAGTTTTATTAATGCATTCTTGAATTTAATGGAGCTGTTTCTGTACATGCGTGCATGGGGTCAAGATTGTAAACTGGGCTCTCTCCACCTAATGTATCGGTTTGTCTTAGTCTGTCAATTCTCGTCTTGTCACACCCCTTGAATTATATGTATTGTAAGAAGTGCTGCGTAAATTGTAAATAAAAGATGATAATAGTAATAATTATGGGGTCTTATTGGAACTCATTGTTGTGTACGGCACATATGTACGCTGGCAATCGTGAGATGACTCCAGCTCAGTGTATCACCTGCAAACCAAGGAACTACAGCAGGAGCAAATGTATAGAGGAGATTGTGATTTTTTTTTCATGCATTTACATTGGAAACAAAAACATTAACTTAAGCGTGGCACCTATCATATGCATTAAACGACATGATTTTTTTTTAAATTCATTTTTTTCATTTTTTTCCACAAGATGGCACTCTCCGGCAAAGGAATTTCAAGAAGTAAAATACAGTAAAAATCAGTTGAACAGTGTGCTTTGACAACAAATCGGGGGGCTGTCACCTTTCCTACTCTGCAAGGTGCAATAAAATAGCTCAGGGGTCTGTTAACAGACCATTCAAATTGCAAATCCTAAATTATTACATTTAAGTAATTTTATAAATCCTGACAAAATTATAAATATATATTTTATTAGTTACATGTTCACTCGTGTTTTAATTGAATAAATAACAAGCATACAACATTCATGGTTGAATAAGTTAAGTATTCACATCTGTTAATACAGAAGAAGACGCTCCCTGGCTTCCTGAGTTATTTCGGGTTTTCACTTGATCTGTGCTAGCTGTGTTGTTCAACTCCTGTTTTTGGAAGAATTACCAGATTTGCCAAAACCACTTCACTCGGCAGTGTATTCCACATCTCAAGTGCCTTGACTTGCCTTTTTCAAGGCTTTTCTTGTATAGGGCAAACACAATGTTAGCCTGCAATAAAAGGACATTATTGAAGAAAAAAAAAAAAGATATTGTTATAAAACATCTTTCTTGACCACTGGTTTTGCTCGTATTCTTAAAATTGGTCAGTGTGGAGCTATGTGGAGTTTTTTTTGTGTCTTTGGTAATAAATGGTTCAGGGCCGGGGTTAAACACTAAACCAGAACCCAAAATGCAGTTCTTCTGCTCATTTTAATTTATGTATGTAAAGTATGTAAATCAACAAGGTAGCAACATATAGGAATTGTTACGATGTAATGTCTATTGTGTATTCTAATTACATAATTTCCATTGATCAGTGAGAGGATATCTAAAACAACTGCATCTGAAAACAAAATTAAGGACTGCTTTGTTTTATTAACCCCCAAGAACAGTAATGTGGTTTCGAAATACAAGGTGCAGTGAACATTTAGATCTTGTACAGCATTGTTGTTGTTTTCATCATACAGTTTTCTTTTTCTTTTGCAGGATCTCCAAATTGAAAGAGAAAGAAGCACTTATAATATTTCAGGAGGCTGCACTGCCCTTGTTGTGGTATATTTATTGGGGAAACTTTACGTGGCGAATGCTGGTGACAGTAGGTAAGCTAAAAGTTCAATCATTTTCTTAATATTCTTTTACTACTGCTGTTATCCCTGCTGTAATGCTTTATCAGGCATGGTAATGTAAGAGAGCAAGGATATATATTTTCCATTGCTAACTTTGTTCTGTAGAAGACTGGCACATTTTGACCCAAAAGCAATCTCATTGCAACAAGGTTTACAGCCAGTGGGGGACTGTGGACGTTTAGCAACCCCCAAGTGGAACGAGTGGCCAAATAATTAAGCAACCCTGAAAACTTTTGAGAAGATCACACACTAGCTCTATAATATCTACATGTGACCAACGCGTTTACTGAAAGGTTCTACAAAGAAAACACAAAAAGAAATACGGGTTCCTTGTAATACTAGACTCCCAGGTGAATCTAGGTAGAATTGAACAAAAAACATGCAACAAAAACTTCAGGTTCAGTTACACTGCTGTAGCTTTGCAAAATTATTAAAGTTAATAACATAGTAATTGTTAATAAATATATTAAAATCAGAATGCATACAGTATGTGTTGACATTAAAAAATAACTTTGTGTTCCCAAAGCAAATCATTGCTGGTATAGTTTGGAGGGGTATAGATGCATGAAACTGTCACACCTTTTTTGGCAGAAGGCTGTAAGGTTTGGGTTCTGTTCTGAATAGTGATAAGCTGGAATAACAGAAACATAGTAAGTTGTTACCCCTACCAATAGCATTTTGTCAGAAATGTAACAATATGAATGACTTTGCCTTTTGTTTTTTATTTTATTATTTTTATTTTTTATTATTTATTATTTCATTCAGTGTATAAATGTCAGCGATCTTTAGTTCCTGGGAATACTAAAAAAGCAATACTAAAAGCTGATGCAGATATACCGGAAGTATTTACGTGCTGTTGTTTTTACTTTTGCCACCAGAGGGCCCCAGAGAACACCTTATATTTGCTTCATGTAACTAAAAAAGAAATACAAAAAATCACACTGCATCTCTTAATATGCAGTGAATACAATGCCCGTACATGTTCATCTTCAATTGTCTTGCTTGCTAAAAAACACTGCACAACACAGTGTAATAAGACTAGCAACTAAGTGTAAATGTAAGCATTTTAACTGTGCAGAATGCTAATTACCTTGTTAATTACCTAATCCTTAGCCTAGACACAGTCTGCAGTGGTTGTAAAGGTGTCTTTCCACCTACTATGTAGAATTCAAACACTTTTTACAACTAAATGTAACATTAGAAGCATAATAACATTCTGCCTCATTCATATTGTCCAGGGAATGGTTAATTGTCATGTGACATAAAAGCAGGCGCTTAATATATTGTCGTCATGTAAAGTGAAAAGGTGTGTTAGGTTTGTAAGACACTATTAACAATCAACTAAAGTGTTATGTGGAAAGATACCCTCTGGAGACTATTGTGTATGGCTCTATATAATGTATCAAAAGCAAATCAAGTAATTGTATCCCACGTGGCATCCTGTGAAATAACTACAAAGGTATTTTTTTCCTGGATCTGCCACAGTTTTATTTCATAAATCGTGTATTAATAGACATACACACCAACGATGCATTTAACATACAGAATGATCAAGGATGTCACTTGCGACATGAATTTGCCTGTCCAAATTCAACATATTGATGAATTGATCAATGTTAGGAAACATATTACTAATTTGATGTACTACATTTATCAGTTGCCTTCCATTCTTTTCATGCAAGTATGTAGATCATGCATCTATTTAGAACATATTAATTTAAGCTTTTAAAGGTTATTTTTTGTTTATATGAGTGTATATATGAGTATATAGTGTGTATGGGAGCCCATTTTACCTGGACTTCTGTGTAACTAAAATTGATACATATATATATTTACAAAAAAGGTTAGTAATTGAGACTTCAGTCTGCCTGACTGTGCTAAAAGCAGGAAGCATAATTAAGTGCTCTACTTGCATGTGCTCTGTATGACCATCATTGTGGTCAATCAATGGAAATAATGGAAGTAGCCAATTATATGATGGCTAGAGGAATGCTGGTGTACTTAAGTATGCTTAGTATGCATAGGGACAGATGAGGGAAGAAGTCTAATTTTCCAACTCCAATAGCAGTAGAACATATAAACCAATTAGTGTTGGAGTTTATGTAGAATCGACTCCATTATTCAATAAAAAAAAGTAAAAAATGAAGAATTAGACTGCCACTTTAAGAAGAATCCAGCAAAGCTTTTCATTCTGTTTCCTTTTCTTAGCAGACTGTAATATGACACATCTCTGTGGTAGTTAATATAATACTTTCCATTTCCTTAATGTAACATTGTAGATTATAACAAATACTTCTTGCCAGGCCTCATCTGTTACTTTTATACTGCTATCCCACAATGTCACATTACATAATATTTGTACAGTTCTTGTTTACATTGCGTCGTAAAGTGATACTAAATCTCCGCACCCCTGGCATACCTCCCTAGCATGCCTGACACCCTCGTAATTAAAAAACTCGCTGATTAGTGAATCAGAGCCAGGTCTGGTCGGGCAAGTTAAATACTTAAACTAGAAGGACCACTCAACTTCTTAGTGAATTTGCCCAATGGACTTAAGATGGCCATTTTGTGGTCTATAATGATTTGTATTCATATAAAAACATTTGAAAAATACACGATCCGTCTCGTGATTTCATCTTTCTATATGCTGCCTCTTTCATCTTCTCAACCAGTAGTTGAGATTAGCCCCCATCTAAAAAGGGTGATTGCTGTGTTTTTAGATTTCAAAATTAGACTGGAGGACATTGTCAAACAATGTATTAGATCACTTTATCTCCACAAATTTAAATTAACGATGCTAAGTGGGTCTGTGCAATTGCAACGTGATTATGGAATTATTGAATTAATGTTGCCTGGAGTTTCTACCCTAGTTTTTTATAGGTATTTTATGCAGGATTGTGCGTTTTGGATATCTCTCTATATTTATTAAAGCATCTGGAATAGAGTAAGTATTCTGCTAGAGAGATATGTTTGTGTGTTACTGGGAAGGTTCAATGTGTAAAGTTTGTATCGATTTGGTCAGTTTAGGGAGTTTGTTGCCCATTAATCTTTAATGTGTTCTTCAACTTTGGAAATATGGCTTTTGATGTGTGGCAGTGTAGTCTGAGTTACTGAATTCTAAGACGGCTTTAATATGCTAACCACTTGAGCGTGGAATATGATTTATATTTAAGGATTTTTAGATGGATCAGCTGTTATTTTGTATTCTGTTTTGTGCTGCAAATAAAATATGGAACCAAACATATGATTTTTTTTTCCCCCACTGGCTGCTTTTTTGTATGATTTTAAATGTTGCATATTTAATAACTGGGGAAAAATCAAGAGATGTACCTAGAAAGCCCATGGTTTGGTGGGGTGGTTATGTATAGGGTACATTTTAGGATAAAGTGGCATTCTGTTGTTTCATATGATGATTACTTTACCCCAGAAACCTTTTAAGAACAGTTTTCCCCATTTGCAATGACACCCTATCAGTGATCTTGTGTGACATGACAATTAAGGCTTCTTAAATTACCCATATGCAAAATATTAGTAAAGTATTGTTTCTTGGAAATATCTGAGCATTGAACAGTACTAGGAAAGATGCCTCTAAAAAGGAAGATGTAGGGGTATATAATCCCTTTCGGTGGCGTTAGTAATTCACATGGAAGTACAAATCTGTTATTACGAGAGCTGTGATTATATAACAGGATATTGTAAAAGAAGGATACTCTCCCATTAGCATGTAAGGAATTGTAAATTTCTGCCAATATATATTTTTTTCCCACTAAAACATGTGTCAGATTAAACACTTCATCCCATTAAGATGATGTTATAATTGGCCAACTCTGTTCAGTTTCACCAGGTGGCATAGTGCAATAATTTAATTTCACAGCATTATACAGGGAAAACAGGAATATCTTTATGAATGAATAATAATGTATAATGGCGTTGAAAAGATTTAATGTCCTACTTTACGTTGTCCTTCTCCTGCTCGTGATTTATTGGATAAACTCCTGTGCTATTAGCAACCAGTTTGCTTTTCTTAACCAGAGCCTCCAACCAAGCAGACCGTGCTCTGTAACATTCATGGTCACATAAACATAAAGCATAGGTGTTGAACTATCATATTGTGTGTACCTAACTATAGATATACCAAAGAACATTGTGAGAACCCAGCGCCAAGTGAAGCTCACCAGCAGCTATAGAGACCAGTGTGCAATTCCCCACAACACACTCCACACTTTGCTTTCTTGCCACAATATTTTTTTCACAGAAGTGTCATACACTTGAAGTTGTCATTTTATGGATTGTGACTTTTTTTCCCGCTTTTTTTTTTATTCTGCAGCTGAGCTTCTTGGTGGGCCTTTCATAACCGAGTCCGATAGTGCCTATCTATATTAAAAGTTTTTAAGAAAGATGAGTTATATAGATTGGGCTTTTTATCTACATTTATCATGGAAAATTCCATAGAGCCCACAGGATGAAAGCCAGGTTCTGCATACTTTGAAAACATAACATTGAGGCATATTCACAACCTTCAGTAACTCTTAGTTCTCTGATCATTCAACTTCTATGTGCTGGCCCAAAGAAATCGTTTAATCTCTCTAGATAATATTTATGTTTCATGGTTTCAGGAAAAATATACAAGAGCAGGCTCTATCTTTGTATTGGCATTGCACGCAATGAGGGGAAGGGGTCTGCTTTTTGAAGACTGAAAATGTTATATATTGTATTATTTACACAGTATACATCTTTACACACCTTGTTATGTTTAAAAAAAAAAATGCACATGTACTCTTTCTATAAATGACTGTCATTATGGTGTGATTAAAATGTATGCATCTCCAATTCATGTTGGAATAATAAATTCCAGCATGAATTTAGTAGAACAGACTATCAGTTCACTTAGGTATTTCAATGAAAAGCTCATGTCATGCATTTAAATTCCACAGGTGCTAGATAAAAATGTCAGCACTTGCTGTATAACCTTGTGTAGTGCAAGAGATGCGGGAATGGCATATTTTTTTGAGAGACGTTAGTGGAATGTTGATGACTTCAGACTTTGAACATAACCTCCATCCACAAGCGTAAGATGTGATTAGTTTTATACAAAGAGTTGGAGGCCAGCAGGCAAGGTCTTACTATATTATTCTAATCCAACTGATGAATTGCCTTAGAGAGCAAAATAGAACATTTGTCATGCACTGCATCGGTACCATTTATACTGAACTCATGTAAAGAAGTAAAGATGGACATTGTTATGTTTTGACATAGTTATATCAAATTAACATTTACTTGATGCAGATGCGTTATGTGCTTATGAAAGTCATTGGGGTGGGTGTGCGTTTGTGTAGGTGTGAGTTAATGCTTATTATTGGATCATATGGACAACTTATAAAACAGCAAAAAAAAAAAGGATAATTCCAATAGTTTAGGGAGACTCACTTTTATGGGTAGGGCAGAACAATTGATATTGATATACTCATATTTTGATATACAAAGCACCTATGGTACACTTAAGTGCTGTATTTTACATTAAAAATAAAATGTCAGTGTGATATGCTATGTGAAGCTCATACTCAATTTTAACAAGCACTTAATAACTGGATCTGTGTGTATATATATTTATCTGTATAACATATGTGTGTATATACAGTGTGTTTATGTGGTGGTATTTATTTAGAATTTTTATGCGTGCATGACTTACAAACATAAACCATTCAAAATGTATTCATCTTTGTGATCAGTAATTTATGACGAAATGTATCCATCCTATCTGTGTCTTGCAACAAGACCATTATGAAAACCATTATGAAAGGAAAGTCTTTGTAACATTCTGTGATTCCATCAGTATCATCTTTTAAGTTCAGTCTTTGCATGAAAGTTATAGCTTTGCCTCACTGACTTCAGTATGTATCATAAGACTAACCACAGTGGTGGTCTTCTGCAAGAATGACTTTGTTGGCCATGTGTAATGCATGAGTTCAAGGAGATTTCTTAAGTCTCCTTACTGTGTTAAATATGCATTATGCAGGGCCATATGTACCCTTGCAAGAGAGTTTGCGGAGATAGACCTTTAATAATGAATGTGATGTTGATGAGTTGAAATTTCAACTCTAATTCAAACTCCCCTTAAACTAACAGCTCGCAGGTTTGTAGTTTTATATTTTCTATGTCCTGTCTCCGTGTTCAAAGCTGGAAAACATAAGAAGCAAAATTGATTAACATATTTTGTCCAAACTACAAGAGTCCAAATCAAGGGTGCAAAGTGTCATTGGCAGTAACGTTATGTATACAAATTATTAATTCTTACTTTTATTATCATTCTTATTACTGTTGAACAACTAAAGCCTTGTTTCCCCTTATTTTTTAGGGCTATAATTATAAGGAATGGGGAAATTATGCCCATGTCTTCAGAATTTACACCAGAATCAGAACGTCAGCGGCTTCAATACCTTGTAAGTAACATATAAAAATAGGTTGTGTGTGTGTGTGATATATATATATATATATATATATATATATATATATATATATATATATATATATATATATATAGACACGCAGACTATATGGACAAATGTATTGGGACACCTGACCATTATACCAACAGGGACTTTTATGACATAGACATTGATATGTAGTTGACCCCCCCACATCTGTTTCAGTTCCAGTTCATCCCAAAGGTGGTGTATGTGTATATATATATAATATATATAATGTGTCAATAGTGTCGGCCAGAGGAGGAGCATGGGCAGCAAGGAACAACACATTATTATAAGGCTCAATAATATAGCCCCACCCACCAGGAGCACCAAAAAAATCCTGCACCCAAGCACCGTTGATCCTAGGCTCACCCTGTCTATAATCGAATTGAACTAAGAGGGAAAAAATCTGTATCTCTGCCCTATTGCTGATATTTGTCACAGACACAAAAGAACATTTACATGAATATCCATCACTTTTCCTTCCAAGAGGATTAAATGCAATATTGCTCACCAAAGCTCACCTCTCTCTGGGATTTTAAGTGTTACAAGTCTGAAGCCAAAGGATTTCACAGCTAAATTGTTTTAAGATGAAATAGCCTATTCAGTGTGACATTTGGCAGATTTCCATGCGGGTGGACTCCTGCCTTCCCATTAAGAAGGTTAAGTTCAACATTAAAAAAATCCCAGTAACAAGTGTCTTCACATGGGATAAAGTCACTATATAAAAATGAACATGACACACTTAACTGCTGTTAAAAAAAAATAACAAATATTGAGACTATATATATATATATATATATATATATATATATATATATATATATATATATATATATCATGCAACATAAACAGTTGTGTTACCGTCCAGGATGTGCGTCATCTGAAATATGTGATCCTTTAGTAGGTCAAAGTTCTCCTTTAACCCTATTTAAATAATAAACATTTAACGTCTAACTAGCAACCACATCTTTAGGCAAGAGTCAAGAGGGGTTTTTTTTTTCTACTGTACGCATCTGGACAAATACTTGTTTAGCTTTTGAAAATTTTTCAGAAATTCACTGGGGAATCTCTGCTTATATGAGACTTTACAGCAATAAAAGAACCCAATTATTACTCAAAGGCTTGCGGTCCTCTGAAATCACTTATACAGAATAAGCGCTTAAGATTATTTTCTATAATAAAGCACTTTAAATACGGCATTGGATCTTCTGACCGATAGGTAATAAATATTTATATTACTCTATTGGTAAAGTATCTTTTTTATATATAATAGCAAACACTTGTTTCAGACTCTAAAACTCTGGACAGCATAATGAGAAAACTGTTCCGTTATCTGCACATCACCTTTGACTTTATGCGGGGTTAGGACTTCCTTTTAACCTGAGTTGGATGCTTCTAGCAGAACTGGTGGCTGCCTAGCTATCGGCAGGAATGTTTTAAGGCAAACATTTATAATTATATTTTACCTAATATACAGTGGAATTTTGCACGCTTTGGAAATCTGAGGACATATGAACAAATATTAAAACCTGGTAGAGCTTTGGCTTAGTAGGGCATTAAAAATACAGAAATGGAGGTGGTGCATGTGCTGTGGCTAACAGCACATGTGATGTAAATTAAGCTTGGCTCCCAGTGTGGAGAAACAAGCCATGACACGCAGACTGTAAGCAGCTTGAAGGTTAAGGTTGATAGTTTGGTGAACCGATTACTGCAAAAAAAATTTAAGCTACGCTCTCTGAATATAGGTAAGAGTGATGTCAAACGTGAGATGGATTCATGGCTTCCTAAGTTAAAGGTAGCTATTTGAGCTCTGACGACTATGAATGTAACATCATCAGTTTTATTGGGATATGGGATTACTCAAGAATAGTTGACAGATTACAAGAGTTTACAAATTTACACCAACCTGGTTGGTTAATACTGGCACCTCAATGATGTACTTTGGCTGGTTATTCACAGACATGCAATGTTTGTCTAAACCTATAATTTACCTAATATATTTTTACAGCATACCCCCTCATCTGCTTCCTTTAAATTATATGATAATGCAACATAATCTCCCAACAATTCAGATTTCTAAATAAGGACACCTTTGTTGGGCAATCAATACCACAGCCCTTTGGGCCATTCAGGGGAGATTAGAGGATCCCTAAAAGTGGGATGGTGGGGTCACTTGTTGGGACAGCAGGGCAGCACTTGAAAATTGGGACAGTCTCATGAAAAAGAGAACGGTTCCGAGATATGATGCAATGAGTGATTCTACTTGTTCCATAGTGGGGGCATTCAGTTTGACCCAACCTGTGGGGTTATATTTCCAGCTTTAGACAGAGGGATGAGCCAACTTCTGCCTTGCAATATATCACAAAGAGTTAATTTGGAGCAGAATTGTGCTAGACTAAAAACGTAGCTCAAAAAAATAACCACGTGCACAGCCTGTTTCTAAAGTTTAAATGCAATGAAATTTATATCTGAAATGTGGCAGATATATGGGTTTTCTTTTACATAGCTGTAAAGTGCCATCGCATGAAAAAGAAATCTCTCTATATACAGGACATCTCCCACTGAATAACAGAAATAATAATGTGATAATCCTGAGCACTTTCAATTACTAATGAAATTGGTGGTCTGCTTATCGAGCAGTTAGAAGAGCTGCATACACAATGTTGCCTGGAAGTGTTTTTTGTCTCCTTTTGAAGTCTTTTTAAACATATAGCTGTACAGGGCAGCTGATACTTATAGTGTAACAGCTGTTTATTTCCCTTGGAATATTTGTTATCGTTGTTTACTCCGTTCAGTACGTCTTCCGGCAAATACATAGCCTCAAGTTCAAGGGGAAGATACAGAGGACAGCGGGAGTGTGAAATGTGTAGATGGCAGAAATCTGCATACAAAGTAACATAAGTAAATGTTCAAAGAAATTATGTATTCTTTTATAGTAAATGGAGTTTATTCAGTAAAAGGAGAGTTGCAAGAGAGAGTTGTGATTCCAACTCTCACTTCTCATTGTGGAGGGCCAACACTAGAAAGTATCTCCAGCATGAATGGCTGAGCTGGCCCTGTATAATGCATAATTCAATGTGTATTGAGACTTGTGTGTTGGATCTCCATTATAGTGAAGCCATCTGAGTTGAAATACAACTCCCTCTCTCCAATGTGATGCTTCATTTTGCCAGGAGGTTAGTAGACAGCGTTTGATGCATAGAAAAAACATGAAAGCGTTCTGCAGAACGTGCAGAAACCAAAGCGAGCTTACAGTTTACATATACAGCTTACAATACGTATATATTATTGCCCTGCTGAAGAAAGTAAAATATATGTATTTATAACCAAATGATGAAATCAAAGGTCAAAAATAAGGATAAAAGCAGAACAAGAAAATAAAAATGAATCGCCTAGGATGTGATTGGCACACATCTGATACAGTGGGAAGAAGTGCAACTGCATAGGAACATTTTTTCTGAAGAAATGCAGCGATCATCTCATTGCATATTATTAATAAAAACGTTATTCAAAAAGGACAGACAAGATGGACCATTTTGCTCTTTTATGCCATCACTATCTTTGTATCTTTTTTCTTCCTTTCTTTCACTGCGTTTGCACATGAAGCCATGTGTACAGTGAAACACGTGTCAGGTGTATTATACGATGGAGAGAAAGCTTCTTTCTCTGCTGTAGCGTCTCCAGTTTATAATCTACCGTTGAGCAAAGAAAAAACATGTAGATCATCACGTTGAATAAGCCGTCAAATTATTCGGTACAGATAGACTGGGAGTTAGTGTTCCGTTGTGTACTGGGGACAATATGGTGTATAATTCCATTATTTAAAATGGTTACTAATGTATTAAAAGCTGTACTGTGCTATAGTAATATGGTTGCTGTTTTCCACATTTGGGATCCTTTGAATCCTTTGTATAGTATGTACATCAGATGCCTGAAAGCACACTGGTGACATGTTTTTTTCTCTCAGATGCACATATTTTCTTTAATGGTTAATCCACATGAAGTTCGCTATACACAAGGCCTTCTGTAGGAATTCACCCCCCACGGAGACATTCACATTCCTTTCCATTTTTGTTATGCAGAGGCCAATACTAAAACTGTGTTAACATATCAACCCTATAAATTAAATCTAAAAAAAACCATTGCTGCCCCGTAGACAGAAATCCTGTCTAAAGCAGGAGACTCTTGGCGTTGTCAGTTTCATTAATCATGTAGGCTTTATGATGTTTCTTGCAGTGGAGCATCCAGTTCATAATAAAGTAGACTCTTCACATTTTTTATACATGGTGAATTAACTGTGTCAGACGCAAGCCTTAGTTACATATAGTTACTGTTGCCAGTTAATCTCCTGTGTGCTTGAATACTACTAATTATTAGATGAAGGGGTGGCTCTAGGTTTCTAAGTTAAAAGAGTTAAGTGTCTCTTATTTCTAACAAAGGAGAAGGGAAATTGGGCACAGATTAAGAAATGCAATACTGATCACATATGTAGGTGTATATAATGTTACATATGTTACATTACAATGAGTCTGCACCTTTCTAAATTAGCTTTTCCTGAGACTCCTGAGAAATATTAACCCCTTAAGGACTAGGGCTTTTTTTTTCACTACAGGGCAGCAGCAGTGTTTTTGAATATGTGATGTCCCTCTTAATGTACCCACACAAATTATATATTGTCTTTTCAGCAAATGTAGAGATTTCTTTTGTAATCATATTCATTACTTAAAGACATTATTTTGTGAATCCAAAAAAATTAACAGTTTTACATCTGTTAATTGTACACAGCTAGAACCAATGGGGAAAAAATATCCAAAATATATTAAATTGCCCAGATTTGGAAACTACCTTATATGCCCAGGATTTGCATCTATTTTGTTCATTGTAGGGCAAATATTACAAAGTTGTACATCACTTTTTTGAAACTTTTTTTTTTTTTTTTTTTTTTTTTTTACAATTTAGCATGTTTAGCAATAATAGTCATAGTGAAACACTGAGGCAGGAGACCCAATTGGGGTCTCTATATACCCCGCAAGTCCCTGCTGCATCAAGAGGACTTCCTAGCGATCCCTATATGATATAACAGGGCTCAGTTAGAACACTGTAACATTGAACCTGAGAGCTCTAGGCCATACATTTTAGTCTCAGCTGTTGGAGGGAGAGAACCAGGCTGTCATTTGCCAGCCTGATCTCCTGTTCACCGGCAGGGATTAAACCCTGTTGTGCTAAAACCCCATGACCTAGGAGGATCCATCCTTGGTCCTCAATCACCAGTTTTCCATGACATATGTCTTTAAGGAGTTAAATCTTTGTTAGTCCACCACAAGGATTTTGTTGCCAGTCCTCCACTTATCTATCTACTACTACCTACTACAGTTTTGTAGCAGGGGATCTGCTAGTCAGCCTAGGCCGGAATAAGTTGCTGGACACAGCAATCAATTGTATTAAACTGCATATGATGGCTTAAGTCTCCAAAAACCCTTATTTTAATGCTCACAGGTCTAGGAGCTGTTTAAATAAAAGCGCTAGGGCTTGTCTAGTATAAGTTGTTTGTACAAAGGTTTGTTCACTTGCAATGCATTAGAATGTCTTGTATTCCAATCTATTTTACATGTTGTGTTTTTTACATCTGCAGGCTTTCCTACAGCCCCACCTTCTTGGAAATGAGTTTACACATTTAGAATTTCCAAGGAGGGTTCAGCGCAAAGAACTAGGGAAAATGATGCTTTACAGAGACTTTAATATGACCGGATGGTAAGGAAATGCATTTTTTTATCATATTTTCAGGGAACCTTAAAAATGAAATATGAGAATTTACATATCATTGTGTGGCTCACCATACAGTATTGTTAGAACAGAATAAACTGTCTACATATTTTGTTAAAATGTATAACATCTCATTGGTTTTAAGATCTTTGTACAGTTTCTCTATTTTCTTCTAACAAACGTTTATTATGTTCTTGTTAGATATACACAAAATTGCAGAAAATGGAATATTGTTTTCCTTGTAACTTTTTGTGTTTCTTGTTTAGTTCTATCAAGAACCTGCTTGTCTTGTCTTGTTGCAATAAGTATGATATATTGGTTAGGCAGTCCTATAAATGTCGCTGCTGTTTCAAGTCCTTGAGTGCCATTGCACAGGGCTACTAAGTATATGTATTCCTCATAAATGTAACTTATGGAAATAGAATGGATAATATAAAAGAAAAAACTGGAGGGGTGCCTTTATTTTCCTTCCATGTATCTGAAATAATTTCCTTGGCATAATTAAAAGCATGTTTTTAATTGGTAAGGTTTCAATGACAGGGCTCTATTGCTAAGTAGCACCAGTGTCTAAGGAATACTACAAATACAGTTTTAAATGATAGGACATTTTAAATTACGTAATTTTTATTTTTATTTTAAATTAAAGACAGATTGTCTCCCTTTCTCCTCTTTAGCTGATGCAATTTATATCT
The DNA here is from genome assembly GCF_027358695.1 of Spea bombifrons. Taxonomy (NCBI): domain Eukaryota; kingdom Metazoa; phylum Chordata; class Amphibia; order Anura; family Pelobatidae; genus Spea; species Spea bombifrons. The sequence continues at coordinate 41,544,636 of NC_071090.1, forward strand.
ACTTTTGTGACTCATCTTTGGTGAAACAGCACATTTAACCATGGAAGTCTGCCACACATGAAAGTATACTAAACATAGACTGGCACACTGGGCATCCTGTAGAGAGAAATATCTCTAAATATATGTCCAAATCAGAATTGTGTCTCACGGTTTACCCACATTTCATTTCATTGTTTTAATAATAATATAATTATGAAACAATTAAATATGGGGTTTATGCAATGAATCTGGACTGTCTCACATTCCCACCGCATCTGGCATCCCCACCAAATTGTATTAAGTAGCAGAGAATAAAATATGCTATTCATGACAAACATTTATGTTAAATCTCCCCTTTCATTAACTAGATGTTAAAGCCTACAAAGCATAGTTTGCGCTTCCCACTTTGAATATATTCTGACCGTTATTATAATACATACAGCTTCCGGTCTGTGATGGAGTAGAAATGTCATCTTACGGAATTCTTAGCTCATAGGGAGCACCAAGCCTTTCTAGATATACATACACATTCCATGGTACAACTTTGATAAGCAGGTTAGCCAGGCTATGAAAGGATCACGTCCATGTTTCAGATCTGAGCCCAGTTGCTCTGATGAAAATAGCCACCAGATAACAACTTAAGTGTCTAAAATGGTTGCGCAATACAACAAAGAAACACATGTGATTGTTAAACATACAGATGGAAGGTATAAAAGCTGGCTGTTTCTTCACATTCTTTTACACTTGGTTCATAGTTATGGAATACTAGTTGTGCTACAGATATAAAATGAATATATCATAGAACATAATATATTTTGTGTTGTCTACCACGCCACATCTTATTAAATATAAATATGCTGCTTTCCACTCATTTTACTCCCTGACTGATTCTTGTCCATTAAAGGATCTCTTGTGCTAAAAGAAAAGCCAGAATACCCCCACCTCTTAAAGATTCTAACCCTATCTGGTATATTGCTTCATAAAATAGGAATTAAATATTCATTATTCATATACATATATACCAATAACACTGAAATCTACATATGACGTCCTTCATAAAAGAGAATATCTCTCAGATATGTGCTTATACGCACGTTTCATGTCCTTTTAATTAAATGAATTAGTATGCAGGAATATACATTTTCTTTTTTCAGTCCCTTTGTTGAGCTTTTTTGGCTTTTTGCCAAGCTGTTAAGCACCCGGGACTCATTTTATTTCTTTTTTTTTTCCCCTCTTCTAACTGAGAAGGCCTTTTTCTCTCTGAGGATCTGATTAAAAGAAACTTCACTTTAAATCCATTCAGAGTGACCTTTCCTTTGATTATGCGAGTTCAGTCTTCTCACTGCCAAAAAAAAGAATTCTAAAAAGTGCTTAATAATCTTTGAGGAGATGACAAAATAAGTAGGAGAGGAAAAACTGATTAGCCTGATTTAATTTGTGACATGCGTGTTTAGCCTAATGAATAAAGTGGAGCTGGTGGAAATTATTGTAATCTTCATTGTGCTTTTCAGTGTCCTTTCAGAGAGTGCAATGAGTGACTAGAAAGAACTTACCAATGAAACCCTTATGAAACTGATGCTATGCCAAAGGTGTATTTTAATATATACATCACATAAAGTTAAACTATACATTTTGATCCAGTAAATTGATGGTGACTCCCTAAATTCAAATGAAATCTAGTTTGACAAGTATACAATTATTTCTTTATAGCCATACCTGGGAACTCTTTGGGTTTGACCTGGAGATTGACACGCCCCGCTACCCATCCATTTGTCCCTTAAATGCAGATGGAACATGCCTTTGGTTAATATGGTGAATGGCCCACATTAATAACTTTATCCCAGAATTCCTGTATAGCAATATGGCTTGTATCCAAATAGGAGGCAGATGTATAGCATATCAAAGCAACGGTTGTAATATAGTATGTGCCATTACATTACATGTCATCACGTTTGACATTTTCATTCTTTAATGGATAAAACTAAATGGTAAAAGCAGCAGTCATGTAGCCTGTTGTATTTGGTTCAGGTGTCACATGGCTTACCAAGAACAAGTGTGAGTATTTATGGTGATAGATGCATAATATGACAATTTTTTTCAGAAATACCAATAAGGTTTTAACAGCTCTCACAGGAAGAGCAGTCACAGCTTACTAATAATAGGGAGAACTAGGTTTTCTGTATCAACGGTCCTTCTTCCCCTGCTGCCTCTACACTTTTATCCCTTATCGCCTCCTTTGGTGTCACAAAGAAGACCACACCAATCAAATTTAATTGGTCTTCCCCTGCCTCTGTATAGCCTCCAGATTTTCAAATACCCACACCTGACCCTCTATAAAGGAAATCACATTTACCTTTAGTCTTATCACCCCTGAAAAGGTTTATAAAGTCCTTACTACCTGTCCACTTGACCAGAGCCGGCCTTAGGTGTTCTGGCGCCCTGTGCGGACTACTCCTCTGGCGCCCCCCCATCCCAAAAAAAGAAAGGAATAAAAACTTGTAACAAAACTTGTAACAAATCCCCAATCACTATATACTACGCCAAACATTGATGTGGTGTAGGCCTACCACTTCATTGTCTGGTTTAGTAGTAGGGATGCACCGAAACGAATTCTGGACTGTAACCGAAAGTGCAGCATTTACCTGGCCAAAACCGAATATGACCCCCCCACACCATAAAAAAATCTAACACTTTTATTTAAAGTAAGTAACACATCAAAATAGGACAAAACAATTAAATAAAAATATTATATATATATATATATATATATATATATATGATTAACAGCAATCACATTCCTATCATGCCCAGGCATACCCAGATTCCAGGATGTACTCGCAGACTTGGCATGATAGGAGTATGATTGCCCTATCTACCCCTTCTCACTCCCTTCTGCCCTATCTACCCCTTCTCACTCCCTTCTGCCCTATCTACCCCCTTTCCCCTGTCTCACTCCTTTCTCCCTATCTACCCCCTCCTAACTATCTACCCTTTCCCTCTTTGAAGTTCACTTACCTTTCAGGAGTCCTGCGGTGGGGGTGCAAGGCCTCTGCCTCCCAGCTCTGCCACTGTATGGAACAGTATAGAGTGATGGGAGTTATGATGTACTTTTAGAGCATGAAAAAGACATTGGAAATGGTACAGCATAACACCCATCACTCTCACACACTTAACAATCCACACGTATACACCAATCCACACGTATACACCAATCCACACATATACACCAATCCACACATATACACCAATCCACACGTATACACCAATCCACACGTATACACCAATCCACACGTATATACCAATCCACACACATACCAATCCACACACATACCAATCCACACATATACCAATTCACACATATATACCAATCCACACATATACCAATTCACACATATATACCAATCCACACATATATACTAATCCACACATATATACTAATCCACACATATATACCAATCCACACACATATACCAATTCACACATATATACCAATCCACACATATATACCAATCCACACATATATACCAATCCACACATATACCAATTCACACATATATACCAATCCACACATATATACCAATCCACACATATACACCAATCCACACATATACCAATCCACACATATATACCAATCCACACATATATACCAATCCACACATATATACCAATCCACACATATATACCAATCCGCACACATATATACCAATCCACTCTCACTGAATGTTTTCCTACCTTTCCTCTTTTCTCCTTACAGCTCCTCTTCCTTCTCTTCGCTCCTCTTCTTCAGTTCTTCTGTCTTCTTCTGGGTCAGAGTTCACGGACAGCGGTGGGCGCGGCTTCAGTGTTGTGACAACAAACCCCGGCGCACAGCAGCTGTTGCCGCGCGGATCACAAGGGAGCGGTATCGCAGGTCTTTAACAGACCTCCGGCTCCCTTGAGTGATTTTAAGCCGGGTTCAAGGGAGATCCTTGAACCGGCTTAAAATCACTCACGGGAGTCAGAGGTCTGTTAAAGACCTCCGACACCGCTCCCTTGCGAGCCTGCTCCTCCAGCGGCGGACATTACTGTCCGTCTCTGGAGGGGTGCCGGGTGCCCCCCTCATGAGCGGCACCCGGTGCGGACCGCCCCCCCCTGCTAGGTACGCAACTGGCGGCAGCGTACCGGGCGACGACGGCGTCGGACCGCGCGGCGGCGCCCCCCTGGCCAAAGGCCGGCCCTGCACTTGACCCTATTTTTCAAATCTCCTATCTTCCCTTTTCAGTGTTTTTGCAATCTCTGCTGTTTATAAAAAAAAAAAAAAAAAAAAAAAAAAAGCCTTCCCTAGATTATACATCTAACTACCATTCTGTCATTCTCCTTCCCCTGACCTCCAAACTACTTTTCCTGCAAAACTTTTTTCAAAGGTTGCCAGGTCAGGTGATGGAAATTTGCCACGGGGACATATTGTTTTAATAAGGTTGATGCTGTAGACCCAATAGCCAAGATCAAAGATTGACACTTTATCGCTTGTATTTAGACTTGCACTGTAATTTTTTCACTATAATTTTATTATAATTTGCTCTTTTACACTTTAGTTTGTTGTTTTTACTTTTTTTTTGTTGTTGTTTTACCATTTCATATTATATTTTACATTATTTTATTTCTATTGTAATTTTATTTTTGGAAATGTTGTTGCCATAACATAACACGCAATGTTGCTATGTTATGTTTTGCACATTAAGAAATGTTTACAATTAAAATCTACTATTTTACCTTTTTTTAAATCATTTGATCCAAAAGCTCAATTGAGGGAAAAACTGTAAAATATCCAAAATGTAGCTAGTAAAGTGTTAAATGCATTATTGTGCCATGACAAAACATATGTTAATTAGTGCATAAAAGTTGCAAAGGTAACAATCATTAAAATAGGGGATGTATAAGTGGGTGAGGCAAAAAGGGGGCGGGATACAAGAAGTGGAGCCAAGGGTTGCTATAGGCTTTCAGGGTGTCAAATGTAAACATATAGGGGACCCCGAATTTAATTTAATGCAAATAATGATTATATGTATCCTAAGGAAGCAATATTTTGATCAGCCTTTTTTTTTATACATTATGGTGATATACTTTTATAACAAATTTGTGCCCCACTTTTCGCATTTTAGACTGAGAGCCTTAAGCTGCTCAGGTCGCACCATATATATGATAGGGCAGTGTGCAGAAATAATAATAGATTTGACCTTTCTACAAGGCCATATATAATAAAAAATATCTGGAAGCCAATTAATTATTTTTCAGACTTTTAATACAAGCACAAGCTTTAGGATTTCTTTTTTTTGTCTTCTCTAATGGGGTTTGGAATATGACTTAATTAATCTGTAAGAATATAATGAAATTGGCACAATCTGCTCTCTCTCTCTTTTCCATTAGGGCGTATAAAACTATTGAGGAGAATGACTTAAAATTCCCACTCATATATGGCGAAGGAAAAAAGGTAAGAGTGTCATTTGTCTACAAAGGCCTATGGAAGATTATGGAATTGTGTTTGTATGGCTTATGCCTAAAACACACTTGCACCCTGAACACATATTGGAATCGATTTTATATTCCATTATATTTATTTATATAGTGCCAATAGAATCGGTAGCGCTGTTACAATCAGTTGAATCAGTTGAAATCACAATCCATAACAAACTGGTACAAAAGGAGAATGGGGCCCTTCTCTTGCAAGCTTACAAGGGCCACTTGGCAAGTACCTCCAATCTTCCCTTGGGGAAAAAAATCAGTGGAGGTCTGCGCTGCTACAACCAACACAAATGCCCGGATGTATGTCACTTTCAACTGTCTATCTGCAAATAACAATATTCATGGGCTAGAATATGTAAATCCAATCTTGCAGTCATAAAAAAAGAATTGAACTAACAATACACTATAATTAAAATTGGTTTTCAGATAGGTTTTCTGATTCAGGATCCTTGACTTCAGGTCAGTCCTACACGATTAACACAAAGGAAGGACAAGAGGGTTCGAACGCTTTATATAAACCATTGAATAACTGTAAATCCAAATGTTCTGCAGAAGGAAAAAAAATGACATATACAAAAGACAAAATAATGGCTCTGAAAACAAACTATTCGATTGTGAGTCATTATACAATTCAGATGGAAATTCCATTCAAGTCAATGACATATTAATTGAATAAAGATAAAACCCATTAGCAATGTGTTTTATTGCAAACCTATGATGGAGTATATTGTTCTCATTATTTTGATGTGATCCCCAATCTCTGTCATTTAAGGAAGCAAAGGGTTCAGTATGTGGCTGCAAATAAAAAAAATTTGATTCTTTTGTGTAACCACGCAGCTACTATTCATTTTAAAAATACTCCAATGCAGTCCTAAAATGCTAGTATTAAATAGTTAGGGTACTCATTAATATTTTGGTTAGATGCTTCCTACACAATGATGGGTAGGGTAACAGTCAGTAGAAGCTAGCAGCAGTTGTGTTCTAGAAATTGCCTCACCCCTTGCAAATAGTCCCTGTGAAATTTACAATTTAGATTTGTGTTTGAGATGCCTCCAGGCTGGAATTCTTGTCAGTTAGACCATCAGAGCATCATTACAGTACTATGAACACTCCAAAGACTTAATCAAAGTTTATCATGTATCATAATTTAATGAAATGTTTGCAGTGCTCGATTTCCCATATTGGAGATATTTATTGAATTAACAATATCAGATTTTATTATGAAATCCTCAGGCACGTGTGATGGCCACAATTGGTGTAACCAGAGGGCTTGGTGACCATGACCTGAAAGTCCATGACTCCAATATCTACATTAAGCCTTTTCTTTCCTCCATTCCAGAGGTGAGTGTCATAAGCGATCTAATAAGGCAAGATTGCTGTTATTTTTCTTCATAATAAGAGTACTCTGCAATATCCAGCCAATATCTTGCTAGTATATTGTATTGCCAGGCTAAATACTTTCATATGCCTAATTACTACAGTAATGTATTCCACATTTATAAAACAGAAGAATACATATATTGTACTTTTTACTATAAAATAGCTACTATTGATGTGTACTAAAGATGTTGATCACCACTCCACTTTTTACATATGGGAAGAACGTCACCGTGCTGTAACTAGCAGCGACATGAAAAACATTGTTTCCAAGCAAAGCGCTGCTCATTTGATTGAAAGAAGAGTTTTATTGGTGCAAGTATTTCCTAAATATTGCCTACCTGGTTTGTAGTGTGCTTTTAAAACATTACGCATATAAACCTATTGGCAGGTGAGTGGCATTGGCTAGTTTACCTATACCTTTTACTATTCCTTCTAGCTGTTTGGTGCTTCTTTAAAAAAAAAAAATAAAAAATGAGAGTTTGCATACATATGTGTTTTTCTTGTTGTTTTGGTTTCCACCGAAACATTTGAGGCATTCCTCATTATGAGTTGGAATGAAACCACCATCTCATTTGATCCATTTCCACTAAAAGCCTTTTAGATGGTAATGGTTATCAGTCTGAGGCTGGAATTGTTTGATTCAGTGACTTAGAGACAAAATCCTTGTATCCCTGCATTTCTGACATTTTCAATATCCGCTTTCTCCTGTCTGACCCTCTCAGTCTAATCTGTGCAAAGTGAGAAATGCTAGAACATTACTTAGCATTTTGCCTGTCTCTGCAGTTCCTTTCAGTCATATTAAAATCATTACCTTCTTCAAAACATACCAGCATATTATGGAAACTTTGTACCCATTTGCTTTCCTTTTTAGGTTTTCAAACGTTTATTTTTTATTATGGAAAAGCTATAAACCATGAGAGAGTATAAGGGGACAGCGTTTAGTTCATTTTGCATGTGGAGTGAGTACAGCAGAAAAAAACATATTGATCGTGGCTCAATTTCAAGCCTAGCATTAATAATAAAAGAAAAAGCTTATGGGTGCATGATTTCATGTTTTTTTTTCGACACGGTTTTCTAAGAAATGCTGGAATATAATATCTTCTGCTGTGATATAAAAACAGTATTAAAAAGTAAATAGATAGCGAATATGTAGACGCACTAGGTTTGATACTTAGCAAAAGTAATCGAGTCGGTATTTAGGATTGGACTTAATAGGAGGCATAAAGATTAAGGGCTTTTGGGTTCAAGCTTATGAGCACAGCTCCCACATAGCCCTAAAAACCTAATGCATGGGTATGTCTGTGTGAAAATGAGTCCTAGAATACCATTTACATGATTTGCGTCAGTGTTTCGCCCAGCCACTGGTTCCAACAGCAGAAATAATATTTATATCTACACGTATGTTGGCTTCTGATGTCACGGGTTATCACAATGAATAATGTCATTCAGTTCAGGGTTCAGTTTTGCCCGACTATACTCTAGCTGTGGCAGCAACTTATACTGTATTACCTTTGAATAATTAGGGAATTTACCATATATGTTCATTCGTCCATGATACTATTGTATGTCTTAAATTAGATTCTTTGGTATGGAAAACTATCAAGACCCTTACTTTTAGGGAATATGTAACACTTCTTCCAGAGAATAAAACAATCAGACAAATGATGACTTTGTCTCATGGCAATAGTAGTTGAAGAACTTGGAACGGAAGACTTACCTACAAAATATTTGCATGTTACACAGTGTGTTCACATCTGCCACTTTGCGTAGATTTTATGTTAGAAATAAATCGCACACTGTGTGTGATTTTAATTCAAATTCTTCCTCCGTAGGGGTGTCGTTTTGTGGTTTAGTGACATAAATATAGCTAATGTGTTAGTACATGCTATATCAGTTTCTTAAAAGCCTGCCAATAAGCCAGAAATGTAGTTTTATCCAAGTCTCATTTCTGACCTAAAAATGGATCATCTAAAATCCAGATTGATTTTCATTTATAATGTAAGAAACTTGGTATCGCTACTGGCGTTTATCGTTGCTTAGTAATCCTATCTTCAAAGGCATCTTCAGATGCAACTCTTCTTGTATCTGTTCTAGAGCTAAATAAAACAATGGTTACGTCTGGGATGACCCAAGTTGACTTTTTGTGTAGTAGTTTTAAATATGACTCAGAGGTCAAATTTAGTTCAAGAAATATTATTGGCAGTTTGCATGGACTCCGTTTAGAGCTGACACTAACATTTCAGTTTTAGACCAAGAAATTCTAGCATTCTCATTAGTAGGTTTTTCTGCCCGGTTCTCCCTTGCATTTACACAACATTACCAGTCTGCATTATTATGAACATGTAAAATAAACACCTCTGCCATATGTAACTGTCTTAAGTAAAGAAGTGCATGTTCAATAAGTGCGTATTCCACTGTTCGGTCTACCGCATATCTTTTATTCTGTTGTTTTTAGTTAATTAAACATTGTAATCATCATCAAATCTGGTGGATACACATTTTATATTGTTTATGTGACTAGGACTGCAACTAACAATTATTTTTGATTAAATGGCCGAAAAAAGCAATTATTTTTTTTTTTTTTTTTAAATTTAGGAGGGGAGTAGGGAAGTTAATGATGGGAACTGGGGACCAGATCAGTCCGAAGAGTAGGATGGGGGGACGAGGAGTTTATTTTATTTGCAGGCCAGAGGGTGGGAGGGGCTTAATGAGGGGACCGGGGTGTTAATGATGGGATAAGAGAGAGAGACTGGGACTGAAGGGTGGAAGGGAGTTAATACACATGTTACAGGTGTCTGAAGTAGGTTAAACTTTAATTTTAAAACAAAACACTTACGGTAATCTGTTGGAAAAACCCTATTATTTTAATTTATTAATAAACATTGTTAACATCAAAGGGACATTTGCTTGTTTGTAAAGAAAATACGGTAACTATGAATAATTTTATTTTGTGGTCTGGTTTCCCTTTAACTGTATTACTATACAAACTAAGAGAAAAACACAATTGCTAGAGAAATGTGTTTGTATTATAAACACTACTTTTTTCAGAGAAAGAGAGCGAGAATGAAGAATGCAGGATAACATATTAAAACATCTCATCCGTGGGACTAAGCCAAATAAAGTACATGTTTAGACGAGTTTGTGGACCACAGATGTATTGCTGAATTGAAAGGATTAACCAGCATGTCTAACCAGGCGTACCATTTCCAAATTGCAATACAGAATATAATTTTCTTTTGGCTGCTTTTGCTCAAGCCATCATGTTTCGTTTAAATTATGACATTCCTTAGGTTAATTAAAGTGGTGTGCAAGCATTCTGAATGATCATTGGAAGGTTTCATTGAAAATTCAAGAAGCTTGTACCGACTGTTGGAATACTGAGCCAAGAGGAAACTAAGTATGTGTTCAACAAAAGAATCATTTACAAACTTGGAATGATCTACACTGTGGGTGATAGCCTGTCTCTGGCTTGTGTAAATGATGTAAACCAGTTTATTAATTGTACATACAAGCTTTTGCTGCTGTAATCTGCCTGTAACAGTGAGTTTTCCAAAGCAGTATAGATGATTGTCGCACCCAGAATATAAAAAACGTAGTGTTTTATATTTAGTCTGTAATAAGCAAGGAAACGGCTACTTTTGAGCCTAAGCAGCATACTGTGTAGAAAAGTTGAAATTACTGGATGTACTTATCTGGTAGCAAAGAAGTGTACAGTGTGTTATCGCATGTCTGCATATATAAGGTTATAAAAAAGGGTTATGTACAAAGGTGTGGGCAAAGAAGAATGACTTTTGTGTGACGATGCTGTGTATATAATTTTTAAAGAAAGTAAACACAGAAATTGCATGTAACTAGAATTAAGACAGTCTTAAATAATGAAAATATGAAAATGACTTTGTCACCAAACTATGAATTGTGTACAAAACTATGGGCACAAAACAGCTTAAGCTGAGAAATACCATAGTTTTTCTACATGTGAAACAGCTCCTTCATAGACTTTTTCAGTAAGGTTTGATGCCTTCAGGCACAGTGGGTAGTGATTTCTTGATCACTTATGGCTCTTAGGATGGGGCCCCTAGAATCTTCAGAGAATCTTCACTTCAGAGAATGAAGAGATCAAAGAGTGTAGTGTGCTGTACTGTTACTGTACCCATTTGCTATTGCCTGAAGACAACATTGTGCAGATGTGAAACTCGCTGTGTGCTGTGTCTGTATTGTAACACATCAGAGCCAAAGCACATACCAATAATTGGTTATTTCTTTGTGCAGAGCTGTATCTTGGCCTAGGCGTTTCTGTACCTCTTTTTCTCCATAAATCTATCAGCACTTCCTCAAGATGGTGAGCCTGGAAGCTCTGCCATGTTGCGGAACTGCACGAGGAGCAGTGGCAAGCTTGGGGCGATCTGCCCCTGTTGCCTCTCATCAGGGGGTTGCTACATTGGCACACAGGGAAGGGCTGCCCAGGCCTTTGAACAATTTTGCACTGGCCGGGGGGCAACTGCCCCTGTGTGCTAATGTGCCACCCCCCTGATGAGTGACCCCAAGTGCACCCCATCCCTCAAATGTTGCAGGGTCACATAACGCTCAGTTTGTCGGCCTTAGAGAAAGCTGCGGTTGAGGTGAGGGAAAGGGGAATGAGGGAGTCGGCATGTATGACTGTATCAGTGTTTGTATGTGAGCATGTATGTGTGTGTGTCTGCATGAATGTGTATGTATAACTGTGTGAGCATGAACAAGTTTGACACTCAAGCTGAGAAATATGGCACTGTATGTACCGCGCAAATGGTGTGTGTGAATGTACAGTAACAGCGGTTGCTGTTACACACATCATGCTTTCATCATGGACTGACCACGTGATAATTCAACCAATGTGAGCATCTTTTTTTTTTTAGTATAGTTGACATGGATGACTGATCTTGGTGAAAATGGTTGTTAATTTAATTAAACATTATTATCTCTTAAAATAATAGAGAAAACATTTGAAATCGTACAAAAAAGAACAAAATATACAAGTAGGTACTCAGCATCCATGATTAATATACAGAGAGGAAAAGGTGACGCCTAAAGAGGAGGGTGCGGGACCAAAAGAGGAATGGTGTAGCCAAAAGAGAAAGAGGTGGAGTTTACAGAGGGAGGAGAAGAGGTGTGGCCTGGGCAGGAAGAGGTGGGGCAAATTAAGGTTTAGAGGGTGGGTGAGTTTTGTCAGGCCTAGGGCAGCACAAAATCTAAAAACATCACTGGAGCAGAGGAAGCCAGGGTGTAGACTGCCCTTGTGGGTGATATCTTCTAACAAGCTGGTGGATATCAGTATTCTGTCTATGAATCAAATTCTGTCTATGAATCAAATTACAACAGAATGCTTAAAAAATTCTTCTACCATATCTGTAAAGAGTTATAAAAATATTAGCATGATCAGGGCCGGCCCTTACGTGGAGCAGACTGGGGCATCTGCTCCAGGTGGCACTTTTGAAGAGGCGGCACTTTGCTGCCCCAAGTGCCTTTTTTTTTTTTTAAGCGGAAGAGAGAGAGGGGCGCCGAGTGGTTTTCGCTTATCAAGTTGTCAGTACCCGCTCGACGCCCCTCTCTCTCCTCTGCGAGCCCTCTAGCTCAGTCTCCGTGTCGGCTTGTAATCTGAGCGCCGGAATATGACGTCATTTCCGGCGCTCAGCAGTAAAGCAGCGTGCACCGTGGCAGAGCAGGGAGACTTGCCGCAGGAGTGCTTGGGCCGGCCCTGAGCATGATGGTAAACAAGGCCAACATTTTAGTCTTACACAGATACAGGATATTATTTGACCATGTTCCTGTACTTTCAGGTGCGAGCCTACGATCTAATACAATATGAGCACAGTGCAGATGATGTACTAGTCATGGCCACCGATGGTCTTTGGGATGTACTCTTAAACGAAGAAGTCTTAGAAGCTGTTACAAATTTTCTAGCCAATTGTGACCCTGATGATCCACACAGGTTTGTATAGATACTTATCATAAAGCATATATAAATTGATGTATATAGTATTTTATCTGTGTGTATACATGTGATGTATCCTCTACATATACTGTGTATATATGTGTGTGTGTGTGTGTATATATACGTACGTACGTACGTACAGTATATGTACGTACGTACTGTATATATATTTAATAATTACTCCAGTTACCATGAAGGAGATATATAGGCACCCATTTATATTTCGTATATATAAAATAAATTACACATACAATGTGTCAGTGTGTTCAATCTTTTTAACATTTACGTTTTTTGGTATTGTTTTCTAAAAGTTTAGCAAAATGTTCCAGAATGTAGGACCTTCCCTAGAGGATATCAGTGCGCATGAACGCTCTAGTGGTTCTAAATAATAAATGTTGTTGCTGTTTAATCCCCTAAGTGCCAATGTGATCGATATAGCATTAGGTCTCTGAAATGTAACAAGCGCAACATTTAGTTTGCCTCTCAGTGTTCTGTAATTTAATTCTATTTCAGCTGTCTGAACAGTCATTTTTTTCTTGAAATGTATTTCGCATTACTCATAGATACACGCTGGCAGCTCAGGATCTGGTAATGAGGGCTCGAGGAGTGCTGAAGGACAGAGGCTGGAGGATTTCCAATGACAGACTGGGCTCGGGAGATGACATCTCTGTTTACGTCATACCTTTGATAAATGGGAACAGACTATTATGAGTTACTTGGCTGGGGCAGCTTCTGTTGGTGATGCAAACACACAGAGGAATTTCATGAATGAAACGGGGCATTGCATATCATTCAAGTACACCATTTCCTACTTTGTGGGTTTGGAAATTCAGATAGAGCATATTTAAATGCTGCTAATGTACCATCATTTTGTTGTGTTGTTCACTAACGTTACCCTGACCCATATACTCTTCTTTAACTGGATAATTAAAGCTTGAAGTAAAAGAAAAAAAATGTTAGGTCTAAAATATGGTACAGTTTCAATGGGGGTGAGTTTTAAATGTTTTTTTTCTTGATGATAAGTCTAGGTCTATAAACTGTATCTATCGCCTTCCCAAATCCTCGCTTCCCTGGGTGTTTTTAACAGAATTTATTTTTTCTCATACCGTTTATTTATCCGTCCCCTCTGGTGGAAGTATCAGAAAGATGAGATAGAGTGAACATTCTAACGAAACAGCTTTGTTGAAGTATAATAGTCCTTACGTTTTAACTTTAATATGACTGTTAGACTGAGGTATATGTCATGAGATAAGTGTCTCAGGTGACAGATTTACTATTTACTACTTAAGCTAGCCTAACCATTATGTTAAAGACCACATTACTGGTCATTATGGATTTTCTATTTAAGTTATATTTGTTTTAATAAATACATGAAGGCATTTTGCACTCCTAAATTTTAGCATCAAAATATAGCAAACTAATCTAGCTATCTCTCCACTTCCACAAGCAGGCATCACACGATAATGTATGATTGGGTGTGTGTGTGTGGACTTTTCCAATAAATCTAATCGCTGCATGAGCTTCTATTCTTCAATGAGAGCTTAACGTTGAACAACACATAAACCTCAAATTGAGCCCCCGATTTCTTGTTCCAGTGATCTAAATGTAGTTATATATACCGAATAGCAGAAGTAAGTAAATGTTACTCTTGTTATGAACTTGTATGTTCCCAGGGCTCACAAACGGCCAGTTTAAAGTTTCCACTCAAAAGAACAAATCAAAGTCGCAGCCTTTTGAAATGAAACAAGAAAGCTGATTATTGACCCTTACACTAAAGCCAGCTACAGCATTGACAGAGAATATAATCGGACAGGAATTATTTTGCACTCATCATTCCTTCCTTTCTTACTGATAGCAAACTGTATATTTTTGTCAGCGCTTGCATTGTTAAAATGTATTGTCATTAAATAATCTGCCACCCAAAACCAGAGCAGTCTCTCTAACCATATAGTTAGTTACTTCTAGTTCTAAGCGCGACATGTTTGAGAGCTTCTTGATGTTTTTAGATATAATTCTTATATAATCAGGACTGATTGCTAAAGGCAATTGTATGCCTGCGTTAGATGCATATAACCTTAGACAATTGCTGTTGACTACTGCAAACCCTGACCCAAGGGTTTAAAGGTTTCTGGTGGCCCACTTCTATATTTACTTTCTTGCTAACAAAGGGCAGAACCTCATGGTGGCAGCCCTTACCAGCTAAATGCATGCGAGGCATCGGCCTTGTTTGTATTAATGATAGTACAAGCCGAGATCCCAGTGCTATTGATGCTATAGATTAGAAATAATGCTTGGGGTCCTGCTATGGGGGTATACTGCTGTAGAACATTGGAGGTCTTTGAACTTTCCCATTGTGAATGAAGAAGACAACCTTTTGTCCCAAGTAGGGTGCTTTGAACCCCTGCAATGTGTTATCATTTCACCATGCTTAAACTAGATAAACATTTGTTAAAATGTAAAATACTTCTATCCTACATTTATGCATACTTAATACCCTCAAAACTAAGTACAAGTACATAGAGCTAATATAATATTTACACTGCTAAAAGTAGGATGAATGCTGCATCCAAAGATGTGTTATATGTATATATAATAGATATAGTACTGTGCACACCTTTTAGACAGGTTTGAAAAAATGCTATGAAGTAAGAACACTTTCAAAAAGAGACATGTTAATAGTTTGTTTCTATCATTTAACAAAATACAAAGTGAGTGAACAAAAGAAAACTCTAAATCAAATCAATATTTGGTGTGACAATCCTTTGCCTTCCAAACAGCAGGAACTCAGCAGATAGGTTGTTCAAAACATCTTGGAGAATTAACCACAGTCCTGTGGATTTAGGCAGCGTCTTCATGTTATCCCAGATAGACTCGATGATGTTGAGATCAGGGCTCTGTGGGGGCCATACCATCATCCCCAGGACTCTTGTGATCCAAGCAGAATTGATGCTGTTTTGAAGGCAAATGATGGTCACACCAAATATTGATTATGATTTAGATTTTTCTTCTGTTCACTCACTTTGCACTTTGTTAGATAATAAAAAACAAACTATTAACATTTCTATTTTTCAAAGAATTATTTCATTGCAGGATTTTTTTCACACCTGTCAAAAACTTTTGCACAGTACTGTTTGTGCCAATACTGAAAGGTAATCGGTTGTGCTACTGATATAAAAAAAAGAAACCTATACTGTAAAAAAAAACAAAACGAATTTTATGAATCAATTATATGACAAATGAAGGGAGAATATGCCTATTTAAGTAGTGCTTACAAAAATAGTATTCACTCCAGGGGCGTAACTAGAAACCATGGGGCCCTGGTGTGAAAATTGCCCCCAGGCCCCCCAACTTGAACAGCTAGTCTGTGCCTTCTTGACCTTTGCTCTCCCTTCCGACATACAACAAATGTAAACGCGCTTACACAAATTACACACACTTACTCATACTCGTTTACACAAACTCCATTTCACCCCACTTACACATGCATGCTCACACACACAAGTACACATGCATACACACAGAGACAAATACACATTCATGTTCGCACACACACGTACACATGCTCACACACACAAGTACATATGCATGTACACATCCATGCTCCCATACACACACACACACATATCATATATATATATATATATATATATATATATATATATATATATATATATATATATATATATATATATATATATACATGCCACCACACCCCTGCTTACCTCTCACCACTCCTTCAGGTTCCTCTCTAGCTGCTCGCGCACACTATGCGAGCAGCCTTGGTTTCACGTAACATCACGTGACCCCGGTACACTCCTGTCTCGTTGTGCCGGTTCAAAATAGTTTAGAAAGAGCCCTTGCGACCTGGATCTAAACTATTTTGACAAGGCACGGGAGACAGGAAGAAGGGGTCGCAGGGGTCACACCCCTGTAGTTACACCAGTGATTCACACTATTGTTTATTTAATAATAATGTTGTATGTAACTGATACAGTTCAGTTTTTTATTTACTAAACTAAATGTCACAATGCCAATATCATGCCTCCTAACTGTCCCACTTTAGCAACTCTGTCCCACCAGCTTTTCCTCTGTTCCACTTTGAGAAGGTGCAGAGACTGTATTTTCCTGCAAGGAAAATGTAGGAAGACGGTGGTCTTTATCTCTCAATACACTGTTTATTGTTGGGGTTGGTTGGTTTGTTTTTTACATGGTAGACCAAAAATGGCTCACTAAGAAAAGCTTAAATCAGATTGATCCTTAAGCAAAACAGAATAAATAATGTTTGTAAAGCTGAATGTGTCAATTACTACATTTAAGGAGATGCAAGAGTCATGTGAAGTTACCACCAGTCCTGGGATATGTGGCTGGCACTTTATGCATGCAAACCACACTCAGTGTTTGAAACCTTAATCTATGCACTGCTTAGAAAGACTCTCAATGTGAAAACGATAACTCGGAGATGACATTGAAACAGTATTTGTAATTCTACCCCCGATTGTTATATTTTTTGTACACTATAAAATCATAAACTACGTTTATTCAAAAAGAATAATTATGTATTTTACAAATAAAGCTAAACATTAATTCTTTAGGCATATGACATTGATATATTGTACTGTTATTTTGCAAATGCAAATCAAACCTTAATATTTATCATTTAAACAGTACTTCTATTGTTTGTTTTATAAATGTGCTGGATATAGATATAGGAAGCTGTGTTAATCAGCACTGTAGACCGTAACAGAAGGTACTTGTTACAGTTGGTATTCTCCAGTTTTGTACCTACATGGTCTCTTTTTTATTTCTGTTTCTTTTACAAATGCCATTGATCACCGTTGCTCAGTGGTGTGACTTCAGATTGAATTTGTGTGGTGGCAAATTTGATATTGAAATATATCACATCTTGCACGCTGCAATATTATATTCTATATATTATAAGGTAATTATATATATAAAAGGCAATTAGTCATAAAAGATACCAGTTGATTTGGAATTCTTGGTATCCAACAAGGTCCACTGTTACAAATTACCGGTGTGTGTGTGTGTGTGTGTGTGTGTGTGTGTGTGTGTGTGTGTGTGTGTGTGTGTGTGTGTGTGTATGTGTTCGTATATATATATATATATATATATATGCACCCCGGTAGGACATCGTTTCACACAGAACAATCACTCCATCCAAAACCTAAAAATTAAAGTACTCAAAGGAAATTTCAGAGACTCTCAGGAAAGAAAAACATTTGAGATGAAAATGATTACACATTTTAACACCATAAAAGAGGGACTTAATGTGGATTCTGGTTTCCTTACACACTACCAGAACTTCATATGAACTTCATCTAGTCATCCAATGTCTAATTGCTGTCCCTAAGTTTCCCTAAGTTTATTTGTTCTGTCCCTGGGTTATCTCTTTACCTCTCTGCATTTCTCACCTCCAGACCTATTATTTACGACACCCCACTCAACCCCCCCCTTCTCTTATACCATCACTTGATTAGTATTGCTTCAGACCTGATGAAGGGAGGATAACTCTCAAAAGCTTGTCTTTTTAATATTATGTTAGTCCAATAAAAAAGGTATCACCGCATACTCTGCAATACTCTATTTTTTTACATCGTATATATATATATATATGTATACATACATACACACATTTAATTTAGCCTTATTTTTCCAATGTAAGTTTTTCCTTTGTCAATTTAAGTATGTTTGGGGTTAAAGATTCTTAGCTTCTGCAGTCTTTAAGCAGATGTCATGGATGTTTTAGATTTAGGTCTCTTGTACATCTGAAGGATCGTATAATCTACATGTTTAGACCAGCTGCATAATGAATTCTTAGAAAATCTTGGAATTGGATTTTGAATCACTTTAGTGAAATCCATCCAGTTTCCAGAGATGGCTTGACGAGTTGGAATTAGGGTGGGTCTTTTCATTAAGTTTACAACATTCTCAGTTGCATTGTACAATAATCTCTCTGTAGAAATAGACATCTTTTATCTATGCTGTAATTCGTCATCCAGTCTGATGATAGAATTCTTCATGCAGAATTTTGGTTCCATTAACCATCTGATATTCACTTGCATTCCCAAAGTTGCCGTAACATAGAACAGACAACTTGTGTTTCCGTATTTTGTTTTGGCTATATGGAATTTAAACATCAAGAACATTTAAAGTAATATGAGATATATTTTTTATCAATAGCCCCCCTCTTACACCCTATGGATTCTTTTAAGGTCCTTCATTATCCGATGGTAACACTTCCTTGCTTCCAGCGCAATACTAAATGCACTGTATTGCGATGATGTACCTTATAGCACCAATGGAACCAGAAGTCCTCCACTGCTTCACATGGCAAATTAAAATGATCGGTCACATATTAACCATGAAACATAACCGTTCCAAACAAAAAATCCTCGCTCATCTGTAATGCATGTCTCTACCACTGCTTGTGTATATCCGTTCTATTTTTTAAATGCAAGATAGCTAGCCATTCCTTATACTTCTGACATCCCTTTTTTGTTATGTTGGGCCCATATGTTCTGTTCTTCTCCTTATTCTTTGGCCAGAATTGAAAATGGTGGTTTGTAATTTAAATGAAGTCTATTTGTAAATGTTTGCATTATGTTCCTGGATTTAAATGATTGAACTAATGGTTCAACCTCCACTTGTGAATGTAAAATGTTAGTCTTTTGTAGCTTGGAAAAAAGTTTAGTACGGGAATATATTTTATGTGTTTTGAAATGTATTTAAAGTGCAATGAAGAAAGATGTAATAAAATATATTAACATTTTAAAGGTACATTATAAAGGTGATATTCCAAAGAATCACTTTGTCTGTTTTGTATTAATAATGAGTTGTTTCTTCAGAATCACATCATAAAAGGTTTAGAATACCTGGAGGATTCATGACTGCAATATTACAGGGAAATGGAACAAAATGTACAAACCACACTGAACAAATTTCCATTATATTCTTACAGGTCTGTTTATTAAATTGAAACACACAACAGCAGTAGTAATATACCCTTATACTAAAGTTGAACAATAACAATGTACACAGGTCTAACATTAGTTTAGGAGGTTATTTTGATGAATGCTGTCTCTTTTAGTGGCTTCAGATGGTAAGTAACCTGCTGTTTCAAACATTCAACAAAAATAAAGTGGATACAACTTGTCATAACTATTTAGCCAAAACCTACATCTACCGTGTTTCCCCGATAGTAAGACACCCCCGATTGTAAGACGTATCGGGGGTTTCAGAGGGGTCGGCTAATATAAGCCGTACCCCGAAAGTAAGACATATGTCTTACTTTCGGGGAAACACGGGGGATTTGCCGGGTCCGCCACTCTAAGGGGCCGGGAAGTCCCCACCAAGGCCGGCCTTACGTGTCTGCAGCCGCACAGGATTTAAATTAAAACATCGGGGTTTTTTTTTAACTTTATTTAACATCCTCCATGTTAAATAAAGTTTTTTTAACTTTATTTAACATGGAGGATGTTAAATAAAGTTGAAAAAAACCCCCGATGTTTTTATTTAAACCCTGTGCGGCCGCAGACCCCTAAGGCCGGCCCCTTAGAGCAGGGCCGACCTTTGGGGTGTGCGACCGCACAGGGCGCCACACTCCAGGGGGTGCCAACCTGCGGCACCCGGCACCCCTCCAGAGACGGACAGTAATGTCCGCCGCTGGAGGAGCAGGCTCGCAAGGGAGCGGTATCGGAGGTCTTTAACAGACCTCCGGCTCCCTTGAGTGATTTTAAGCCGGGTTCAACCCGGCTTAAAATCACTCAAGGGAGCCGGAGGTCTGTTAATGACCTCCGATACCGCTCCCTTGTGATCTGCGCGGCAACAGCTGTTGTGCGCCGGGGTTTCTTGTCAGATCCCGGCGCACAACACTGAAGCCGCGCCCACCGCTGTCCGTGCCCTCTGAACCAGGAAGAAGACAGAACTGAAGAAGAGGAGCGAAGAGGAGGAAAAGAAGCTGAAAGAAGAAAGGAAAGGTAGGAAAGCATTAAGTGAGAGTGGATTGGTGTATATGTGTGTGTGGATTGGTGTATGTGTGTGTGGATTGGTGTATGTGTGTGTGGATTGGTGTATATGTGTGTGGATTGGTATATGTGTGTGGATTTGTGTATACGTGTGGATTGGTGTATATGTGTGTGGATTGGTGTATATGTGTGTGGATTGGTGTATATGTGTGTGGATTGGTGTATATGTGTGTGGATTGGTATATGTGTGTGGATTAGTGTATATGTGTGTGGATTAGTGTATATGTGTGTGGATTTGTGTATACGTGTGGATTGGTGTATATGTGTGTGGATTGGTATATGTGTGTGGATTGGTAGGTGTGTGAGAGTGATGGGTGTTATGCTGTACCATTTCCAATGTCTTTTTCATGATCTAATTATGCTCTAAAAGTACATCATAACTCCCATCACTCTCAATTTTTTCCCAATATAAGACATACCCCGAAAGTAAGACATAGTGGGGCTTTTAGGGATAAAAAGAAAGTAAGACACTGTCTTACTTTCGGGGAAACACGGTATGATGTTATATGTACTCTAATGGGAATGTAGGTCTAGTGGTGAAAGAGAAGACAGGGAATAACACTAACTAAGGACCTTGGTGGCTAGGGCAAGGTCACAGGTTGTCCCCCACCCTTGCATCTACTTTCAAAACCAAAGGCAAGCACAAGGAAGTGTAGGGGCATTGCCACTAGGTGGCTCAAGTCCTGGCTCAATCTTTTCTCCATTAGAAGTTACAGCCCTAACAGAGAGTACGGAATTGTAGGGCCTCTTGGTACTGCGTAAGCACGAAGCTTTGTCTACTGTTATGCCATGAATGCTTATTATTCAGGCACAGAAAAATTATTTGTTAGGATGCATCCTCGCATATATGTGACAAACTGGCTGTATATACCTATTACAAACACAACACATTCTACATTATTTGTTGGTGTTCCTCAGGGCTCAGTTCTCAGGCCACTACTTTCTTCCATCTACACCTCTTCCCTTGGACAACTGGTATCTTTGGCTTCCAGTGCCACCTATACATTGATGACACTCTACACTTCCTCTCGTGACCTTTCAACCTCTCTTCTAACTCACCTTACCTACTTTCTTTCTGGAATTGCATCATGGATGGCGTCCCATTATCTGAATCTCAACATATCCAAGACATATCTTATGGTTACTCCGCCATCCCCTCTGTCCACAATTCCTGACATCTCCATTACTGTTGACAACACTATCCATCCAACCAACCAAATTTGCTGCTTTGGTGTCACATTACATAATCATCCAGGTATCAACAGCTGGGCCCTCTTTTTCTTTTGCACCAGTATGTGTTAATGTGTATGATTTAATATATTTTACTGCCTGTAACAGCACTACAGTTTCTGCTGGTGCTATGTAATTTCATGTAATAAAAGGGGTGGGGGGGAAATGCTTTATTTATTTTTAAACTAAACTAACTACTGCAAACATTTTTGCATTTTTATTTTCAGTTTTAGAGCACATCCGTATGAGTTGTAAATTAAGTAATTATTTTTATTCCTGTATCCTAGCAACATTTAAGTAGCTAAATTTATCTATATGATGTGTGGTTTATGGTAACTCATTATTGTAACTTAGGAGCTGAGAATGTGTGGCTATATAGTAACTCATTTTCCGTTAAATTGTAATGGTTTCATTCTAAGGTAACTTATTGATAGGCATGTAAACTCTAAAATAATTCACAGACCTCTATTAAAATATTAGGTACTGAAGACAAACATTGAGAGCCACTTAATACCCAAATACATCCATTGCCTATACAGACATTTATGAGGAGAGGTTGTACAAAATTGTTGATAATTATATTAAAATACCCACATACCATACATAAGTGTCGCACATATTCTCAGACTGAGGTATATGTATTTATGTGTAATAATGGCAAAGCACGTCATTATTTCTGGATTTTCACTAAAGTGGAAATTGTTATATTGCTTCCAAAGAAGTTAACTCGCACTTTTTAGTACCCACAATATTCAGAAAGATGCAGCATCACTTAACCTTTCAAGACCTTTTTAGGTATAAACTTTGATTTTTAATTTGATTGAAACTGATTAAATGGTTTCCGTTCAAAGCAACGATTCCCGTAATTCCTGGTCTGTTTCCGGCCCTCGAGGCCTGGAGTTCCGCACCCCTGCTCTAGTAGAACCAGCAGCACTATACCTCCTCCATGGTCTGATGACATGAAAAGGAGGCACCTGCACACAGGGCTCTTGCTAGATGCCCCTCCAGCACTATCTCTTTAAAAGGCCTTTTGTCACATTATTTACATAAAAAGTGACTAATTGAGCCAGTAGTATTAAAAGGAAATATATTGATCAACATAATAAAAAGGGCATTAGAGTTTATCATGACAATTTTATTTAAAAGAGCATTGCCACCACATATGACCTCTACACTTAGACATAGAGTTTGCAGGAATCTATGATCTGCAGACACTCTTTGTCCTAGGGATGAGCAGAACCACCTAGCAAAGCTAGTGGGTATGCGGCAGCCTCCCAGAGCTACATTTGCCAAGCTGAAAACGCTTGAGCTGCGCTTGTGCACAGCAACAGCGTTTCAGCCAATCAGGTGATCAGGACAGCCGTGCTGAGAGCAGGAGCCCTAATCACCTCAGATGTTAAAATGGGAAACTGCAGATGGTTAACTCTTCCGGTAGAACGATCTCTATATTGCAGGAAAGAAGATAAGGCGCTCTGTACATATAAAGTACCATGTAAATTAAGAATAAACACACCATGCCGATGAATCTGCAAAAACATTTATTAACAAATCCCATAATAAAGGGAAACACAGGCAATTCAATATGTTAACAGCCCTGGATCAGTAATAGAAGAAAACATTGTAACAGAAGATGAGTCCTGAAAACTGACAAACAGTAACATGTTAAATGTAACAAAACTATCCATGAAAAGTAATTATAAAAAAAAAAGAGTGGCTGTGAGAAGTATCAAGCCTCCCACCAAAGAAGCATCTGCAAGTGCCTTAACTTCCATGAAATCTATTTAGTAGGGTCCTTGGTCTGCTGGTCCTGTCTGGGAGGATGGTGGTACTCTAAGAAGACAAAAAATGGAGAATTACAATCAAGGTATACCAAGGTCTGGAGGGCCAGATTGGATATACTAGAACCAGATTGGGCACCCGGTCCTTGCAAATCTTCTCCAGTACCTTCATCAGTGTATATGAAGGGGGAAAAGCATAAGAGGCTGGAAGCTCTGTCCAAAGTAAAGACATTGCATCCATCTTCCAAGCCCCCTCTGTCCAAGTTTGGGAATCTAAGCTGAGGTCTGAGAAGCAAAGAGATCTATCTGTCTCTTGCCCAGTCTGCTCTCTATTATGTGAAATAAAGACATCTTTAATTGTATTGTAGCCAGAGACAGACACTGGATAGAGAATCTACTAGTTAGTTTGCCTCTCCCGGTAAATGAACGGCACGTCGAACATTGTTTCTCAGAGCCGAAGACCAAAGGTCCAGAGCTTCTAGGCATAAACTCCTTGACCTCCTACCCCCTCTGTGATTGACAAATGCAACAGCTGTCCTGTTGTCCGATTGGACTTTTACTGATGAACCTGAGGGATTCAAATGAACTAGACCTTGGAGAGCTAATCTTATTGCTCTTAATTCCAACACATTTATGTGCAGGGTTCTCTCTTGGACAGACCATATAATGCGAAAGGATTAAGCAGAATTTGTAGTTTATATAAATCAGTGCTTCCAGATTTTTTAAAACAGCAAAAAAATTTAAGAAATGTATAAATAAACACTACACAAGAGCAACAAGGGGTACAGAATGTGAACTGATTTATTTTCTCTAATAATGCCCATTTATTTTAATTTAGCAAAAGTTTCCATTAAAAATTAATCGACGTTATGCAGACATATAGTAGCACTGATACCATTGAAAAAATATTGAAAAAATTGTAATCCCTGTAAAGCAAGTCTTCATTCATCATCTCCTGAATAGTTGTAAAAACTCAGAAACTCGTTGTTGATATTTTCTTAACTCGCTGGATCTGTTCTATTGCTTCAGATTAGATTGCCCTGCAGGAGACATTGTAGGAACAATATAGGCAGCATATGGAACTTGGAATATGGAATATGGATGTCTGGTGCTTGGATTCCACAAAGCACAAAAACTCTTGGAAGTCGTAGTGATGGAATAAACATTTCTAGTCCTTTATCTGAAAGCGTTTCTTATTTTTTTCAATATTATTTCCATTTGCACGCATATTGCCATTAACAATATACTGTATTTCCAAATTTATTTTTTTATATATATTCAGGGATCGAGGCAGCAGGCACAAGACTTGCTTCTATTATTGTTTTTATTCACCCACATATTTTAAAGTACCACAGGTAAAATGTCAAAGTTACAATATAACAGCCACCTTTATTCCCCATTAAAAACACTATTATTTCTAGAATAGAAATTTGAATAATTCACTATGGGCTACAGTTGGTAATATAAGATAAGAATGTTTCTAAAAGTTCTTAGCAGCCTTTTACTTTATTAATTTTTGTCACTTTTAAAATCAACAAAAAAAGAAGCTTAAAAGCAAAAAAAAAAAAAAATCAAACATATATTTCATAATACTTTTATACACTAGAATCCATAATTTTATTATGACAACTTATCCTGTATTCCGTTTGGTTGAGCTGACACATGGTCTCGCTAATTTTCTAGTAAGATGTTTTAGCTTTTTTACTCTTAACTATAAACTTTAAGGGAATGTATTGTTTTAATCTATTTGAATTCAATATAAATGCTATTTCCCTGCAAGGACTGAGGTTTAACTATTCAATACTGTTCATTCTGCAAAATTATGAAGTATTCCGATCAGAGGAAAGCACCCGGGGCGGATCTTATGTTTGGCACCCCACTCTTTAAAATAACACCCACATAACATGTAATGTTTGCAATAATATTTATTGCACAAATATATAAACTGCTTTATCCCAGCATTTCTCTTCCATTTCTGCACTCTCAGGACTTTGGACTTTTCACGAGGGGACACACAATGACACTCTCCAGAGTCCAGCTAGCTAGCAGCGCACTTGAAGGACACGCTGCACACTGATGCGTGATGTCATAGCTGCTCTGCAGCATTAACACAGACTTACATCACAGATGAAGGTCAATGCTCAGCAACGGGTGTACACAGACCTGCCAGTTGTTAAAGTAGCAGCAGGACCGTCGGTCACTGTCTTGAAGCTAGAGGCAGGGTCATAACCAAAAAAACCAGCGTCCCAGTGCTAAAAGTACACCGCTGATTTAGATTTCATCATTTTAAATAATCCCATCCCATCTGTATTTCAGAAATATGGAAACAGGAAGCACAAACGTAATTAAAATACACCTTATTAAATTAGGGAACTAGAATTAGTGTTCCTTCCATTCGAAAAAATGAATTACAGAAATAGTGATATATGTGTGGGTTATGGCTTCCATGTATAGTATAGAGCATAATACACCTGCTCTAAATCAAATGTCCTCCCATGTGGGGGGTGATTACATTAAAGGTCCCTATCTTACTCAGAAACGGTGCCACCTTCTGATTTTAATCAGGCAGAATTGCCAGATATATTGAACATGGGTGCTGAACACTGTGCTTGTGAATAGGCATTCATATGGAATGCATCTTTTAGTCTGAATTGACCCAGCAATGCCATTTGCACATTAGCCTGCTACAGGCCAATATTCCATCAGAAGTAAAAGGGAAGACAGCAGATCTCCTGCCCTTAATTTCCCATAGAAATGCTTTAGACTGTGGGTAGTACATTTAAGGCAAATTCATAACACAATAAAAAATGTTCTCATGGGTTTTCCTGCAACCCTTACTGTAAATGGATAATCAGCAGCGTTTTATGACCTTCATTTTACTATTCATTTGCTAAAGGTGAACCCTTGTATTAAGTTGCAATTGAGCTTGTCAGACTGAAAAATCTGTCTATTTTAATCGATGCATAAGATCTGCAGTTTGTGATATTTCTTTTCATGTGGTGGCTAGAATGCTAAAAGGTGCATTATCTCAAAGGTAATGGCACTGAATACTAGCTCCATATAGCAAGTACCATAATTAGTTTTCAGTACATTTACATCTGTACTAGTAGATCTACATAAACACCCACTAGTGTCACCTCTTCAATGACACAAAGGTGATCAGTATATTATTTTTTCCCCATTTCCCCAATTTACTGTATAAGGTTCTGGAAACCTTGTCTCCAAAAGAATAAAGGTATTCTGGAACCAAAATGGGGCTACTATAACGTAGAATGGACTACAGGATAAAGACTATTAGTTCTGAACACCCGTTTAGATGCAATATATCAGGGATATATTTATCTTTTGTGATCCCCTAGGCCTGACTAAATTCACATGCCCCCTAACCAATTTGCCCCACCATCTCCTGCCCAGGCCACACTTCTTCCATTGTAAACTCCACCCTTCCTCTTTTGCTCCCGCCCCCTCCTCTTTAGGCCCCACCTGCTAAACTCCATAAATTAAGCATGGATATTGAGTACCTTCTTATATATTCTTGGGGTTTTGTACCATTTCAAATGTTTTCTTTATAATTATAAGAGATAACAATGTTTAATTGAAATAACAAAGAGTGTCAATTCAACCAACATCAGTCATCCAAGTCAACTATACTAGAAAGATCACAGATCAAATTGGTTAAATTAGCACGTGCTCTTTTGGCTGAATGGCCATAAATGATCACAAGACACACTGTTATCATGTTAAAATTATAAAAGGTGGGGGGGGGGCAACGCAATATTATTGCCCGTGATTTTGGAATAGGATGTGCAACAATCTCATATAGGTGTGATGTTTAGGTGTCCAAATACTTTGGGTCATATAGTAAATATACAGATCCGCATCCAACTAATGCATCATTTAGTAAATCAGTATTTAGCATTTGGCAATAACATAAGAAGTTACTACTGACAGATGGTCAGCCAGTGTGATATATATTATTCCCAATGTACTAGATTATATTGTTTTGTGAAATGTGTTAACATTTGAAACACAAACATATAATATAGCTTTGAAGATATAGTAATTACATATTAAAGTCCAACTGTTTGTGCTGCATAAATTGTCGGCGTAATATAAATAAAAGATAATAATAATGATAATAATAATAATAATAATGGGACTTCTGTCACTCCAATTTAGCTCGGGAACTAAATTCTCACCTTGTATGTTCCACAAATATAAGCTGCATAGACAGAAAACAGCAAAGTAAACAGAGTTGATTTGAAAGAAAACCTTACAAGAATGCTCTGTTTATCATTTCACATCAAAAATGAAAAGGAGTGACCTGCAACATGCAACACTTGCCCACAGAGAGCCCTACTCAAAGGATTGTTGGTCTTTTCTATGTGTTTGCGTTAGAACATTCCATTTCATGAATTTTTCCATATTTGAAAAACAGCTTATTTTCTTTGGCAAACATTCCACGTCTGAGTACATCTATGAATGCTTAATGTACTATTAGTTCTCTGGATCATTTGCATGAAGCACCAATGATGCCTTTAAGGCCTGACATGAACAATCACGCTGGGAAGCTTAAATCCCTTCACTGTCAGTAATCCCTGTGATGTTGCGAGAAGCTCTCCTGCAATCACTGTATAACATTCGGCAATCTGAAAACCTTCAAATCTTTTTAATATTTCCATAATCGTCCTTGCATTTTAAGTTTTATTCCCAGGCAGTAACATAATAAAAAAAATCAGACATGTTACTGAGGAACGCTATTCTTTTTTTGAACTTGATTCTTGACCATGACCACCCAAATTGTAAACTGTACAATAATTGCTCAAATATAAGGCAGTGAGGCCATAGGAGATGTGACCCCTGAACTTTATGTCTCATAGACAGGATACAAGTCTCTGAATATAAGGTGACCCTAAGGAAAGTTAATTCAACCTATTGTAATTATTGGTCTGTCCAGGCACAATATACAAATACTACATAAATTATATCACTCTATATTTTCATTCATTATGTTATTTTTTTATTTTAAATGTTCATGTAAAATGAAAAGCGGATAATGTAAACATTCAAAATAGGAGATAAATTATTCTTCCCTGATACTGAATTTGCTGTGCTTATATGCAATATAATTTTAAGACACTTGTTGATTACAGGGTGGTATAAAAATAACAAATAAGAGCTAACACAGCTGTATCTATATCCTTCATATAATACCATCAGGAAGGCATCTGACTGGCCCCAAACTTATTCTGCAGCACGACCCTAAACATATAGACAAAATCAACCTACCTGCAGAGTTCCTTAAAAAACTGCGTGCAGGCGTACCTAGAAGAATTGGTGAAGGAAAAGGGTGGTCACATCAAACACTGATGAACCAAATATTGGTTAACATAGTAAAACTCTGACAGAGATCAATAATAGGTCCAGATATTTAAAGTAAACCAGCCCAGAGATTATCATTATCAATGTGGTGCTTTATATGGCACCTTTATATTACAAAGCACTCTATTAGTATAAAAGTATTTTGTTTTCTTGGTGTTCTACGTACAGTTTAGGGCTTTGTGAGAATCTATGAGAATAGATAGTCTAGAGAGTCTCCACTTTGAGTGCAAATGATAGGCTGCTTGAGGAGGAGGTGGAGGAGGAGGGTGTGTGATTATTTAACCTCTGGCACATCTCCCAACATTTGGGTTGGTGGTTAGTGGTGTGGCTAGTGGTTGGAACTCTACTTTTTATGCGATTTTGTGACTTTGTAACACATTTAGAAGATTTTTTTTACACAATTTACACATTTACCCAATTTAATTTACAACCACTTTCTCTGACATTTCTATCCACATTATTCTAACACTGTGTAGAACACTGTAGATAAACACTGTCAAAGGCTGTGTAGAACACCGGGATAAACTCATACTTACCAAACATTTTGAGATAATAGAAAATGGGCACAAGGAGGGATTAAGGACATTTGGGATGTATGCTCTGGTAAGCCCTGGCCTGGTGCGTGGAGATATGCAATGATTCAAACCGATGCAACCACCATATGCACACGTCCCAGTATACATCCACACCTCATTTTTAGGTTTGAGATGTTTTAGTGTGTAATTTAGGGTAATACTGAAATTAGAAATTAGACATACAGCTGTTACCTTATTGGATCTATACCAGGCCTATTGCATCTCATAGTTTGCTAATTTGATTTAATATGTTAACACATATTAACTTGATTATCTCTTGTTTTGTTAGCATTGTTATATCTTTCTTTTTTATCAGAAAGGGACATCAGGAGGGCTTGCAACGAATCTATTTGCAATTCTTGGCACATAAATTCAGTAGAGTAATGATGGATCATCCATCCATAAGGCTTTGCTCCATCTCCCATTAATCATTTGATGCTATTAAAGCAATGACTATCAATTTTTCCTTCAGTTTAACAACCTAGGATATACTAGGATAACATCAGCCAGAACGCCACAAGAATCATGCTTGATTCATTTATGTAGGAATATACAGGGCTTACAACTAAATGGGGGGAAATCCAAGTTGGGAATACGATACTCACCAGAAGTATTTCATGTTTTAACAGTGCACGGCGATTTAATCCTCCCAGGGCTTGATGGAAGAGCAAACAAAAAGATGACCTGGTAATACTATATAAGCTCCTCTATTAGCAAAGGGGTTAAACTATATTGGTTTTAGATTGCTGTTTCCCCCAGGTGCTAGAACTCCCATCTGCGCTGCTCCCAGATGCTATTTACAGCTGAGGTTAGACCAGTGACTGCTGGGATGGAAAACTAATTTCTCAACTTGGCTTTTATTTACACTCTTATTAAAAGAGGCTTTTGCTCATTTCAGAAAGGCAGCTAGTGGCTGCACCAAGCATCTGGATCGCTGCCAGGCAGCAAAATTACCATGCAGATGTAAGATGACCTGCTTCGCTGTTGACCTCCGCGCTCTTCATTCTACACGTGCATTTGCATGCAATAGAAGGATGATTGCAGAAAAGTGATACGGTATGGGGGAGGGCAAAGTGTAGCAGAGTCTGTTGTAGCTGATAAGCTTTTCTTGGTGTCCCCAATGGCACTATCATATTAATCTGAAGGGATAAGAGGACATTTTCTGAAAGGAACATTTGAAGAGAAACGGCCTGCTCTGTTAACATACTTTGAAAGATGAAAAAAAAAATTTGTTTAATGCAAAATCTGTAAAATGAAATTTGTATTTTGAAATTATGGGGTCTTAAAGAAATCCAATGTAGGGGCTGCTTGGACAATAGTTACCTATATGTTTAATTATGTAGGGGTCATGAAGTGAAATAGGGGTCATGAAGTGAAATTACAAGTACACCATACAAATATACAGTAGGGTTGGTATGACTGTTATTTATAATCTGTCCTCCACATGTTTTCACAAGATTGTCAATAAACATTGTTTGTGTTGATGGTTTGGAAACCATACCAACAGTTCAAGTTCGAAATGTGTTTTGTAAAATCAGCTATTATATATTCTGAGTTATTATAGTTTTGATGAAGGTTCCATCTGTTATTGCAATGGAATTTAGCATTAAGCCATCGTTCATGGTGTGGATTTACGTGTCCTTCTCTTACTCACTTCTGCTCCTCCCCTCTCTATTACCTCCTCTTTTCAATACTCCCGAAGTTCTCTCTCCTACTCTTCTGCTTCAGTATAGGCTGCTCACAAGGGACACAAGTATCAATTCCTTTCCCCTTCCTTGCTGCTTCCTTTCATATTATTTCAATTTGTTGCAATATATATATATATATATATATATATATATATATATATATATATATATATATATATATATAAAATATTACTTTATTTGACCTGGTATATATTCATTTTATTGATTAGATGAAGTTTAGTCACACTATAAAGGAAAATATAATCTCGCTTTGGAAGGACAGGACTGACTTCCTTTTACATATACATTGATGTTGTTTATCTGCCCTGTGTTTGTTGTGGACATGGAAACCGTCTGGTGTTGAATCTTCTTTCCATTAGATGTACAAATATTAAGCAAGGTGAAGAATAATGGAAGAACATTGACTTCTCTTCTACTGGTATTTTTAAAAGTGCACCAGTATTCACAAGGTTAGTGAAACCGTGGAATGAAATGGATGATCCTAATAGATGGAAACCAGAGGTCTGGAGAGTTTAACAAACAGCAAATGTAATTTATTGAATACTATTTCTTACATTGGTGCAGCTCATCCACAAACCACCCGAGGCCCAATGGACAAAGATCATCTTCCCTTCATTCTAGTTTATTTACTCGATGAAGGCAAGGTGAATGATGTTCTGACATACCAAGGAGAAGAAATATTCATCATGTCACTCCCACTCACAAATATTATACATTTCCAATTATTTAATTGTGTTTCAGTAATGTGCATTATGAGAGTCCAACCCCCAAGGGTTCAGTTTTCTCTGCATAATCGATAGCTGCATTATTGAGATGGCATTCAAGAATTCTCATCAAATTGTCTATACTTAATGAAATGCCAACTCAGCACTTCTTACATGAGAAACACAAAGTAATTCATTGATTTAAAGTGTCCGAACTCACCAACACAGCGCTGTAAATGGATGGATTGTCAGTAAACTTCTAACTCAAACATGGGTCATTTATAAAGTTGGATGATGACTGAGAGTCAGGGACATTTAACAATTAGTACCCTAAATGATTACAAGAACTGGAGAGTGTTTTCAGTGCCTGAAGCGTAACAAATATTTGGCCAGTCGTGTACTCGAATTATGATGTCAGACTGAATCAACTATACCTCTGGAAAGCTATGAATTAGACAGCAGATAAGAACAATTCAGCTCATCTAGTCTGAACATTGTTCCTGATGTAAAAGTAAACAAATAGTAATGTCACAAAGTAGCATTTGGACTGTATCGCTTCGCATAGACTTTTGTCAGCCTGATTTATGGATTTGGGAACAAAGAACTGTAGTTTGGGGTAGCCGTATTAGTCCAGTGTATAAGAATGCAAAAAAACCAGAATGTTGCAGAATCTTGTGATACCTTTTTTATTGGACTAACAGTATTTAAAATAATAGACGAGCTTTCTGGAGTCCTCCCTTTATCAAGTCAAAAGCATTTCAGACCAAGCAAGTGAAAAACACAGTTTAAAACTGACCAGTACATGTCCTGATACAGGGTTAAAACAACAAGGTAGAGAATTTGCAGACAAAAAACTAAGAGGGTCGTAAATAGTAAATAGTGGCATATACTGCACAGATAAGGCTAGGGGGGGAGCAGGGGTAAGTGTGTAGGAAAGAGAGAAGAAGAGAAAGAAAACAAAACAAAACAAAACAAAAAAAAGCACAGGTTATAGGAAGTTTTGATAGTGTGCTAAGAAGCTCAAATCCACATTAAGTCCTCTGTTTTTACAATCATAAAAATGTATCATTTTGGGGAACAAAGAACATAGAGATTGTCCTCTGGGAATCGCTCATCCCTTTTATGCAAAAACTGACCACTTACTTTTCAATCTTTCTGATCCCAGTCATTTTTCCAACCTTTTTACCAATTGCTGGACCATGAAATTACTTTTCTACCTAATTTGTAGATTGTTTGGTTATTTTTAAACACATTTTTTACAAAACCTTTCCTAGTACTCTGGCAGAAAATTTTTATTTTAAACACTATTGGATTTATCATTGCCCAGTTCACATACATCCCTAAATGTTATTTTATTAATGAAATGTACACCGTGCTAAGAGATAATGGCTTTGAATTGCTAGTTTACACTTGAGCCTTTAAATGTACTATTGTCACATTTATTCAAACACTATTACCGATTAACCCCTTAATGACAATGACTACATGTACGGGCTGCTGTTGCTTATGTTGTAACACTACCTATAGTTGGACCAGTGTTAGAAATGGCTTTGACCACCGGCTTATATCCACTGATCTACGTAAGGAGATCTTAAGGGAGGGCTCCAGACATCATATGTGATGTCCTTCTTTCAAATGCATGGGGCGATTCTGCAAAATCCCCCATAGGCATTTGTCCCATTGCTAGTCTCTGCGAAGATGTGTTTCGTCAATCGCATTAGCTCCAGAGTTAGCTCAGCAAATGTTGGAGCGAGTGTCTTATGAGATCTCCCCTGTGTTGATGGGCTGAAAATACCCCTATTGATTTCAGTGGCGAAAATTGTCAGACCACGGAGGAGGCTGGGGAGCCGTAGCTTCTCTATAAATACTTCAATATGTAATCTTCTTTGGTGAGGGTGTCTGGGGTATTAAACTTTTCCTTTAGCATGTTGTAAAAAATATCTTAAATATTATCCTTTTTGTTAAAATAAGTATTGTATCCATACCCCCTTAGTCGGTCTAGTTGAATTATTAAATGTAGCTACTATGAATATCTTTTAAAGGCCATTCCATGATCCTCAAATGTCCTTTCCGAGATTGACAAGGTCACATAAAGACCAAACGACACTTAATGTGTGACATGTAATCTTATCTAAACACATAGAATGCAAGGCTTCTGTCATGTATCATTCAGTAAATTGTGCAGACCTGTCCAAACAGAAATATTTGCTGGGAAT
Organism: Spea bombifrons; assembly: GCF_027358695.1. Lineage (NCBI taxonomy): Eukaryota > Metazoa > Chordata > Amphibia > Anura > Pelobatidae > Spea > Spea bombifrons. The sequence goes on from NC_071090.1 coordinate 41,579,101, forward strand.
GTGCTACATCTGTTTCCAAGGATCATTTGCCATTTAATAACAAAATCCAGATCCATGAACCCAATGGAACAGCTTTACTTTAGAGATAAATGGCCTAAATATTTAATCTTTCTATATGTGCATGGTGTGCCATTTTTTCCCATTTCTGTTAACCCGTTGTGTACTCACTGAGCAGTACAAGGTTTGATTTAATAAATTCAGGCCCTGAAAGGACAAAAAAGGTATAATTTACAACACACAAATAATACTGCTGACAGTGACCGTAACATTGTATCAGACAGAAGGATATCATTAGTGTTAACCCTTTATGGCAGTCATCCAATACAATTTCAAAGTTACTAAAGCACATTTTTTAAGGATTTAGAATTATACACAAATGTGTCTGTCTTGGCCTATAGTAAGCACCCACTCAGAAGAATATTGAACACAGCCCAACCGTACAATAATCTAGGCAATAGGGTTCTTGGGCTACCCTATTTAAGACTTAAAAAATGCAAAGAAACACAAGGCTGGTGTCTGCAGTATATCCCATCCAAAGAATGATTGCCATTCATACAGGTAGTCCGGATCCAAAGTGCAAGGTCATTTTCCTGTGTATAGGAGAACCAAGTGCCCCAAAAACAGCCCTTCAGCCATCACAGTGAAATAAAGATGGCATGTGGGCTTTGGGAAGAGCCCCATGTGTCTTAAAAACGTGAATATCACTTTCTCTTCTGTAATGGCAAACCAAACTCTACCTTAGGGCACGTTATTAAAGGGCTGCTTACAGGTAGACACTGCTGTTTACTGTGTGCAACAACTAACTGCCCATGCAGACCAAAGGTAGATGGTATGCAAAGAATACCTTCTGTTTTTTCTCTAGACGGACCTTATGGCTGATATCAGTCTGAATTGATATGGGAAGACTGCAAAAGCACGCAAAAAATGAAGATGCTGCTCAGAAGAAATTTCTCATAGGGTAAGCTGTTGAGTTTTGTCAATGGGCCAAAATAGTCTGGTTTGATTTTTTTTATATTTCTTTTTTGCCTAAATTAGAAACTTAGGCCAGATAGAAAACAAAATGTTGCTATGCCACCCAGAAGAGTGCAGTATGCAATCTTTATGTGTGATTGCCTTGAGAATTTAGGGAATGAAGCTGCTTTTTTCCATTTGATTTTATGAATGTAATATTATAAAATAAATTATTCAGAGCTCACGTCTGGATTGTCAGGGAGGTCCTCTAGCTGATTTGCTCCATCAGTGCTATTAATCCCAGAGCTGTCCCTCTCATTCAATCATTCAACAGACCCTGACCTCCAAGAGATCATAGACAAATTTTGTTATATAAAATAAATCATCCATATACTAATCACCTAATAAAATGAACACCTGTTATTACAAATATATATTACCTATTATCCTATACTATGTAGCATTCTTTTTAGATATCTAGTATACGGAAACCATATCCAGACATAAAGTGACTTGACAGAATTCTTCCCTAGGCACCATGTAAGTAGACACCAATTTACTTTAATCTGACAGTCAAATCACATAGAGACAGTGATCATTATTCTGCTGCAGTTCAAGCACTTAAAACCATTTGCATATATTGATTCCCAGTGAAATGTAAAAAGCATTACTCAATTGCACTCTGAGAGGACAGTTTGCAGGGAAGCAACCACATGACCCAGCATCTGATTAATAAAATGTCTGCACTCTTCCTAACTCAATGTCAAACTGGAGGTAACAAAGAATAAAAGCCAAATACTGGGATCACTAGGAGTTTACGATACAAAAGGAAAAATCTTCACACTATTGAATAATTTAGCACAAATGCAAGGTGAACTGCGTTCCAGTTAGCAGTTCCCCCCACTCCAAAAAAAATGAACTGTAGTAAAGAGACTGTGGAGGTTTGTAGATGTGGACGGGATTTGTAAACAATAATCAATAGCTTGCAGTAGGTATTGTATATGATACATATGTAGTCTCCTAGCAGTCTGCATTTGGTTTCATTAACAACATGCCAATGTATACATGTTTTGGTAAAAGAGACCCAGCTGTACTGTGGTGTTTCCAGTGGATCCATCCCCATACATCAAAAAGTGAAAATGTAAGAAAATAATAAAAAAAATATTCAGTCAATAAGGATTTCTTGTAGCTAAACCCAATGCTTCATTTGTCTTTTCATACCTTTGCCTTTTTTAAATTTAAAAATGTTCACGTGAGCATGGCACACTTGTTTTTGTATATATGCACTGAAAGTGTAGGCAGAAGTGAACTCCATCTTTGAGAAAGAAGAGCAATCTCTTGGGGAAGAGGCCAGTAGATCACCCTGTCTCATAAGGGCTTGTGGCCCAAGGCGGACAAGATAGTCCATTATGCAGTCGAAGTTACTACTCTTTAAGCGGTACCCAGAAGGGAATGGCAATAAGGAAGATGGGGATCCAGTAAGTCATTGTGGCCAGAGACAGAGGACTCCCCACAACTGGCTCAGTTACACAATAGAAGCTTTGCTGAGCCAGTACAGGCACCATATAATGCATTACATCATATGATGATGTCACTGAGAAAGCCCTTTGCCTCATTTCTACTGTGTTGCTTTTCACTAGAACCCCTAGAAACCCTTTGCATTATGCTTCTCAAAGTCTAATGGACCTGAATTGTAATTGTTTGAAGAAGTCAAAGTAGAAATAAGAAATTTGACATTTAATTTTTGCTTAATCTGACATGTTTTCTTTAAAACATTTTTGTAAAACAACCATCTCTACAATAAATAAGAAATGGCCAAACTGATGCGGGCAAAATCGCACACAATTCAGAAAAAATATTGATTGTGATATTACATTTATCTGTGTGACCCTCAAGCGGCTAGGTACTAGCAGTAATATCTAATGTATTTCCTTATTCAGTTTTCAGTTTGTAAGGATTGGGGCAGCAGACACGAGACTTGCTTCTGGCTGGCACTTTATTACAGGATACATTTAGCCTCTGCCCCAGCCAGTACATAGCAGTATGTGTATACATGTGTGAGTATACCTTCATGCATGAACGTGTACAGGTGTGTGCATGTGTTCATATGGCTAAACTTCTTTTTAATGCTTCTTGGGTGGGTGCAGGCCAATGAACAGTTACGTAAACTATAAAAAATATGTATATATGAATTTGTGCTACAAAGCTTAGCTTTGGTCACTGTGTTTAAAATGACTAAACATGTAGGAATGAGGATGGCCATATTTTACATTGCATGGCAGAACTCTTGGTAAATATGTAGTCCATCTTGACAGTATAAGTGTGGTATTTGGGCATAAGCGCAGCAACTAACATTTATTGATTTTATTTATTGTACCCTTAGTGACAATGGCTGTTTTAACATTTCTGCGGTGCTGGTGTTAAGCTGTAATTGTCTTCTCTCGTTCACTGTGCCCACAGAAGTTATATATTGTTTTTTTTCAGGATAAATAACCAGGATCTTCAGATTTATGAAACAAAAAAACTGCTAAAAAGATTCTCCGATTTGTTCGGGGTTTAGAAATACTCGATATTTTTATGCACGTTATAGGGCAATGCATATTTATTATAGCATGAGTACATAAACAGCATATCGCTGCATCAAAGCCTTTTTTATCAAATATGGTCATACTGCCCCCATGTCCTATTTGGGACATGTTTGAGGCTCCATTGAGTTATGATTGAAAGCAGTACCTATATTCCACCTACAGGGGAACTCAGAGTCCTCAGGAGGATCTGGAGAGACTTTCCTGAGAGCGTTTTTATTTTATTTATTTTTTAAACGGTGCCATCATCTTGCGAGAGGCAAAATCTCTCACGGCGGCTCTTGTGATCGTTCTCCGGAGCTTTCATATTGCGCCCTGGGGCGGGGTTTCGGTGTTGCTTAATGCCTCAGCTCTTAACTCAGGCATCCGTTGCCATATTACATATGGCGCACGTTAATAGCCAGGGGAGGGGTCACATGGGGCCCCTGCCACAGTGTTGCTGAATGCCTCAACATTGCTGCATTACAGCAACACTGCGCAGGAGAAAGTGATAGCTTCTGCAACAATCCGCATCTGTACTTTATTTACAAAACTATTTTTTTGATAGGACACAGATATAGGCCTAAAAATAGTATCCCGAGTCCTGCTGATAGCCCAGAAATATTTTTTTTACCAAGGAAAATGTTGCCTTGTTCATGCCAGCAGGGAATACTTGTCGTGTGACACAGAAGCACACACCAGTAGTTTGCTGACATAGAAGATGAAAACATCTCTGTAGATATTTGTTTTATGTGATTAAACCTTGAATACAATGTCAGATTTGTAAATGTTTATTTAACATACTCAAGAATGCTATTAATGAGATACTACAGCCATCATATATACGTTAACGCATATTAAAGCTGTGCCCATTCCCCCCCCCCACCATGTAAAACACAGGAAGGAACTTATCAGAATTACCTGTATGCTCTAGCATAGATGTGTTAAGCTGAACACATTTCCTGTTTAGTGATGTGCATTAACGTTAAACTCACCGCCAGCAAGCACCAGTGTTAGCTTGCACAAGAGCTCCAGGGGTCCTGGTGAGACCCTTCATGCATGTGCGCAGAAAGCTCTCCCACCGATTTTAATAGGACTGTTTTCCTGTCATTGATTGGCCACTCAAAGCAGTCAAAACTAGCACCAAATGTGAATAGTGTGGGGGCATATAAAGGCAAACTGGGCATTCTTTGTGGAACTCCTTAAATGCTTTGCTGCTGCCCCCTTAACCCATGTTGCCTTTAGAAGCATCCAAAAAGCTACCCCCAACTTTTTCCATACTAAACCTAAAATAACCATAACACCTTATTAGCCCACATTATTCCACCCTGCAAACCTCATTTGGCGAGTCACGGCCCTCAGCTGGTGACACCTGCAGCTTGTGACCTGTTTCTGACACTTATCTCTAACCTGAAAGGTCAGACTCAAAATTATGCCAGCTCATGACATTAAGAAAAAAACCTAAGCCTATCCAGTCACATGTTACTTCAAACTTTGATAGTATTGCCTTTTTATTCACTCGCCACATTAAAATAAACACAGTTTATCATGGAGAAGACAAGGAAAGGCCCTGTGGCACACCGGGTGATATGAAAAACCATTACAGTGAATTATTTACTATTAATATTAGCATACAGTTGATCAAGAGATCAGGCCTTTTTATTCCACGAACGATTCTATAGCAGTTGTCGCCCACTAGGACCTACGACCAGAACAGCAGCCATTAATGGAAAACTACGCTTGAGTTCAACGATCCTGCTATACATCCCTCAAGTAAGGATTACTCATTCATACCAGGACTCAATTATTTCTGCAGCATACTTACAGCCCAAAGCTGATCATGCAGTTTGTATACACAAGTAAAATCAATCCACAATTTGTTTTTTTAATATCAGGTTTATTACCATATATAAGGCATTTATATAGACCGACGGCTGAAACCCTAGTAAAGAATAAGGTGCTCAATGAAATAAATAAAAAAAGGGTAGGAGCATGAATAAATCATCTGATCTTACCTGTAAGAAGCTGCTTACCTGGTGGCTAATCATACATAGTGAGACCCAAAGATGACATCGTTAGTATTTCATGACGTCAGACTGCAATGTTCTATAGAATTGAATGTATTTCACAGTGACTTGGCTAAGCAGTGCAGGTATCATATTGCACAGTACTTACTAGCAAGGATCAATCCAATCGATATTAAAACAGGAGAGCAAGAACGGCATTGTATTATATATAATGGGAAATATCAAGCGTACAGGCAAGGCTACCCGTGACACGGTGTATCTGAAGAAGCAGCATGGCAACACACAATAGGAACCCCCGCTGCCATTGTCTCCATCAGAAGCCGACCCCCGGCACCGGCAAGGCAGTAGCTTGCGCAGTTATCTCCACAGCGGGCAATGTCACAACCCGACCAACAGCACAAACTACTACCTCAGCCAGGACCGGAGCACACGACGGCGACAGCAGGGGCAGCACGCCACGAACACAGAACACCTTTGTAGCAAAGACCGCTTGGCTAAAATAATTTGGCGCTCCAGAGGAACGGGCAGACGACACGTGCAGCCGAGAGCCCGGATCCTTTATTATCTGGAGCAGACATCAGACTCCTCGCCCTGAATGAGCCAGAGCAGCCCCTCCCAGCTTGACTTGGCACTTTCCGTGCATGACCTGGAGCTGACACGGCACAGCTTCATTTATTAGATCCATTGCAGAAGCCGGTCGCCGGGCCAGCAGATGGGATCCGGGGGCAGCTGCGGGGAAATGGGATTACTGGAAGATGTGTGCGCGTGGAGCGTTTAGTTTAGATCCTCCATGCATGAATTAAGTTAACGAGACAGAGCAAGCAGTGACTTAAAAAGCGAAGAAGTATAAGGCATGTACGCAAAACGTACAGCGTGCCCGGCGATGTGCCGGTACTGGAAGGGACCGATATATGTGCTAAGCCTCCCGCGCTGCACGCCTCCCCCACATCTCCCTTAACACGTGCCGCCGGGTCGGAGAAACGCCCCCGCTGGTTCATAGACCCGGCACCCCGAAGTTCCCGAACCCACACACAGGAAAAACATGCGAGATCCCCGATCGGCTCTGTTTCCTCGCAGTATTACCGCCCGCTGCGCGCCTCCTTTACCCTAGAAGAGCACGGCGGCCAGCAGACACGCGTGCCCCCGCCCCCTGCCGCAGTGGCATCAATTCCTCCGTCCCGTTGCCCTCCTGTTGGCTGTCGGCTCTGTCCGGGTTCACCCGGCCAGCATAGAATGAGGGCTGATGAAGGCGGCCTCTTCCTCGCACTCACCCGTCGCTCTCTCTGTCGCTCAGTCCCACTGCAGATCGCATGAAATTCGCGGGAAGCGTCAGGCTGGGCGGGAACTGGGATTCCAGGCAATCCGTGACCAAATGCATGCCGGGAAATGTAGTTCACCGGCATAACGCCACCCCCTGTTTCTGCAATTGCTGCGACAGGCATTATATGGGACTTACCAGACGTGTAAATGATTCATAGAGTCATAGGGATGAATTCAAACTAAACATGACCCATTTATGTAATCTGCAGCATTTAGTATGAAACATTGCATTGGTGGGGATTACATAATACCCCCAACCGAGTCTGCCCGGGGGAGCAAAACCTCTAACCAGCCCCGAACAAAGAGTGCGATGTCTGTTCTAACTCGTCATCCTACTCCCTCACACAGGACGCAGGCTGTTAATGTTGAGTGTTAGGATATGATGTCATATCCTGGTGCATGCTGAGAGGGGTCAGCGAGACGCCGGCTCACAGCACAGGACTTGAGAAACAGCGTGTCTGTATTTATTACTGCTATTTGTTAAATGGTAAGCGTTCGTAGGGTGCTGTCTACACCGTACTTGTTCCTGATATTTGTTCCTGTTTTAGCACAATGCATTGTATCTTAAGTATTATTACCAACATGTGTGTACACACACACACACACACACACACACACACACATATATATTTATATATTATTTTTTTTAAAGCACACCAATTTGTGTAACCATACGCCCCGTGGGTTCATGTGGCAGAGACCTGATCATCCTACTTCATCTTGGACTACCCATAGTGGCAGGAGACATTGATAGATTCACCCATCTGAGCCCTATATGTTGATGCAAGGGAATGTATGTTTGTGTGCGAGGGAATGTATGTTTGTGTGCGAGGGAATGTATGTTTGTGTGCGAGGGGAAGCATTTGCAAGTCTGCTTACTTGCCTTCCAAGTAACTTCAGATGCTCACAAAATTTGTCTGTAAAAATGGGTCAACAAATGGCAGAAGGCATGAGATGATAAAATATGTACATCATTTATTATGATCTTTTATTTATTATCTTTTTATAAAGATTTCGCACACCACTGTAAGAAATCTTTTCAGCAGAAAAACATCCTACTGAGTTTCCACCAGTCACAAGTTCCTGTAGTTTCTCCACTGAATATCTGCAGAAGCATATAGTGCTGTGAAAAAGCATTTGCCCCTTTTCTGATTTCTTCTATTTTTGCTTATTTATAACATTTAACCCCTTAATGACCGTTGCGGTAATGCGTCTACATCAAGGCATTCAGCATCATGAAAAACTGCTTTAAGGGTCCCGTGTGATCCCTCCCAGGATCGGCCATGGCACCGTATACTTTACAATATGGCGGCGGATGCCTGTTGTAAAAGAGCTCAGTGTTGCTAAAAAAAATGTATCAATCTCGAGGCGTTTATTGATGCTGAAAGCCTACCCCCGGGGTGCACTGTGATCACTGGAAAGCAACCACAAGAGTTGTAACGGGGTGTCTCACCAGATCCTCCTGAAAGCCAAAAAATATATTAAAAATAAAAACAAATCTTCCCCAAAATACAGGCATGGAAACACTAGCATTTGAAACACCTTGGGATGTCTAGTTTTCCAGAACACATGGTTTGATGGGGGTAAATTGATTTGGCCAGCTCCAAAGGTGTCCGAAACGGGGCAGGATGATCTGATGTCAAAACTGGCTACATTTTGAATTGATTTAAATTAGAATCCATATTCTGACACCATGTTGTAGGAATTTAATTACACCAACAAAAATGACTATTGAACAAATTACATCTTATTTGCTTATTGTTTTCAGCAGTACTTAGCATTACTGTCCAATGTAAAGGAGGTGCAATACTCTTATAGGGGCAAAGAGGACATTCCTGGGCCTGATATGAACAAAACCCATATTATCACAGCTCTGGCAAAAACAAACAAAAAAACAATACCAGAAAAATCTCCTTCAACACCTATTGAATAAAGAAAGCAGTTTTATGTACGGGTCACATATAATGTATACATGTCTGATTAATTCATCCTTCACAAGACTTGCCCTGGAAGCTATCAACAGCGCTGCACAATATGATGCCGTTTTGTAAATCAATAAATAAAAATAATTTGTGTGTAAAAGTGCATGTGTTAGTGGTGCACCAGTCACACAAGAGTAATCTCAGTGCAAACATTGTTTAAATAAATTATGTTATTAGACATATGTACAGCCCGACTGGCTTGAGGCCAGGAAATGTAAAGAGGTGTGTGTGTGTGTGTGTGTGTGTTAACCTGACAGTTGACGGGCTTCCCTGGGGAGATTTTTTTTGAAGGACTGGAGACAAGAAGAGAGTCTGATAAACTAAAGTATGATATTCCAAAAGACAGGAGCAGCCCTAGAGATCAGCACAGAGGATTAAAAAGATAAGGAAGAAGGTGAGGAAGACAGAATGAGATATGAGTGTATGTGGAAAAGTACAACCAAAGGGAGTGTACTCCTGAAACTGAAGCTCATGTTGTCACCAGTTCAGACCTGTCTCCCCAGAAAGAATATCTGGCCATCAATGAGCAAGTAGACAAGCCTTTTGCTTAGTGCCTTAGAGAATCAGCCTTATAAAGAAGAGATAACTAGTCTTTATTTGGATCTCCGGCCCTGTGCTGCATGGTATAAATAATATATCACACATGCTCTTAAAAATAAGCTCTGGTGTATTTACCGTGCTCTTCCTCAAGGTCTGTGTCCCGTAGCCCAAATGTTGCACTGTAATCCATTGCAGCGATTAGATATTTTGCAGAAATGTACTTAAATTTGTGAATTTGGCCAGTCTCAATGTATTAGAAGTACTATATACACATTTAATGGCCAAGTAAAATGGGTAGTGCTTTTACAGTAGTTCCTCTAAATAGTGCCCAACGGGGGCTTCAGTGTGATCTCATAATTAGATGTCCTGTCCTCTAAGCCATAAGTTGCCATCAGTACCAGGCACACAGCTTAATGCTTAAACACATTATTTCCTTATAACTCCCTAACCAGTAAAACAAATTATGTTGCCTCATTGTACCCTACCACCAAAAGTAACCAGTCCTCGATCAGGTCTAACCAAATGGCGACAAATCTATTTAATACTGGTAAAGCAATGATCCATTAGAAGACATTCATCACTAACATACAACACGCCATTAAGCAGTTGTCAATTCCAGGCCAAGTTGCTAGGGGTAACTGCACTGGGAGTGCGTGACAAAGTCAAAAGTGAATGGCTGGAACAAAAGCTTTGTGTTTCAGTAACCTAATATCAGCTACAAGCCTGCAAAGTGTAATATTCTGTAAGTGAATTTAAATTATGAACAGAAATCGGTTTATTGCACTGTGTGTGGGTCTTATACGTCTCATCATTACTTTCAACGATAATCACTGGATAACGGGCAATTTTAAAACAAAAATGGTAAGATGCATAAAGATGTTTCAATATATGAAGCCACTTTAACTGCCAATAGGAAAATATGTTTGAAAGCAATATCGGTCCAACTTTTAACTGCTCAGTTACATTCAGAGCCAAAGAATGTGTGCTAAAGTACAAAGGGCACTAAATATGGAATTTCCCAGAAACTCTCTGATATCATAATGCATTGTGAAGGTTCAACTCCTGCTGGCTTCATGCACAAGAAGGGCTTAGCTGGCCCTGCATTACCTTGCGTGGCAGACTTTGGCAAAATAAATTAAAACATTCTACAAGAGCAGACAACTTGACTTTGTGTTGTCTTAACACCTTATTTCACAAAGTTAAACTGCTTCCATATCTTTAAAAGATTACATTCAATAATGAAGCGCCGTAAGGCAGAACACTTTATGATGTCATGAACCCTGTATCAGATCAATGACTATTGAAGATCAAGTTTCTCTAGCTTCAAAGAAGACTCCTTTAACATGTCTATCTCTCAGTCAAATCTGACAGCTGACCATCACACCACTTAATAAATATGACCAAATCACTTTGATGGGTCTGCACATAGGTCACATATTTCAGTTTAAGACTTAGGCTCCAGCTGAAGAAGGTACTGGGTCATTGTGCTTTTAATATTCATATCATGAAACACTGCAGTTCAAATGCAAACAAAATACATTCAAATTAATATATTTATGAGAATAAGTGCGTGTTCACAGATATGGATCACAATACGCACCCATTAAAAATTGCTACAAATATTTCATTGTGCGATTGAACACTGCCAGTACCAAAAATGATTTCAAATAATAAATGGGACAATCGATTACAGAACTGTACCATTTATTTTACACACAAATATGTCAGTTAATTGGTTTACAAAGGCTGCTAACAAAAATATGGAATGTTAAAGTATTATCTTGCATAAAAGAAAGTACAGGTTGTACTTTCAATGGGATCTTGACCAAGCTTGACCAAAAAGTAATACTTTGCTTAACACATCAAACAGCCATTTGTATCTGCCCACCATCACACATTGCCTCAACTCTCCAGCTTCAAGGCAAAATAATAATTTACTTCATCTAATTATTTTAAATTCAGAAACACCCACACAGCTACTGAACATTTATTGAGGTGCAAGCTTGCACTAATGAATGAACAAGCTTATTCGAATTTTAAAAAGGAGGCCAGGTTTGGCTGCTCAGTGATGTCCATGAAAAGTTGTCCTTTTGAAAAATAATTTCACTTAGGAGGAAACATTCATTGGGGCTTCATCTGCTTCATCCATTTGAAGTGGTCAAGACTCTCCGTTCTGCACCTTGGCTGCTGGTGGATGCATGAAGTCCTTAAACGGAACTAAAGCTTCTTTGAGAGCTGTACAAACTTCTGAGGATGAACACGTGATGCATTCCACTAAGGTTGGGTACAAGGAGATCACTTGCTCCCAGGTGTTACCATCAACTACAACAGAAGAGAGACCATCATTAGAAAGTTATGAATAGGCAAACTAAATAAAGCGTTTGTGGTCTAAAAGTGAGTCTACATACTAATCTAGCATTAAAATAAACATCCATGTGTTAACAATAGATTTCAACCAAGTTGCTGTGGAGCTCATTATGCTAAGGGCATTCTTGACCACCACTCCGTATTGTCTGGTTTCCAATTTGTTCACCAGTTATAAAGGATCTAACAAATTGAGCATATACTCGTAAAGCAGTGGTCAGGAAAGTGCATATAATTGGTATTATAGTTAAGGGGCAATCGTACTAGTTCACCAGCAAAGAGAGCATTCACATTTGGTATCGGTTTAAACTAAAAGTAGGCACTTTGTTAAACATCCCTCACGTATTTAAATGTCAAACGTTCCAAAGTAAGCAATCCAGGAAATGAGGCTCAGTAGACTAAATGCTTGTTCCAACACTAATCACAGGTCTACAGCATTAATGGGAAACGTAGGTGAAAATCTGGAGGGATTTCATTTTTGGCTGATCTCCACCTATGAGTGTTGTGTACAGAAGCATTGCTCATCTCCTCTGGCACACACAGGATTAATCTACTCCCACATGTGAATAGTGAATTAAATACAATCTACAAAAGGACAGCTCTAGCAGCATTTATAACATAAGAAACAAAAGCTTTAAACAGATTAATGGCTTTTGTTACACATTACGAGACAGAAGTTCTCTGAAACACGTTACAAAATGCAAAACCACCTCCATCTTTGCGTAATATCACTGTTTATATATTTATCCTACATCAACGCATTGATTATTCAAAGCAAAATCAATTTGTTGAAGGAACCAGATTATTAAGACAGCACTCAGTCAGGGGAATGGTATTCACTGCGAGGGCAGGAGATGTGAATACATGCCCTATATTCTGTCCAGCTGCACTGAACACTTGTACCTTCACTCCCTACGGGTCTATACTGCATGTCTATAGATGCATAGCACAATTCTGGCTTTATGTGTATCGTGACACCTAAACATTGAAATGACATGTTAACTGTGATATCAGCGTGTCCTCCACAACGCCTCAACTGTCTACTGGGTCAGGAATTCACTCCCATGCATGCATTCTGCTTATGAAACTGCCATTTTTACAACACCCAAAGGTCATCTGACGGTTAAGTAATGAAAACAATAGAAAAAGAGGAATAGAAAGCATGTGACACAAAACACACTGACCGACTTAACCCCTTAAGGACAACGGGTTCTCCTTAAACCTATTAAGGACAGTGCATTGTAAACCCGTACATGTCCTGCTGTCATGAAGGGGTTTTTAAAGAGAATGTAAAAAACACATACAACTACAGGGACAATTTTCAGTTTCATCAGGCATGATATTTTACTCATAATTCAGTACCTTGCCACCCCCAAACCACAGTTATTTGCCAAAATAACATGTTCCTGATGTGAAATGGGAATGGCTTAGCACCCATGTGAGATGCAATGAATGTAGAGTACGATGGTAATGAGAGGGAAAGATCAATCCTAGACAGGTTCCAGGTTCAAGTTGTGAACACTCAAAGCTCTCATACATAAATGGAAAACAGATGTGCAATACCCTTCACAGCAGTTTGGGAATCTCAGCTATTATTACTATTAATTTATGTGACACCATCATATTGTACAGGATTGTACAGTGGTACTGCTAGGATTTCCCGTACAAGGAGGAGACAGAGTAGTTTGCTTTTTTTTTTCTGCGTTTCCCCCCAACTATAACAGGTAAAACCATTTGTATGCTGCTCATTCCAGCACCATGGAGAGCTCGGGGCGCTTGCTGTCCCCGATTCAAATAGAGAAACCATAGAGATGAAACGTCTGTTGCGAATCTGATGCCTCTCAAGGACAGCAAGACCTCCAGCTCCCCATGTAATATTCTTTAGAAACATTGCCAAGAGTGTATCTAATAGCAGGGGAAAAACCCAAAAAGGATGCAAAAACCAGGTACATGTGAAATAAAATATCTATTTAATCATGACAGAAGAATACTCAACCGTTTTCAAGCTATTTTGAAGAGACATTTCTATGTTTCTGGCTATTATGACGTAGAAGATGACTGATTGTTAGAATACAGACCTAGCATGCTCATATCATCACTTGAATTGTCTTTTTAAAATAATTTAGAAAAGCATTACTGGAAATCATCAGAGCTGGTGATTTAAAATGAAAAAAAAAAAGCTGGGTTAGGCTCTACTGATTCACATCATTGTTTTCATGTTGCTCATTAACAAAGAAGAGGTATTGCGATGGTGGAAGACAAGAATGTTTACAGAACTGATATCCTTGATCACAAGTACACTGCGACAGTAGGTTTCATATGGGTGTTATTGTTAGCACCCTGTAATGGCAACCTCAATCCCGCACCTCATTGGAAGATGTGTATGAGAGAACAATGTCTATATTTACACAGAGGACAGTAATTGTTATTTGATGGTGCAATGTGAACATATAATTTAACACCATTTGTCTGCCAAGAGATGACTCTAAAGGAGTGGCAGGAAAACCACATGATGATGTCCTTGGGATGACAAGTTATAACTAAAACCAAATGTTAATGAGATCCAACATTTTACAGGAAGCCAAAAAGAGCAGACAGTGGGAGGATGAGAACTGAATGTGTGTGGAGATATGAACTCTGTACTCAACCGTGGTCTCCTTTCTAAAATAGTTAGGTTAAGGTTTTATTACACGTGGGTAAGTAATAAGACACAGGCACACAAACAGCATGAGCAGCTATAGGCGGCAGTAAGCATGCCATCAATGTCAGGAGGAGGCTCCCGATGAATGCATTGCCTGGGGATGTATGAGTCACAGATCTTGAAGGTCAGACTGAATATTGCTTCAGCTCCATCTATGAATATGTTTCACCACGTTTATTTCCCGTCTTTTGAAACTGTCATAGACTTCATCGATCAGAAATGATTGCATAAGACTATGCAAGTAAATACTCCACCCTCACTTCTTGAAAACTGTAGTTGTGCGGATGAATAACAGAAAACATGTGGATAACTAGTTCATAGAATACCCTAAAGCTGCCCCGGGTCCTGATTAGAGATGTAATATTTCTGGAAATGTTGAAGTCATAGGAAAAAACAGGGTTTTTTTCCAGAAAAAAAATGAAATTCAGAAAAAATGCAGAGAGGAGTAGTTTTACAAATGTAAAATTATTTTGTTACACTGGGAACGTGAAATGCTGTGTAAATAAAAGTATCATGCTTGAAATAAAAATACAGCTTATTAAGTAAATACACTAAATGTGCTTTTCAAAACTTTATTTTTTGTTGCAAATGGAACAACAAGGTCTGTATATGATGAGAACATTTTTAACTGTACATGAACTGTACACAAACACAAAAAAACCCAAAAGATCTCCTCTAATCCTCCTACATGAATAGGATGGGGAGAGCGATCACAATCGCCCAATCAGCACCAATTGCAAATGGATGCAAGTTAAGTAACCGGCATTATTTCTGCATCTTTCATAAAGGTCTCCATGTAATATAGTTTGAATGCCATGTCATAAACATATTATTTATCAATGCAAATGAAGATATTCCACACTCCATTTTGTTTCAATTTTTGTTTTTTTTAAAAAAGGCTTTGTAAAAAAACAAAAAACCCCTGTTTTCCCCCCAATTTTTCTTTTTTTCCCCCCAGACTTTCCCATCTCTAGTCCTGATCTCACCTCTCACACTGCTCATTCTTAGGTATTTGCTACCTCTACTACCCCCTCCTCTCAGTATACCAAGGCTTACTTCGGAGTTCCCCACTGGATGTGGGTTTCAGTAACAGCAGGCTTTAAGGAACCAAACTTACCATTATCTGGGTGGGTTTTCTTAAGTGAATCTATGAGGGTGCTGACTGCCTTTAGAACAAATATGATTTCTGTTACACGCTGCCTGAAAAAGTCCAAACACAAACATCCATTATGAGTTATTTCCAGGGCCACAAGTACATACTCTTCTAGTAATTTCCAAATCAAGTCCTTCATCCTATCTAAATTCAAATTCATAATGGCCCATGGCTGTTTTGAATGCATAACATGGATTCTGCCACAGAAATCTAGTCTTGCATGAAACATTTACAATAAAATTTAAACACGACTGCAAGTTTACAAAATCAATTTTTTTTTTATCTGATGCACTTGTACATTTCACAATAGTAGAGGCTAATTAGCAGAGAAGCCAAAAGAGGTTATTTTTAAGGTCTAACAAAGGTACATTTCGCTGTAAGCCCTGGAAGACAGACATTTGGAATTGTCTCAATACCACGGGCAAGTGTGCATTTATTATTTTCCTTTAGAATTGAAAGACCTACTCCAAGCACGTGTGTCCTGTTGATAAAAGCGTACAAATACTATTTCATCTGGGAAGAACCTACACTTTGCATCAGAGCTTCTATACTGCAAGCTTTACTTCCTGCTATAGCAATCATCCAATGGTAAACTCAAAAAAATTGTTTATCATTTGTTACCAAGGGCATAAACACATTTAAAGAATAATTGAGGTATGAAGTATCTTGATTTTGTGTGTTTTGGTGTCATACTATCTTCTTTGTAAACAAAGGGAACAAATCGACACATAAGTTCATCTGACCATGCGGTTCCGCTGTAGAATTCAGATTTTCTCTTTCACGAGAGCTGATAAACATTACGATAAAACACAGCAAGTGCTAGCTACCTGGGTAGGGGGCATTTGCCACTCAACCTTTCATCATCTATGTAACGGTGCAGAACATCTTGAGACCTCTTTAGGAGCACAGAGAGAGCCATTCTGGAGATATATCCTTCCTGCGGAGTTGTTACTTTATTGCTAAACGAGAACTGGAGTAGAGTCTCGAAGCACACTTTTGAAAACTCTTCTCGCATCCTAATATCTATTTCAGCTTCTGCAAAACAAACACATTGGAATTAATGCCCAGCAGAAAACCACACAGATCCAGCATCACAGAAAACAAATCGATAAATATACGCCGTCTCATTCCAGAAACGGATAAACTGCACTGGCAGAGATTTAATGCTTAGATCATATACCAGTGTTGTCTTATTATTAAAGCAAAAATTTCATAGTCACTACACACGAGCATGTAAGGCCGAACTTAATAATGGATCAAATAAGAAAAAAGGAATATAAGAAAATCAGTATTCCTAAAATGTCATTTTCATCAACATTATCATAATCCTTTCCCTTATTGCTCAGGTTTCCGTTTGGCTGAAATAATCACTTAAAATGTTCCTTTTATGGACTGATAATATAACAGAAATCCGAAGATATGGTTCTTTTGCATTCAACCCTGAAAAGTATATACACTGCTTAACAATAATACCCCCCTCTCTGTGATCTCTGTTCATTAAACCATCATGTAACAGAACAGGGACGGCCGCATTTCAAATCCTTACTGTATATGGCAAAGACACTGGGCTTACGTGTTTCCAAGCAACAATGCCTGTGCCAATAAGGGAGATTCAAAGCAAGGGCTTAACGTGGCAAAAACAAAACCTAGCAGGCACAGCCAAGACTACATATAAATGTTCAAACATCTCTGTACGCGGCAAGATCAGTGACCTAGAAGCGAGTTCAAAAGTGTTCTGGAGCTTTAATCATTGGCCCACATCTTTGCTGTCTGCATTGCGAGAAGCTGGAGTTTTACCGTCCTCCGGACATCACTGGTTCAGCAGGTGGACCAGATGAGTCAGAAGCCCCGCGATACTGCACACGCGCCAGTCTGGTTAACTTGCCATTGCACCGCCTAGATGTGGCACAAAGTTTAAGCTGCTGGCACGGAAGCCAACGGTTTATGCAGCATACATTCAAAGGGTATGACAAATCTACGACTGACACGCTACGGCAAACAGATACATACAGCGCAGAATGCAAACTTACGATCTAGAGGGGCCAGCGATGAACACCCTACGTAAGAACAACATAACTTACTACCCCAGCAGATAGCACAAAGTGGCATTTGGACTGCAAAATACCACAAAGCAAGGCTGCTAAAAAGTACCACAAGTGACAAACGTATCCAGGAACTACACGCAATTGGCCAATTGGAAGGATTCCATGAAACCCTTTTAGGCTGCGTAGGAAAGCCTGTTCCTAGCAGACGCTGTACTCTCAGCACTGGAATGTGAGATCGAGTCATGGGGGTTGTCAAACCACAGACAGTTTATACCAGCACGCTCACAAATACATAACTCAATGTACAGATAATACAAACATCCTTTTTACAGTCGGGATTCACTGTAAGGAATTACACAAACCCAGACCAAAATTCCAAAGGAGACAGACCGATAAAACACTTTTGCCTTTTTTATTTTTATCCTGTGTCCATTTTTTGCGTTCTTGCGGTGCTATATTAGTATAGTCACCATGGCAACAATGGAGGAGAGGGACCCGTGCTTCCCAAGCTGCCTTGTCGGGGTTGCAAATTTTCCTCATTTGTAATGGGAGCAGTCCAGTTAATTAAAATCTGTGAAACATAAGACGATGTAAAGCAGGACTGTACTTGTATGAAAGCTTTCCTGGGTAACAGCTAAGAGCGTTCAGCATTTTATTGAGTTATTTGGCTAGGATTCAAGTCTTTATCCTGTTGACCCAGTTTTACACAGACACAGCCAGAACGCCTGCATATTAGAATATACATTGTAATATAACATGGTTATATTATCTGGTGCAAAGACATATTTTTCTGTCATCAATTCAAAACATCTTGGGATTCTATTTCGGAAGCTTCTGACTGTACATTTTCAGGGTCCAGTTCAGAGCAACTAAAACTCAATGGAATAGATGCATACATTTCACCTCCACTATATATAGCATATGTACATATACACATGTATACATATATAAGAATATATGTCTTTTAGAGTACAATTACTAATACACGATAATCAATGTCTCCCTTCTCCTATCTACAACAAATCTGCATGTTGCTTTTCAGATTAAATAAGAATCCCAGAAGTAGTCATCTCAATGAATTGAGTCAGTATTTGTCACACCCTTGCTTGTAAAGTTGAGGTTGTGAAACATGGTATTTGCACTCCTGGGGAATTTCATTTTTCTTGCGTGGGGAGTTTTTGTACACTTACATTGGAAAGATCTACTATCATGAAAATTAAGTCTATTGTACAAATATACACTGACATAATGCCAAACCATATACAATATAACATCAGTATATCAAAGATAAGCACATAGATGAGAAACAGCTGAGATGTCTCTGAACTTTTCCGTCTTGGAAGTATGTCCCAAACTACTTCACCTGAGAAGTGAAGTATCCATATGATAAAGAAGAACACAATCCAGGTCACTAGGCACAAGAAACGTGATATAGTTCACCTTGCACGTGGTTATCCAGAGTCTTGGGTAAACCAACAATGACCATGTTCTACAATAAGTCAAAATCTTCACATTGGTAAAATCAGGGGTGAAGCATAGAGGCAGAGTAAGCATTCAACAGTTTACATATACAGCAATTAGCCATAACATTATGACCACCTGCCGAATATTACGTAGGTCCCCCTTTACGTCCTGTAAGTTGCAAGGTGGGGCCTTCATAGATCAGACTTGAGATTGATTGTGATCTGAGGAATTTGAGGCCAATTCAACACCTTGAACTTGTTGCTGTGTCCCTCAAACCATTCCTGAACCATTTTTGCTTTGTGGCAAGGGTGCAATATCCTGCAGAAAGAGGCCAATGAAATCAGGGAATACCATGTCAATGTACATGGTCTGCAACAATGCTTAGGTAGGTGGTACGTGTCAAAGTAACATCTGCATGAATGGCAGGACCCAAAGTTTCCCAGTAGAACGTTGCATCACATTGTCTTTTTCTCTAGTGCCATGTGTTTTCCAGGTAAGCGACGCACACACATCCAAGTGATGTAAAAGAAAATGTGATTCTGATGTAAGCACTTTCGTCAGCATTAACGCTTTCACCAATTTTAGCTACGGTAGCTTGTCTGTTGGATTAGACCACACGGGCCAGCCTTCGCCCCACACGTGCATCAATAAGCCTTGGCCGCCCATGACCCTGTCACTGGTCCAGCGCATTTCCTTCCTTGGACCACTTTTAATAGGTACTGACCACTGCCAGGAACAACCCAAAAGAGCTGCAGTTTTGGAGATACTCTGACCCAGTCGTCTAGTCATCACAATTTGGCCCTTTTCAAAGTCACTCTTTGAGGACAAAATGTTTACTTGGTGCCTAATATATCCCAACCACTGACAGGTGCCATGAAAACAAAGTTACCAGTGTCATTTGCTTCACCTGTCGTGGTCGTAATATTATGGCTGACCGGTATATAGCCCTAATTGTCTTGGTAGAGCCACAGCAACATGGAAATGTAGTATTTAAAAAATAGATGGGCTGTATATGGGCCACTGATCGGCTACTTTCATTCCAGAAAAACAAAGTCTTCGAAGAGCAGCGGTGACTCCAGCTCATATCTTATCACAGGTGTAAAAGCAGTTGACAACGCCAATGCTGCAGTCCCCCAGTCTGCCAGCAGCATGAACGCGCCTGCAAATGTCTTGGCAATTTCAAAGATCGAAAGAAACCCCGTTTAATTAGAAAGTAACACTTACGGCTTCTGCTGTTTTTTTTGTTTTTTTTTAACATTTTAACATTAGATTGTACCACCACATTAAAGTCTTTTTTTTTTTCCAATGTTACCAAGAAAGACTTTGATGTTTTATTCCATGTGATTACATACAAGCAGCTCCACATTTCTAAATTGGAGCCTTCATTGTGAGTTGAACCAATTACTCTTAATATTACTTTATCTGCATTTTAATAGCAATATTGCTCTGAATTTCTCTATTTTCTTTTTTTTTTTTGGACCTTAGAGATGGTCTTCCCTACATACACATAGCAGATTGTCTTCGTTCTGTACTTGGTGTGTAAATGGGTCATTTACCAATACACAGGGTGTTTCAAGAGTTAGGCGTTTCCCTGCACAGTCACGTTTTCTCTTTACCTAGGTTTTGAAGGAATGGCACAGATTAAATGGTGTTATGCGCAGCCAACTCAGACCTTCCTGCAGGGGACACTCACTTGTGTTGTTCCTTTTTATTAGTTATATAGTTGACAGAAAAAAAGTTCATCTGATCGCAAGTTACATACAACTCATGTTTTAGTCAAGAAACCCCAAACTTATTGAGGCTTTACTTGATAGGAACCTGATCAACTAGCTAAGTCAGTTGTTTCTTATCTGCTGTCACGTTTTAATATGTCTAAGGATTCGAATCTGTACATATAGTTAAGGAAATATAGTTAAGTGAAATACATTGCCCCCACCGGTTAGATGAGACACATAAAGAGTCTGGCTTTTCATCCACTGCCTCATATTTGATTCCTGGTTAAATAGACATTTTTTACCGAGAATTTGGCATGTTTTAAGCATCTGCTAATATCTTCAGAAGGTCAGCGTTTATATAGAGGGCATAGAGAGCTCCTGTAAATCAGCTACTGCCAACATACCAGGATTCAGGAAAATCCCAGCTTGATCAAAGATGTGTCAGTTAAAACTCCCCCGACCACGGCAGGAACCACCTGTGCGCAATTAGGCATGTCCATAACATTGTGCTTGTTGCTGATCCCTGAGGACTGCAGTTGGAAAATCCATTGCTACTTAGTGTGTGGACTTTTTTATAAGTCATGGGACTGTTAAGCAAAGTCGGCGAAGCCAAGTTAGTTAAATACTAAGAACTCATAGTAATAACGACACCCATAGGATTACACTGATGGGAATATATGAAAATATTAATCTCACATAAAAAATGATCTAACCGAATCTGTTTCTACATACAAGCTACATATTTGGCAGATAACTGGTTTTATATGTGCCATGATTACACAGCTCACACAATGCAATGGCTTGGAGAAGGACCATATGCATTGTGGGTCCATAACCGACTTTCTACGAGAGGCAAAGATTTGATGATAAAAAAAAAAATTTAAACCATAAAGCAATATTATTCCAGTACTGCAGGTCTAGAAACCAACTGAAGCACACGTAATAGTGCAAAAGTCTAAAACGAAATGAGGAAAATAGACATTTCACAACAAGAGTCCAGAGTAAATGCGTTCCACATATTTCCATGACTAAACATTTGTTATCCAAAGTAAACACACAAAATCCCTAGGATGTTTTATTAAACGCCAATATGAAAGTGATACTTTAAGGATCACTCCAAAAACACATTTGTATGGAAGTATAGCCACTAAGCTAGCGTACATGCAATTAAGCAACACCATTCTCAACACCATTCAATTGGGGTGCTACAGCGCATGTGCAGATGTACTTAGTTTCATTTAGTGTCATCAGTATTTGCAAATGAAATACGTAGTTTTGTAATTGCTTACCAGTGAAGGATGATGACTGTGAATGTATGGAGCCTTTGTTAAGCATAGTCATGATTTTACCCACAAAGTCTTTCGGAATAAAGTTGGCGTACGGCAGGATCTCTGTGCTGATGAGCTGTACCACCTGGAAAAAATACCAACTATAATTGTCAGTCTCCATTTGACACCAACTTGTCTTAGTATAAAACACACAAAAGCCTTTGGTAGTAGAAGTATGCGGCATTTCTTTGTGAAATGGAAAGGTTGATATCTTGTGGTAATGGGGTGGGGGGGGATTACTGAACCAGACTTCAGACTGCAAGAGCTTTTAAGTTAAGATATACAGAACCTAATCCATGCTTTTGAAAAAAACATTTAAAAGGTTCAGTTTAAGCACAAAATAAGGCACAACACATAAATGTTTATGTGGGACATGTTGTGTGACAGGAGTCCCAGGTTTCTTAATGTGCCTATGTTTTAAAGGCAAATTGATGCCTTCTCAGAATTTGCCATTGCACGTGTTATTGTCGTTTCCACTTGTCTATCAGTTTTGGAAACATTAGGAGAAAAACTAAAGGGACTGTTTAACTTTATGGAAATTGAGATATGTGGCAAAAGAACTGCTACATCCATGTCCTGTCCTTATGTTAACTCTCCATCTTCTCAGCCCATCATTCCTAGGCTGCCTAAACTGAGCAGCTGCTACCAGGAGAGGGATAATCATCCAAATCCTGTGACCAGGTAGTTAAGATGACCGTTCCAGATGCTACACACATGAGCAAGGTTTTTAACACATATGAATAGTATTTAATCTTATCTTTTGCTTATGTTGCGCCAATAATTGACGGAGTGCTTTTCACAAGACATACGTTCAAGGGGAATGACGAGACTAGAATAGACGAACCGATATTTTAGGGAAAGAGGTCCCTGCTCGCAAGCTTACAATCTGCTACACAGGTTTATTTATCTGTATGAACTGTAAGATGTTATATTTGGGAGAGCGACAGGTCTGCTTTGAGGTGAATTAAAGCTTCAGATTATTTGATCAGTTGACTCATGAAAGCTATCTAAAGTTGGAACCATCAACGTGCCCCAAGACAACATTATAATATAAAAGCACATTTACACCTATGTAGCAATGTATGCAGATAAATCCCTGAATTTCTTCCCTACTGACAGGAGTTATTTCCTTCTCACTGTTGGAAGCTGATTATGGCCTGTAACATGTATTTTATTAAGGGCGACACCTGAAATCCCTTAAGAAGTATATTTGCGAAGGAGGTTTTGCATGGACTTGCTGGTGTTGCCAGCAAGAGAATTTTCCTGGAGTCTTTTGCTCATACAGATGGCATTACAAAGAGCTCTCTGCTCATGCACTGCTCACCTCAACATCAATGCTCTCATTTCTTTGAAACTCTTCAATCGAAAGATTGTCAGGCGCTTTGCTGGAGAGAAGAAAAAAAAAAGATGTAAGAAGAGGACTTATAGTCCAGGATGTAACAGTATACTGTGTGAGGGAAAAACAAACCCATTTATATGCTAGTCCCTGAAACAGGAAATCTAAACTTTATCATATCATTTATTTACATAAAGAATAGCAGACTGCGGCACATAAGAAGTCTCCTTTCAAGATGTTCTGTGCTATATCACTCACCTTAGTGAGAACATGGCTAACCCCTGACATTATATACACTGTCGAAAAAAAAATGTTTCCCTGCTGATGTCTAGAATAGGATAGTTTAGGCTAGTAGAAAGCAGGGGTGGCCAACAAGTAGCTCCACAGCTGTTATGAAACAACAAAACTTGTGATGCTGACCAAAGAACAAAATACACCTACTGAGATGTGAAGTTCACAGGTTCTCCTAAAATGAATCTTCTCCATATTAAAATTGGACTCTGTTTAGAGGATGGTCGGATAAGAAAGGTTCCCGTGGCTTGGTGGGAAATAATATCAGGGGAATTAGCCCGGCTTGGAATATATATATATATACAAAGGAGTGAAGCCCTATAAAAGGTGACTTAAGAAGTGTCTAAACATACATAAAAATGCTGAACCAGAGAAGTTAGGTAGTTAAATAAAACACTGCCGTGCCAAGTAAGAAATGTACATTTTAGAAAGGAAGCTACAATTGTCTTTTGTATTACTCTCTTGTCTGTAATCTCAGAAACACGTGAACCCAGAATTGATCCCCCTGAATCCTCCTGGCACTCGAAAGTTTGACCTTTCAACATCTGTGTTTATAAAATGTACCGTCAAAAACTCCTAAGACCTGGTTCATCAAAGCTTCACATGTACCCCCTCTGAGTGAAACAAGATAGTTTCCTCTGTTATTCCATGGGGTTTATTAATCACACTGAAGAATGGTAGACTCTTAGATGAATAAGCTCCACAAAATAACATTGCAATATGCCTTATTTCTCTTGTGTAACCACGACAGCGCTTCAAAATCTTGTCTCTCTGGGTATAGAAGGCACACTTTTTTTCTCTAGTTCGGCCACCAGCTCAGACGCCTCTGTGAGGATAGCTTTATGTCTATACCATGCTGGGATATGTTCTATTTACCTATACATTTATCTCAGTATAGTAGAACTTCCTTACATTACACCTAAGCCTCTGACCCTTTAGTATTAGAGTATGACCACTTGTGTAGGGTGACCGCATGTCCCGGATTTCCCAGGACAGCTCCGCAATGGGTCCCGGGCAGCCTCAATCCGGGACAATGCATTGTGAAGTCTTTGTGAAGGAGGTCTCATCGATTCAGGAGAGACTTCTCAACTCTCCTAATTGCCCGAGTTCAGAAGCCTCTCCTTCACACCAAGCTCAGTGTAAGCTGCAGCCAGCACCAGGTATGTGTGTTTGACTGTATGTATGCGACTGTGTTTGTGTAATGCCTGGTAATAGAGGGGAATCTGTGTGAGGTATTTATATAATATAAAATGTATTTATGTTTATGTGAGGGTATGTATATGTGATCAGTGTGTGTGTATATATATATATATATATATATATATATATATATATATATATATATATATATATATATATATATATATATATATATATACACATACACATGTGTGTGTGATCTCATTCGCTTCATAGTGTGTCATTGAATGGCAGAAATAAAATGTGGTCCCGCTACTCTTGTTCTAACATTTCACCTCCTTTCAATTAAGCTTCCTTCCTGTACTTTGTTAAATCCCTTTAAGCATTTTAACAATTCTGTCACATGTCCCCCTCTCTCTTCTTTCATCCAAGCCACAGATATTAAGAACTCTTAGTCTTTCCTGATAACATTTATCCTGCAAAGCATTTATCATTTCAGTCACACTCCTTTAAGCTCTCTCCAATGTGTCATTATGCTTCTTGAGATGGGGTCTCCAGAACTGTACACAATATTCTAGGTGAAGTCTGACCAGAGATCTGAACCACCTCACTTTTTCTACCAACCGCTTTATTGCATTGTCTCCATACCTTTAAGCCATCAGAAATAATTACTTCTAAGTCCCTCTCCTTTGTTATAACCGACAGAACAGTATTCCCATGCTATATTTAGCCTTGGGATTTTCACAATCCAAGTGCATTATTTTATATTTATCAACATTAAACTGCAGCTGCCAGAATCCTGACCATTCTTTTCACTTATTTAAGTCACTTGCCACGTGGCTTGTCTCACCTGGAAGGTCTACCCTGTTGCAGATCTATGTACCATCTGCAAAAAGACATACCTCGCCCTTCAGATCTTTTATAATAGTAAAAAGTATGCGTCCCGATGCTGATCCGAGGTACCCCACTAATAACAAAACCACACAGGTGTGAGCATGCTGCAAATACAGTGAAATTGGCTGTGTAGTGTATACAAAAAGCGAAAACTGTCTGCGCTCTTTAGATTGTTGGCAGGCTGTAGCCTACAGATGTAGCTCAGGGAAATCACACACACACACACAAATGTAAGCAAAAATAAAAGGACAGAAAAAAGAAAACTAGAGAAATATCCAATAAAGTATATAGAAAACCATAAATGCAGAGCTCTAAGTCACTTTTGCTTCTGATCTGGTCTGGACAGTGTAAACACCTGGGCATACCTAACATGTCAGCGCAGGAAGCTTCCTGGGAGTATGTGCCACATGCAGTACATCACACTGCTGCAAATAAAGGGACAGAACTCCCTCTAGTGTGCGCACATAGGTGTTGGAAATAGATGATATATACCGTATATATATATTTATATACATATATATATTTATATACACACACACATTTTTGCAATGTATTACAATCACTGCATCTCTGCAAATGGGACACTTAACACAACTGCTATCCACATAAGAGAGTAAAAACCTACCTTTTAGTAAATAAGAAGTCTTCAAATGTACTGGCCAGTTCTGGCCACATGCCATCAAATTTCCCAGATGACGCATGCTGCCGTGCTACAGGTAACCCAACAGAGAGCACTTTAAGCAGAGAGGACACTGCCAGCTTCCACGTGCTTTCTGAAGGACAGGCATACTTCAGACTCAACGGTACCCTTAAAGTCTGTGAAGAGAGAGCCCCGTATGCTTTAGAATTAGGCAACCCTACGTGCGCACCCCTGTAATAAGAAATATTCAGTGGCATGGGTGCCACACTCTCCTGCACACATCAGGGAAAATACAGTGTTCAGAACGCTTAGTTTCTACGACTGGCACAAGCAAGTTTTAGGTTATATTCAGACTATATTCAAAGATGCCAGTAAAAATGAACAGTAACTACAGGCATGTTGTGTTGTGTGACATCTAGTGGTCGAACCATGTATGTTTCACCTGGCATTTGTGAAACAGAAGCTGATGAAACGCTCCAAGGAAACAGGAGGCCACATGGCCTAGAAGTAGCAGCCAATGTGGCCAAGGTTGTCCCATCTCTTATCTGACTATAATTCCCATAGTCCTCTGTGAGCCAGTTTATTCCCATTGATGAGATACGCTGAAAGAATGCACTGGTGATCGGGTTCATGGGGATGCAATCAAAGATCCTTACCTTAATCACATTCTGCAGTACTTTTTCACCCACCACTGCTTTATGACAAGCCGTTTTTTGGTACAGGTCAACCATAACTTCTAAGGATTTCTCTGCAAAAGGTACATAATTTAGAGCGACCCATTCTGCCTGTAAAAGAAGTAAACAAGGCATTAGTGATTTGGTCTATAAAACAGAAAGTGTCAGCGTTTGATGCAAAGAACCACATTTGCATGCATGATCTTGTATGACTGATCTGTAAATGAGAGAGAAAGCTGAAGCGAACACTTTTCATGCTTTAAGTAAAGAAGGAAGCCACTTGGTGCCCTCAAAAGGCAACTATTTCATTGAGAGACCCAGTGGGTGAAAGAGGATTTTTGTTTGTTTATTAATCAGGATAGGGCAATTTTTAAGGAAATATCACTCACCGGCGCAAATAGTTGGATCTATTGTAATTCCATTGTGATGCAGGATAAACAGAATGAGAAACGTTAATTCATAAAGATTTGCTTCACAAAGTGAGACACACAGATTATTTTATGGTTTGGATGAGGACATTGTGATTGGAATGTCACAATATTTTGTAAATTATATATAACAATCATGACCATGCAGATTGATATTTAGGATTACTCTATAATGGTAATAATAACAGGTTGTTATTTACAGACAGCAGTTTCCATAGGTTTTGCCCACAAAACTGTGCACACAAGTGGCCCTTGCCATGTAGAATATTTCAAAGTGTTATGTTTTATGTGTTCGTAGAATTTACAAACCCCACATAAATAGGGATTAACTACATCTGTTTATCAGGGAAGTTGGTTTTACTTCAAAGGTCTCTACAGGGTATTTTATATTGTATGTAGTCACAAACAAATTCTATCCTCTTCGAACATTAAAGGCTTGTGCATGTTCTGTAAACACAGAGCCGTGCAATACAAGACTTTATTATACATACAGGATATCTTTTTAAAACTAAATATCTAGTCTTATCAAACCATAATAGTCCATTTTCAAACTTTACCCCCTAAATCCAGGGGTCATAGGCAAGTGGAGAAGAGTTTCTGCACTTCTTTTTTGGACATGTTACCCCATGTTCCTGTTTGTATGAGTGAGAGTGAGAGTGACACAGAAAGAGACAGAGAGAAAGAGAGAGGGGGGAGAGAAGAAGAAAGGAGGGGTTTATATAAAGCAAGAGGGTCAGAGGCTTAGATGCAATGTAGGGAAGTTCTACTTTACTCAGAGGGTAGTAGATAGATGAAGGCTAATACAGTGAGGGAATTGGGATACACATAAAGCTTTCCTTACTAACCAAAGACTGCTAGGGGTTTAAACCCTTTACATCAGTAAAAATGGGCAGACAAGATGGACCGAATGGTTCTTATCTGCGGTCAAATTCTGTTTCTATGATAGAGACGAACAAAAGATTGGAGAGAGAGAGATGAAAGGGAGAGAATACATGGAGGAGGAGAAGAAAGAGGGGAGAGAGAGACACACACACAGAGTGTGTGTATATGTGTTTGTGCGATACACATCTAAACCATTATGAAAAAATGCCAAATAAATCAAGGAAAGCGGAGCATGAACACTTGGGGAAAACGAGCAGCCAGATTTTAGGGAGTTCGCTGAGTGGGACCAAAGAGTGCTTTTTCTGTGGCAGGAGATACTTTGTACCACACCTTTGCTAAATTAAATGAAATGTTCAATCCCTTTAGCGCACACAGTGCCTCAAACAGTGTAACCTCAGCATTCTGAAGAGCAGGCAGGATAACCTCCAGCATTATCCAAGAATGGCTAGGGGCCACTGTTCTCATATGCAATGAGTAAACGATTTAATATATCTAAATAAAATAATTATATCCATCTTATCAGCTATCTGGCTTTCAGGCATGTCAGATAGCACTCCCACTTAAATATGTATCCTAAACGGACAGAATGGGGAAACTGCAGCTTTCATTTATCAACAAAACTAAAACCTATTTTGAGTGACAAGATGGCATGTAAGCAATTGCATCAGTAAAAAATAACACTTGAAATGTGCTTAATAGATACCTGATTGTATTTGGCATTTGCTATGTGCTTGGTTTCCAGCTTTCCATACTGAGGAGGTTTGCAGGAGAACTGTACAAACGCAGAGAGCTGGTCGAAGATTGCTGGGTACATATTCTGCATGTTTTCGGGGCCTACACAGATTGCCTGCAAAAGGTAAAAAAAAAAAAAAATCACAGTCAGGGCTTAGACATATGGCAAAGATCTAGTTAATAAAAACATGATTAACAATTTGCTATTCATCTGCTACATTAATATTTTGTTAGATTATTTTTTTTTTATCTGACCCATACTATTCAAATAGGCCAACAAATAACTCTATAGCAGTTTGATTTCTAGTAACACTTTTAAAATTATTTTATAGAATAAGGTATTTAGCACAACATATGTAGAAGCGATATAGAAAAATAAAGAAAAATTAAACAAGGGCTTTTGACAATACCCCCTAAAATTAGAATCCCCAGCTGCACTCCCTAGCGTCATTGTAGTTGTGCTGTCTGGAAAAAAAAGACAATACTTTTGGAACAGAGTATTTTTTGTTATGTTTTTACATCACATCTAAAAATATCTATCTGTATGTGTGGAAAAACAAATTGTGCTCAATATGATTCAATCATTTAGTAGTGTTGGGGTGATAGGTGTGGTTCAGAAACAAGATATTACAAAACCAGCAAAGGTGGATGGCTTTAATAATCACCTTTTGTAGGACATCCAAAGCGGTGAGCACAGATTCCTGCAAGCTCGTCAACACCGCCTCAGTATAGGAGGGAAGGATGAAAGGAGAGGCGTCTGAACTTATAGGCACTGATACAGCCCCGTGTAATATAATCCCCAGCTTTTGTAGGTCATCCATGCTAAAAGCCGTTTTGATATGCTGATAAAGTGCTGGGAAAATCTGAATTAAAGCTGTAAGGAAAGGCTGGCTTGGGATAAATGTAAGTTTGTCACAAGTAGCCGGTGGCTTTGTGCTCTCCGAGCCGATCCTATACCAGGTGTTCCAAGCCGCCCACCAAAGAGAAGCGTCTTCAATCTCATCCATAGTGATGGGCTGTTCGCTGCTATTGTAACTGTTGAGTCTTTCTGCTGTGGAATCGGCCCTCACTAAAGGTCTCCCTGGTCCTGCTGCAGTAACAGGCCCGACCAGACCAGGCACAGTTACGGTTATTCCAGGCAATGGTTCGGGCCTGTCAGGCTCTCTAGTTGGGGTAACGATTTGCAGGATTTCCTGGAAACTTTTCAGCGCAGCTAAGGAGACTTCATTGTTTTTACTGAGAGCTGCCGACTGAATATGATCCAAAAGGACATCCCAAGCCTTGGAAAAGTCACCTACATTGAAACAAAGTAAATAAACACAATGTCTGATTTATTGCTGTGTTTTTCTAGCAAAACGGCATAGAACATCTATTTAAAAATCATAAGGCTTAACGGGTCAGCATTGCTTGGATATGCTCTGCTTTTCAAATAGATTAAAAACAATCTGTATGAACACACCCTGTCCATTACATTACAAATGTTACTAAAAGCTTGCGGTTAATTAACCAGTGTCCCAGTTTGTTTGAACACCACAGGTTTTGGACAGCAAAGCTTAAGAGAAATACATGACTGGTCAGTGAAACATATGGAGCCTTTAAAAAGAAATTACCGTAGTTGCTACAACTAGTGAGTAAATATAACTAGAGTACTCCATTGTAATTCTGTCATGGGAAATTTCATCAATCTCTGTGATTCATGAGACAATGATGTCCAGGCACTGGCCTATTCGTCACACAGTACACGCACACACACAGCTGGGCAAAACGTCACACTATGAAGGCACTTTACCTAGAGACTGGAGCAAGTATCTCCTTGTGTTAAATATTCGGGCCACACCGGCTAGAGTAAGTACCCAAGTTTCAGCCCACTGCTTCTCTGCTGTGTCCCTGGAGTGATGGATCAGGATATTGCCACCTCCTGACTCGATCTTCTCTTTATCAGCCGTTGTAGAGGACTCTCGGACCTGATCTAATAGCTGAAACAGAACCTACACCAGATAAAAAGAAAGAAAAACTACTTTATTTCTTTCAAAGCAGTAACCATAGCCTCAATGACTACAAATCACAGTTTCTGCAGTAATAACCTTCGCCCCCCTTCCTTACGTAAAAAATTTGGACCTTAATCAGTACTTGGTCTTGTCTTAGATTCATGGTAGCTTTATGCCTATCTTATGCATGTTTGAATTCCCTCACTGTATAAACCTCTACCACCTCTTGGTTAGTAGAAAGTTTGTACAAAACAATGTGTTATCCTTCCCCATGGTTACCGAGTCCAAGGGTACAGGACATGGGTATAAATGCCCTGTTATAATAATCATAATGGCTACGCGTGGTGAAATACCTTCCATATGACCGTGTGCCATGTTGCGTGTTGAAGCAGAGTTCCATGGGCTCCTATAGTAGAGAACAAGGTCTGGCCCGCACTTTTCCGGACAGCAGGGCGCGTGTCTACACATAGTTCTCCCAGTTTGGCATACAAACAAAGCCACAGACAATCAAACGGTGGTGCTGGGTGGAAGGGTCGGTTTAAGGTCACTCCTTTCTCTTTTGCCTGCTTCTGTAGGATGTCTTCTTCCCTGTTAAGTTCCTTTTCAATTATTTCCCCTCTCTGGAAAAAGTAATCTGAGATATTCCACTATAAAAGAAGAACATAAGATAAGATATGTATATATTCTACATAATAATACATTTGTAAATAATAAGAAAAACCTCCCACCACCTAAATAAACTTACCAGTAACCCAATCGATGTTAAGCTAATGTTTAATTCTTGATTCTGAAGCCCAAAGCTTCCTGCTACTTCAACAACTATCTGTAGGCAAGTGCAAGGCATTGTGGGAAGGAAATCTGTAACAACCAGCTGAAGGCACTGGAATGCAGTCCTTATTAAAGATTCTCTAAAAAGGAACAAATAATATTTTAGTATGTTAAGTAAGGAGAAATGTGAATTTTTATCTGTGCAAGGGCAAGATGCATTATTATTTCAGAATATCTAGTTATTTAAAAAAAATAATTTTTACCCTTGATCATTTCGGATTGCTCCTATAACTCCGAGCACAAGTGGCCAGCCAGGCCCAAGACTGTCTCCCTGGCTCTGCAGGATCTGTAACACACACTCCAACTGCCTGAGGCGAATATCGTGGTGGGTTATAGTCGAGAGTTCTTTCAAGGGATTTAGCAGCAGTAATTGCAATCTCTAAAGAGAGGAAAAGGTACGATCAGAAAGCACGGCTAACATATTTGAAAGAGAAAAACAGGTATAAATCAGAATCAAGACCCTGAAATGAAAAGAAAACGATTGTTAAACAAAAAAAAACAAACATTCTTGTGTTCAACGATGTTACCGACTGCACAGTTTATTGTTCTGTTATTTCTTCAAAGTGCTATAACCATAGCTATTAACATAGGAACACATAATTTCACAGTCTTTATATTCTATGCAGATTCAATGACACCTGAGTATCTCTGCTTCTGCATTCCCCTCTCATTACTTAACTAAGAATATCTATACCTTATATAATTGATGGTTATCTGTTATTAAGTTTTAAGGAACCATTATGTGTTATTAGGTAATAATCACATGTATGATTCTTATATGTGCATACATAAGTATCCAAATTAAAATAATTCATAGCAGTCATTACAATTATAGTATAACATGGATTTGCCACTTTTAAGCAAACATACTATATGTAAAATAAAGGAAATGTAGTAGCGAGGAATTGTTCACCTGGTTTTGTGACAGTAATGGTTCGTGTTTAAAGGCTAGTCCAGCTTTGATTAGAGAAGTTAATGCTTCAGCTCCCCATTCCCTCATTCTGGCATTTGGATGCTGGCAGACCTTGGGGGGAAAAAAGCATGACATTAAATAAACAAAACTTTCATAGTTAAATTGAGTTTTCAATAAATGACGTTTACAGTTTACATATACCAACATGTAGTATGTCATGCTGAAATTATCCCCAAATTTGGTAAACTTTTTTCAGCAATCGTTAAGGAATCACCACACTACATTACAACTTTGATAACCCACAATCGTCAACAGCACCCAACATGTTAAATGCACACATACACTGTATTTGTCACAACTGATGGGGTCTTAATTTAACTTTATAATGTAGTGGCACTGAACTGGAAACGGCTGATCAGAATATTATGACTCCATGGAAATGGGATGCCTACTGAATAGAAATCTATTCAACATAAATTACTCCGACAAACTCTTTCCCAACATAATCATCTGTAACCCAGCTCAGGGGGACTTCCAACTCAGGGTCCTCTTACTTAAGTGATTAGAAACATACGGTCATTTAACACCAAGGTTTAAAGTCCTTTTGTGCCAAGTATTTTTTCCCCCAGGATGCCTTAAAATGTATACTGCCATCCCAGAGAACTTTTACAGTGATCAGCCAACCTAGACCTCTAACTGAAGACCAAGAGTACGATTTATATAGTAAGCAGAAAGGAAATGGGCCAACTGGCCAATTCATTTGCAGTCAAATGCTCTATCATGTTTTCATGTTTATGATGTGTATTTGAGTGTCATATCACATACAATGATTTAGCTAAAAATGAAATATATCTCAAAAGAACATTTATGTGGTGGTATTTGGTGGCATAAGGTTAGCATTAAATCTGAACGAAACAAAAAGTTCAAGGCAATGTTAATAAGATGCATACAATGGAAACATACCTTCTGTTCAGGACAAGAGCAAGCAGAAGAGAAATAGAAAACACACTATTTAAAATGAGATTGGAGGGAGAAAGCAGCACTGTACATGAATTATACATAAACTAAGTGCAACACAGTGCGCGAGAATAAGAAATGTACGCCCTTCTTAATGGAATAGAAACGGCACGATGCTACCAACAGATGAGACATATGCCAATAAAAAAAAAAAAACAGAACCTAGTATCAAAAATAAGCCTTTTCACTATATGCAGGGGGTTGGCGGTGCAAACTGTGTGTAGTGGGGGCAGGTGGTGTGCGGTTTAGGGTCTGTGTGTGGGAGGCTGCACATTTATAGTGTGTGCTTTAGGGGGTAGGAGTGCTGATTCATACGTTACACAGCACGATGTGCTATTTGGAAGCACCTACTTGTCCCTCATCCCACGTGCATTCAGTATGAATGAGCAGCCTCCTGCACCTCAACCCACCATCATGTACACAGTATGAATGAGGAGGTTGGAGTGTAGGAGGCTGCTTACTCATACTGCAGATGGCTACTCACTCACACTGTGCACACGAAGGGGGGAAGGCTAGGGTTCTGCTGTGTACCATATAAATTACCAACCTTTACCACTTCCACTTGACCCCCGCTGCACACACAGTAAATGAACAGCCTCCCACACACATCAACCCTACCCCTGCTGCACACACTACTAAAAAAAAAAAAAAAAAGTGAGGCGAAAGAAAGCGAGAGAGGGGTAAAGGAGAGGGAAGGAATGGAGAGGGAGATGACAGAGGAAGCAAAGAAATAAAGAGGAGAGAGAGAGAGAAAGGGGTGGGAAGAAAGAATGGGGACAAAGAAGACAGCATGGAAAAGATCAGAAAGAGGGGAGGAGACAGATGGAGAAAAGGTGAAAAAAGAGAAGAACAGAGTTCTGGGAGGAGAGAAGAAAGAGTGAGAAAAGGGTCAGAGGGGAGTAAGACAGAGAAAGGGGTGAGATAAGAAGAAAGGACGGGCTTATACAAAACAAGAGGGTCAGAGGCTTAGATGCAACATAGGGAAATTCTACTTTACTCTGAGGGTAGTAGATAGATCGAGGCTAATACAGTGAGGGAACTGGGATACACATAAAGCTTTCCTCACTATAGGACCTGACTGATAGGGATTTCAACCATTTATATCAGGAAAAAGGGGCAGACTAGATGGGCCGGAATGGTTCTTATCTGCAGTCAAGAAGGAGACGAACGAAAAGCTGAAGAGAACACATGGAGGAAGAGAAGAGGGGCGAGAGACAGAGAGAAGAAAGTGCGAGAGAGAGAAGAAAAGGAATGCAAAGGGATTGCACTTCATTTTTATGACTGATATAAGCTAGTACGAGTATAAAAAAATGGAGGAAAACGTAAGACTATATCAGTGTTGTCATACTGGCGACAATGGTACTGGATGTTCCCTCTAAGCTTTCATTATGATTCTAGATGGGTTGCATCGTATAATAAATTTAACAGTGTTAGGCCCACTGCCCTAATGCTGACCTTATGCTATGTATCTTTACAAACTAAATGAGAGTTAATCATACTGTTCTCAAGTGACCATTTTTATTTTTATTATCTTTCTTCAACCTCTATCCAAATCTGATGGTTGTTTTGTTTCCCAACATCATGCAGACAGCATGTACCTAAACATGGCCTATTTTGGAATATATGAAAACACATAAACAACACATATTCAATGGAGTGGTGAAAGCTGATGCTTTCCTTACAGTTTGCTTTTCACTAATATCAAGTCTAGTTTACATTGATGAACATCCACTTAAGAAACAAAGTGATTTATTTATTATGTGTACTTTAAACAGTGCTAGTCTTCGCTCTTCATAAAAATGTGACACAATCCTGGAACTCCTATGTACTGAAATGAGTACAAAAACGCATTAAAATGCACATCTGATGTCAAGATCTATGGATATGGCAGAGTGTATGAAAACAAAATGTACTTAATGAATCAGGTGCATGACTTCAAGTTAACAAGGACCATTCCATCAGTATCTGGCACACTATATGTAGTCTACCTAAGGGATTTATATTTTTTTTAAAGAGGAACACTGGATAACGCAAGTTAATGTAGACCATTGTATTATATATTTAACCTATGCTCAAAAATAAGATGGTCATTTTGCGTAACAGTCAAGGACAATTACATACACTATTTGTGCAAACTCAAACGCTATGATAATCTAAAATGCTATTCATTAGGGGACAATTTGTCACAAAAACATTAAAATGTGGGGAAAAAAATGAAACAGTACCTCTATAAGATGGCCAGTCAAAGGTCTCCACAAAATCTCAATTCTGTGCATGTTCACCAGACCAGTTTCCAGCAGCTTTGCAACAGCAAAAAGGGATGGCTCCTTTATTCACAAAAAATATGATGTTAATCATATATATCAACATGATAGGTAATGGGTAATGTATTCTACTATTAGGACCTGTGTTTGGACACACAAAGATAAAATAATATTTAGATTAAGAATTTAAGAACCATATTTAGATCTTAAGAACCACATCAGTTGTGGCCTTAAACTGCACAGCTCCCCCAGTCCCCTGCAGCCACCACCACCAATCTACACAAAGGGATCAAAGATGCCGTTAACCTTGTTGTTCCCATACGCCATGTCCATGGCCTCGAGTGACAATGAGCACAGGGCATTGATCAGGTGATGAAGCGACACATCATCCAAGTACCTAAAAAGGAGAAGAATACATCATAATCCTCATCCAGCTGTAAAAAAAAAAACCACACACATATATACATATACATATATATACATATACATATATAAAGTATCTTTCTTACTGTGAACTTTCAAACAGCCGTGAGAGGATTGTGGAGATAACAGGCAGGTCTGTCATAACAGCAGTAGTTAGAACCTGCAAAATAAGCAACAATATCAAACGTGTCACCAGAGCACTAATAAAAAAAAAAAAAATATATATATATATATATATATATATATATATATATATAATTATATATACACACACACACACATGTATGTATATATATTAGGCTTGGAACCCTTACAGTGCTAGGCCCTTCGACGGCTCTTCCAGGTTTTAGCGCTCCACCAGTACTGGGTTTTAATCCAAGTATCCATACAAGGTGCTGAAATACAGAAGAGATGTGTAAACAGTAGATGTTTACCATACTGCAAGACCCTTGTAAAACTGTAATGTAAAACAAAACAAAGATAGGACAGGTACTTTTGCCAGAAATATAAATACATATATATATATATATATATATATATATATATATATATATATATACACACACACAGCTTGCAATCATATAACCCTATTCCGAGCTTCAATAATTCAAAGGTCAAGCTTTATTTACCATCAATAAAATGGGATTGCCTGCAATAAACTACATACAACAGCTGCTCAATTTGCCTTTTACATGGACAGTATGTGGGTAATTGTGTTGTCCATGTCAGTGACAGTTGACTTGTTACAAAAGGTCATTAGAGAGGACATAGAGAAAGTCTAATTTGTGTGTTAAAGGTATTTGTTTTATTCCACTTACAGCATAGAACCTCATTAGTATTTATAACTTTTTTTCCCTTCATAACACACCCTAGTTTTATTCTCTTTCAAATAAATAATAAAAGTTATATAAAAAAAAAATAGTCCAGAATATAAACAGTATTTTGCATCTTGGAATAAGGTATTACTTTCTTGTCGGCAATTAACAATTGAATCCCAATACCTGAAGCGTTGCAAGGACAAGCTGCCACGAGGTCCCCAAAAATCCTCCATGACAATGTGCCAGGTTCAGCAAGGTGCGCATACACTGGATATTTTTAGCTGTAAGCTGTACGGAAACAAATCAAATTAGGCCCACTATTACTATGTCAGGATTGAATCTTTCCATAAAAAAGGCAGACTAGATGAGCCAAATGGTTCTTATCTGCCATCAAAGTCTATGTTTCCATTAATGTTTCCGGGATCATTTATCAGCTAAAGAGCTAAATGTTGTTTAAAAAAGCTTTAGAAGATTGATACCTGTCAAAAATAAACAAACATATGGACAGAACATGGGTATAAGAAGACAAAGTAACTTTACCATGACAGTGCCTTGAGGTTGTAGAGCTAGTGGTTGCCCCACGGCTACTACTTGCTGATGAGACTCACTTGATGGACTTATTATCTGAACGTTTTGCCCCTGAATGGAATAAGCTGCAGAAAAGACAACACATTAAAAGAACGCAGAACACCTGAATAATCAATAATGTATTGAAATCTAATGCTATGTTCTTGCAGCAATAACACAGGGCTGATTGAGGTTTATTTCAATAATTTTATACAGGCAAGTTCTACATAAGGAAAACAATCTAACGCTGCAGGATCTGGAAAGCTAGAAGTTTTTTTTGCCAATGGCAAACTAAGAAATATAGCTATGTTTATTATGAGCAATTGGCTGCTGTAAGCAGGACCATTCTTCCCAAACACGTATGAGAAAACTAATCACAGTTTTACCACCAACAAACTTTTTTACCTTTAAAAGTTTAGTGAAACGTTAATACAGCGTCAACAATCTTTTCAATGACAGGCCTTACATTTGTTGCATAGGGTTGCAGAGGAGCTGTTCAGCACAGTGAGAGTGTAGTGAGGTGGCAAGGAACCTTTGCAAATGGCGGTTATGAAGGCATCTCTAGGTGTCACAAGCCCTAACTTTCCACACAGAGACGCCACTGTCATCTCAGCCTTCAGGATATTTTCGGTAGCAGCTTCGTCTGTGCTGTATTAAAAAAGGAAAAGAAACCCAAGAAGGAACAAGCATGTCAGTGTTATTAGGGTTAAATAATAATGCAGCACTATAAACAGCTTGGCATCCATCATAACATCCTATGTATCACAATTTTTGTGTTTTATTGTGTCTATACAGCATAGAACGTCATAATTTCATTTAAACAGGATACTCACACAAGAGCATCTTTAACAGCAGGTTTCCCGTTAAAGGGACTGCCCAGCTCTTAGTGAATAGACTTATTTATAACCCAAGATGGCTGCCCCCAAAAAATCAATTTCAACACAAATGTAGTTTTTACATCTTACCTTGCATCAAGTAGGAGTGATAAAGCTGCAAGCAGGCCACACCAGCACGCATTAATCATTTCTTCCCAAACAGCTCTACCAACTTTAAAAAAAAAATGCAAGATTTATTTTTTGTTTAAAAAAAATGAAATAAAAAAATTTAATAATACCTCATTGTGAATGTGAATGCTAAACAGATAATGTTCAGACTCTCTATAAAATTAAAAACCGACCATGTCGCTATTTTTTTTTCTTCTTAAAAATTACCTTTTTAATGCAATGAAAATACTGGACTTCACTGAATACAAGATTTTTTCTGTATGGTTATTAGCACCCGATGTTTTCATCATTTTATTAACAAATCACAAAGTGTTATGCTGCTACGCATAACAAGCCCACTGCTGGTTTAATCATTATATCATATATTATGAACCCAGAAACAAACAGTTTCAGTAACAGCCCTGTGCCCTGTGTTTCACTAGTATCCCACTGCCTGTAGTTTGAACAAGGCCAACTATTATTGTTTGCTTCTATCTTTCAAATAGGTTTGTAAAAAGTACACTGTTGGTATTGTGTAAATAATAGATTGACACAAAGGAATATGTTCTTCAAATCAGTTCTATATATGTCTAAGATGGAAATATTCTGCACGATTATCTGTTCCAGAAAACATAGGGAACATTATAGAGATGAAAAACTAGATGAATGACCTGGCTCTGTCTCAGCTGGATCAGATCGAGTTGCAGGGTCTTGTTGATCACTCGGTTTTGTATGCGACAGGGTCTCCTCTGCTGAGGTATGGGAGTCCGTTTCAGCCTGACTGATCTCGCCTTCAATCATGGTGGTAATCCCACGGACAAGATCTAATAGGCAATGAAAGGCTACAGACATGGCGTAACCTTCAGGGATGTTTGGAGGCTCCACCTTATCCAGCATTTCCAAACTAACA
Organism: Spea bombifrons; assembly: GCF_027358695.1. NCBI lineage: Eukaryota > Metazoa > Chordata > Amphibia > Anura > Pelobatidae > Spea > Spea bombifrons. The sequence goes on from NC_071090.1 coordinate 41,618,983, forward strand.
AAGGGAAAAAAAGAACAAATGTTAACAATTTCATTTCAAAATAATTCCTCACATGCTTGAATAATATATTTTTGAAGGAAGGTGGAGAATACAACAATTACAGGTTGATAAGAAATTAATCAGATCAACAGAACAACTGTTGACTACCCTAGCCATTATAATGAGCGTTCTTTCTTCTGATTTACTGTTTGTCTATCACATATTTCGCGACATTTTATGTATTAATCTTGTTCGGGAAAACACATTATGTTTCATTGTTCATTCATTCATTGTTACATGTCTGCTTCTTTCTGTTAAGACAGGTTTGGCATTCTAGCATTCCTTACTTCAACTGAATTTATTTCTTGAATACAGCACATTAAAAACATGAGTCTCAACAATAAAAATATAGGAACATTTGTTGATAAGGATATGCATTCACTTAAGCACCTTTTTAAAGGAGCTACTTTCTTTCTATAAGTGATAAATATGATCTCTCTAAAAAAAAAAAAAAAACGCAAATTAAACTGCTCCATCAGGATATAATTGTGGGTGTTTAAAGCTGCATTTTTTAGATGGTTGCTGTAATGGTGAATGTGGTTTGTTTAAAAAAAAAACATTACTTACTAGGTTGCCTTAGCACTGCCTTGAATTGAAATGGTCAGGATAGGTATCCAGGTGCCTCTGTATTCAAAAGCAGGAAGGACAGTCACATTTCCACTCGCTGCTGCTATTCCTGTTGTTGACTGATTTGAAGCTGGAGCAATGGAACTAGAGCCAGCTGTCAAGGAAAACGCAGGAATGAACAAACCCTCTACCTCAGTCATGTACGACATCTTGTGTCAACTGAAAAGCTGCTTCCAAACTAACATCACCAGTGGCTGCTGCCCAACAGTGCCTTGATAAAGGTGTCTAGGACAGAAGAACTAAAGGTTTAGTGCTATTTTTGGAATAAATCATTATGCTTGGTGACAAGGATTGGGGATACAGAGCAGGAAAGTGCATGTTTCTCCTCTGTTCTGATCCCCCATCTTCCTGTTCCAATGCTGCCAGGAACTTAGATAGGTAGGTGAGGTCTTCTGAGTTTGTATTTTAATAAAACTTGTGTAAATAACATGTGGAATTGGATATCAATAGGAGGAGATGAGGTGGTGCAAGTTTTGCTCACCCCTCAACATGACTTCAAATTAAATATTTCCTGGGGTTATAAGAGGGAGGCACATGGTTCTGTGCTTTTCTATATTTTACACAATGTATCTTGTGAAAACAAGCCTCAAACTTGAAGTACATACACTAACTAAACTCACCTCAAGGAACCAACAAATGAACATAAATTTGATAAAGGTAAACATATGGAAGGAATGCATATACCTGACTGGTTCGTTGGGTTTGATGTACTTCCAGCACTTGGCACAAGGAAGAGAGATTGAATAAACGAGCCCAAGGCATTCACAATGTCACGGAAAACCTTTGTAGAGTGCTGTTTCATGTCATAGGACTGACAGAAAGACCTAAAAAGTTAATGAAAACAATATTTACAACACAGATATTTAAAGACAAATGAGTAAGTAATATTCCCAGTGCCCAAGACTTTTTCCCTCGGTAAGCATTTTGCACCACAAGCGCGGTTTTACCTTAAAGAATTGAAATTTAGGATTTTTAAACTGGCGTGTTTGTAAATAGCAATGTTTTACCTAAGCAGCTGAGGCTGTACACAAAGTCTGTGTATGGATTCTACTGCCACGGCTCGTAACCACTGAGGTTTATCAGCATCCAGAAACTTCACCAGCAGAGACAGGAAGATCTCACATTCCGTTACCTGCAAGAGTTACATGTCCTGGCTACGTCAATACAAAGTCGTAACGAAGTCTTATAAACAATAAAATTATACACTTTCAGTAACACTTATATTGAATCCAAAGTTATCTTACCAAAAGGCTGTAAAACTGCTTAATTAAGACAGACACAACTCTTAGCAACCGCATACATATAGGAAAGTACGGCTTCTCGACTGGGGCTGGGGATGAGTTGCTGCTGGAACCTTGGCGGAACTTAATATTTGGCGAGAAGAGCTTTATGACAAGGGGGCACACTCGTTCCTTAAGAAGAAAACTGAATTCTTGATGCTGAGGAAACAAAAAACAAAACAAAAGCCACGATACTTTAATCAGATACGGGCCACAAGAAAATGGTTAAACTGTTGTATTGCACATAATATATAACAACATGATCATAAAGATACTCCCTCTATATCATTTTAATATAGCCAAGGCCAGATTAAGGGGCAGGGGCCCTAGAGCATTTTTACAAAGAGGACCCCCTCTTTTCTTGTGCCACATCAGCAACAATAAAACTCGAGTAAAACAAAAACAGTCTATTGGCAATCCATCTACGTTAGGTCATGATGTTATATCCTGTTCATTTTACACGTCGGCATCACATTATCTCTCTCCTAATCTAAGCCTTGGCCACTAACACGTGCAAACCACTGAGTATGTGCAGCCAATGAACTGCCAATTGGTTGTGACTTTGGATAGGACTGTTGGCAAGTGGCACATAACTCCTGGTCAAGACTGTCCTGTTCTTACCAGGGCAATTGGCAAAAACCTATGGAGCGTGGGGGCATTTGCTCCAAATTGACGCCTACTATTGGGAGCTGTTGTTCTGCCCATGGAGACTTTTAGCTCCTAAAAAAATCAAAACTAACAATGCCTCAAGGGAGGATTTTGACTTCATTGCCCAAAAAGCGGCGGAATGTCTGACACAGATACTGGATTGCAAACTAGGTGATCTAAAACAGTCCCTGGAAGCTACCAAAATGATACAGTGTCACCACAAACCTCCATTAGAGTAGCAATTGGCTGTGGTCAAATTAAAAGAATAGGGTGGAGGACTTGGAAAATAGAAGCAGGAGGAATAATCATTGCATCACTGGCCTCCCTGAGTCAGCCGAACTGATGGAGATTTTTCCAACTGTCCTGGCAACCCTCCCCAACACAGAGGTACATAGATATGCTATAAAAAGTGACCACATATTCGCTGCTGACTGCCTTAGTCCACACCTATTTGAACGGTTCAGCTATAACGACATGCAGGAAATCCTGAATGGTTTCCACGTATCTTCTGGTATGATTTAGAAAGGTCATGAATTGGTGGCTTTTCTTGAATTTTCAGCAGCAGTCTCAACAAAAAGAAAGGCATTTCTCAACAATGTTTCTCAACCCTTCCAGAGAAAAAAAGAAAGCCACATTCATTTACCCTGCTTGCTTGCGTATCCAAGCATCGATTGGAATTCCCTGCATGACTCTATTAGACAGGTCGTAATGATCGTGTTTCTCACTATCACTCTAACATTTGTTTTCATTTCCTGCCATGAATCTTTTTCTTCCTGCACTATTCTGGTATGAGAGCTCCCAATGGATGCTCAGCTTGTTGTGGCTCCCTGTCATATTGTGTAGGTTGGCCATGTGGTCTTCCTATTTTCATGTTCTTTACTCCTATTTATTGTTCTTTTAAACATATATAGGTTTTTTTTTTGTTTTTTTTAAGTTCCAGGAATGGCTTTATTCCACTTCAGCTTCTGACTGCTGTTAAACGCTCCATGTTTCAGCGTGTGTGTGAGATGTAGTCACACTATTTGTAATACAATGGCATTTTCTCGTGTCATGTCTAATACTATACACACTCACGCACACGTTTCCCTTATCCTTAATAAAAACAATTTAGTATCATGGAACATGAAGGGTATCAACCACCTTGCCAAGCACACTTCTGCTCTACGACATCTAAATTCTCACATAGTCTTCCTCCAAGAGACTCACCTTACTGACTCTGAAATAGGACGAGTAGGCAAGGTGTGAGTCTCCTTCTACTATTCTTATAAGACAGGTACAGTGATTCTCTAATAAATCTCTCCAAGGCGCTGTTCATAGGTGACCCGCCATTCCCATCCTCCTTTACAATGGATGATGAATAATGCCTTATTTAAATCTCAATCCTCCAGATCTAGCCTCAGAGCTGCTTGGCAAGAATTTGCTTCCTTTTAGCCTGACCATGTTGATGAGGCAATCTTATATTTTGTACCGATGTCTTACCTGAAGGAACACTTGGGGAAAGTCATTTAGAACCGATTCTAAAAGTTCCAGACCAAATGTGCGTGTCATTTCTGTCATACCCACAAGCCAATACGGTGCATCAGCATTAACCAACTGACATAAATCCTAGAAAAAAAAAAGAAAAATTCTGAATAACAATAATAATGTAAATTATAGTCCATCAATACATTGTGATGGGGGTTAATAGTACAATGAACATTAACAAAAAGCTCTACTATGAGAGAGAGCGTTAACAGAGTTCTGTTAAAGTTATTGAAGAAAATGATGGTGTATAGAGTGCCGTTTCCCTAATTTTCTTCTCCATCCAAGTTTCACAAATTTGTACTAGAATAATGTTTAAATATAGCTTTCCTTATATCATTTTGTATCATGTTTTTATATCATTTCGTTTACATCACTAGCTCAGCTGTGCTACTTGTAGCTCACACGCATCAGTAAATGTCAGGAACATGCACTTTAACAACCAAGAAGAAAGCACAACACAAATTCAGTAGTACGCAAGGAGCTATTTCAGCCAAGGCAGCAGCACCAAGACGGCTGTGATACTTCTCCCTTGAAGTCATGTTCCATCTATTAAACTTGCTCTTCGAAGTTAAAGAGCCTCTAAGTCACGTTTGTCAGTCACAGAAAATATAAGACACGTTCTTAGTTGTTTTATACCTGAAAGAGCATATAGGCATCTTTAGCACATGGCTTTAGGGTGCTAACAGATCTTCTATTACTGTTTCCTGGGACAGGAACGGGCTGTTCTGGAACATCTACATACAAGAAGAGGCACCGTGTGATTGAAACGTGCATTTTACCGGAATACGTAATAATTATATGACACTTCCCAGGATGCACGGTGTAACATATGAGCATATATATATATATATATATATATATATATATATATATATATATATATATATATTAATGTAAAACATATTAAGTTTTCCTTACACAATGAATACCATAATAATCCCAACATGTTCATAAATAAATCCTTTTAAAACAGGGGAAAAAGATTCTCAGAGCCAGGGATTATAAATCCATTCAAAGTGTTGTGAGCCACAGAAGCATGACTAAATGTAAAACATGTTAAGTTCAGTCTGGGGTGTGACAGCGCAACACCTTCATCCTAACCTTTGTACCGCTCATCTTCCGCCACCATTCTCTCAAAGACAACAGTAACGACTTGTCGGACTGTGGCCGCAGCTGTGTTATTGGTTATATTGTCTTTTGTGAAGTGCAGTCGAAAGCAAAGAACTATTGCCTGAAACACAGAAACCGGATACAACATTTGATTAGTTATGTGTAATGTTTGCTTCTGTGTTAGTACTGTTTGTTTATCATTAACTGTTTCTTTGTACTTAAACGTTTTTCCTCAAAACACATTATTTGAGCTGTTTTTTCAGAATCAGGGTCTTTCAGTTACTTTATGATGTTAAAATACATACAACATTCATGTGTAATAACAAACTTACATAACATTTTAGGTTAATGTGTTAATGGGGACTCCGACAACACTTTGCCATTAGTTACCTCTTGAGTAAAATGAGCCAAGTGCATCACTTGAGGAGCGCATTTTCATTTACAGAAAAGATGACCAGCACGGATTATTATTACGTGTAGCCCTTGCATCCATTACCTTGGACAGAGCATCATCGTGTACCACGGTGTTGGTCGTTAACAGTACCAGAACTGTTTGCAGAAGCTTCAATTCCTCCAATCCATTTTCCATAAGCTGCCACAACATGTTGATAATGTTACCTGCTGCAGCCTAGAAAGAAAAAAAGGGTAAATTATGGACTTCCTTCATTATGTCACTTGATTTTTTATATGGAAATTACTTTCAGTTGACTGTTCTAATCCAATCTATATATACATTCCTATTAAGCTAAGACCACAATAGGTATTCACCCTTTTGCTATATTACATATTTACTCTGAAATGATAGTATTTTTGAGTAATTGTTGTCAGACTGTTTAATCCCATGGGTTCCATTGCACTGTTGCCCCCCCCCCGGCCTATGCTTCCAAATATTAGACAACACTTATGAAGATAATGCACTAAATTAATGTTTAATCAGAGATACAAACTTCTCCTTGAGAAGTAAAAGGAAGTCCCCAGCGATCAGCATACCTCAGACACAACTTCATGCGACATGAGCCTCTGGATAGCAGCAAGGCACAGCTGAGTGATTTTCGGTTCTTTTGTTCCACAGCCCATGAGGAACGGCTGAACTACTTCAGAACTGTTCTCCTTCAAGGCTTTCAAGAAAACGAGGGCAGGCAAAAACAAATAATATCACTGTACTAATATTAAACAACGCCATGTAAATACGATCAAGTTCTTGAATCAAGTTATGTCTCTGAATGACGCAGTCACATAACACAACCAAATTCCAAGTGCTTTCATTTAATATAAAGTGGATTTGGAGATCACTGTTCTCTAATTTTCTTTTTTTTTTAAAACACTCTTTAGGATACACTTTGTAGTCTTTGCATTAATTAGGAGACATGACAGTGGTGGAATGAATCACTGAACAGTGACAGAACACATTAAGAGCTTCTCAATATAGCAAGTTAGCACAATAAGATGGCACTCACATGCAGTAATATGGCTTACAAATCTTGAAGCCAACAACTTCCACATATCCAAGGGAAATTACACTCAAATTACCTGTCAGTATGTCAGGGCTTCTGGCAGATATGTTTTTCACCTTTATAATTCCAGATTCAGCAGCCTAGAAGAAAACGAACAGATGTGTTATAAGAACCGACAAGAAGGTGCTGCATCTGCACTCCTCACAGAGGTTACATCCTTTGCTTTGGTGAATTAAAAGTACTCTTACTGCACCCTCTAGAGTTTAATCCCATGATAAAGGAAAACAGCATTATGGCAACAACCTATCAGTGCGCTCTTAATGTCACAAGACAACGATGCATTGCTTCTGAATGTATTACTGGAATAGTGTGGGTATTCAACAATACCGGGGATGATTCTTCTAATCCCATGTTGAACCCAGCTGCTGTACATCTGCTGTATCAAAAATATATAATTCCATCAAAGAACAATCTTACTTCCAACAGAAGTTATACTAATTCATACTTTCCATAGTCTTACCAAACACATACACACACACTCAGTAAAAGCGAAGGCATTTAAACCACGTGAACACTTCCTTTGCAAAATCTGCTGATGTCTGCAGTTGCAAAGTAGGCATGTGTGAATACAATTTAATAAAAACAAAAGATAATTTTCTCTTTCTAGCAGATTAATGAGCTAGTATCAGACCTTAAAGATAAACCATTTATTTTAGATTTTCGCAAAATAGTATATATAACCACACATATACACACACACAGTGGTAAGAAAAAGTAACTGAACCCTTTGGAATTACCTGCTTTAACCCCTTAATGACAAAGCCTGTACATGTACGGGCTCAAAATGCATTGTTTTCAATGGGTTTAGGGATCACCCATTGTCCATAAGGGGTTAACTAATAACACACAAATTATTGTTTTGTTCTTGTCCATATTGAATACATCATTCAAACATTAGCAGTGTGGGTTGGAAAAATGTGAACCCCTAGGCCTAGGCTAACCACTTCAACAAAAGCGAATTGGAGTCAGGAGTTAGCAGACCTGGAATCCTATCAATTACATTTGATCGGAGGTGTGTTTTAGAGCTACTTTGACTTTTGAGTCAAATTGAGTTTGTTATTCTCAATAAGAATCTGCTGATGTGAGAGATGCCTCATGGGGAGAAAAAAAATCTCAGAAGACCTACGACCACGAAATGTTTATTTACACAGAGCTGGAAAGCGTTACAAAGTGACCTCAAAGTGTTTACATACTCATCAGTCTACAGTTGGAGATGGAGATAATTTAGTACTGTGGCTAAAACAAGGGCACCACGTACCAACATGAAAACATCATCCCAAAGGTGAAGTACAGTGGAAAGATCACCATGATTTAGGGCTGCTTTGCTGCATCAAGGCCTTGACAGCTTGCCATCCTCGAGGGCACAATGAATTCCCAAGTTTATCAGGGTATTACAAAGGATAAAGTCAGGGTGGCCATTCACCAGCTAAAGCTTAGTAGAAGTTATGTAATACAGCAGGACAATGACCCAAAACATTAAATCTACCACAGAATGGTTTCAAAAAAAGAAAATCCAAGTGGTCCAGTCAGAGTTTGAACCTTAACCCATAAGAGATACTGTGGAATGAGCTCAAGAGAGCTGTTCACATTAGACATCCTAGGAATATGGCTGAGCTTAAGATGTTCTGTGAGGAAGAATGGTCTAAAATTCCCCCTGAACATTGTGCAGGCCTTACCTGCAGCTACCGGAAGTGCTTGTTTGCGGTGAATGCTTCCAAAGGAGGTTTGACCAGATGTCAAATTCAAGGGTTCACCTACCTTTTCCACCTGCACATTGTGCCTGGCTATACTTGTGACTTAGATGTAGATCACCTGTCTGCTACTTATCATCTTGATTCCTATGGAGGCAGCAAGGGTATATTTCATTTTTCACAGGTTGCTTCTCTATTTTGGCTTTACTTTTGTTGAGTAAATCATGACACAGTATAATAGGTCATGTAGTGTTGTTCATCTAAGCTTCTATTTACATATTTTGTTTTAGAAATGCTAAGGAACAGATGATTGTTGTTATGTCCTGATATGTCAAACCATAGAATTCAAAGAGGGTGTTACTTTCTTTTTCACACGACTGGGGGCCTGGAATTGAAGATACACATACTAGCTGCAGGACAAACAACGGTCTGAAAGGCGAAGGGCATATACTCTAGCTGTATTGATAAAAGGTATTTTCCTATGCACTTAAGTCTGCATTGAGGTTCCTATCCCAGTGAATTGTCTCAGTGCTTATGCACCCACAATGCGCTAGCTGCAAACCGCCAAAATCTGTTAAACCAAGCTACCACAACTAAAAAGTACCCCATTTTTCATTTGCATTTTTGTGATCAGTGCATTTACGTTTCTGGAAAAAAGATAATACAAAGGACTCCATGTGAAGTTATCTAACAGATGCTATTGCTGTATGTACTTAGTGCAGAACACTTTAGCAGCTCAACCGTGTCGCAGTTTACCTTGTATGGAATGTATGTTTGGTACTTGAAAAAACACAATTAAGTTATCTGACAAAGGTCTCCTATACCTTTGGTGGCTTTTGCCATGAATTTAAAGAGAAAAGCACATTTTTAAAATAATTTGCTAAAAAAGCACATTCAATCTGTAACATGTTCATATAACTGGTTTCAGCACCTCTTGACACAAATCAGTATACACTGGCAAAGACTGAAGCAATACGAGTGCAAATATAGAAAGCTTTACTCCCAAAGCCATTGTTTTGAGCACTTAATCATTAATATTCATAGTGAGAAACATACTGTAGCAAGAAAATGCAACAATTGCTAATAATTTCAATAAACGTTCCTACTGTAATGTCTCCGAGCGGTCCAGGAGTCTTAACTAGGCTGTAATTACCTGCTTCTCAGGATAAGGCAGATCTAGCTGTGCAGTGTATGGTCTCATAATAAGTCAATTAAATGGAAGAACATGGCAGCTCACGGGTTAGCATAAACTATTTTCAAATTTGAAATAACAAAGGTAATTAGTGACAGCGCTCAAAGAAATAAAAATAAAATAAAGTTGTGGGGGAAAAAAACAAAACAAAATCAAATCATGTTTTTGTTGTTTTGATTTCTTTTATTTATAGATTTGTTATGTTTTTTCCTTCCCACAACTTTTATTTCTTTGAGCACTGTCAGTAATCACCTTTGTTATTTCACATTACTTTTGAGGTAACTGTGCAGTTGTACCCTCAGTGATTCAGCAGCATTTATTACGTTTGTTCAGCTCTTCACCTAAACTCACTATTTTCAAATTTAATAAATGTTATTTTAAAAATAATAATTCTTAAGGTAACATTCTTACTGAATTAGAAAAAAAAAATACACCTGATCCCCCTCAAGATATATTTCCAAGCCCTCCCAATGGGGTTTTCATTTTATGTGCGGCTATTGGACGTGAGTAAGCCACTTACTCTAGAAACTTGGGTAATAAGATGATGTAAGCATTTATTAGCGTACATTACATGCATAGTCATTGATTTATTTGTTTCCAGCAGGCGGCTGGGCACAGGTGTAAACTCTACTGCTTATGTTTAATATTCGAGCACTATTAGTGAAACGCGCTGTGCGCATCACGTGGTGGGAGTGACTTAGCAACGGCAGGCGCCGAGAAGCGAATTAAAGCACCCGCTGTGCAAGTTGTGTGGCTGCGGCGTTATGTTTTAAACTATGCAGCACACACGGGGGCCAAATAAAAAGTATACTTTACCGTCTTACACTATGTCCAGTCTCTCCTCCATGCTTTCTCTATATTAGTGTTCCATCACCACAAGGCAGAGCACTATTCTCCAGAGAAGGATCCTCACAAAGTTCAGGATTTACCATCAATATGCTGCATAAACCGGTCTGGTTTTTAAGGCTCTCAGAGTGCATCTGATGGGAATTTAGGGGATCTCTATTTATATAAATCACACAGAGTCACCCATTTGTATGTTTTGTGTTTTTTTCTTTTATATACTTGAAGAATGTTTCTGGAATTACAGCACAGATATTATGGGATAGTAACACAACAAAACAAATGTACACCAATTTTTATGTTTAATATTTAACTTTCTCTTGACGTATTCCTAAATTCATTACTTGTATTGTACAAATCTGTTTTTGCGTTACAGCATTAGGGTCATACTTGAAAAGCTAGAGTAAAACTGAAGGATGAAGCTTGGTGAAAACCTAATTTGAAGAAAAGGAAGAACTAAAAGATTTGAGCCTCCAGTATAACATTTGTGTCGTAATAATGCACGTTTAGACTGCTTCAACATTTCACTCCCTCTCCTTGAATATTTAATCACAGGTCTTGTGATCTGGATTAATGGAGTAGCACTAGAAGATTTGTTTCAATACAGTAACCTCACAAAGATGAATGGATGGGTACCTGGAGGGGGTGATTACCGTTATTGGAAAGTGCCAGAATGGTCTCTATGGCAATACGAGAAAGAAAATGGACGGTTAAACAGCGTGACAAAGGCATGCCTGCAATGGCCCTTAAAAACACTGCATGAATAAAACAGGCTTAAAAGTCTGCATTTAAAAAGGTATCGCCAAGTTCAAGCAGCATATTCTAATTAATTGGAATAACTACTTGGATTAAATAAAATCATTACCAAATTTGGTAACAATGCTAACTTTATTGGCTGACGTATGATGGATTGCAAGCTTTCAAGACTATCTAGGTCTGTTCTTCAGAAATATAATATGCCTCGGAATAATAACGTCAGTTAGCCAATAAAGGTATCACCAAATTTACCAGGCCAAGCCTTATCGTTATTCAAGTAGAACTTTCCATAAATTCTCAGTCATCACTTTTTGGCAAGAAGAGACACTAATTGAATGGATATAGGGTATAATTTCTAGCGTTGCTATGTTTTCATTTACTTGGTTCTGTATTTAATATATATTGTAACAGAGTTTACATTAGTCCATATACTGCCAACACTAATAGCTATTTGTATCTTTTGGCATTACTTATACAGATGAAGAATCAAGCAAATAACTATTCTGATCTTTACCATGGTAACGGGGCTTAAAGCACGGATGTTACTTGCGCTAAGAAAATGTGAATTGGGCCTCTTTTACACTCTATTTTATTGAAACAAACCAGGGTTTGTTAAAAGCAATGTTTGAACTGTATAGAAGGGATCTGATATAGTCTGCACCTGTCAGGCACTCAATTCCATTACTCTGCCAGAGCCAGAAGAGTTTAAAAGACATGCTTTCAAATATAGAAAGGGAAAAAAACCTACAGCTGAAAAAACGTTCCACACAGCAAACCTTAAAATTCCTTTTTCTCCCTTTTTTAAAAGTTTTGCATTGCTTTCATAAGGTTAGCCACGCAATTAAAGAGAAACCCCAGCTATCATATATATACTCTGTGTTAAACATATTGGCAAGTTAGAAGAGAAGAGAGATGTACAAATCTCACAAGAACGACATATAACAATATCCTACAGGATGGTACATTTCTTCAAAGCACAAACCATGACCGGGCAGCATTATGGAGCTCCACCAACTCTTGCTTATATCCCAGGGCTTCTCTGATGGCATAGAATTATTCACAGTACCGCTGCCAAAAATGGAAAAGTAATTTGCTAATCATGGTGTGTGTATTTCTGTAGTCGTAAAAGGTTAACATGATTATTCAGGTCAACGAAATTAAACGACACCGCACCCTGCACGGGCTGCCAGTGAGAGGGTGCAATAGTTTATAGCCTTTCGTGAACTTTGGAACCTCTGTATGTATATATATATATATATATATATCTATATATCTATATATATATCTATATATATATATAGATATATATATATATATATATATCTCAACAGTCCATGAGCATTGGCCAATAAGGAACATAAAAGGATGATAAGCCAAAACACGTTAAATATAAACATATTCAAAAATAAACACCAAAGCGAGGTAACTGCCAGCAGTTAAAAGTTGGATAAACCAATACATGATCCGTTATCAAAGAGAGAAAACATTTTTAGTGATACATGAGATAGTACTCTTTGCTTTTCCTGATCGCACATAAGCAACATAACTACTAAAAATATTTTAACACCGTTAAATCTGTCATCTGTCAACTGTATACACAGCTCAAAAGAGCAAGAAGAAATGCAAAGTGTGCTTAGATATACTCTACCATTTTCTAATGATTAGATACGTTTCATATTAATTTATTAGACAAAAGTTGATTTTCTTTTAAAAACTAGGAATTTCTAGGTAAGCACATACTTTTGAACAGTAGCGTTTATGACTTTCCTCTTTTTCTGTACACAAAACGTTCCTCCCGAGCCCTTGTGTGAATTGTCAGTCATGCTGTTCAGGGCATGCTGCAAATATCCAACTATTAAAGCACCGGTGCGACAAGGCTACATCACATACATATATATATATATAGCACCTGCAGGTATTCTGGGAGGGGTGAAGTTAAACCATAGTATTGAGAGCTCTTCTGCACGTGTGACCAAATGAGTCACCAGTCCAACCAAAAGCAGCACCTCACCCACCCGTTCAGTGCAGCGAAGGTCCTTTATGGATGATGTCACAAATTGATGATGATGTCAAAATTCTAGTTGAAGTGATAAAGTAGACTTGTACGAATTGCAAATTTACTGTATTTTGTAAAAGTCTGCGACTCGAACGAATCTCCAAGAACGAGTCCAGAATCAGACAAAAATGAAGCAAAAAGTTCAGAATTTTTATCAGAAATTCTTGGGTCCACATTAACTCTCACTCTCCCACACTCGCATTCTCGTTTACTAACTCTCTCACGCTCTCTAAATGTTTCCCTACCTACTCTGCCGACCACTTCTGCATCTTCAATCTTCATTCTGCTATCATCATCTGCAACTCCACGGACATAACCCGGCGGGAACTTCCGCTCAAATGGCGGCACTTGCAGTGACCAATCAGGGAAGAGGACATTATCAACTGGGTGCAATATGGTGGCGGTTGAGGCGACGTCCACTCCCGATCCTCCAATTATCACCGCAAACACTGCCATATTGCTCGGGGATGACACTTAAGGTGATTGGAAGATCGGTGAGAGGATGTCCCCACAAGCCCCGCCATTTTTCCAGTAGTTCCCACTGGGTAATGTCTACACAAATGCAGATAATGAAAGACGATAGCAGACTAAAGTTTGAAGATGGAGCATAAAGAAGAAGATGCAGACATGGTCGGCAGAGACGATAGGGAAACATATGGAGAGTGTGAGAGAGATGGGCACCGGACAACAACTTTTGTTCCCGAAACAAAAACACCCCTAAAACTTTTCAGCTGAACCGAATGGACAGGGACCGAAATTCATTGCCTGAAAATAAATGGACCAAGAACGAACCAAAAAATACATCGGAATCATTTTTGGTCCATTTGTACACGTCCAGTAATCAGTCCCACTCTGTTTAACAAAGGATCAGTTTAGTGCCTCAAACAGCCTCGCCAATGATGAACGCGCATTAAAGCTTTAATATGCATTCTCTATCCTGCAAGACAAATAGAAGGTGACAACCACTTAATGACATGCATTAAAGTACTCATAATGACTGCAGTATATTATAATTTGGGTTTCTTGATTTTACTTCTGTATTTTGCAAGCATCTTTCTATTCTGCATTTGAAAACATTCTTTGTCGGTATAAAAAAAAAGCTCTAGAGGTAAAGCTCCTCCAGAAACTTTCTTGCTCAGCAAGTTGACCCCATGAGATCACTTTCTCTCAAGTACGTCGGGTAGCAATGCTGCCCACTGGAAAATATCTGAAAAGTCAACGTGCACTTTTTCCCAGCAAAACTACTATCCACAGGATTGTTGGACGTATTGTTATATACGACAGCTTAAATCAAGAGACAGTAGAGACCACTGGGATTCCTGAAATATATACAACAGATTGTTAAAAGAAAAAGCCTCCCATCACTAAATGTCATCTGGGTTCTGAGGTCATGCAGTGTATGCAACGACAGAAACACCCAGCATGAATCATGGTCACCTTGAACATCTGCACCCCGTGCAGCAAGAAAACAGAACACGCATCTGAATTTCCACTTACCAAATGGATCAATAATGAAGCATGTTACACTCCATGGTGGCACTGGCGACTGTATATTTATTTACATATAGTGCAAATAACTTTAAAGATATAAATATTATGGTTATTTGTTAGACTCTGCTATTCCTGGAATAAATGTGTACAATATTGCTAAAAACATAAATATTACATTTATGCACAGCTTACACTCTTAGAAACATTGAATGTTTTTTTTTTTTCTTGTGGGGCACATTGAAAGTGTCAGGAAATAAGAGATGAAACCACAAAAAACATCCAATTAAAATAATAATATTGATCACTGCTAACTTCATTATTTTGAAAGACGCCGAGGAGTGCATATGACGCTTGAAACAGAATATACAATCTCTTAGAAGGCGTAAATTATGCCTGCTCTATAAAATAAGGTTATTGGTAACATCTCTACAGATAAAGAGCACTTGGTGGGGTGCTCTGGCACGCACCTAGTACTGTATCATTCTCTGTTAACTTTGTTTCCATGCAAGATGGAATAAACTAGCAAAATTACTTTCAGAAACGGGACTGATTTCCTCAACTGGGTAGATTTTACATCAAGCTAAGTAACTTTTATACTGGACTAAACATAACCCGGAACCCCCATTGAATCTAATGTCAAGAATGCCTAGTTTTCTTCCAAAAAAATTCTAGCATTGTTAAACAATTTTAACCTGCAGCTAACCAGATATGTTTCTATATTTGTATTGAATAATATATATATATATATATATATATATATATATATATATATATATATATATACACACACACACTGTATCCCACTATTTTTGGGGGTGACGTTTCCGCCATGTGATTAAAAACTATTATATTTCTTTTTGCAACTGCACTCATCTACACTAAGGTACATCAACCAATCTCACTGAGCCAATGTAAGGGAATGGCAGAGAACTATAGGAACGGCAGCTAGAAGCCATCATGTCCAGTAAAATGTAGCAAATGTGAGCCCTTTCAGAAATATAGGGTATATCTGTACTGCCTGCACATACCTGACCCACTGGCGCAACATCCATTCTCTCTGCCATAACTTATTTCCCAAAAGCAATGCAATGACATCATAAATCACTTGTTAATTAGATCAGGGATACCTGCGCTCTTGGTGACAACACACGTTATAAAAATGTGCAAGCCATCACGTGTCTGTGTGAGGGGAGAGACAGAGGACAAGGTGCGGATGGTAACAGAGAGGATGGGTGGGGGCGTATTCACCAAAGGAAGACTTCACTTTAACTCCATGAGCTTCTCCAACAGAAGAGCTTCGGTGATCTGTATAATGTATAGGTCAATCAGCAAGGATTTCTCCTCACACATGAAATTATACATCACCTGCTCAACCCTTCTTGCTGGAGAAACATACTGGTGTTGACCCTTCATAATGAATAATTAAGTGGGGGAGTTTTCCCACAAACTCGCAATGCAGGAATGGGAGAGAGGTGGGTGGTGTCTCTGGGAATGGGAGAGAAGTGGCGGGATGCCTGTGGGAATGGGAGAGAGGTGGCGGCAGGGTGTCTGTGGGAAAGGGGTGAGAGAGGAGGTGGCGGGGTGCCTGTGGGAAAGGGGAGAGAGAGGAGGTGGTGGGGCGCCTGTGGGAAAAGAGAAAGAGAGGAGGTGGCGGTGTGCCTGCGGGAAAGGGGGGAGAGAGGAGGTGGCGGGGTGCCTGTGGGAAAGGGGGGAGAGAGGAGGTGGCGGGGTGCCTGTGGGAAAGGGGGAGAGAGAGGAGGTGGTGGGGTGCCTGTGGGAAAGGGGGGGGGAGAGAGGAGGTGGCGGGGTGCCTGTGGGAAAGGGGGGGGAGAGAGGAGGTGGCGGGGTGCCTGTGGGAAAGGGGGGGGGGAGAGAGGAGGTGGCCGGGTTTCTGTGGGAAAGGGGGGAGAGAGGTGGTGGGGTGCCTGTGGGAAGGAGGAGAAAGGTGGCAGGGGAGTTCGTGGAAATAGCTGGCATGACAATAATGCAGGTAACACGCAGGTCTCACACACACACACACACACACACACACACACACACACACACACACACACAATTACCTCTTTCACTGGAGGGAACTTCTTCTTGCACTCCATAGACAGGCCCCGCAGGTCACTTTGCATATTGTCTAGCAGCTTCTTGATGGCCTCCGGGCTGCTAGTGCTGGCAGACATGTTGTCAGATCGCGATATTTCTTCACAAACAAAGAAACGAGGACTTCACTCTTCGCTCTTTAGCGTGCAGACTCCTATCGCCCCCAAAAGCGGTGACTGCGTCTCAAACGTGCAGCATGCCCACTCCTTGAGCAGGACCTGTCAATCCCTCCGTTCCGCCATAGGCAGAATTCCCACAATCCACCGTGCCCCGTATTGACACGTAACAGCCGCTTCCGTAAACACAGGCGGCGAGAAAGGCAGTACGCATGCGCAGAGGGGCGACAAGTGACGCCTGCATAGGGTGCTGTAACTTTGATGAGATAGAGTGGTGGTTGCTGGTTGGGTGAATGACTTCCAGCTGCCATCGGATGCTGGGAGAGTGCTTAGCGATGACTCAAAATTATTTAAAAAATTACCTAAAATACATTTTACAAGTAATAGTTAACAGACTCAAGTGATGTCACCATGACATAATAAGGGGTAGTCTTTAAAGACCTAAAAGGGATTTCCTGTCCAAAAAATATTAAAACATTTAATAATAATATGAAAAAAAGGGTGATATATTATTCATAATAAATGACAGTCTATACAAAAAAAGTGGCATAAAGTGAAACCCATAGCTGTCCCAAACGATATCTAATTTGTGTGGGCTGTTAAACATGGGAAAAGAGAATCATATCAGGGTATGCAGAAATTGTAACAAAAAAAACCTCCAGTCACCTACATCTACAACTACATCTGAGTTAAAAAGTATAAAAAATGATTGGCATTAAATTAAATAATACTGTATTATACTAAAGCAATATGTGTCAGATTTTTTTCACTATTGCGGGTGTTTTCCATTCCCAAGTCAGTTACAAAGGCACTGAGTCAATGAAATCTGTTTGTGTGAATTCTGTAATGCCAAATACAGTTATACAAAGCCATCAACAATCATTCTGTGTGTTCTGTGTCCCCGTTCACAATAACACAAAGAACCCTTCTGCTCAGTTGTGGAGTATTACTACCCACATGAGTCAACCAGATAGAAATGTACTGTAACAAAATGATCATATTGTAGCAAGCACGTATATGTGTTTATATACATACCAATCAAAAGTTTGGGACCTCTTTAAATTAAACTTGGATTGGAGTGATAAAGACCCTCTGTACGCCTATGAAGATATTCCATTAAAAATCAGTAATTTATATTTGCTTTTCGTTCAAAAACATATGTAAGTGACTCCAAACTTTTGAACAGTAAACAGTAGAAATATATAGATTATATAGATATATTTTACTCTCCCTACGCGCATACCTGGGTACTTCTGAGCTCCGGCTACCCAGAGCCTTCCCTTGCGGGACTGCACACTGACATCGGCGGTCCAGCTGACTTCGGTGGGCGGTCCCGCTGACATTCGCGGGCGGTCCTTCTGACGTCGGCAGCATTCCCACTGACATTGGGGGCGTTCCCACTGACGGCAGCAGGAAACACCATATTTAAAGGAAAAATGGGCGGGGAGTGGGTCAGTATAATGTAAAGAAAAGCAAAAGTTAACCATTTAAACATCATCAAATAGATCAGAAAAACAGCGTAGACATTGTTAATGTTGTAAATGACTATTGGAGCTGCAAAGGACTCTTTCTTAATGGAATATTTCCATAGGCATACTGAGGCTCTTTATCACCCCGTCACTCCTTCGTTCTAATGGCACGTTTAAGTTTAAAAGGGTAATTTGATCCTTAGGAAACATCTAATAATTCGCAAGTATGTAACAATTTCCTTGTTTTCCTTTAAAAAAGCTAGTTTGTGTAAGTATGTATGTGTATATTTCATAAATAGGTATTATGATTGGGTTGGAGGGATGGAGGAGAGGCTGGGTCGAAGAAAGAAGACACGTGGAGAAGCCGTGTTGTTGCACTGGTAAAATGTAGTTATATGTTGTTTCACTGAAAGTCGCAGTTTCCAAGAACCTATCAACGACGTTAAGTGAGGACTGGCTGTAATATGATTCCAGACCGCACCACGTATGCATTACAGAATAGCCTAATTTCCACTTTCCAGCTTTCCATCACAGACAAAACAAGCAGCATTCAATATTAGCTTAGGAGGCTCCATCTTGTGGGACAATTTACCTCTGCATCCGGAATACAATCTCCCACTGGTATTCATTAATACGTTTGCTTACATACATGGTTGTGTTTCTATCCCCACGATATCTGAAACCACAGTCCCCCTTCTTTGGAAAATACGGTATATGCCTTTTACCTATATACAAAATCATATACTGTATATATAGGGGCATATTATGGGAAAAAATATATTTTTTTCCTTATGTATTATAATTTTTACTTGAGGATTAATTGCTGCATTGTATATAGGATAGCATTTACCAAAAACCTGATTTTTAGTTCCAATAAGCGTCCTTTATCTGCAGAGAGTACCATCGCTGTAAGTGAAATGATATTTGAAGGCTTTGGTAATTGAAAGCCATTGCTCCACAGACTTTCATTAGTCAGAGTCAGGCTTGGTGATTAAGACTGAATCTTTCTATATCTTACCGCAGGCAGTATGATAAGTAATTACCGTGTCTGTTTACAATAGGGTCAAATAATACAGCTAGAACATATCAACGGCTAATATGCAAGTGTCTAAAAACAAATTGTTTCAACATTTTGACTGTCAACAGCCCTTTTTCCACAAAAGAGGCATACTCTCTGGTGCACAACTGCTCAATGCGACAGTTACAAAGGAGATCTCTGATATCCCTAATGGGCTATTTTTTGGTATTTTGATACAGCCTCCAAAACATCTGTTCCTTTCCGATAAAGAAAATAAGCCATTTTACTGGCCCCTGAAAAGTATGATCAAAGAGACAGGCACATTAAATAGAACTATTAAATGGGGTTAAAACTGCTTTGGCAGATGACATGTAGACCACTTACACAGCAGACGCAGAGGTACTCATATGGAGAGTACATAAGACCCTTTATGTGCTTTTAGTAACCTCACTACTCTCTCTACCTTCAATACTGAGACAGGCTGCATCAATGTATTCTGGACCTGTGATGTAAGCTCCGGAGTTCTTTAGAAATGGTCTTATATCCAAGACCAAAGCTTGTTGTATTTGGATCATCTTTTAAATATTAGCAATTTCGCTGGTTCAGATATTTTTGTACCCTGAGTATTTTTCAGGTATGGTATTTTAGTTTAGGATCTTATAAAAAAAATCCTCTTTAAGATGTACTCTAAAAAAATTGTAAATGGCATTCAAATAATTATGATTTCTGCTTCATTTAAATCATATTTGTTTAATCTCTAAATTTCTACCCTCACTGCTGGATATTTTTCAACAAGACCAGGGTACACTCTGACCAATCTACCACCCCTACCTTACTTTTTTTTATACTTACTGTCACAAACTTTGGGTTAATAAGTGCAGTTTGTAGTAGTAATTGTTGCGATTCCTGTCCCCCCTCATGTATTTCTCAGTGTATGTTGTGATTATAGTTACGCTTCTTGTTCTCCCTCACGTATTGCCAGAGGCGTAACTAGAAGCCTCAGGGCCCCGGTGCGAGAATCTGTTAAGGGCCCCCCCAACCCAATCTACCCTCCTCTCACACCATCTACCCCCTCTCCCCCCTTCTCAGGCTATCTACCCTATCCCTACCCCCTTCTATCTACATTTTTTTTTGTTTTTATTTCCTTTTATTCGCCAACCTGACCCCCCCCCGAGTTATGCGCATCTGCCCCAGGCTTGCCACTCTGCCCCTGATATGCCTTTTAACCCCCTATATGCCTCTCTGCCTCCAGAAATGCCTTATACCCCTATATGCCACTCTGGTTAAAAGGCATATAATGGGACAGAGTGGCATATAAGGGGGTATAAGGCATTTCTGGAGGCAGAGTGGCATATAGGGGGTTAAAAGGCATTTATAGAGACAGAGTGGTATATAGGGGTTAAAAGGCGTTTATAGAGGCAGAGTGGTATATAGGTGTTAAAAGGCATTTCTGGAGACAGAGTGGCATAAAGGGGATTAAAAGGCATATCATGGGGCACTCTGCCTCCAGAAAAGCCTTATGCCCCCCTATATGCCACTCTGCCTCCCCGATATGCTTTATACCCTCCTATATGCCACTCTGCCCCATGATATGCCTTTTGACCCCCTATATGTCACTCTGCATCCAGAAATGCCTTATACCCCTATATGCCACTCTGGCATATAGGGGGTTAAAAGGCATATCATGGGACAGAGTGGCATATAGGGGGACACACTTACATGCACACACATGCCGATTTTTTTGTTTTTAACAAATAAAAAAAAATATTATACAGTTTGTACAAAAAATACATTAGTTTACTGACCTTCTACTTCTCTTCACTTCCGTCCTCTGGTAGCTGCACACTGTTCTCTTCTCTATCCTGACAGGATGTCACTGACACGACATCCGGTGCTCCAGCGAGGGGACGGAGCTTTCACCCCTCACGCTGCTCCCATCACTCTGCGGCCATCAGACTGCTGGGAATGTAATCTAAACGGCCGATGCGTGCTGATGCCGCCGGCCGGAGCTACTTTAACACTTTTTTTTTAATGTAATATGGCAAGCTGGATCGGCTTCCCATATAAAGTTAAAAAAAAAAGTATTAAAGCAGAACCGGCCGGCGGCATCAGCACGCATCGGCCATTTAGATTACATTCCCAGCAATCTGATGGCCGCATAGTGATGAGAGCAGCGTGAGGGGTGAAAGGTCCGTGCGAGGGGGCGGAGCTTTCACCCTTCACGCTGCTCCCATCACTAGGCGGCCATCGCACACGGCTGCTGGGTGTTGATGCGGCCGGCCGGCGCTACTTTAATACATTTTTAAAATTTAATATGGCAAGCCGGACAAGCTTACCATATTAAATTAAAAAAAGTATTATAGTAGCGCCGGCCGGCCGCATCAGAACCCAGCGGCCGCTTAGATTAGATTTCGGGCAGCCTGTCCCCCTGCCCAGCCCGCCCCTGGCACCGGAGGCGGCTCCCAATCCCGCTCCGCCGGCCGAATCTGCGGGCCCACCGGGAAATTTCCGGCCCTCCTTGGGCCCCCTTGAGTGGGAGAACTCCACATGCCCTGCCCATTCACTTTAACCCCTCATAACCCGGACACCATCGACTCCACCGGAGCGCTCTTTTGTGGAGTTGGCCCACGGTTGGTGGGATGCGGACCAGGGGTAGTTCAGAGAGGGAGTTGCTGTAGATTCCCGGCTGTAGCTTGTGGGGTGTATTCTCAACCCTTTAACATTAAATGACATTACAGTTAAAACCATACACAATGTAACCTTCTCCCCCCTCTTTTTTTCTTTCTTCTCTAACTACATATTATCTTCTCACCCTTCAAGAGTGGGCCAAAATTCTGTGTGAGAGACTGAAAGAAAATACAGAAAATGATTACTTCAAGTTATGGCTTCTCCATTTTGGCTTTATTTTTCTTGAATAAATCATGATACGGTGTAATATGTCATGTGTGGTTGTTCATCTGAGGTTGTATTTACCTAATTTTTAAAGCTGCTAAGGAACAGATGATTGTTATTATGTCAGCCTGTAATTGAGGCTACCAGAGAAATCTGGTATATGGGTGTTTTATAAGCGCAAAAAATAATGGATAAGTCTGGGCTTATATTAATTCCCACACCATAAAGTTGTGTGCTACAAAGACAACTCAACATATTTCACTTTGTGTGTATAATAAATCCACCCTGGTGTCTGCGAACAGAAAATAGGTATACTTCCCTTGGATACACAATTCTCAAATTTTCCAATGTACAGTATCTTCCAGTAATTGGGTACATAAGAAACAAATATAGAGAAAAGAAAAAGGAACCGTGTGGTATTGTTAATTTATTTAACACATATGGAAGTTTGATATAGATCGACTCTATATCTATAGGTAGAGGCAACTTGTTGCCTTGTTATAAAGTGGTGCTCCCTTGTGGAGCTGCATCTTTTATGTAAGCAGATATTTTATACTTTATTTGAAGAATTAAAATATTTATTGATTGTATTTTCTCTTGTTTGTGTGCTATCTTCATCTTTTAACTGGATGAGAATCTTTTTTATTCACTATTTTGTGTACCAGAGAAATCTGTCTGAGCTGCACTATTGACATCCAGGGGCATATTAATCAAGGTAATAATGGAAGGAGAGTATCAATGAGGGAATGTGTTTTGTTGAAAATACTTGAACTAGCCTTAACCCCTCCTCATTAACAGTATTGTGATAAACCTTAGGACATATGCAGTATACACATCTAGCTGTTTTTGCAGTGATAGGGGCAACAGCATTGTACTGGACTTCTAGTCCTTTGTTGGTAGAGGTTAGTGAGATGCTCCCTACCTCTTCCTTACAGTGGTCTTCCTCGTCGGAGGAAAACCAAGAAGATCCGGCCCTCCTGCAGGCCTTCTGGCCGAGGAGGGAAAGAAATGATCTGGCAAATCCCTTAGGGGAATGCCAGATGGAAGAATTCTATGAAGGATCAAGCTTCTGCTGCTTTTCAATAAGCACAAAGCACACTCCACAAGAAGCACGACACCTCGGGCTTCCAAAAAAATTAGCATTTTACAGACTGAGATTCTTTTGCTTGAGACTTAGTGTGCCTCAGCCTGCCATTTCTCACAGTGTCTAAGACTCTCTAAAGTTTTGATTTAATTAAGATCTTTAATATATTGAATTAATTAATTTAATTAACATTATTTAACCAGTCCACTGCTATCCTTAACCTTATAACTCTAAGCTAATCTTGACCTTCTTTCTTCCATACATTGTTCTCATATTCCCTATTAAATTTTCCTTTTTTTCATTTAAGACCGTTATTGTTTATTTCTTTTTTCATGGCAACGGAACAAACAAATGGGATTTCGGAAAATAAAAAAGTTGAATGAATATTATTGAATACGAAGACGGACAAATTTCGTCAAATGCGAATTTTCCCCCCAAAAAACCTAACTCGAAAGTGAACACAAACTTTCCGCCGGTGCCCCAAGTCTAGTAAATAGAAATAATTTATATATCATTAATAGACGTTAAACATACTGGTATTTCAAGAGAAGAGGACCATGCTCTTGAGAGCTTACAATATCCATACTATGTATGTGGGGTATAACTGTAATCAAGGAAAGTTACCAAATATAAGATATTCTAGGTGAGGTCTGACCAGAGATCTGTAAATAGGCAGAACCACTATACCTGGGAACTTTAGGGCTCTGGCTACCCAGAGCCCCCCTTGTGGGAAGCGGGTAGGAATTAGGCAGCCCTGCTGATGTTGATGGGCAGTCCCGCTAATGTTGGTGGGGGATCTCGCTTACTGCGCAGGACACACCGATGCCAGAATGCCACTCCCGCAACCAGTAGCTTTTGGGTGGTGACCCGGAGAAGCGGAGATTCTCAGGGAGTCCCCAGGCGAAACCCAGAGAGTTCCCAGGTATGAGAACCACCTCTCTCTTCCTGCTACTAATGCCTCTTGAGTTACAACTCGGCACCCTGCTTGCTTTTTCAGACTTTATTGCATTGCCTGCATACCTTTTAATACGTTACTTAAATCTAAATATCTACTGCTCCTCTCTGGTTTTTTATTTTAGTAATCCCAATTATTTTGCTCATTGTAACAGTGTAGTAATCACCACTAAATCCATATTCTCAATGCAATACGTTTGAGGATCTTTTTTCCCAAACACCAGGCATTTGCACACATCATTCCAAAGCTACTGGTTTTCATCCTACGTTGCCACAGATATACATCCATCCGTGCAATGATGCGGGAAGCAAGTAACGCTACCTTGTAGCATCTCATTGCCCCGCTCCTATTTTAAATGCCTATTAATAAAACTGCTGAACCGCTCACTTTGGGAGGAAGATGCAATACACAGGTAAAACCTCCCAAAAAGATATGGTGGATGCAACTTGCTGTAGATCCTTATGTAACGTACTGAAAAAAATCATTAGTTTCTAAATTATGTACACAACTCACAAAAATAAGATATCATAACACTAGCAACAAGGGAGTGCATACCATACAGAGCTATAGGTAAACTATTTGGGACTTTACAAAATAATCAACAAAAAACTGAGGTAACTATTTCTTTAAATAACATAATCTTTGTCCATAGTAATAATGTGTTATCAAATGAATAACACTATACTTATAATAAGACATACTTTGCTATATTATAAGGCACACTCGCGAAACGCCTAGCGTATAAAATATACATACAGTGGCAGATAACTATTTATTATACTCCTAAGCTTGTCTGCTATTTCGTATGTTTTTTTTTAAAATGTATGTGATCCCGAATCCAAAATGGCCGCCGTCGCATCGTGCCCAAAACGCAGTCATCGCGAGTTTACGTCATACGTCAGGCAAAGTTGGCCCTTGATGATCGGCTCTGGAAACCCCGTACTTCCTTTTCTCGTTGCTGCCCATCGCGGAGAGGTGAGTGGAGCATGGGCTCTATCCCTATTACCCTCTTTAAACCACCGGTATTCGCGATCATGGCCTCTCTGACACCCGTGCCTGCTTCCCTCTTTCCCCAGGAACATGCCGGCTAAAGGACCTCTGCAGTCCGTCCAGGTTTTTGGGCGTAAGGTGAGTTTGTGGCTTCATGTGTCGGGGGAGGGAATGACCGCGTGTGCGGCCCTGTCGGGAGAACCCACTGCTTCTCCTTCTGTCCTTCTGTCCGCCGTTGGGGAGAAATATGTGCGAGGGCGCCTGGTTCTGTGTAAAGCTGCAGGCCGGAGCTGGGACTGCGTGTCTGGGAGAGGCCGCCTGGCGAGCATCGCGGCCTGCGGCCTATGAGTGCGATAGGTTCCTGGGCTTGGTGTATGGCAGCATCGGGACACGCAGCATCACGAGTGCTGTTTTTTGACGCATGTGTGTGCATATACGTACGTATGTATGTATGTATGTGTGTGTAATATTTATATATATATGTAATAGGTTAGGAATGAGCTCTATACTTACATGAAACGAATCAAGCTATGTATGTTCTCCAATAGGCTATAGCAGATCCACATGGCATTTTATATTGGCCCGTTCCCCTATAGCATTAGTATCTGTTGGGCAATGTAGAGATGCCAGCTTCCTTAGGTGTAAATCGCTAGTAATGCCGTTTCCTTGTGATTTCATGCATGAGGCAGTTGGCTGTGGCTGAGAATGTGCCGCTACATGTAATATCACTACTGATTAGTCAACACCATTGCCAGACATTAGCCTTGTAGTGATTGTAAATGGGTCTTTTTATTAGTGTCGCTATTTGTATTTTTTGCTTGGGTGACAGATATAGCCATAAAGGATAAAAGCTTAAGTTCTGCCCTGCTGTCCTGAGACCGAATGTTCAGTTTATGTTTATATGATGTATGCATACAATTTACACCAAATGTAATTTTTTTTTTTAATGTAGAAAACAGCTACTGCTGTTGCCCACTGCAAGAGAGGCAATGGTCTCATCAAAGTTAACGGAAGACCCCTGGAGATGATTGAACCTGCAACTTTGCAATACAAGGTAAGGTTTATATTCTGCGTTTTACATCAGTTAATGGACACAAGTATAGATTTCACTCCCATAGTATGTGGTTACAGGGAGTTAAACATGCTGTTAAAATTGCTCTGATTTTGCAATATAAAAGTTTTACTCCGTTAACTTTTACGGTAAAATACCCAATAGAGTGTTGCAAATAGAAGCCACTGTAACAAAAGCCGCATACACCTTGAAGTCTACGCTGCATCATGGTATCGTGCCTTTATCGACTGGTCCTGATATGGACTTCGATTCTCTAGATTTTATAACGTTTGGCATCCAGGATCTTGCTCTCTTACCAGTAACCCATGAGAACGTTAATCTCTAGATTGTTTTATGTTGAATATTAAATGTTTATGTACACCCCCTTGATTTTCTTTATTCTGTCCTGTATAAAATAAGCTGGATGCAATGTCTTATATTTACCCTTCTTGGGATGTTGGCTAAATACCATTTGCAAATTTTCTATAACTGAGAAATAAGTACTCAATGCAGCGGGCGTTTGTTTAATCTTTAAGTAATATGGAAAGCAATGATTGGTGTATTAGTTACATTTAATCGTCTTTAATGTTTGAGGGAAACCTTTATCGCCACAATGTGCACAGTATGTTGGTGAGCAGGAGTCCATGTCTGTGGATGTATATTCAATTGCTCATGTTACTACATAGCCCAAGCCTGACAATCTCATAGTACACAGGCTGGTAGTCATAGTGAATAAACATTCTATAGAAAGTATAAAGTAGAATATTAACTATTCAACCTCATTTCAGTCCCTTATTAAAATATTAGAATCTCAGATTGAGAAAGTGATCTACTGAGTTCACGTATTGGAAAGAATATGCACACCTGCATTTTTTTTTCGAGTTGCTCCGTTACTTTCTTGGCTGTGTAAGCTACTGTTATATGCAGCATGAGCTGTCTACCAGGAGAAAACTCATTGAGTTTTTTTGGTTTTATACAAGGTGTTTGGGGTCATGTACTATACAAGTACCTCTTCCATAATTGGAACGTTAGATGTGTGGAAGCTTATCGTTAAATTTAATTTTGCAGAATTGATTGCTACAGTTCTACATTGAATTTCGTTTTTTCCCTTCCTAGCTGCTTGAGCCTGTTCTTCTCCTTGGCAAGGAACGATTCGCTGGTGTTGACATCAGAGTTCGTGTTAAGGGAGGTGGTCATGTTGCACAAGTTTATGGTAAGTGTGATGTTTCATTGAAATGCATATATTATTTGCAGAAGTTGCTAGCGTAGAACTGCTTTCTTGCATTAAACATATTGGTAGAATATAGTATTGGTGATACGTTTCTGATGTTGCCTGAGCTGCCAGCATATAACATGTCCTCCTGCATTGTTTCCACAGCAATCCGCCAGGCTATTTCCAAATCACTTGTAGCCTACTACCAGAAATGTAAGTATTGTTTGTTTTCCCCCTTTGCCAAATGATACATTGGTATGGAATTGTCTTTAATTTGTACATTTTGTTCCATATAGATGTTGATGAAGCTTCAAAGAAGGAAATCAAGGACATTCTCATCCAGTATGACAGGACCCTTCTTGTTGCAGATCCTCGTCGTTGCGAGTCCAAAAAGTTCGGTGGACCTGGAGCTCGTGCTCGCTACCAGAAGTCCTACCGTTAAACCTGTTCTGTACATTTTTCTGGGAATAAACATTTAAAAAATATGATTTGTGAAAGTTTCTACTCTTCTGTA
This sequence comes from Spea bombifrons, assembly GCF_027358695.1. Lineage (NCBI taxonomy): Eukaryota > Metazoa > Chordata > Amphibia > Anura > Pelobatidae > Spea > Spea bombifrons. The sequence goes on from NC_071090.1 coordinate 41,647,150, forward strand.
TCCTATGCTATCATAAGTGTTTGGCTATGTAAAATGTTGTATACACTAATCAAGTATTTGGTTTTCTCAAGTTTTTTGTTCAAGGGGCATGTTTTTTGGCTCTGCAGGTACACAGACAACTGTAATGAATCCAGCTTTCACATGTGTGAAAACATGTTTGAAAACTGAATATTTTAATATGCGTTCCTCTAAAATGGGGAGAACAATCACTTGCTTAACACAGAAGCTGCAAAAGCTGCGGTCTTGCTCCAAGGGTTGACATTTCTTGCTGCCGATCAGTGGCAGGAACGTACCCCTATTGAAGTCATGCGCGCTGGGGTCGCAATATCCGTGCACCCAGTGTTCCCCAGAGCTAGTGCCAGAAGAGAGTACATCACGTGCTTGGAGGAACAAGTCCTGCAGGGCATTTAGGTGTTATGTGGGGTAATGGACAGGTTCTGCAAAGTCCTTCCAAGGCATTGGCAAAGGACCACGTGAAAATGTAAAGGGGCCACGCTGCTATCATTTACTAAAGTGCATATAATGATTGGAGTGCCCCTTAAAACAGCTATGCCAAAATGGGAAAGTAAAAAGTGTAAAGTATTGCTAGTTACAAGTAAGTCTTACATTTAAAATCATGGGGCATATTTAAATAACCAATAGATTTTTGAAATAACAGGAAAGTTGTTTCCTGTTGGAAGTTTGAAAAAAAGGTGTATCTGAGATGCCCCACATTTTCTGTAGCTGATGTTGGTGTGCATCTCTGAGAAACAGCTGAGACTAGGGGTTGGAGCAATAGCTTCCTGTGATTCTAGCACTGGGTCATCATGAGAGAACAACGGAAGGGCAGGACGTTGGTGATCTTGGCTCCGTAGCATGTCAGACTGCTTTGTGAGGGCAAAAGGACCACATAGTTCAGATATAACACCTGAAGAAGCACCCGTAAGAAGTTTGTAACACCTCCTTTCCCATCTCTGTGTATACATAAAAATACAGGTTCGCGTTGGAGACGTATGTTCTAGAAATGTCAATGGTACCTTTCAGTAAATACCATATTCATATTTGCTGGAATAACTAGTACTTAATTAGAATAAATAGAATTCCAACTTTGGGATCTATTTGGTAAAAGGAGTTCAGTCTGCTCCTTCACTTCATTATACATTGTGAAGGTCCTGCCTCTGTAAGATGCTACTGTAGAAAGAGCTTGGTTAGCCATATATAACGCATAATGAAATCAGTGAGATTAAGTTAGTTTTAGTGAGTTAGCCATTTTTTATGCAAGTGTCAGGCGTTCTTAAATGCATTGTCTTATGTTTAACTGAAAAAAGCATGTGTTATTATACCGTACATATATTTATACTTTATTTATAAATATACTTTTAACACAGAAAATCCTTTGTCAGAGGATGTCTATCGATGAAACATACTGTTAGACTAGAGGACCTTACTATTTATTTGATTTAGCGCCATTAAATTCCATAGCGCTGTATAATGGGTGGAATGGACATAACAGGTAGTATGTAACATAATTTGACTTACAGAGACAACAGTTAAGGAGGCCTTATTTAATGAATCACTTTATTAAGGTGACGTTTTCACCCAACCCTGACCTATATGAATAGGAAACTGCACAAGTTTAAAAGCCACATTTAATTAGATAGGATACCTGTCAGCTGACCTTTGATACTAAAGGCCATAGTACTACCATCTAATACTTTAAGATAGTTACATGCTGTGAATGATCCACTGCATCCCATTTCCATCACACAATAAAGTCAATTGTGGCCGACCGCTAGCAATGACCTATTCTGATTCCATGTTTACTGAATTGTGTCCATTGTGAGGCTTTTTCTGAAGGAGAAACTGTAGCCCAGAGAAGCTTGTTGGAAAAACAATTTTCAATGAATAATGAATGTAGATAGATAAACTTGCAAATATTAATTTGCTTCCGAATGGTATTGCATTCAGGATCAGTTGCTATTCCTGCACGGACCTGTGGGTGTCTATGATGGTCTGCTTAAGAGAAAAAAATCAGACATCCATCCATATTTAAAGAATTGGCAGTACTCCTGATTGCATTGGTCTAAATGTTTATTTTTTGTTCACTTTGTCTCTAAACTTAATGCCTTCATTAAAAGTCCTTTTGGTAAGTGCCCCCAAAAATATATCATGAGAAAATGCTTCCAAAGATGGTTGCTTCATCAGAGTACATGATGCTGTGTTGCATACAGCTTAATATTCCGCTGTCCTTAGGTGAAAATATACCTTCTTGTACAATTCCAGTCTATTTATTCCAGGAGATTGTATGCAATGGCTTTAATGCTATGATGGTTGATAATTCCCAACTTAAAATAGAGAGGCTGGAAGGCCCAAAGCATACCTGACAAATTAGGTAAATACAACCTCAGATGGACAACAACACATGACATATTACTCTTTGTCCCCATTTATTCAACAAAACTAAATGGAGAAGCCATGTGTGAAAACCTAAGTGTGCTTCACAATTCAATAGCTTGGTGACCCACCTTTTGCAGCAATAACTTGAAGTCATTATTTTCTGTATCATCGTTGTGGAAGTATTTTGGCCCACTTTTCTTTACAACGTGGCTTCAGTTTATTAAGGTTTAGGGGCATTTATTTATCACAGCTGTCTTAAGGTCCCGCCACAGCATTTTGATCGGGCTGACTGGGCCATTGCTATACATTGATTCTTTTCTTTTTCTTGTCAAGCCATTATCAAGCCATTATCATTTGTTATGTTTTATTAATATAGTGCCAACAATTACAGTATTATATAGCGCCTTCTTACAATACACATATTCAAGGGGTATTAAAAAAGCTAGAATTGACAGACTAAGACAAACAGATGCATTAGGAAAAATAGGCCCTGCTTACACATGTCACATGTAATCTGCCCATGTTTTCCTGCTGTAGAATCCTTAAACCTTATTTGGTTCTCAATCTTGTCGTATAGTCAAGGATACCCTCATGCCTATTCATCTTTAAAGTTTGACGTATCTACCACCCTCTCAATGAAGTTAAGTTTACAAGAAGTTACGGCTTCTTTACATTACATCCATACCTATGACCTTCTAGTTTTAGACAATGACTGTTTCTCCTAACATTTCTCGTACTTTGAAGTAAATTTCCTTCAATGATATCTTTCTAGAGATGGGGTCTCCAGAACTGCGCAAAATACTGAAGGTAAGGCCTGACCAACGATCTGTAAAAAAAAACCCCTTCTTGTTTCTGTTACTAATGCATCCAGCTAGAAACCAGCACCCTGCTTGCAGATTTCAACTGGAATTACCATGAAAAAATACATATTTTTCTCTTTGAGCATAACACCCAGTTCTGTATAAAGTAATATTGATTCAAAAGTTTCCTTTATCTTCAGACCTGGAGGCTGCTGTTGTTTTTTGTTGTGATATTATGGCTAACTTACTGTACAAACACCACACTGAGTTGATTCTTCATGGCAATTCTATTGAAGTCCTGCTTGTACAATTCCTCCATATATTTCCCAGCTTCTAACTACCAAAAAATAAAGAGGTATTTAATTTATTATGTCCTATAGTTAAAAGAATACAATGTTTTATTGGTAATTAGGAAATTTACTATTATATTCATTCTTATTAAATACTTAACAATAATTGAATTCCCAGTAAATATTAGACCTCAGTGGACAACTATGTCTCATAAAGGTCTAGACTTGGCAACATTAAAGCTATTTATACCACGGTGATACATTGATCACTCCTGTTACATTCTGTGAATTTATGATCTATTCAAATGTACATCATCTCATTTCAAATTAATTATGGACTACCACATCAAGCACCAGAAAGTAATGTCAGTCTCAGAAGATGAAAGATGTCCCCCTCTCTGGATAGATACAGGAAGTCTATGTCAATGATGAACATTTATTGAGCAGATAAAGGTTTGGGAAAAGTCAATCTGTGTTCTTCCATTAGAACCTGACCTTTTGGTATGGGCTTACTATCTCCACAATGCATTTGGTCAATGCAAGTTAAATAGCACACTAGTACTCAGAGTTATATAGGTTAGCGGCGGTGTAGGCATAAGACAGGTGCTTGTCTTGGCTCAGCTAGGCAATAGGTGTTAGCTAGGAGTAGCTATTACAAGGCTTTTTTCTGTGGCATAAACTATTGTGGCACTGGCTTGGCAACAATGTTCTGCATACAACTCAGGCGACATAATCTCAATATGTACCCTAGCTTTGTGAGTAGGTCTAAGGTCCGGCTTGACTCTTTTGCCAGCTCACTGTCCAACAGCTGCCAACCTCTTTTACTACTTCACTTTTCTTGGAAAGAAGGTGAAAAGGTTAGTTTAAAGATCGAAATTGTTCCCTTGTTGTAGGTTTGGGATCCTTTTAAGGGTTATTTGGGTGAGGAATGAAGAGCCTACCCACTTTTTTTACCTCACAAATTGACTTGGGCTAAAAGTCCAGCCATTTTATGTTAGCTAAGTAACACTTTTTTTCTCACCTCCTCTGCGGTACCTTGATGTGGTAGATGAACTTGGCCAAAATACTGTACATCTGCAGGTTTGAATTTGTGTGCTGTTAATTTATTTAATATGGCTAAATATCATGTCATTGCTGCCCCCAAACGTGTCACGGAGTGATGATGGAAACTGTTTTCTGCAGCAACTATATTACTGAGTGCATTTGGTCGAGTGTTTTATTTAATATTGGCAGTTAAAAACATAATTAGATGAAACAATATAGTTACAAATACGTACATAATATATATCTCCATATAATATAAAATGTAAAAAATATACTTAGTGTTATAGGCGCTTATACTAAGCATGTATCCCAAGGATATTCAAGTTTTACTTCCAAATTGCAAACCATCCTTTTGAGAAGGCGGATTTCTGCACCTGGCATATACAATTACCCTTATTTGGGTGGTCACAAATACATTTGTTCAAAGAATTTGGGCAAGAAGACAGGGTGACATTGTCAAAATCGCACAATTCAGAAGCTGATCTGGGGTTCTTAAGATTTTTGGGAGGCTTAACCTATAAGAAGCTTAAGTGGATTAATTGCTTCCAAGAAAATAGAATATGCCAGGACGTGTGCTGTGTAAATTAATCAGAATTGAATTTTAACTTCTACTACAAACTGACATCTCATGGGTTTTCTCTCTCACAATAGGTAAATGCAACCATTGTGTACATATAGAAGGTATTTGTACTTCGACGTGGACACCTTTCCAACTTTCAGGGTTAATGTTACATTTTCATTTATTCCTCATTAAAAATAGAATAAATCATCTATTATTACAGAAATAAACAAGCCTTTCCATGTATGAGAAATTCCTGTCGGGGGGAAAAAGCAGTACTCACTGTATATATTGAGTGGAATACGATCGCTCTGCAGTAACAATTGGAAAGGAGCTATTTTAGTAATGCCATAATCCATTTTCAAGTTCTCAAAAATGTTATGGTATATACAAATGCCATAGAGTGTAACTAAAAATAATCCTAGTCATTATTATTATTTTCATCGATTTCTATAGCTCCATCATATCCTGTAGCGCTGTACAATAAGCGAACAATATATCAATGTGGACTTTCCTCTCATTCAAACAAAGCAATTGATTATGGAGAATAAACCAAGGCAAGTCCAAGTTGCAATATGAGAAATAGAACCAATGTGTAATTCATTTGTAGCTGCAAGGAAACATAAAAGCTCGGTAACAAGTGAATATACTTGGCGGTATTAAATGTAATGTGTATTTATCTAGGTTTGGGTAAAAGAAAATTATCAAATTACTACAAATTACTACTATGTAATATAAGTATGGCAATGCCACACTTGAACAAATGTTTATCGAAAAGCAAATACATTTATGTTGCATACTTTTTTCTCCAGAGACTGGATAGAATATCTGATATTCATAAATGGTGGTTGGTTTGAAGAAACCAAAAATAATTTTATATTCAGTAGGGTATGTAGCTTGATGGCAAATTTTAAAAATGGCAGAGAATTTGCATATGGAATGATAATTTTCCCTTCCAGCACTTTATAAAATGGTGGTGGATGTATGGTATGGTTTATTTTGCTAAATGATGGCATCATTTTATGTATGGACTTTTCTTGTTTCTTTGAGAAGCAGTATAAATCACCAGCACAGGAATTCATTCTAACAATCAGGCTGTTATTTAAATGGAGATCCATATAACTAAGTATGTGGCTTTAAGTGGTGGCACATATATAACCAGCGACAGTCCTAGGGACTCTTGAGTACTAAGAACTGCAAGCTGTATTACTAAAGTGGCAAAATCAACCAATGAAATGGGGAAAATGGTTAAGGGCAAATGCTTGACATTTTTAGTTAGGTACTTTAGAAGAGACTGTTTCTTTGTATGGTATATTTCTGGAATTATCATCTTAATTTATTATTATTAGATAATAAAAATGTCAGAACTTTACAGGGTATGACAAAACTAGAACTGGAACTGACAGACGAAACAGTCCTTATGAGAGCTCATTTGAGCAGCGCCCTCCTCACCTGTTGTTTCTGGATGTCATCTTGTTATGCTATATATTAATTTTTATCTCCTGTCTACCCTTTGTACAGCGCTGCGGAATCTGATGGTGCTATGTAGAACAATAAAAAATAATAAAAATAATAATGAGTCAGTTTCATCTCACAACTCACATATGAATGTGTTGCAAAATAATTAACACAAGAATACAGAAAACGTAGCACACACTAACAAGTACATAAATTGGGGAGCTGCAGAAATGAGAGAGCACACACTCAACAAATACATCCTGCAAAATATTGGGCATTCTTTCACACTATATGGCCATATGTTGCACAGCCCACCACTATGTCAAGATACCCCAATCTTGGCAAGTCCTAATCCTGGAAGGACTGGAGGTGAATCAGTGGGACTACGTGCCTTTTAACCCACTGAGACTCTCCTGCAATTTAAAGCCCTGTCTGGGCACCATTAATGAGGCATCTGTGTGGCAGGTGGGGTGCTTAACCCTAAAGTCAGAAATCTGCAAATATACACAAAAAATACAAAACGGCACTCACACCTACATGTGGCAATGTAATGTGATGGAATCCCCAATGTTTTCCCCTTTTTTGGTATATTTTTAGGTCCTGGACAGATTTCAGACTTAACACTCCTTCCACCACTAAGGTGCCTCATTAATGGTATTCTTACTTTTTGTTAAAAAAAAACAATAAGCACATTTTACTGCAGCCATTGCCTGACATTTTTTCAATACATTGATATTTGTGTTAAAATGTAGCCTAAACACTTTATTTGAAAGGAGTATTGCCACACATATTAATCCATATATATATATATATATATATATATATATATATATATATAAGCATTGCAAAACAATTTTGTGGCCTTGAAACACTATATGACATCATTTTATATATGATTTTATACATTCAAAGCTATTATCTGCATATTTTTCATAAACTCCTTTAACCATGCAAATGCTGGAAGGATGTGTTCTCTCATATCTGCTGGAAATCAACATAGTATGCAATATCATATAATATATGATGTAGAGTCATATAATATAAGTAATATAACGCAAAATATAATAATTGTTAAAAACACAGCTGTCTATCATGTAAGAGCAAAGGCTGGTTTTCAAACGGCTGCTTTTTAGAATAATTCTTTTACCTGATTTATTACACGGTGAAAAAATTAGTATCAGAACAGTTTAACATCTCATAAATGTACGTTTGCTATAATGTAATGGCAGTATGCTAAATCAACTAATCTCATAAATCTGTGAATTTCATAATCACCATGTTATAATTTATGTTACTCTATAAGCATTTTGCTGATTCAGAATTTTGTGCAGGGACGCTGAAAAATGACAAAAAAGCAGGTTGTGGACATAAAAACTGAAAACAGATCTAAAGTCGTTAAAACCTTCGGAGGAAAGAATACAGCGACATATCTAATAAGGTGTATTTGCTTAGCATTCTACAGTGTGCAATTAATGCTTTGTCTAAGTGGAACAGCAGCTTCAAAACAAAGGAGCTTTTAGGATCCTACGACAGATCAAAGGAGATCAGTTTGCATGAACAGGGAAGCCCAGCGTTGCCCTCAGTTATTTAAAGGGTTAATAAGCTGGGCACACCGAAACCGCACAGAGGCATCTTAATATGACACCTTATCTTATGTCATCATCCGCAATTGTTATAAAAGGATAATTCAGCCTTTAGCAGACTAAAACATGCCAGTGTGCGTGAGCATGAGAAACTGATACAGACAAGGAGTTATCATGCATCACTAATGAGGAAATCTCAGCCAGAGAACTCGCTAGCAACATTTCCAGAGCCCCCTGAAGATTCGACTGCTTAGGTTTTTGTCTCTGGCTCTTGAAATGATAACGATTTCAATCCAATGAGCAGAATAAAAAGCCTCCAAAGCAATTTCTTTTTAAGATGCCATAATAGACAAAGGTCAGTTATTTGGATGCAATTCCGGCTCCGAAGTTAAACTGAGATGAACATTGTGGGAAATCTCCAGTTGATGAAACCTGGGAGCACTCTGTTCTTGTGTATTTTACTGCCCTGGTTCATAGGTAAGTTGTCAAAGCCAAAAATTGATGTTTCGAGAGCCGATTTACAGCTTTAAACGTAGAATGTTATATGTCAAGATGGAATGTTGTGTTATATTTATGCATGATTGTTTTAATCTTTCTTAAAAATACTAATGTTTTATCACACAAATAACAAGGTTTCTCACAATATGTTGATACTCAGACATCCCTTTAGCGAGCTATCACCTTTAGACACTGGGCAGCTAAATAGAAATTAAACTGCCACTTCTTCTTTAAAGAAACAAGTGTTTACTTTTTGTACTGATGAAATCTAATTACATTTTTTATTTCTAGGGTCCCTCTCATCACCTTCAACTCCGAAAGAAACAACATCAAAGTAAGTGTATGATTTATCTCATTTTGGCTGAATCCAGTAATTATAGAACACAATTTGAGAGATGTATTCGCTAAAGTCAGAGTTTGCAGGAGAGATGCAGTTTCAGCATGTGTTAGAAGGGGCAACCCTGGTGAGTTTCTTTTGCAAGAAGAGGTAAAGTTGCTCTGCACAACGAATGCATAGTTAAATCGGTGAGAATTCTTGAAGGTCGCCTTACCCGATGGATTCTGCTCTATACAGGGTCAGCGCAGCTCTTCTTGCCAGAGATGCTCAGCAGGGTTAGCCCTTGGCGATGTATAATAACGAATAAAGCATAATTAGAGCTGCAATTCTCAAGCAGACCCTCTTGCATTAATTAATGACATGATTGCAAATGACTTATTTGATTAGGCTGGAATAACAAGAATAATGGATAATCTTGTGGCGTGACAGTAGTTCTACACAACACGATTCCATGCAGAATGCAATTTGAAGGTTATTTGTTTGATAGATTTTTTTGTTGTCATACTAAAAAAACAATATCTTGAGAATGCATTGTTATTGTGTTTAGAAATAGAAATATTATTTTCGGTGTTTATTTGCATTTTATGTACATCATAAAATGAAATCAATAATATGTCTTGGCAAATGGACCTTGTGGCCAAATGCTTCGTGTAGAACATTTCTGGAAGGTTTTCGGACAACAAAAATGTTACAAAGTCTAGTTAAAATGAAATAGAGGCTGACTTTGTCCGGAGCCAACAAAAAAAAAATCCAAGGTGCTTTCCAAATGCAAGCAGCTCATTCTCCAGCTCAGAGATCTGTGAAGCTCTCGTCAATTGTGAAAGATGAGATTGTGCACATACAAGTTACCTTTTAAATGTTAACCCAAGAAAGGCCTCTTTGATAGGTGATGGAAATCAGAAAAAAAACCTCTTTCCCCTAGGAATAGCTTATTCAGATTCCTCCTAGACCTTTCAAAATACAAGATACTTTTTGTTTTCTTCCAGAAACGGGTTTAATGCAATTCGCCAGAAAAGAGATCTCTTAACAGCAGAGGTAGGTTATACCTTCGAGAGAAAAACTTGCCTCTGAACCGAGTCTTAGGCATACAATGAAGCCTTTGTCTCGTGACGGAGAAAGGTAAAAGCGCGGGCAGGATCAATCCCGTTTTTGATACCTGCTTTGGTTTTCAAACTTCGACTGTCTCACTTAGCCAGCTGTTGAAATCTACTTCACTCTTCCTATAGATCTAACATTGGACCAGAGAATGCATCACATTGTTAATTGTAGCTATTTTCATAGCCTTGAATATATTGTGTCTGATATTAAAAAAAAATATATATAATACAGCTAATACAACTAAGAAAGTGTGTGTTTTGGGGTAAAATTTACAAAAGATTTACCCTACTTTGTTGAACACCATATAAATACTGGACTTATATAATAATAATTATTATTATTTAGAATACATTTTACTTTAATGACAGATATTACTTAATTTCACTTAATTTCATGTGTTTAGACATTTTATTAAAAGTTGACATTGCATAAAACAAATCTTTATTTGGAGACCATCCTAAATACACAATACGAGTTACCCTTATAAACAAAAACGAATTGTTGCTGAGTTGGCATTTTTTTTTAAGAAATACAAATGTTACTGATAAGCTGGCTGCCTTCCTGTAAGCGTGTATCTCAGGATTTTCTTGTGTGTGTCATCAAACTATAGGTTGTAGAAGTTCCTTGTCACAATTTTCTAATTCACTAGTAGATTCATTCATTCAAACTGTCAGTGCAAACAAACACACAAAGTGTTTGCTACATCTTAGGTGGAACATAAATATATATAAAAAAATTTTTTAAACAATGTTTCAAATATAATCATGAAAAATATTTAATGCAGTAGGTATCAATAAAAAACATGTGATATTCAGATAGCTATGGAAAATGGCCACTCACTGATATTATTGAATATTATTTATTTGTTTATCCGATTTTGCTGTAACAGGACTATGGAACACCCTTTTCCAGAGCTCGGATTCATCGGGTTCTCACAGAAGTCCAAATACCAAAAGAAGGCAAGTGCTGGCTTATTTTACATCAAATAGAGACTTATAATATACCTGCAAACAAACCTGGTTTCCTGGTTATTGACCTTATTAGAGTCATCCAAATTTCTAGAACACCATAACTTTATTCTTTTTATGTTTACGTTTTGTACCTAGGCTTTCTATGCATGTCACTGTGTTGCTTATTCAAAATGTTCAAAATGTTTGATAATAACATGTATCTAATAATCTTAATTTGCATTTAAAATGGTTTTGATAATGCAGCTACAAACTATTTGATTTTCTATAGATTCAAGAAGTTCTCTGAAAAAATATGGGAAATATCACCTTGTATATTATTAAAAAATGAGCAAACTTTTTATAGAACACTAGCAGATTCTGCAGTGTTATTACAACAGTGAATTTGGCCGATAACATTAAAATTGACAATATACAATATTGACAATAACATAAACACACTTTGAGAACTAATGGTACAGCAGAACAGATCCCTGATCTAGTAAGCCTACCGCAGTTTTGGTGTTTCATACAAATTAATCGTGATCATGGTTCATATGGAAGACAGTATGGGATCAACTAGGACTCAGATTAGACTAGACCTACATCAGGAGCTTCAACGGCAGTTTGATAGATAAATCTCACGGTGAAGAATGATCCACTTGGTAGATCTGTTCAAAGCCTGGATTGCTTTGGTGTTGATAGAGTCTATGCAATGAAGGACAGTGAGGGTTATTTTTCAGGTTTGTCTCCTTTGAAAATGTCTCAGGAATGATTCGATTACTTCCTTTATTCCCTTAATATAGCAAGAAATCAGAAAACAGACACTCTACAATGTATTTGCTTTCCCGCAGATTCCTGCCCTCATGGCTGCCTTAATGGAGCAATTTGTACGGAGGCTGGGGAATGTGACTGCGAGACCTTTCAGGCACAAGGACGCAGATGCCAGTTTGGTAATTGTTACACAAACCAGCTCGCTTCCAGAGTTTTTTTGAAGGATATTTAGCTACCAGATACATTTGAAGATGGTTTGTTTAGGGGAGTTTTTCTAAGACTTAAGACGAATTATAATTTTATTAAGTATATTGAGGCATCCTGATGCACTCTTTTTGTTTCTAGAGTACAATTTCAATCATTCACAGAAAAGTATAGCTATATTGAGTTTAATTCCCTGAAGCAGGAAAAATAGGCATTATACAGGGTCAGCTCAACCTTTCCTGCAGGAGAAGCTGATTGGGCCCAGTCCTCTATGATGTAAAGTGAAGTTGATGAGTTAAAAAAAAAATCTCCTGGAAACTCACTTGCAGATTCCCCCTTTATTGAATAACTTACGTTGAGTAAAACATTATAGTGGGAAGACTTGATAAAGGTCTAGATAAGCTGTTTGGCAGGTCACGTTTTCCGCATAAGCCAGTAAGAGACATTTCAAAGAATCAGAATAATAGCAGGTATGGAATATTCATTTGTTTGTGCGTCATGGCTACTCATTGCAACGTATTTGCTAAATTTCCTTAAATATTGCATTGTATGGTTATTGATTTCTCATATTATTAGCTTGTAGCAGTTTTTAGCCATTTTGGAAATTTGCAGTGACTAACACAAACCTAATAATTACTCATCCTTACCAATAGTCTTGAAACATTTGGTTGAAAAAATCTTTACTTGAAATCTTTTTGGCACCTAGACTACGCCATTGTTAATTGTTTACTTGATGCTAGGGAAACACTGGTTTCGAGATTTTATGATTTTATGTTGCTTGCACCAAGTTTCTAAAATGTGTTACTATTTTTCATAGTCCCAAACACAGGCAGAGACAGAGATGGGATCTGCAAATCATGGGGCCAGTACAATTTTGAAACATTTGATGGCATCTACTTTTATTTTCCTGGAAACTGCTCTTACATTTTTGCCAGGGATTGCAGTGAAACAGTGCCTCTTTATACTATTTGGGTATGTGTTTGTTTTTAGTTATAGTTTGTGAAATATTATATATCTTATATAGTCTTATTATATCGTGCTGTTAAACATAAGGTTTAATCAACACAACAGTATAGACCTTGATGGCTACTAAAAAGACATTTTTCTAGACAACAAGGAACTCTCAGGCTTACTACTTATTGTGTCTGAATAATGATAATTAATGTGTGTTACATGCATACTGTAAGAAAACATTTGAATGATTGGTATTGAGACAATGTTTAATGGTCTTCTATAAGAGATCGAAGGATAATTCTTATTTACAGCAGCATCAATAAATGAAAGTTTGAAATGTAAATTCCATAGTCAATTTTGGCTGCCCAAATTCTTAAGCTCTTTTCTAATTTTAAAGGTTCACAACAGTCCTCACTGTGATGGTTCTGTGTACTCATGCCCACGGTCTATCAGTATGTTTTTTTCAAGCCAAGAAGACATTACCATCTCTGGGTATGAAGTGAGAAAGGGAGGTATACGGTAAGGAATCTTCTAAACACATGCTAATCGTGTATTTTTATCCTTTAACAAAAAGTGAACAGAAGAAAAAAAAAATCTTAATGAAATCAATATTTGGTGTGACCACCCTTTGCCTTCAAAACAGCATCAATTTTTTAAGGAACTTGGGAGGTAGATCCAAATGTTTTGGAAAAATAACCGCAGTTCTTCTGTGGATTTAGGTACCCTCAGTTGCTTCTCTCTCTTCATGTAATGCAAGATAGACTTGATGTTGAGGTCAGGGCTCTGTGGGGTCGTATCATAACTTCCAGTATTCTTTACTCTAAAGATAGTTCTTAATGACTTTGACTTAATGTGTGGGGTCATTTTCATGCTGCAGAATACATTTGGGGACAATCAGATACCTCCCTGATGGTATTGCATGATGGATAATTATTTGCCTGTACTTCTCAGCATTGAAGAGACCATTAATTCGGTACAAATCCACATCAAAACTCAATTTGCAGAAATGCAGCCCCAAACTTGCAAGGAACCTCCACCATGCTTCATGGCAAACTGCCTTCTGCTACAACCAAATATTTGCAATTTTAAGTCCAGGGCACCTGCTGCCATTTTTCTTCACCCCAGTTTTCAGGAATAGTTGAGTCGCTTGGCCTTTTTTTCTACATCATGACTTTTTGGCTGCAAGTCTTCTATCAAGACCAATTCTGACCAGACTTCTCTGGACAGAAGGTGGGTATACCAGGGTCCCACTGTTTTCTGCCAATACAGAGATGATGGCCCTGCTGGACATCAAATGATTGCAAAGGGAAGTAAGCATGATGTGTCTCATCTGCTGAACCAAGTTTCCGTGGCTGACCACTGTGTTTGCGTTCCTCAACATTGCCTTTTCCTTTGTGCCTGGGAGAGACCTTGATATGGTATAACTACCTTGTGTCTTGTTGCTGTGCTCAGCCTTGCCATGGTGTATGACTTTTGACATTAAACTGTCTTCACCATCATTACCTTGTTAGTAGGTTTGGATGTTCCTCACACAATTGTATTCCTCCTGAACACTCTCCATTCAAATATTTCATGGACATCGTAAGACAGACATAAAGTTACATTTTGCGTTTGGTTGTTACTAAGATGTGTTGTAATGTTCATATATTTGGCAGATTGTTGCTCCCCCAGACCATTGAGAACGTCTTCATTGAGAGGCTGGCTGATTACATTCTCGTAAAAACGACCTTTGGATTCTCCCTTGCGTGGGACGGAGGCTCGGGGGTATATATTAAACTGACAGAAGATCATAAAGGAAAAGTCTGTGGCCTGTGTGGAAATTTTAATGGCAATTGGTCAGATGACCTGATAATCCAGCACAGTAAGTTTAGATGATGGCAGCTGGAGTGAGTTTTAAGAATATTTTTGCATTTCCTCAGAACCCCAGTGTTTGTGTAAAATGGACGTATGTTTGAAAGCAAACCTTAGCTTGTATTACTGTCTCTATTTCACTTTACTGGTGACATCCGAGCAGGCATGAAACCATGAACTTCACTGAAGAGAAAGTAAACTCTTTGTAGGGTTTTCAGAACCCCGGGGTATTCATTGATTTCACAATGGTTTAAATTGATTTTGTTGGTTTTAAAAATAACAATAGTGTAATTGGTTACTAAACAGTATAAAAAATCAAGGAAGGATTTCAACTTCTTATTGTTACCTAATAATTACCTTCTCAAGAAACAATATTTCTGTGAAAACCACTAAAACTGAAGCTTCTTTGCAAGTTTACTGTTCAAGTGTGTTTTACTTTCATTGCAGTTCAGCAATGTGCCAAACTGGTATTCAATTATTACTAATCCAAACAAATAAAACTGTGACAGGAACCACTGGGAGACATTAGTCGTAAACATATTGTCTGTGGGTATTTAGTTTAGCATTAGAAGTATGATACTAACTGGAACGAGTACATGGAGATAAAACCAGAAACGAGTTGTCTTCTCTTCCTGTGCTAATACTGCACTTTGATGTACAGCAGGGGAATTTACAGAAGATATTGCCATGTTTGCAAACAGCTGGCACATCGAAACCCCAGAGGAACCCACCTGTGTATTGACTGCCCCTGATTACCCTAACCCATGTTCTCATGAAACAACTCATGAGGTAAGTCAACATCAACTTTTAAGTGGGTTGTATGGGATAGGCACATCAAGAGAATTTGCAGGAGAGTTGTGGTTTGAACTCTCCTTTCATTATGAGTTGTTATATTATTATTCATTATGAAGGGCCAAAGCTAGCAAGTTTATCTTGAGCTGGCCCTTTGTCATGCATAACTCAATTTGTAAGAAACTCTGTGATTTCTATGAATTATATACATTGGGCCATGCTCTTCATGCGGTGGCTGGCTCTTTATACAGCAATGAAAAGTAAAATAAATGAGCTGGAACATAACCGCAAACTGTCCTGTCAACACTCCCTTTAGTGATGAAACCCTAATATGTGATTAATGATATAGGTTTAGACTCCTTATTTCCATACATTAATTGCAGGATATTGCTTTGTCAAGTGGATCTGTAACTTGTTATTGTTAAAAGATAGCATTTAGACAGCACTTTAGTGGAATGGGGCAACAGTCCGAGGGGTAACCCTGTAACCTTAAGTGCGTTTCCTTTTTTCTTTTATGCTAAATACTAAATACTTCCCAAAATAATTATACTGATTGACAAACAAAACAAAAGCTATTGATAGTTTTAATCAATTGGTTTAGAAATGATAACTGTTACATGACAATGACAATCCCTTTAACTAATGTGCAAGGAGGTTACTTATTTCCATGTAGCCATAACATGGGATAATATAAGAGTAGTGCACTGTTAATGCGATATTATGTGAATTATGTGAATATTCCACGTATGTCTCTGTGATTTATATGCAGGATGTGTTCGTCAAATGCCAAGTATTACTACAGTTCCCTTTTCTGAGTTGCCATGAGACTATAGATCCATATCCTTATATCGCCAGCTGTATGAATGACCTCTGCAAGTAAGTGACAAACTTAAATTGAGATGTTCTGCTGCATGGAACATATGTAAATAGAACTTGAAAGAAATAAATCCCCTAAAATTATGACCTAAGAGGTCCATAATGTGTTATTACGTATTAGAACAAGCTTGAGTGTATTTCCGAGTTTAGGCTCTCATGGTTTTAGGCATGGGTTTCAGGCCTGTATTATTTGCACCATATTTTAAAGCTGATTGTTAAGTATATTTCATATTTCAAGTATGAAGACAACCAAGATAGATGGGAATAAATTAATTGCTTAAACATGTGAAAAATCGGTAACACGATGTATGGTGCTTTGGTTGGTGGCATGTCCTCCAACCAGCCTTGATGAAATAACTCTCCAACGTTATTCTTCATGGATCACTTTCTTTTAATGATTTTATGATTGGATCAACTTTGTTTAAAAAAGTTGTGGGCTCTTTCCAAGTAATCAACCTGTTTTTTAATGTGTAGAACATGTAGTAAGTAAATGTATTACAGTTAAATACTCATCATTTTATGATTTAATTGCACGATATATGACTTTCATTCTTAAAGATTATGCTATATAAAAACATTTTTGTGTACCTATTTTGTGTGTCTTTAGACATGATGATGAAGAAACATACTGTCATGCTATAATGGAGTATGCACGCTCATGTTCCCATTCTGGTTTCCCAATACGTGACTGGAGGGATGATTTTCCTGCATGCAGTATGTATGATTTTAAATGTTACATATTACTATGCACGATCCGATGACTTTCACTATGCATAATTAGTACATGTTGAATATATATATATATATATATATATATATATATATATATATATATGGAAACAGTTCCAGTCGCTATAACAAACACTGGCCATGGATTTGGGCTGTATCCATAGACAGGTCTTTTAGGTGACTCTGTGACCTACTCTTTATTTAGAACATGATCAATG
The DNA here is from genome assembly GCF_027358695.1 of Spea bombifrons. NCBI lineage: Eukaryota > Metazoa > Chordata > Amphibia > Anura > Pelobatidae > Spea > Spea bombifrons. The sequence goes on from NC_071090.1 coordinate 41,664,538, forward strand.
CATTTATAAACATCATTTAATTTACAAATCCATTTTATAGTAGTTCTATACACATAAATCTATACACATTATTGTGACTTTTAAGGCTGTGGTATACCCATTACCCAGCAAACATTCTGAACTCTGTAATAAGAACGACAGGAGAGGAAAAGGGACATTTGGATTTGGCCACAAAAAGGTACTATCCCTCCTAAAAATGGACAATTGGGAGGTATGCAGTTTTAAAAACTGAAGTGCACGCAGTTTCTAAAGGTCAAAATAATGAGGCCACAAACTGAAAGGTGACATAACCTCTTTGGCTCAAATATATCAGCAAAATGTTATTTCAATTTATATATATATATATATTCTATATATTGCAGATGAAAAGTGTGAAGACAACTTCGTTCACCGAGACTGTATTAGCTGTTGTCCACCAACTTGCACGTATGAAAAAGAATGCCTAGGAAGCAACCTGCATTGTCTTGATGGCTGTTACTGCCCAGATGGTAATATTTTACATGCAAATTATATCAAGCCATGTATATTGCACAATGCCAGGCTAGCTCAGTGGGTATTTTTACTGGCTGGGGAGGATTGTTTGTTCTGGGACATTTAGGATTCCACAACAAACATGTCAAAATACCTGAGTAGGGATGCTATGAGTGGTGAACAGGTGGAAAATAAGTTATGGCACCTAATATCTCCAAAATCATATATATTTTTGAAGAATAGAACTTGAAGTTATTCCTACTTTCACACTGCAGGGAACAGGGTATAGATCAGCAATCTCTTGGGTGGCAGGTTACATATACAGTCCCTTAAAGCTGACCTAATGCATGGAGGGATTATCCACAAGGTAACATCCTAAACTACTGCATAAGTAGGGGTCCCTGCCACAGACCACAGCAAACAGGGTGGCATATAATGACTGTGCCCCACATATTGTGAAAAGTGACCATGCTTTATGTACCTTGCGTAAGGCCAGATGAGCATCTGTTCCACTCTGCCTTAAGGTTAGGAAATTAATTATACTCGTACCAAAGGACATCTTACAAATGTTCTGTTCTTTTTGCAAATACCTAGCTTAAAAATGGTAATAAACCCTACTTTGTTTAAATTGAATGTTCTTTACTTGTATTTCATATGTATATCCAAGGTCTTATTCTGGACAATGGCACGTGTGTTCCAGTGAGTAGCTGCCCATGTATCTACCATGGCACAGCCTACCCAGCAGGTTCTAAGGTTGAGCAAGAATGCAGCATGTGGTAACTACTGATTATTATTCTTTGTAAATGCAACAATCACAAAAAGATGAAAAATTGGCTCTTTTCTATTATTAACATATTTCTACTGTTTTAATCTATCATGTTCATAATCCCTTAATACTTACAGTGCCAGTCTGTGCCAGGCAACCTCCTGACTCTGCTAATTTGTTACAGCTTCTTGGATAACAGGTGTACTCTCGGTATAGAAGAGGTCATTTAAGAACAGACATGAGAAAATAGAACATCTATTGTTACTAGACTAGAAAGCTACAAATAATATCAAATGAGTATTATGTGAATCTTTTAGATGCTTGCCTATTTGTGCCAACCATATTGTCATGGTGAACATGGCATGCAAGGTACTTCCTCTGCTTCCATTTATTCTGAGCAGTATGGGAGTTGAATTTCACGACACCTACTATGGTAGGGCTTGCCCTTAGTTTTCACATCAACTGCTTTGGACTGTAATGCTTCCTATCATAATCACTATTTGTCTAGAATCTCATAATATTGTGCAGCAGTTGGAGGGACAGATTTTATTGGGACAACTGATTTTGCTGCAGATGTAGGTCTTTTATGTACTTTTAAATAGCCTTACCGGTCTCTTAATCAGGCATGTCCCTGGGGTTTAAAGCACCCTAGGAAATATGTAGATGAAGGTCCTTCCCGAAAACACATGCTTTATAACATGGGAGAAACCAGGCTATTGACTTGAATATGACATTGTTTCCTGCCTTCTTTGAAGTCGCTTAGCAGTTGCAATGCAGTTTCTGGATACCAAATGGAACTCACTCCATTCATGGCAAGATCTTTTTCATGTAGACAGATAGTTAAATAGACAGATAGCTGTAGCCTTATTAAAATCAGATCTATAAAAAATACTGTAATTACTGTATTATTTTGAACTTGGGCAGTTTGAAAACATTTTTTTTTGTATTTCGCAGTGTTTGTGCTGGAGGTATTTGGAATTGCACTGAACATGAATGTCCAGGTAAATTTCTTTACTTACATTTTGTTGTTGTATAGAATTTGTAAATTTGTAATACAAAAAATTTAAAAATGAAATTGAATATAGTTTAAGTAGATTGGATTAGCTGCTGATATTAAACAAATTTGAAAACAACAAGAATTTGGGTGCAGGATGTCTTCAAGGCCCCCCTACAACTAATACACCCTTCCAGTTGCCACTAACCCTAGGTCCACCCTTAACACTCCAGCACCATATGCTGACACGCTATCTCACGATAACATTACACTCACATACTAACATCATGCTCACAAACATTAACACCTTATAGCATACACATACACATGCTAACACCATACACTCATGCACAGGCATGATAACCCCAAACACCAGCACACGCACTACATGTTAATATACACACTCATTCTAATTGTCTGCCCAGCAGGGGATAATCAATGCTTTTAAAATGCAAACAGATCACCTCTTCCCAGATTTATAAGGTGTAAGTATAGTTAAAAACTATGTCACCAATATCTGACTAAGTATGGTATTTTTCCAGCTGAATGCTCAGTAGTTGGAGACTCTCATTTCACAACCTTTGATGGCCGTTACTTTACGTTCTTGGGCATGTGTCAGTATATTCTTGTGAAAGGGACTGGAAAAGATAAATTTACCATCACCTTGCAAAAGGCGTCTTGTGATCAGGTAAGAAGAGTTCGACAACCTTCTTTTTAAGGCAATAATTTGTAATAATGTTGGTAATCACCAACTTGTTTCCCTGGAATTTTATTAGCTAGTGCTATCTTGTGTTGACGTTAGTTCATTTCTTTGGGGAAAGCTGATTGTGGCAAAAAATTAGGAGATGGGAGATATAGGCAACCTGTATATAACAATATAACCTGTACAGGGGCAGGTTTATTTTTAATTATGAAGCTAAATCTTATTTTCAGCATTACAGATCATTGTGAATAAGACTTAAGTCTGAATGAACTTGCACTAATTTCTAGACTTGTGCAAATGGCATTTACCATTGGTTTTCAGACAACGAATTCCGTTTCCTGCCCATTTGTTTCAGATAAAAATCAGGAGGCGGGTTTTTACATTCGGAATTTTTTGTTGTTGTAATTCACACTCCTTTAGTCTCTTATGATCTTTTATGCTCTGTCACACTTTCATTTAACCACTCATTTACACTCTCTCATATTCTAATTCACTCTCTCTCACGCTTTCTCAGAATGTCCACCTACCTTCCCCGCCGATCGCTTCTGTGTCCCTGTCTCCATGCTGTGCAGCTCCGCTTCATCTCTTGCACCTTCCTGTCATCTTTCTTTATCTGCTTCTCTGTGGACATGACCTTCTGTGAACTACGGCTAAATGTCGAACTTCAAGGCACACTCTTTCCCCTGAGAGTGAACTTTCGCAAAATGGTGGATTTTTCGGGCACATCTTATCCCTTGATTGAAGGAAATGGTGAGAGAGCATGCCTGGAGGCTCCACCCTTTTACCCAAAGTAACATCACAATGAACTTCCCAAAAGTGTAGCGCCTCCGGGCATACCCTCTCCCTGTACCTAAAATCCGGGGAGGGATTGTGTGCGGAAGCTCCACCAACTTGCAGAAGTTCACCGGGAGGTCATGCTCTTTGGCTTACATGCTTACATAGAAGCGGACAAAGAAAGAAGACTTTTTGGAGCAGTGGACAAAGAAAGAAGACAAAAGGAAGAAGACAGGAAAACAAGATGATACAAAATAAGAAGCAGGACTGTGTGGCACTGAGATAGGGACACAGAATCAGTCGGTGGAGATGGAAGGAAGACATTCCGAGAGAAAGTGAGAGAGAGTGAATATGAGTGTGAGAGAGTGTGAATGAGAATGAGAGTGGGTGAGTCCGCGAGTAAGAATGAAAGCACCAACAAAATTCAAACAGAAATTCACAGCTCTTTGCTTTATTTTCATTAGGGGTCCCTAATTTCTGCCCCTAGGGAATAACTTACCCCAATTAGGGTGAAGCTCCTGTGTAGTCCTCTCTTAGATTCTTTTACAATCGGATACAATACTAGATACAATATTCAAATATGTTTAAATGTTTTTTAAACATTGAAAAAAACTGAGAGCTCTTAAGACCTGACATCTAAATCAATAAGTACATTCTGGATAGCGCAGACAGTTTTTGCTTTTTGTATACATTGTACAGCCAATACACTGTTTCTTGCAGCATGCTTACACCTGTTTGGTAGGCCTCGTATTATACATTTATATTATTTGAGCCTGTGACTAGCTTAGCGCACCGACATTTTTTCTTTTCCCTGTTTGCACATATTTGAGGTTGTTGGCTCCTCATCAGTCTGGTTGCAGCTTGCTGTCCAGGTGTTAATAGGGAGGAGGTTTAATTGCACCTCCCCCAACACATTAATAAGGTTTTAGTAGCAGTATAAACTGCTTTGTGTGCCCACTATGTAGGAGGTGAGAGTAGGTTCTCACCCTATTGAGAGTGTGCCTTGACGTGGTGGGTGAGCTTAATTATGCTTTGGCCAATTCATATAACCAAAACCTCTCATTTATATTATGTTTATATATTTGTTGCCAACTTTATTAGGGTAAGAAGCGCAGACAGTTTTTGTTTCTTGTATACATTCTGGATATTAAACGTCTATATTTTTTCCAGGTTTTTAAGGGTCAATAGCTGTATAGCATCATTAAGTTTGTGGTTGGAACAAAGTTAATAATGTAGTACAGGAAAAGTTTATAGTTTTTTCAAAATAGGTTGGAATAACCAATACATTTTGAGAGGGATGAGGGGCTTGTAGGCTGCTAGTTGGATAATTTGGCATTAGATGACAGGCTCAGTGTAATAATTTGGTGTCTTATCAACATATATTACCTGTAGCCAGTTGTCACCAATTCTGCTTCTGAATTTGTTTTTGCCCAGACTTTTCTTAAATATTTTGTTTTTCATTTAAACTTTTCTTTTTTGGTTTTCTTTGGTTTTCCCTATAGCTATTTTTTCCCATAAGAAGACCAAATACTTTCTGTGTTAACATTCAGTCATTCCTTGGATATCTTTTGCATGGTTGCACAAGTACGCGATTCTATTACAACACAAACAGGTGTCTTAATAAGATACATCATTCTTCTGATTGGCAGGGAATGATCTAATTTACTACCAAGCAGATGAATGAAAGCTCTCATTAGACTGGGCAGTGTCCTGCCCATTGTCTTTTGAGGCTAGTGAGAGAACATACAAATAGGAGGCTATCAGCCAAGTGTTTAAAGTGGAGTGAAGAATTTCACTGTAACTAACAAAGGCTCTTTGTGTGGAGCTCCTCGTCTGCCTGATTTGTATAAGTAAGTCCCATAATATTCATTTATACACTAGGGCGTGTGGATCAACAGAATTTAGGAGACAATTTACCCAATAAAGCCCTAAAAAATTATAGTTTACGGTAATTTGTTTAAAATGGCAGACTTGTATCAAATGCATTTTTTTAATGTCAACATGACATTAAATATACTTACAAACATATTCCCACCATAGTTCAAACGTATGCTTTGCTATTCATTTAGAATGTAGCAATATTTCAATGCAAAACCTTTAGTTCTTTAAACAATTTAATGTGTGAACGTCCTTTTGTGGTTGAACTATCACCTTTAGAAAAAGATATATTTGACAAAGAAAGGAATTATAGTGATCCAGTAACTATGCTGACTCGCACTCTTAGTAGTTGCTGATTACAAAATGCCAAGCATCCTCATTTATTGGTGATAAAATGTAGGTTGATAAAAAACAGAATTAAAAGCAGAATAAAAAGCAGAATAATGCAGTCATTAAAAGCTTAGGAAATGGATAAATAAAAAGACATAGAAAATAGTAAATACATTCTAACATTATTTAAAATAAAGCCTGAAATGTATGTTATCTCTTTCAGAATTTTGACCATGCTTGTATCCAGTCCATTACACTGGTGTTAGATGAAGATATAAATAAACAAGTAACTATACTCCGTGACGGTGAAGTCCATTTCGGAACAAACCAAGGCCTTATCTTGAATGGTAAGATTTTTGTGGAGAAAAATGAATCACTGATACGTTTTGGAGATTCATGACATTATAATGTCCTTCTGCAAAAGTTTCCCTGACTCAATCACAGTTTCTTTGTCCCACAGGGGATATTGAGGTTCGGAATTTGTCATCTATGTTTGTGCAATTAAAGACAAAATTTGGAATAAGGATTCAGTTTGCCAAAGGTGGAGACAGGCTTTACATTCAGGCCAGCAGCACCTGGAAGCGGCGAACTCTAGGTCTCTGTGGAACCTTTAATGGCAACCTTAGAGATGACTTTCTGTAAGCGTGACAACTTTAAGTACATTTATTATTAAATGTATAACTTTTATAAAGTGTTCTATTTTTTAGAAATCTTTTTAAGAGCAACCTGTTGCAGCCAAAGAGATTACTCTTCCCCCCCCAAATCTCAATGCTTGATTTCTCCTCTCCAGCACCCATTACATCATGTTCCTCCACTACCCCCCACATTATCCTGTTTCCCTTGCATGCATTTGTCTCTTTTTTATGAGTAACCAGCCATCAAGGCTATGCAACAACAAGCATTGTGATGGTATTTTACTAAATGCCCCATAACCACCTATGATTTTTATTTTTGTGTGGAAACTTTGCCTACCTGTGCAAGACAGTGGAACACTTGCCACCATAATTACAACCAGGTTATATATCATGGCGAAGCTGTTGGAAATGCTTCCACCAATCTTACTGAAATGTATTTCAGGAGTTCCGACTGCATGCCAGTAGCAACCCATGATGAATTAACAAGAGTCAGTGGGGTACTGGTAATTGCAATCATTTGAATTTATTTGACATTTTAATTTGAACAGATTAATGTAGGATCTATTTGGTATCTTCCTTCATTAGTTCTCCAGCAGGTATGATTGAAGGAACTGCTCAGCTTCATGCCAATGCATGGAAGATATCTTCAGCTTGCTTAACACCAGTAAATATTCCTATAGTGGATCCATGTGACATCAGCCTTCAAAATGGTAAGACCTAAATGTTACTGTTTGCCACATGGCTTTATTGGCAGCAATAAGTAAGAACAAGGGAGAGTGTGTGTTGAGCAAAATGGTTTTGGTGGGTGGGCCTACCAGTAAGGCCAGTTCATTTGTATCTTGCAGTGGTTCTGGAATGGAGATGCTCCAGGTACAAGCTTAGTCTGTCCTCGTAATACAAAAACAATATTTGTGCATATATTCGTAAGACAAAAAGTGGTCAGAAAAGTCACTTCACATATTGTGGTTACGTATAGCATATTTGTACTGTATTTGTACTGTATAACATTAGTAGAAATGTTTGTGAAATATATACCACAGTCTGACAGAATATTATATTTTATTTTATATTAATATTATACGTTATATATTATCATACATCCCAGTGAATTATCTTATTCATAATCTACCATGTTCTATTGATTATTGTCTTTCAGTTGGATATGCTATGTACTGTGATGTTATCAACCAAGAACTGTTTGCGCCATGCCATTCATATGTGAGCCCTGGGTTATATTACCAGTTGTGTCGTTTTGATGCATGCAAATGTGGGAGCAACTGTCTGTGCAACGCACTAGCCCACTATGCTTACATCTGCAACAACCATGGCATCATGATCAATTTCAGGTCAAAAGTGTCCTTCTGTGGTGAGTAGCAATCTTTTGTGGGACAGGACTGTATTGGTCACCCACTCTTGTTTTAAGATCATCCTTAATTGTATTCTTAGTAAATCAATTAAATGATAACACAGTTGGCACCGCAGTTGAGATAGCCCATGTGAATTTGAAGGCACGAGATAAAATAGGCTGTATTTGGTTAAATTCCATTAGTGTGAATGGTTGGAGTAGGCTTAGATATGCAGTTTCATATATAATTAAGTATGTCATCTTAATGGAGCCTAAAATATCTCCCTGTCTGCTGACCACATTTAAATGTTCGTGGCATAGCCCCGTTTGTGGCTGTTTCTGTTCTAGGGAAATAAACATGCTCACCACGTTCCCATACTCTGTCCTTCAGGGGTTATATGTCGATATGGGATGTTATACCACCAGTGCACCTCATATTGTGGGCGGACTTGTTCCTCTCTATCTGCTGGAGAAGTCTGCACTGACGAGTGCGTTGAAGGTTGCAACTGTCCAGACGGGAAGTACTTTGATGAGACTCTTAACTTCTGTGTGCCAGTGTAAGTATTTTGTATTGTGTGACTGCACAGTATACAGCCTTTAGCAATATATATATATATACCATATTTGCTCGATTATAAGATGACCCCCCAAAATTTGAATATTAATTAAAGAAAAAAAGATAAAAGACTACCCTATAAGAAAAAAGTTTTACTAGTAAATATTAATTCACATGTAAACATTTTTTTTCATATTTAAAAAAAAAAGATGATTGAGAAAAATGCATTTTTTTGTTTTTATTTCCTTTTATTTGTCCACCTGCCCTCAGTTATGCACAACTGCCTCCCCAGATATGCCTTATACCCCGTTATATGCTACTCTGCCCCCAGATATGCCTTATACCCCCTTATAGGCCACTCTGCCCCCCAGAAATGCCTCATACCCTCCATATGCCACTCTGCCTCCCAGATATGCCTTTTAACCCCACTATACGCCACTCTGTCCCCCAGATATGCCTTATACACCCCTATATGTCACTCTGCCTCCTTGATATTCCTTGTTGGATTGTAATTATTTTTTTTTCCCGATAGATCTAGTTGCCGTTGTTATTTTAAAGGCAGAGTATTCTATCCTGGGGAAGTGATCTTAAGACCCTCTGGATCTTGGTAAGACTCAGCTTATCATGCCTTTGTATAGCAAAGCATTACTACAGTAAGACATATTTGGTATTTACAAAGCCCAGACATAATGTTTCCCATTAGCATAAATTAATTCCTATGTTAAAACTGAGATCCATGTCAGTTTTCTAAAATCCTTAAGTTTTTTTCCTGCGCCTCCCTATTTTTAAAAATGCTGCTTGACCCAACTAATAACAATTTAATCAACAATTTAACAATAATGCATAGATATTACTTGTGCATTTGGACTCGTAAGAATTTTAATACATTTCGGTAAAAAATTTTCAATTTATTTCAGCCATACTAAGTTAAAATGTTCAACAAAATATTTAGATATGTTTGGGTAACATTTTGGCACTATGATTAATGATGAAGGTAAAGAAGTTTCCTTTTCTTATGCCAGCCAGTGTTTGAATGGAACAATGAGGTGTACTGAAACTGCTACAACCATCGCAGGTAAGGAGCTCAATGTATTTTTTGTTAGACCTAAAGTAAATTTTTTTAATATGCTTTATATATTTTCATATGAGAGGAAGGATATCAAAACATTTATCATTATTACTATTATTATTACTACATTTCATAGCAGTATAACAATAGAGAAGAATACAAAACTTAATATAATATTAAATTTGTCAGCATACAAAATTAACAATAATATACAAAAGACATAATGGTAGAGGGTCCTGTACTTTAGAGCCTACAATCCATAAGAAAGTTGAGGAGCAATAAGACAGAGGTTGTGGGGCTACTTGGGTATGGGTGTTTCGATGGGTGTAGTTGAAGTCTTGTGAAAAAGTATATGGTCAGTGTCGGGGGAGAAGGTTTGTTTCTAAAATGTGGATTTTGAGGAGCTAAGAAGTTAGTCCACTGAACAGATGGGTTTTTAGTATGTAGGACCTAATCTGGCAGCGCAAGAGAATAGGTGCAACGCAGATGCAATAGTGTTGATAACAGCTGGAGACAAGTCATGAGCAAAACACAGAATACAGTTAGAAGAGAATTTGGAGATAAGAACAGAGATGTAGGGGCTTTTGTCATATTTCGTTATGATCTTGGGGTCCCCTTAGGACATACCAGTATATCCTTAAAACTTGTGGCAATAAGCCTGTTAGGATGTCCTGGCTTTTAGTCAAGTTTAGTCAAGGCATCTTGCCACATTGGTGTACCAACAATGATTTACTCTGCACGGCTTTGTCATGAATTAAAGTAACCTTCATTATACACTTATTTTACATTGAAGGTCAGAGTTGTCCAGAAGGGAAAATATACTTTGATTGCAGGAACCCAGTGCCTGGTTTACCCTCAGCTGGTGTCAACTGTGAAGTGACCTGTGCCAGCTTGGCTATGAATTTCACCTGTGTTCCATCACCTCCATGTGCCAGTGGGTGTATCTGCCCACCAGGGTAAGTTCTTAACTAACATAACCTAGCAAGAGTGTATAGGTATCTGCGTTGATTGGAAAATTATAAATTACAACATTGAAAATGTAAAAAATATCACTTTGCTGATAATGATGAAGGTTGAACGAAGAACTCTTAATTACCCCCATGCTTCACTATGAGAGTGATGTGAGTCATGTATGGGTGAGGAACCTGAGGAAATATCACTGATATAACCATACAGTATACAGGGCCAGTCGAACTATTCATTTAGCATAAGTCATTAAGGTTGGGCCTTCATTATGTATAGTGGAATTAAATAATTATTAAGAGGTAGGGGATGTTATTAATCAGGGCCATGCATAATAGCTGGTCATTTCAAAGTCAAAGGATTTGATATTGGCTGGCTGGGCGCTCTAAAATCAGAGATTAACCAAAAACACTTGACAATGTAATGCTGTATTTTTTATGGATATACACACCCAAATGTTGATCTCAAGGTATCATTCGTGTTTTAAGTATTTATATTTGTATTATCTTTTTTTGCTTATATGTGATTTTTGTTTTTATTATTTTCAAGCATGGCAGAACACAAAGGAAAATGTTATGTTCCCGATAGTTGTCCATGTACCTGGAAGGACTGGGAGTACTTATCTGGAGAGGTTATATCTACACCTTGTTACACCTGGTAAGTTAAATCTGCTCATTTAATATTTCTATATCACCCAAGTGTCAGTTTAAAATACATGTTCACAATGACTTCACTGGGATCTCTGCCATGAAAACAGTGTCTAACAAAGTGAGTATTTTTATCTTAAATGCTACCAACATTCTTTTAAAAAAACAAAACATCTAACCAACAGTATGTCTTCTAAAGACTTCATCGTACTCTGATTTTATGAAAAAAAAAATGTCATCCAAAATATCTGGGGCCACACTCATACTCTTTCACACTCTCACACTCTCATTCGCTCTCTCTCTCTCACTCTCGCTAAATGTTTCCATACCTTCTGCCTTCAATCTTCGTACGCATCTTCGTAGACATAACCCAGTGGCGCTTCCAGTGATGTCCTCTCCCCGATCCTCCAATTGGGGGAGATGACGTCACCAAAAGTGTTATCATTTTGCCCTAAGTTGAACTCAGGACAAAATGACTGCGTTTTCGTGATGTCCTTTCCCCTCTTGGAGGATCAGGTAGAGGACTTCATCAGAAGTGCTGCCATATTGCCTGGAACAGTCTAGCTCTTCATAATTAATAATAAATGAATGAGGTGAAACCATAACTCTCCAACAGACTCTCCTGAAATCTCTCCCTTTGGTGAATAAACCATACAGACACAATGGGTGAGGCTGCAACATCCAAAGGGGTGTTCACATACTTTTGGTCATATATAGTGTAACTTGTTTGGAAAAGCTCACAATGAAGTCGGTTTGCATAATATTTAATTTCCTACATTTATCCTTGCAGTGTTTGTAAAAGAGGGGTATTTAACTGCACCAGCTACCCCTGCCCTTCAGTATGTACAGTGTATGGTGACCGGCACTATCACACTTTTGATGGTTTGGAATATGACTATGTCAGTGACTGTCAAGTCTTTCTTGTTAAGGTAAGATTTTGTACGCCCTCCATATGTTATAAATATAAATGTTTGGGTGCTTCGTCTTCATCTCAGAATGTTCAGGCATTAGGCACTAGACTTGTGCACATGGAGCACATGTTTTGTATTTGTCTATTTGATATTTCATGGGAATTAAGTGAAGGTTTCTCCAATGATGCATACCCCTCATTTATTCATCAGTTGATTTGGCTTTGAGTTACATGGTATTACTGTGAGTATTATGAGTATTTCAAGAGATAACAGTAGCATGTTTGGGTGCTTTGTCTTCATCTCAAAACGTTCAAGCATTAGGCACTAGACTTGTGCACATGGACCAAAAATGATTCAGACACATTTTTTGTTTTGTATTTGTCCATTCGGTTCATATAAAATTCATATGGCCTTTTCTATTTGTAAACGAAGTTTGTTGTCACTTGCTCTCATTTAGTCTTTCACACTTTCTCTTACACTCTTTCTCCCAATATCTACCTACCATTTCCACCCACCACTTCTGTGTGCCTGTCTTCTTTTCCACAGCTCTGCTTGTTGTCATGCCTCTTCTTGTTCTTCGCTTCCGCTGTCTTCTTTCTTGGTCCACTATCCGCTGCACTATCCAGGCCTCTGAGACATACCTGGGAACTTCTGGGCTCCAGCTGCCCGGGGCCTTCCCTTGCGGGACGCGGCCAGGACTGCGCACTGACGTCAACGGCCGGTCCCGCTGACGTTAATGAGAGTTCCTGCTGATGTAGGGGGTGTTCCCGGTGATGTAGGGGAAACACTCCCATTTAAAGGAAAAATGGGTGGGGAGTGAGGCGTGTCAAGATAAGTGGAGAAGCAGTGCCAAACCCGGAGAGTTCCCAGGTATGCTCTTGGAGTGTTTCTGCACGTCTCTTTCTCCGCAAATCTGTCTGCATTATTCTGACCTCTTGGAGTTCTTCAACAAAAGAGCAGAGCCATGGCACATCCCACGGGGACAACCTCTCCCCATTCCTCCAATCAGGGGTGAAGCTATCCCCGGGCTGTGCGCCAAGGCTCTGCCCTGTTGCAGAAGTGCTCCTGAAAGCCAGGTTAACAGAGCAAAAAGCAGGAGAAGAGGCAATACAAGAAGTAGATGATAAGAAAAGGAGAAGGGGGCACAGAGGTGGTTGGTGGAGAAGATATGGAGACATTAAGATGAAGTGTGAGAGAGTGAAAGACTCAGGTGAAAGTGAAGAATCCAACAAAATGCTAACAAAAATGCACATGTCTATTACAATCCACAATTTATCTTTGCCACTTTCCTGTTTGTTCATAATATAGGGTCAACATCTTTATATTGGGAAAATAACACAATTGCCTCTATCTAGCGACTGCTCTGCAACCCTCTCTCCTCCGTTCCCTGCTGCCTGGGTGCTGTGCACCCTGTGCACCTGACTCTGTACAGTCAGTTTCATTATAAAATTGGTCATCAGTAAATGTACATTATTAAATGATAAACTATACATGGTAATTCTTACAGAGAGCTCAATAACATATTGGAACTATGTAATTTCCTACTGACTAATATTATAATAGAACCTGAATGTATCATAGGAAGGAAAATATAATGTATCCACAGCATGTCTTGCAAATTATCAGAAGCATATCGGAACCATTGTATTTCATTTCCATAGGAAGATGTCAGAATGAATATAGAATTTCAAATACACAGTTATTTTTTTAGTAGTTTGCTTCGTTGTTACTCAAGTTTTCAGAAGGTTCTTATGAAACAAGGGTCCAGATTCTATCACTGGTGAAGAAATATATAACTAATAATAGAAAATAAATTCCTACATAGACTTCATTAGAGAATACTGAGATGAAAACAGTGCTTTTTGTCAAGTAATATAATCTACCCTATGGTCTTTTTTGTTTTTACCATTGCCAGAGTACTAGATTTATACTAGCAAATAGGGGTGTATTTATTTATAAAAAGTATATTTGTATGCTGCTTATAGTGCATTATATAGAAAAAGTACTAGCCAGCTGTGGCCCTGAGTTAAATTAGATCAATTCAAATGAATACATTTATTGAAGAAATGATGGCTCACAAAGCCGACACTAATCACTCAGACTGGTCCAGGATAAAATTCTTTATTAAAAATGTGTCTTTTCTCAAAATAACCATGACACCATTTTTGCTTTTAAACAATGCACAAAAATGTAGGATTAATCTAGGCTTTTATTAGTTGGCGGCATTGCCAACATGCAGTCCTTCTACAAGTAATTGAAATGTCAGAGCTTCTCAATCATTGCTACTTAATAAAAAAATAATGGTGGTATCAAATAACTCAAACAATGCAATGAAATAAAGAGGTTATTTTTTCCCACAGCACGTATACAGAATTTCATTTTCTTAAAGTAAAATAGTCACCCATGGAAGCCTAAGTGATTAAGGAAAGAAAGACACAACGCATTAACAATTCAATAGAGAATTTGTTCCTGAAACCGTAACCCATGATGAGTGAGTGGTGCTAACCTGAACAATTTCCATGTTAATGATGGACATTCTAAAAGCTATATACAGGATGTGCAAAATAACAGGATTATGGTTAATCTGCCAAATGGAAAATTGGTAGTGAGTTCATGTAGAGACGTGCCTTAATTAAAAATTTAGGGCAAAATTAAGTTTTATGAAGTGGATGTGTCAGTTGGGCATCATTACAGTTCATTCATACTACACAAGATCCCCGAGCAAAGTATGTTTTAGGATTTTCTCATACTACCAAATGTAGATCATTCAGGAACTTTTAAAAGTGTGACTAAGACATGGGGCTAAATTTGCATGTCCTTTTTATCACCTGAGCCTCATCCGCTCATTAGACAAAAGTCCACCCCATTTTACAACATACAACTGTACTGCTTTTTTGTAGTTAGCTGCAAGTGGTTGCCTTAGTACTTAAGGTTTTGAGGGCCATGAACAAACCACAAAGTCTATATGTTTGGCTTTTCAAATGTGGTTTAACCTTTTTCAACCATTTTGATAGAGGTGCCTGTTTTTGTCATATTGTGCCTCCTCCATGCTTAAATTGTACCCTCCCTACTAAACCATGTAATTTCAGCTTAGTTCTCACTTGTCCTTGCTTAGCTTTTTGCCTTCTATTTCATATAGCAGTGCAAGCAAAGTCAATTCTCTGTACTTATGTGCAAGAAAGGTTAAATGTCTCGAGGGCCTCCACTCCTCTCCCAATACCTCTTCCCAGGCATAATGATCCTCATCCTTGTAACAAATTCTGGTGTTGGGTCTTTAGGCTGATGAAATAATGTTAGTTAAGTGTTGGGGCTTGCATAGTGTAATTTCTCTGTAAATATAAATATACACTCACTGGCCACTTAGGTACACCTTTTCAATTGCTTGTTAACACAAATAGCTAATCAGCCAATCACATGGCAGCAACTCAATGCATTTAAGTATGTAGACGTAGTCAAGACAACTTGCTGAAGTTCAAACTGAACATCAAAATGGGAAAGAAAGGGATTTAAGTGACTTTGAACGTGACATGGTTGTTGGTGCCAGATGGGCTGGTCTGAGTATTTCAGAAACTGCTGATCTACTGGGATTATAACGCACAACCACGGTTTCCAGAGAATGGTCCGAAAAAGAGAAAATATCCAGAGAGCGACAGTTGTGTGGACGAAAATGCATTGTTGATGTCAGAGGTCATAGGAGAATGGGCAGACTGGTTTGAGATGACAGAAAGGAGACAGTAACTCAAATAACCACTCGTTACAACCAAGGTATGCAGAATACCATCTCTGAATGCACAACATGTTGAACCTTGAAGCAGATGGGCTACAGCAGCAGAAGACCACACCAGGTCCCACTCCTGTCAGCTAAGAACAGGAAACCGAGGCTACAATTTGCTCAGGTTCACCAAAATTGGACAGTGGAAGACTGGAAGAAAATTGCCTAGTCTGATGAGTCTCAATTCCAGCTGTGACATTCAGAAGGCAGGGTCAGAATTTGGTGTAAACAACATGAAAGAATGGATCCATCCTGCCTTGTATCAACAGTTCAGGCTGGTGATGATGTAATATTGTGGGGGACATTTTCTTGGCACACTTTGGGCCCCTTAGTACCAATTGAGCATTATTTAAATGCAACAACCTACCTGAGTATTGTTGCTGACCATGTCCATCCCTTTATGACCACAGTGTACCCATCTTCCAGCAGGATAATACACCATGTCACAAAGCTCACATCATGTACATGACAATGAGTTTACTGTACTCCAATGGCCTCCACATTCACCAGATCTCAATCCAATAGAGCACCTTTGGGATGTGTTGGAGCAGGAGATTTGTATCATGGATATGCAGCCAAAAAATCTGCAGCAACTGCGTGATGCCATCATGTTCATATGGACCAAAACCTCTGAGGAATGTTTCCAGCACCTTGTAGAAAGTATGCCACGAAGAATGAAGGCAGTTCTGAGTGGACCTCCACTAGCAAGTTGTACCTAATAAAGCGGCCAGTGAGTGTATAAGCAAGGTGAAACCCCACTGTAGTAGGAATGGTTTTATGGAAAACCACTACTGGATTACTCCAGATAGATCCATATTTGTTGATGAGTTTGGTCCTGCGATTTTGTAATGGTACCCTCGAACCACGATATATCATGGGAATTAAGTGAAGGTTTCTCCAATGATGCATACCCCTCATTTAATCATCAGTTGATTTGGCTTCGGGTTACATGGTATTACTGTGAGTGTTATGAGTATTTGAAGAGATAAAAGTAGCAATATTAATGTTAAAGAACGTAAAAAAAGTTCCTTGATGCTTTGCTTTTAACAGCTTGTCTAGTTGTGTTTATTAGTTCTCAAATGACCCGTGTTCTTTGGAGTTCTAAAGTTAGAGTTCTAAAGTTCATGCGTAAAACTGGAAGAAATACAACTGTGATGGCACATTGCCTACAGACTTCTCATATGCTGGAGACAATGACGTGGGTGATGATAACCCAGCCTGTGTACTTTTTGTCATATTAAAGCTAGATGCATTGTGTCAGAGACAGGTGTGACTCTGCGATAACTGGTAGGTCTTTGGGTTCTGACTCTTAAATGAAACAGAGTGGCTTACAAAGGGTAATTTGTTCACGTCTAGTGAATTGCATTTAGTAATTGATGAAGGATTGTACCTACTTTGAACTGAAACTAATTGCTAATTAAGAAACTGATATTGCCCTTGTGACTTCCATGTGAGATTGCACATAATTGTGAGAATATCAAGAAGAGTAAGCGGTTGTAATTCTCTTTGAAACCAATGCAGAAATTAATATATACAGTGTTCTGATAGGTGGAAAAAGAGAACCTCTTCTGAAGTTACTTTGAAGTTAACAACATTAAAGAGGTATATATATATATATATATATATATATATATATACATACATACTGTATATCATAAAATTATACATACAAATACTAGACTTGTGCACAAGGGAGGGGGGGGCGTCAGCATGTGAGACAGTGTCCTGCTGCATTGAAGAAAGAAACACAGGAGAAAGAGGATAGGCATGTACTTCACACATACAGTGCTTGCTATAGAAGCTACTCTAAATTAATATATAATCCTTGCTTGCCTGTACAGGTAAATTAATGCACAGCTTTCCTTACAGACACTGAAATGGTTAATTGTCATTTCCATATTAAGTAAGCTCCTCCTGAGATTTTTACTTTTATTTAATGTAATAAAGTTTAACTAATGTGAGGAAGATTTGTTTTAATGAGAGGGTGGTGGGTATGTGGAACAGCCTACCAGCAGAAGAAGCTTGAGGTCTACAGGATCTTTATTTTTCTTTTCCTCATCTTTACACCTCTCCAACATAATTAAGTATGTTGTTTGAGATCTGAGATAGGATTTGTTTCAGCATAGATATCCCTGGTATCACTAGAAACCACAGGGTCCCGGTGGGAAAAATTGTCCCGGGACCCCCAACTTCACGTGACCCTGATACATTCCTATCTCCCTGTGCCGGTTCAAAATAGTTTAGAAGGAAGGGCCCTTTCTAAACAATTTTGAACCGGTACAAGGAGACAGAAAGAAGGGGCCGCAGGGGTCACGACCCCTGTAGTTATGCCAGTGACTATAACCTTTTTTCTTTTGTTGTAGGTAACCTTTTGCAGCCTATCCTTGATTTGTTCCTGTAGAGTTTGCATTTGCTAATACTTAATAAGCAGGACCTGTTAGTTTTTTGGGGGCTTTCAATGGTTAGGTACCCACTTTAAACCTTAACCACATCTTCTGGGAATGCTGCCAAAACACTAAGCACAGCTTGTTTAAACCTGTATGACCCCAGAAAAAGCACCATCTAATTACTGTCAAGTCGACATGTGCAAACGCGACAAAAAATGATTCGGACTAATTTCTGGTTCCTTTTTGGCCTATTCCGATATTACAAAGGATCTTTGAGGTAAGCTATGTCTTTTTCCAGATGATACATAGGGTCTGCAACAGGACACACTTTCTCAGTTGAAAAATACCCCTCGTATTAGAATTAAGGTAGTCTTATAATCAGACCTCAAATAGAGGTCTGACTATGACTGCAGCGCTGCAGGGGAACTGGATCCTACTGTCTAGTAACCTCAGCTGCTGCCGGCACTTCCACCGGAGCCTCTTTCACCGAGCACCGGTGAAACTGCTAGCAGCAGCAGAGGTTGTCTACGCGTATCGCGCAGACCTTCCCCGGCTGCCAGAGTGGAGAATTCCCTGCAGCGCTCCGGCAACCCCCGCTGCTGCTGGCACTCTCGCCAGGTCTTCTATATTGATTTGATATACCTGTGAACAATGAAACACCTACATTAAATGTATAAAAGGGGTGTCCATATACCTTTAGATATATTTTGGCTAATTTTGGTGTTAAGCTATAGTACATGCTTCCTGTAACTTGTAACCTCTGATATTATATGGTTTTGGCTTATATGATATATAGGTATTAAATTGACAAGGGTTAATTTGTATGAGCTGTTGTTTAAAACGGACACACTTGTAATGAAGGGATTTCCTTGATTTAAAAAAAAATAATAATAAAAGCGCTTGTCTCTTACATAGAGAGACTGGAAATATGATTCCCTGTATTTCCCTTTGGCAGGCAATTTAAGATGTTTCATGTTGGTGCTTGGCACAGCTAGAAAATTATTATGTGTTCTTAATCTTGGGTATTGTTTTTGAAAAATTGGAGAACTGTTCCTTGTGTGAATAATACATGGTCTTGTTACTCATGCCTAATCTGGCATTGAGAAGGCATGCTCATTCTATCATTTATCATTACTACCATGCTGCTTTTCCTATTAGCTTGGAATTTCTGCTCCACTGAGCTAGAAATTGTAGCTGATGAGAGTGTGAGATAGTGCCAGTAAACAGGTGTATCGCTCTTTTTTTAAACAAAAAAATGAAAAGCAGTAGCCGAATAGAAGTAGTCTATCTGCTGTGTTTATGCTCATCATATTAGTTTACCATTTATCAAAATGTATCTGTAATCTGTTTGCAGTGAGATAGTTATACTGTACCGGCAGTTTCAATGTCAGAATTTAATATACCGCTTAGTTTACAGAACTGAGGAGGTCAACCCTCCTTGCTGGTCTCATCAAAAAAACCTAATGAATGAATCCTGACAGTGAGCCATCTTTCATAACTATATAATAGGAGATGCTTTCTGCGAATGTTCAGATGTAGGGGAGCAACGGTCTTCTCTAATCACTCATCTACAAATAGATTTATAGGACATCCCCATGCACCCTTTTCTACAATTGACTCAAAGTTCATGTTGCTTCCAGTTGTGTTATTACAAATGAAACTATGGTGCAAAGTGTACCTTTTAAATCCGAATCAGATCAATTTGGCAACATTGATATATGGCCTGAAGTTTGGGAAAGGTCAGGCTACTGTAAACTTAAACGCTTTGGCTAATGTGCTCTTAAACTTGGTCTACCTTGGATCTTTATTAGATTTCGAGTACAAGGTCTATGTGCTTTTGGTACATGGTTCATTTAGAGTTTAATGTCTCCTGTTTGAATTCTAATAATACAAAGGTGAGTCATTCTGCTTCTTCTTTTACAGTTACGTTAATGTTAAATTAATTTATTAGATCTTCTGAATTTTAAGGTTTCTGTTGGAAGAACAAATCTTTGTTTAATATAGCAACTATGATCCTGAATGTTCATGACCTGCACTGACTTTGGAGAGAAATTGAGTAAACATAAGTGAAATACAGTGATGTCCATGGTTCCAGTAATCCATGTCCTTTGTCTGCTTGTCTTCAGCAAACTGTCTGCAGGATTTCTTGTGCATTATCTTTAGAAGAGGCTTCCTTCTGGGACGACCACCATGCAGACCAATTTGATGCGGTGGGGGGCGTTTGGTCTGAGCACTGAGAGGCTGACCCCCACCCCTTCAACCTCTGCAATAATGCTGAAAGCACTCACACGTCTATTATCTAGATATGACGCTGAGCATGTGCACTCAATTTCTTTGGTTAATCATGGCGAGGCCTGTTCTGAGTGGAACTTGTCCTGTGAAACCGCTGTATGGTCTTGCCCACCATGCTGCAGCTCAGTTTCAGGGTCTTGGCAATCTTCGTATAGCCTAGGCCATCTTTATGTAAAGCAACAATTCCTTTTTTCAGATCCTCAGAGAGTTCTTTGCCAGGAGGTGCCATGTTGAACTTCCAGTGACCAGTATGAGAGCGATAACACCAAATTTAACATAGCTGCTCCCCATGCACACCTGAGACCTTTTAACCCTAATGAGTCACATGACACTGTGGAGGGAAAATGGCTAATTGGGCCCAGTTTGGACATTTCCACTTAGGGGAGTACTCACTTTTGTTGCCAAGGTTTAGACATTAATGGCTGTGTGTTGAGTTATTTTGAGGGGACAGCAAATTTACACTGTTATACAGGCTGTACACTCACTACTTTACATTGTAGCAGAGTGTCATTTCTTCAGTGTTGTCACATGAAAAGATATAATAAAATATTTACAAAAATGTGAGAGGTGTACTCACTTTTGTGAGGTACTGTATATATATATATATATATATATATATATATATATATATATATATTTATACACTTGAGGATAAACCATAACTTTTGCTGATCTCCACTTTGACTAAATCCAAGTGGACAGCCCTGACTGCATTTATCGCTTTTGTACCAAAAAGAAAAGTTAATCAGTATGGTAGAATGTAAGCTTTGTGTTGATGTTAATAGAGAGATGATGAGTGACATCATACAGAACATGCGTGGCTTCCCTTTGTGAAACAAGGTTCTCCTTTTACCAAGTAGCCTTTACATTGTGAGATAATGTAACATAGACAAAGTTGTTAGATAAAGTGAACTTTGCAGTGATCCAGTTAAATCAGTAGTCAATGGATTTGGGTATTACCAACCAGTGCCATATTACAAATATAAATATAGATAAATAATATGGTATATGTACTTTGTTGAGTGCAAGAATGAGTGTGCAATATGTTAGTATTTTATTCATCTCACTTCATTAATGTTATGTGGATTTGGTTTCTTAATTTTTTTGTACTTACCCACCAAAAAACAATTTTTTCTTTGTACACAGTAATTTGGCCATGTTTTTTTTACTTTTATGATGTGAACAAATAAGCAAAAATGTCATACTTTTGTTACGGTTATCAGATTTACCTTCAACCTTCAGTATATTTACTGTGAATTACTCGGTTATCTCATATGATTTAATATACAATAGTAAGGGTCTTGAAAATACCACAGTTTAAAACATTCACCACCGTAAAAAGAAGAAAAGATTTTTATCATTGGGTAACAGATACTTTCAAAGACTAATCTTGGGAAAATCAGAGGTATTTTTAATTAGAACAGGATTGCTGAAATGTAATCCAAGGAAATGCCAAATCCGTTCGATAAACAAGGTTAGGCTGAACCAAGAAAACAAAGGAGGTCCTGTTAGTATGTTATTCATTGGAGTTTGATAAAAAGAGGTTATTTTTTATACAACCGAAATGCTATTTTTCATTATTTTAATGTTACTTCACTGGGTAATGATTATCGATACACAAATGGCAATATTTATTTCTATAATTGATACATTAAGAAAAATGCAGTATTGATTTTATGCATTTGAAGATATTCTAAACACAGTCAGTATTCTGTTTGAATATTCCAGAATATTAATAAAAGCAATGAAATGTACATTAAATTTGTATTTTGTTCCATCCATTTTAGAGCACAGACAATTCCAACGTGTCTATCATTGCTCAGAATAAAAAGTGTTTTGACAATGACATAATTTGCTCCAAGAATCTTGTTATCTCTCTGGATGGCACTGACATTCATTTCAATGACACACCAGAAAAACAGGTCAGTCTTTCTTTTATCTATGAACAAGCAGTAGTCTTCAATGTCTGAATTTCTCATAATATTGCTTAGCTTATATTTAGGTAATTTGTGGTTTTCTATTCCCAGCCAGGCAGAATTTATTAACAGAAAGTTTGACATTCACTCCCTCTGAGTGAAACATTCAGAGCTCTCTCTCTCTCTCTCCCTATATATATATATATATGTATTTGTGTACGGAGTCTGGGACATTAGTGCGATAAACGAGAATGGTGAGACTAACAAAACGCCTACCTACAACATCTGAGGTGTGCCATGATCTTGATGGACGGTACGCTAAAAAGAGGGCATACCCAAGTAATGAGAATTAATATAAGGAGGGAACATATAAAAACATATATATATATATATATTTACCCATTCTCTCTCGATTTGGGAATTATCTTGTTCAGTTAACCTGCTGGCAGTAGACAATTTTCTATACCAACAAAGTATTTTTTGTCATCAAGCTTCTAGCTTTTTACAGTCCATGCAGAGTGTGGCACCAAAGTATAAATTCAGCAGGTTAATAAAATCCCACCAATTACTTCTGTAGCCATCTTTAATTATAGCAATGGTCATGAGCGTTAACACCTGCGTGTGCGTTTGCATTGAGTGGCTGTATTTATCTTTACAAGGCTATTTGAGCAAATATCTAATATTGTAGTACTTACCTTTTTTATTTTAAATGGATTCCCTTTAACAATAAGCTATGGGATTAAATTGCTGTTATGGTAACGTGTTATTTGTCATATATTTTTATAATGCAGAAACAATTAAGAATGCAGCAGAGTATTTATAGATACCAGCACTGGAAGGCTGGATTTTACACGGTGGTGCACATTCCAGAGCTGGAAATTACAATACTCTGGGATAAGAAGACCACCATACACATCAAAGTGGGGCCTCGATGGAAAGTAAGTAGCGATTCTTCTCATGTATATATAAAACACCTGCCCAGAGGAGTGCATATCTGATATTACTGTGTTGGGAATGTTTAATGTGTGCATGTCAGATAATGATATTAGAAAAGGTTGAACATAAATTGAAACAAATACTGTGGGCTCAGTTCATTGACCCATGTATACCTTAATCGGTGTAAATGGAGATGAATAACTCATGGTTTGTGATTCAACGACATGCCGAAAATCAAATCCTGAAACTAAGCAATGGCCACTAACAAAATACTACAATGAAAGTTAACAGAAATGTCTGCATTGGGGTCCGTAGGAAGCAGATTTTGTAGATGATCAAAAAGCAGGTCTAGAAATCTGTAGATAGGTCTTAACCCAATAAATGCACCCTTAAAAGGTAAAGCGAAAATGTTTAATGTGTGAAACATGCACAGAGGAGTCAAAAATACACATTCATACTTAACATGGACATTTTAACCCTTTCATAGCAGGAGAAATTACTAATAACAACAACAATAATAATGATAAGATTTTATAAACATAATAAAAGCAATGCAAGTGTTATTTTTATAGAACAAGTTACAAAAGTGCTATCAGCACCTGGCTGTTGAATTACTTTGATGTCAGTTGGCTGGCAGCAGACTTGCTTTGATCCGCTTAGACAAGCTAAGATTTGTATTGAAAATAATGTTTGTTGTAAGGAGATAAAAAGTAACATGGGTTAAACATGTGTGGGAGTTAAGCAATTAGCCCTTGTTACTTGATTGTGCCACGGGAGTCGAAACATAGATACATAGATAGGGCCATCGACTCTGGTCGTGTATGTGTTAATGTATAATGTACTTTTTCATCTAAACTAGGGGAAACTTTCAGGTTTATGTGGCAATTTTGACAAATACACTTCAAATGATCTAACGACATCCAACAATCTGGAAGTAAGAAACGCTCAAGTCTTTGGAGACAGCTGGACAATTGGCCAGGTATGAAAAATGTATATATTTAAAATAAAATAGTCACCTCAAATTTTATACATTGCATTATATAATACATATTAAATGAGTAAGGACACATTAAACTAAATACGATAATTCCATGTACATGTCACATAACGTTTATCCATTGGCTGCATGAAAAAAAATATATAAAAGGACAGTTTACTGCCCCAGAAAGCTTGACTAAAGAACGTATATTAAAGTACTTTCCAAAACAAAGGGCTTCTCCATCATGGTCCAACAATTCTTGCGACTGAATTGCTGCTTGAAATCAATGGAAGAAATGTCCACACAGTTATATTATGCATCAAAGTGTATATAATGGCTGGAGTGTACCTTTATTTAATAGGATATCTTTCATGCTTTTTTTTAAACATCTCATTATTTAACTTTAAATATACAAGTTAGCATTGGGACTGTGAAAAAAAAGGATTAAGTAGGTGGGAAGGTGTGAGATCAAGGGAGCAGCAGGTGGTGAGTGGTGAAAAGGATAGTAAAAATGTAAACTTCAGACACTGTAACCATGGAGAGAGAGAATAAGTCAAAAAAAGGAGATAAGGGATTCGTTTTGGAGAGTCACTGATAGTATTTTGACGTGGACTGTATTTTGTTATATTATTCTATTTTTAATAAAAATCAAGAATTCATGTTGATTTTTTTCCTATTGTAGTGTAAAAGTTTTAATGAAACGGTTCGACCTTGTGAGGTCCATCAGAGTAAATTCCCATATGCAAAAAAGGAATGCTCAGTCCTCTACAGTGATGTGTTTGCTCCATGTCGCAATGTGGTAAGCGTGATTTACAAAATATGTTGGTTGCTCAGGAAATCCTTGCATATATAACTAGACCATCTCTATGTTTAGCCTAGCTGTCAAAGAGCTATTTACTGGACTTACAGTATGTGCTGGTTGCTGGGTCTCCCAGTCAGTGCCATGGTGCATGGTCATATATAATTGATGTTGGGGACCACAATGTTAGTAAGCTTGAGTTCCTGAAGTGAGCATATTAGTTTAGGAGCCAGGAAAGGACATATCCATATAGATTGATATAAAGGTTATCATTCAGCAAAACAGTTGTAAAGTTCATGGCTACTGAGGGGGCAGTAGATCAATGGAGCAATCTCCTAGCGGAAGTGGTAGAGGCTAGTGCAGTGAGGGCATTGGATAGGTATATGGCTATCATGAATCTAAGACAACAGCAATCATTGATTAACCTCTTCAGTACTGGGGATTTTCATAACCAAACCATGAAAACATTTTTTGGCATTTTTGCCATGCACTGCAACAAAGGCAGTACCTGTACTTCCTAATAAGCTTCTTGTCAAAAGTTTTAAGGATGTATAAGTAGATCGTAAGGGGACTGAACGGGAAAAAAATCAACGGGATGGTTCTTATCTGCCAACAAGTTCTATGTTCCTTTGTTTACTAGTTATAGAGAATCATACAATGAATGTTAGTTTATTAACATTAAGAAACATAATTATAAATTCAGGTCATTACTTACTACACAATCAAGTAACAGCGCCGAAGTTCTTTGTCTGGCTGTGGATCATCTCATTTAAAATAATACAAACTTTTTATGCACATGTTTAAGTTTGAAAAGTTCAGGTGCTTAAGTACAATGACCTGCACCAAATTAAAAATATTGTGAATTAAATTTTACATACTTTATAATAGATCGACGTGACTTCATTTGTTAAAAACTGCCACACAGACACATGTAACTGTAACCTTGGTGGGGATTGTGAGTGTCTGTGTACCAGTATAGCAGCCTATGCTCACAAGTGCTGCCAGCAAGGTGTAGCTGTCCACTGGAGATCGCCTAAAATGTGCCGTGAGTATTTCCCATATGTCCTTTACATCAATTTTGTTATATAGAAATATATATGAAAGAATAAGTCGAGGAAACATTTTACAGCAGCAGTTATGGTGAACTTGTAATTCTAATGTAAAGATTTAAAAGGCCAAACTCATAGAGATAACACAGTAATATAGTTTGGTATTGAAGATCTTGTTTATTTTATTGTCTTCTAATATACTTCCTTTATCTGCAAAACTGAAGGCAGCCATTAGTAACAATTTTTGGTATGAGTTCCAACACCACTAAAGATTAGTATAATTATTGCACTGTGTAGGAAAACATTTTTTTGGTTATTGGACAACATTGTGATTTCAGCGGTCATCAAAGTGACATAGAACCATATACTGCTCTGAGCTTAGCACATTTTTGTTTTTTAACAACTATCTCATTTATGTTTTTTAGCTTACGACTGTGAATACTATAATCAAGGTAAGGATAATTGAAACACAATTTTTTTTAAATATTTTGAACATTGTTTTTCCGGTAGGCTAATAACAACTTGAAAGTATAGAAAAATTCAGACAATATTAGCAAATGTATAAATGACAAATCAATGGCTCACTGTTTAAATGGAACAATTGATCAGATACTTGTTAAGACAGATATAAGGGGTCAAAATAAATTTTAACATGAGAAAAAAACACACAGACAAATATTCACATTTCAAACAAAACAAACGAAACAAACTTAACATCCTTAGGGTAATTTAATTATATAAATGTATCAGTGTGTGTAAGTAGCATGGTTCCAGTGGAATGGATATGGCAAAGGGTTATAGTTTGTCTTGTCTTCTGTTCTTCCAGGACTTGGAGAAGGTCCCTATATCCTCTCTAGCTGCGGCAACAGTGAAATTGTTTTAGGTGTAAATGTTACCAGTAAATATCTATTCCCATTGCCAAGAGTGAGCGCCCATGGAAATGTTTTGTTTAACTTCATGATAACACCTGGACTTTTCAAAGATAAAGACCTATGTAAGTACTCAGAATCTAAATATTTAAATTATATTGTCACAAAAAAATGTAGGATAGTCTGTCAAAACAACCCTCCACCAACGCATGAGTTGTTGTAAATGGTGTGTTACAATAATATAGTATCTTTATATTTTAAATGTTTACTGTAGAGCTGATTTACCTTGAGCTTGAAATCTGTGGAATATATTTTCTGAAATTGTTACAAGTGCATAAAATTGGATAACAATATTATTAGCTATCAATACCTTCTTTATATAGCATAGTATTCTACGTAGGAAATGCTCATTATAAGCACACTCTTTTCTAAGTTTGCCAAAGATGAAAGAATGAAATGCAGACGGCAAAGTTGGGTCCAAGTTGGGCCAGGCTGCTGCTGAAGTCAACATGGCTGCTGCTGAGTTTGTCATTTGAGTTGGTCATGGCAGCGAATGGTTAATTCTGTAAAACAAGTTGAGTCATTATGAAAGTCTAACTTTTGAGTAAATGGTCAAGTTGGCAGCTGAGGAGGATAGCCTTAGGTCAACTTATCTCCCTCTGAATGTTCAAGTTGACTTTATCAAATTAGAGCATTTCCTCAGCTTGACTTTGTTATAATTTTAGTGAGTAGACAAGATGGTATTCTTTTCATAGCAACTTGAAGGAATTTAGAAGTTCCTTTGACTTGAATTGTGATTGACCCGTAAGTAGCTCAACCACAGCTATAACCTTTGTGAATACCCATGTTGGGTGGGGTTTACAATAACCAGTCTGTTTTATCTTATTCCTGAGAACATTCTAAAATGTGAAGGTCCTTAGGGCTGCTCAGATGCTCTGGCTGGCATCTCCCTGAATATTATATTTTGGTTACATTATAAACTGATACTGTCTCATACTGAGGCATGAAGCCATGATGTTCAATAATGTATATGATTTCTTTTTTATTGTGGGTGTTACTATGTACTTTGTTATAAACTACTTGTGTGTCTATTGTAATTTGGCAACAGCTGTATCACTTGTATCCTTGGAATCTGCGGAAAGACCAAACTATTTCTTGACTGTACAAGAAAATGACACTGTTCGGCTAGAACAATGGGAAACGAGTTCATTATTCCGCAGAAGAGCAACATTTTTCCACCATCAAGGCCTATGGCTTTCAGGTTACAGTGCATTCGAGTTACACAGCAAGAAAGGATATTTTATTGTACTCACAGCAAAAGAGGTTAAAGTTTCCAAATATGATAACTTAGAAGAGTTTAAGCTTTCAAGTGGCTTTAAGATTGAAGGTGAGTTCATTGGAAGAAGCTTGATTAATAGTGGAATTCACACGATTGTAATTCTGTTTTTTTACATATCTACATTCTTGTAAGAGGTATTTTGTGGTGTTATAGAAGAAGTGCATCTATGTGATTCAGATATTTACACAATTGTCAACAGTTAAAACTAATCCAAAGTTAAAAAAAAACACCAGCTACCTGGCAGTTCGTGTAGTACCCGAAAGAGAGAGAGGTCAGTTCAAATAGCAACCTAAAAGTATCTCTGCTAGATTACCTAATTTAACAAAACTCCAGGGTGACTCAACTGTAATCACTTAGATGAAACCTAACCATTCTACACCATTGGATTTATTCAGGAACCTTCAATAGATGGTTTCAATGCAATGCCTCTCAATTGTATCTGCTATGACTTGAGTCAGTAACATGTTTACTTTACACCAAGTTCAGCTTCAGAGTTGCGTGTTCCTTGAAAT
Source organism: Spea bombifrons (assembly GCF_027358695.1). Lineage (NCBI taxonomy): Eukaryota > Metazoa > Chordata > Amphibia > Anura > Pelobatidae > Spea > Spea bombifrons. The sequence goes on from NC_071090.1 coordinate 41,693,430, forward strand.
AAGTGAATTCATCGGGGGTTTGAACAACCATTTTCAGAGGTGTTGCTACTGAGCTGCAACTGCATTCCCCTAATTTGACTTTAGTTCTTCCTAAAGATCTGGCTTAGTAAATAGAACCTTAATGTTGCCACTCAGGGCAGACTTTCTCTACTCGTACACTTTATTTGCCTTTTGCAAAATATTTGTTTCTACTTCCGTTCATAGGCTTTATATATCAAAAAACAAGGAGTAATGAGGAGGATTCAGAAACTAATCATGAATGCGCACTATTAAGAATTAATGACCTGCTAATAACAATAAAAATACTACTTAGACATGAAACTGACAGAAACTGTGCCAGGGGAATCGGCAACTACTGATAACTTTGACAAAGAGTAGATTTAGAATTCTACAGCTGGCACAACATAGGATTGGTGTAAGCCTCCCCCAGAGATGAACACAAAATAAACATGTATGTAACATAAATATGTAGGATATCTGCTTCTTAGCATAACCGTTAATTGAATGGGTCTGCTCCTTTATTTTATAATGCATTTTATTGCTATTTTATGATATTCTCCCTACCCATTTGAAAAAAATCCTGACGTTATGTGTTTCAGAGATAATCGCAGCTGTACCCTATCGTAGAATGTGCGAATGGAGATATGAGCCTTGCAGCAGCCCTTGTATTAAAACCTGCAGTGATCCCGAAGCCATGGCATGCTCATTTCTTCCACCGTAAGCCTGAATAAATGATATTGTAAACAATTTATACATTTTATTGCTAAAAATGCTTGTGAGAACTGCAGAACCGTGTAGTTCACAACCCTGTACAGAAAGCTGTCCTTAGATGGAACGGTGTTTTAGTCTGAAAATCTTTAAGCAACTATTTATGCAATCGTTCAAAATGAATTATGTAACGTGTATCTTTACATGTACAATTGCATAATGTTAAATGTTTTTTATATGAAGTTTTGACGAATTCCTCTTTTCCTAAGCACTAAAAACTAATGAGAGCTCAAACAGTGACTAATCATTTGCTATAATGTTATGATGCAGTATTCTATTGCCTTCAATGTGAGAAAAAAAAAGAAATGGGCAAAAGTTGTTTTGATGCAAATGTTTTTATGTGGACTAGTAACCATAGCAACCAAAGGAATGTTCCATGGGAAAGAGGAATCCTTAAACATTATTGCAGAGTACAAGATGTTGTAGACGGGGTGTATTCAGGAGGCTGCAGATTGATGCCAGGCAGTGGGAAAATACACCCCTAGGGCAAGCTTGGTGCAGCTTTAAATCCAATAATTTAGCATCGTGTATTTTGGGTACATGCGGTGGATCCAGTAGAGCAGGCTTAGCTGCTTCTCCATCCCACTGCCTGGGTGTTTATATATTCTACAGTCTGGTCCAGATTTTCCCCAGGACTGTTTGTCTGGTGGGATACCTGCGGGATACCTGCAGGCTGATTAGCACAGACATAAAAAGCTAAGGCTGGGCTAAGGATGATGGTTATTTTCTCCTACGCGGTTGAATGGGTGGCTTGTTACAATGTGTATGACCCAACGACTGTTGTGCTGCTAATGTCATGTGACCCAGCTGAGACCCTGTCTCCCGGTGGCATATAGAAAGATAAAGCCAGCTTTGTCAAGACCTGCCCACTAGCCTTATGAACTAGCCCTCTATAGAGCCAGTCAGTGTGTCCAGCAGGGGACCTAGCACTTGAGGTTTGTCAAATCTTCTGGTAGGTATTAGACCATAATGTCTTGCGTAAGCAATGGGGGTGCATAAGCTTACTTTTGGAGGCCTAAATTGGGCCAGCTGGTGCCTATTACATTAAAAGTAAGCCTTAAATGTATCCTTTACTTACTAAATAATCGCCTCATGGCACTTAGCATTTACGTATTATTTTAGTATTATTTAGTAGCCCTCCTGGCCACAACCTCAAAGAAAAATGATGTTATGTGGTTTTGTGCAATTTTGAGTCTTTGAGTTTTTTTTCAGAATTTATTGATTTCAAAAATGAAAGCAAGACCTCGCTAGTGAAAAAAATACTTGTTTCGTTAGGACTTTTATTCACTCTTATCCATTTATTCATCCAAATGCAACTTTTTTGATACTCAAAATTTGAAATAAATGTGGAGTTATTTATTTTATAAAGTGTACCAGTGTATAAATGTTTATTACATTACTGATGTTGTTTATTTTTCTGTTTGATGTCTGAAGGGTAGAAGGATGCATACCATACTGTCCAAATCACATGATACTTGACGAGGTGACACTTAAATGTGTCTATCCAGAGGATTGTAAGTATCTCCTTAACCCACATTCATATTTTTATGCCCATTGTAGAGATATTGCTGTTAGCATTCTGCTTTTATGTATGCACCATATCCACATGTGTATCTCTGAAGTGCATCTGCTAAAAATACCGGTAGTTATTTTAAAGTTCACTTTGTTAAATGTAGAAACTTTTGTGGGCTCAAGCCCAAAGCCTGGAACAGCCCAGCTTGTTGCGGAGGCTGGGTGAGATATAAGCTAAAACAATGCAAATGTTGTTATGCATATAATTTCTTATGGTTGAGGATATGAGTACTATTGTTACATGTTTTGTTATTATTATTATACATTATTCAGTTACCACTTAATGTAGCAGAAGCATCAGCATTGATTACATGTAGATTTCCAACCTCATTAATGACATTCATGATATTTCAGTGGACTGAGAGGAATATATATTTGTTTCCCTCGTAGGTGTCCCTGTAAAAACAACAGAGCTCCCCATTGCAACAAAGCCAGCTAAGACAAGTCCAGCAGCCACAACATTGCACACAAATGTCAGCATAAAAACAAGATTTCCAACATTTGAACCACTTTCCTCTGAAATGCCAGAAAAGTCTACATTCATTTCATTTTTTGGAACCCCAAACACAACCCATGTGGTTCACCCAGAATCATCAGTTCCAACTACTCAGTCGACTATGGATCTGTATACTACAAAGTTACGTTTGGAAATCACTACTGGAGACCTTTCCAAAGCATTTCTAAGTACTACAGCATCAGTACCAGACATAAAGAAATCAACATTTGGTGAAAGCCCTGGAGTCACAGAGTTTACTTCATCAGCAAAATCTACAACTTTCAGGACATTATCTGCCATTTCTCAACCATTACTTGATACTGTAACTTCCTTTACAGCTTTTACAACTCCACACCCTGCAGCAGCTGTAGATACAACTAAAACACCAACAAGAATGCTGGGTCAATCTTCACAGGGTCTTTTCCAGCTGACAACAAAATTGGTTACAGTTTCTCCATACTTCCCTTTGACAAAGAGCACAACTGCAGTTACACATGCGACAGAATTATTAACCCAAACAAGTCTAACACCACCTGTTGTATCAGCTACATCTCATAAGCCATCTACTACATCCTATACTTCCATAGTAACTTTGCCTGTGCAACCCGTTTTTACAACCACTTTGACAAGCGTTCATACAGGAACCTCCAGGGCACAGCTAACAAGCACTTTGACTCAAACGTCTTTGCTAAATGACACTCTTTCTACTTTACCTCTCCTAAGAACAACAAGCATGGGAATTTCTGCAGGACCAGGGACCATACCAACATCGCCATTAACACATTTTTCACCAGTGACTACACGTGTAAGTGATATAACATCACAGTCTGCTCCTGGTCTGCATGAAACTTCAAAATTGATCACACAAACAAAAATGACAGAGAGAAAACAAGACTTAATTACCATGTCACCAACATTTATTACCTCTTATAGTCCCTTAGAGCCAACCACAGAAATAACATCTAGCCTCAGCCTGTCAAAATTACCAACTACAGTACACTTCCAAACGTCTTCACAGACTCCTAGTACAATTACCAAAATAGTATTACCAACAAAAAAGACTACACCTGTGGAAGCTTTAGATATTGTTTCTCGGTACTTTCAATCTACTGTGTCATCAGGAACAAGTCAGCAAACTTTTCATGTTTCTACAGTTGTATCCCAAAAAGATGAAGACACGCAGACTTCCACAAAAAATATGTCGTCTATTTCTAATGTAACACTTATTCAAACACCAGCAGTGACCTTAAGTACTAAGAAATTTCCAAAGACCACGGAAACAGCATTGAAAACCATTTCTCAATACACTTCTAAAGTATCTCTCGGAACACACTTTACTACAAGGGAACCGTTTACTCATGGTTTAGAAAGCAAATCTACAGAACATGTTACATTTACTAAACGCTCTTTAGATACAAGTTCTCCTATGGAAATTTCAAAGGAACCTGAACTAACTACAGCAATAACCATAACTGACTCAACATTGCCACACATCTCCAAAAGTGCTTTACTTACCACTTCTTTCCCAGTTCCAACCCCTACAACCGTAAAACCAAGTTCATCCACATACCTCTCTGAATCTACAACAGTTACAGGTTCAACTATCGACACCACTAAAAAACTTACGGAGACACCACAAGCTGCAACAGTGCTGCCAGTGACTGCAGAACAAGATGCAATATCTTCTACAACATCCGCAGCTAATGTTACTACCTCCGAGGAAAAACCTCTGTATGTAACCAGTGAAGCACCCTATTTTAATGTTAGCCAAACTTGGATGACAACTCAAGAAAAGACCTATAAATCACAATCAACTGTATCTGCAGAGACAACATCTCCTTCAGCGTTTACTAATATTACACAGTCTGACTTGTCCAAAGTCCCACTGGAAAAAACATTAAAACCTTTATATAACATCACTGAACCAACAGAGCTCGTATCCACATTTTCAGAAAATATCACTCATGTCTCCTTTGATTCTGTAGCTAGCAGTTTCCACCCGTTTGATACCATGAGTTCAGAAGCTGCTTCTGAGATGGCGATTAATGGTACTTCCTCAACAGACTACTACTCTTTTGGCACAATGCTCCACACGAGCAGTCCTTCTGAGTGCTTGGTAAGAAAGCATGTTTATTAGACATTGAAGTATTAATGTTAATTTAGTATGCGTTTGATAAAAATAAGTGGAATAAGGTAATATGTAATAAAGTACAGGCTGCTATGCCTCTACACATGATACTCCTGGAGTAAGTTGCTACCTGATGGTGGTATAGAAAGATGCAGAGTAGGTGACGAGAGTTTATGTGGAAGAGTGGCACTGTTAGGACTTACCTGGTCCATGGGTTCAAGGAAGTAGGGATCCTGTGCAAATAGACTGTGCCTTGTGCTGCTCACTAATGAGTTACCAGTAGAGTACAACACATAGTGGATGGGCGGGAAATGGAGAACAAGTGCCTCTGGTGAAATAAGGGTGCTGTTGACTCTGGCCAGGTGGCAAGGCAGAGGCTGTTAGCAGGGTTATCCTGGAGATTAGGAACTGGGTGATGGTAGGAGACTGGGTACCAACAGATGGCATTAATTACGCGGAATACAAAAGTAAAGTCAGAAAGCAAGCCAGGGTCAGACCAGAAGGCAAATTCAAAACCCAGGGGCGAGGCAGTAAGCAAGGTCAAAATATCAGTATCGAAGAGTCAAGGCAAGGGTACTGGATAGGGTATAGAGTGAAAGGGGACTGGACATGGGCAGGAACAGGTGCTGAAGCAAATACTGGGCAGGATCAGACATCAAATGCCAAATTGCAGTAGGATCACTGTAACAACAACTAAGGGCCTCTAAAAATAGTGTTTTTAAATAGTGTAGGTCCAGCTCCCCTGCAGACAAATAAATTAGTGGGATGAAACCACTTTAAGGGTCTTGTCTGCTCACATGGTATAACAGGTCTTTGAGCCCAGCTGCCTACATAAGTCTGGCTCCTGACAGGAGTATTGGACTTGGAACCAAGCACATAGATGGTAGAAGAGAACCATTCAACCCATCTAGTCTGCCCATTCTTCCTTAAATAAGATAGTTTAATGCCACCCCATGCATGACACTGCCATTTCTGGGAAGCTGTTCCATTCATCTACTACCCTCTCAGTAAAGTAAAACTTTGTTATATTACATTTAAACCTCTTACCCTCCAATTTTAGGCTATGACCTCTTGTTCTCACATTTCTCCTCATTTTAAATTAACCTCCCTTTTGTACTTTGCTAAATCCCTTTAAGCTTTTAAATATTTCTTTATGTCTCTTCTTTCCTCCAAGTTATACTTACTTAGTTACCTTAGGCTTTCCTGATAATTTTTATCCTGGAACCATTCACTATTTTGGTAGCCCTCCTCTGAACTCTTCCCCAAATTTTATTTTCCCTTCTGATGAAGTCTCCATCTGGCACATTTAACTGAGCTAAATATCACTCTATTGTGTATTGAGTTTTTGAATGTATACGCCAGAGGTTCAAAATGTCTGTGTTTTTGAAAGAGAAAAGGACATTTTGTATATTAAAATAACATCAGGTGGCTCACAAATACAGTAAATACATTGTTAATGTTGTAAACGACTATTGTAGCTGGTCCACAGAGGCTCTTTGTCAGCAACCATCACCCTAGTGTTCTAATGGCACGTTGTGTTCGCTAAACCAAGGTTACGTTTAAAAGGCTAATTGATCATTAGAAAGCCCTATCATAATTATATGTTTTCTTAGAGCGTTACTAAAAAAAACCTTACAAATAGAATTACTACTGTAGGGGTTCCATATTCTATAAAGACACATCAAACCAATAGTCTTTTGTTCTTACGTGGTTTTAAAGTTTAATCTGCTTGAATAACTTTTTTTTCTTTTCATTTTATCTACAGCCCCGATACTTTGAGCCCCTGGACCCATGCAGTCAGTACGTGTGTATTAACATGGGCTGGATGCTATACAACGTCTCAAGTAACTGTCACAAAAATGTAGAAAAACCAGATTGTGGCTTTCGTGGGATGCCTGTTCAAGTGAATAGTGATAGCTGCTGCCCAGAATGGGAATGTCCCTGTAAGTGATTTTTGGGTTCTTGTTTTAATAATGTCCACTTACACACTAACTACAAATCTGCCTAAACCCAACGAGTCAATTTCAAAGAATGGATGACAAAATGCTAATATTTATCTCTACATTTCCATGTGTGGCCAGAAGGTAGCCAAACCACTGCTAAAAAAAAACCAATACAAAGCACTTTTCTGACCACCTCAGTTCTAGCACAATTGTCAAAAATTTCTTTTTCTGTAAAAGATTTCTGCTAAGCATCACAAGTGGTCGGATCGGTAAGATAGGAAGGCGGTCCTACTCTGCCTCCAACCTTCCCAATGAAGGTGTCTCAGTTTAGACACCTGAAATGTTGGGCCTTATATCAAAGTATGTGCATTGGTATCTTCTCACAACACATCCATTGCTACAAATTAATTGACAGCTTTACAATGACAGGTTGGACGCTGTAACCATTGATTTCTTTTTTTTAGGTCAGTGTTCTGTATTATCAGAACTGAGTATCATCACATTTGACGGAAACAACATTGCGTTGTATAATGCTGCACCCTATATTTTAGTAAGGCTTCCAAAAGAAACTATTGTAGCACATATTGAAAAATGCCCACCAAGTCTGGTAAGTTGTCGATCTTAATTACGACCTTCCAGAAACCTTGTTTTGTACACATCACTTAATCATATACGTTTTCATATTGTGGTAGGCTTATACATAATAAATAAATAAACAAAAAATAATCATATTACACTAATCCTATCCACAGGGCACCCCAACAATCCCGCAGAGACACAACAACCCCGTAGAGTTTTCTGGGTGTCCTCATATACTTATGGTTAATACCACTCTAGGCACTTCAGCTGATCTTTAGTCAAGAGTATACTTGAGCTAAACTTACTTAAATCTATTCCAGGCAAGTTGCGAGACACATGCTTTGCAATGTATTGCCTCTTGAGATGTGTAACATCCATTACTGTTTTGTAACAAAACATTTGGCAAGCGCTGAAATATTTCAGTGATTAATGTTTTTGTGTATATTATCTGGTGTAATATTTATATTTTCTTTATTTTTAGAGTGTCAACTCAATAAGAAAGCTGGTGAGTTGTAATTTAGTTTTTTTTATATTTTATATATACAGTGGTAAGAAAAGGTAAATTAAACCTTTGGAATTACCTGGTTTTCTGCATTAATAGTTCAAAAATGTGATCTGATCTTTGTCTAAGTTACAAGTATCGAAAAACACAATGTGCTTAAGCTAATAACACACAAACAATGATAATCTTCCATGTCTTTATTGAACACAGCTATTAAGCATTCACGGTCCTGCTGGAAAAAGTAAATGAACCGTTGGATCTAATAACTGGTCAAACTTCCTTCGGCAGCAGTAACCTAAAACAAGCTCTTTCGGTATTCTTCCTTACTGCTTAAGCTCAGCCATATTCATAGAATGTCTGTTGTGAACGGCTCTTATGAGATAATTTCACAGCATCACTAATGGGCTCTGGCTGAGCCACTCCAAAAGGCAGATTTTCTTTTTTTTTTAGCCATTCTGTAGTAGATTTACTTCAAAGTTTAGGGTCATTGTCCTGCTGCATTACACAGCATCTACTGATCTTCAGTTGGTGAACAGCCACCCTGGCATTATCTTTTATGATACCCTGATAAACTTGGGAATTCATTGTCCCCTCGATGATGGCAAGCTGTCCAGGCCCCCAGGCAGGAAAGCAGCCTCAAATCATAATGCTTCCTCTACCATACTTCACCACGGGGATGATGTTCTTAAGTTGGTACATGGTGCCATTTTTACATCATACGTAGTGCTGCATTTTCTTCCTGAACGATTCAACCTTAGTTTCATCAGTCCAGAATGTTTTTCCCTAGTATCATTGTGCAGTATGAAGGAGCTCTTTGGCAAACTTCAGGTGAACAACAATGTTAAATTGGAGAGCAGCAGTTTCTTCCGTAATGGACTCCTTGTTTGTTCAATGTTTTGCATATGCTAGACTCATGAACAGAGATGTTAACCAGTTCCAATAATTCCTTCAAGCCTTTAGCTGTTACTCTGGGGTTCTTTTTATCTAATTGAGCATTCTGAGTTGTGCCCTTGGAGATATCTTGGCTGGGCAGAATATGTAAACTCTTTGAGATTACTTTGAATTCCTTTTTATCTTTATCCAAATCAGCATTTCTTGATTGTAGGTCTTCTAAGATTTATTTTTTATGTGAGACATAGTTCACTTTAGCAGGTGCTTCTTGAGAATAGCAAATTAGATGACACTTAGATGTAACTTAGATGAAGATCATATTATATTTTAAGACTTATTTATATATAAATGCTGGTAATTCCAAAGGGTTCGCTTTCTTTTTCTTGGTGTACGTTGAGGTAGTGGCGCGCTAGGAAATATATGATTATATAGTGTGAGACTATCCCCAATATTCATCCTTGGGTTTAAATTGTGCTGGATATGCGATGAATTCTTGCTTTGTTATATCCACATTTATTTCTTTCCCACATCTAGGTTGGTGCTGGAGGAACATCTGGGTTGTGTTTTAAGAAGCTGAATGTGACAACAGCAAATTTTGAAGTTCTAATAAACCGTTTGGATAGGAAGGTTGGCACAAAACTGATAACCTGTCAGTATACCACACAGGAATACTGCTTAGCTGTGTAGTTCCATTATCAATTATTCAATTATCTGTTACAGTTATTGTGGGGGTGTGTAGTAAATTCTGAATTAGCAGTGCAGTGGTTGATTCCTTGTGAACATTTCATATCACAGATTAAGCTATACAGTATACATTATGAAGGACCAAATTTCTATTGCATGTACGATCTATTGTTCCATTCATAATGCATAGCCCATCTAAGTATGTCCATTGAGTTTTAGAATTTATTGACAAGACAATAATTGTTCAGAAAACTGTTTGTGTATTAAAACTTTGTGTATTAAAAGTTGTGGCTCAAAGCCTGGGAAGTGTTCTTATCATTGTAATAATCTGTTTCTTTCTGTTTTAGGTAGAGGTGAATTCAGTAAGCCAACCCTTGCCGTTCTCAAAACAAGGACTCTGCATTCAGGATACTGGAGCCATGTATGTCATTAACACGCCAGCAGGCATCAGCATTAAATGGACCCATGTTACAGGCATTATAGACATACAGTATGGTCTACATTCTAATCTCTCCACCAAAACAGAAGGTCTATGTGGTAAGATTACTAATATACACTATATGGACAAAAGTATTGGGACACCTGACCATTACACCAACAGGGACCTTTATAACATTGTATTCTAAATACATAGACATTAAGATGTAGCTGGTTCCCTCTTTGCAGTTATAACAGCTTCCACTCATCTGGGAAGATGTTACACAGGATTTTGGAGTCTTTCTGTGGGAATTTTTACCTATTCTGTAGAGTGTTTGTAAAGTGAAAGCACTGATGTTGGATGAGAAGGCTTGGCTCATGGTCTCCATTCCAGTTCATCCCAAATGTGTTTGATGGGGTTGAGCTCAGGGCTCTGTGTGGGCCTGTCAAGTTCTTCCACACCAAACTCATCCAACCGTGTCTTTATGGATCTTGCTTTGTGCACTGGGGCACGGTTATGCTGGAATAGAAAAGAGCATTCCCCAAAAAAGGGTGTTCCCACAAAATTGGAAGCATAGCATTGTCCAAAATGTCTTGGTATGCTGAACGGGACAGAAACATTGTGTTGAATCTAATCAAGCTATTTATACTTACATCCCATTTGCAGTCACTGTCATTGAAACCACTGTTTTTAAAAAGGCACAAAAATTGAATATATTAATTCTGGTTTATGATTCAAGGTATTTGCAATGGAGATCCAAGCGATGATTTAAAGATGCAGAACAGAACAATAATAACAAATAAGGAAGACATTGAAGCATTTATTAAAAGCTGGGAGATTGAGAAATCAATTGATGTCACCACAAGACGTCCCATGAGAAACTGTACTGAGGATAACTGTACTTACTGCATGGAGCTGCTGAACCGAAAGGTTTTTGCCCCGTGCCATAGGAAAGTATGTAACATAGATCTATGCTTTAATGTATAATGACCGTATAACATTAAGAACTTACAAATACTTAATGTTTTCTGTGTTGATTTTACTCTTGGAATAGAGGGTTAATGATGGCGCATTAATGATGATGTTATATTTATATATGCCTTTGTAGATCTGTTCAAACTAGTAGTCTAACAATTCAAAATGTCTCGTACTTAACTTAAAAAAGACTATTTATCAAGTTTACCAAACAACTGCAGTATTGACATGGGGAATAGTTGTTCTATCATACATTTTGGGGTCTCAGATGCTCATTTGGTTATTTCTTGAAATATGTATTTGTTTAGGTATCAGATTTATACTAACTAGAAAATATTTTCACTTTTAGGTTGCACCTCAAGATTTCTGTGAGAAGATGTGGATCAACAACACCTATTTCCTAAACTATGAATGTGATGCACTTTCCGCCTATGTGGCATTGTGCAACAAGCATAATATCTGCATCAGATGGAGAACAAGAGATTACTGCAGTAAGTGGCACAATATAACCAAACGTATTTTTAAAGGGGCATGAAAGGACTGCTTGCTTTAATGGAAATTGTGTCATGATAAAGACATATTAAACATAGTATATTTGTAATGAACAGTTGATGTATAATAGTTTACTATAAAGAAAGCCCCAGGCGAGAGTATGGAGCAAGAAGGGCGCATGACTGAGGGGACGACAGGCAGCCCTCTCCCCCCTCCCGTTTTCCTGTTTATCTGAAATTCTGCTGAGTCAGCTCAGGGGGCTGTCAGTTTATGTTGATTGACGGCCCTGGGCTGACTATGATAGGAGTGAATCATCCTACTGTGCTTAGGGGTGGGGGTCACTATATATATGGGAGCCCACCCCATTTAGGTCACTTTTTCAATTGACCTGAAAAGCTTTCCCTCCCTCCCACCCCTCTCTCTTTTCTTTTAATCGTCTGTTCCTTGGCGGTTGGTTATCAAGCTGGCATAGAGCAAGGGTTAACCACCTTAGGTGTGGTTTTACCCGTGGTGCACAGGCCCTCGGCCTAAGTGCAGGACACTCCCTGGGCTTGTGCCTTGGTAAATCCTAGCCGTGACAATGGCTGCCGTGCAGGGGACGCCGGTTTTACGGTTTTACGCCTGTGCCAGCCGGTTCGGTAGTTTCAGTCGTTGTTTACAATTTAGGGTTACGATGTGTAACCTGTACATTTGGTTTACAATTGTTAGTTTTAAGGCTTGCACGTGTCATAAGTAAGTCGGGTGGTGCGGCACGTGCATCGCTATATTATTATATGGTGTTTACATAATAAAGTTTATTTTCTATTAATAAAGTTATTTATATCTGTGTCACGGTGTGGAAGGCGTAAAGCGGACTGCACCGTGGCCTTATTTTTCCATAAGTTGACTATAATAAAGCATTATATTGTTTACTTTGTGTTTGTGTATTTATTTGGGAAGGGGGGTAAAAGAGGGCGACGCATTGGCGCTACCTCAGTCAAGTCTATCATTTGATGATCACATCATCAATAAAGTGCTTAGTCACAATAAATGTGAGCTCGCAGGCGAATTAAACGATTCTATTTATCTGACTTGACATAATGTAGGTTGAGATGACTTTCATTAAATGTTCTCATATTAGCTATGCATTATTCAGAACCAACTTAGTCATTCTTGCAGGACAAACTGACAAGGGTTGGCCCTTCCTAATGGGTAGAAAAGTTAGCAAAATGTTTAAACTTGCAGCAACTTATGATGTAGTGAATAGACACCCACATTTCTTACCCAGTTGTATGTGTACCTTTGTACAAGGTCAAGCAGTGTTCATACATTTTTAGAAATTAACAAAACAGAATATTACAAAAAATGACTAGTTATAGAAGCCCTTCAGTATTTAAAGCAGCAATCAAGTATTTTTACTACTATAATTTGCATATTTTACACAGTGAGTATGCTTTCTGTAGACATACATTAGCAAGATTAACACAGTTTTGTTTAATGATATTCATTAGCCACTTTATATTTTTTGTTCTTCCGTAGCATTGACTTGTCCAGAGGGCAAGGAATATCAGGCATGTGTGCAACCATGCGCTGCGAAAACGTGCTTAAATAAATGGTACTATGAGGAGTCTCACTGCTCCCATCTAAGGGAAGACTGTGTGTGCAAAAAGGGAACCATTCTACACAGGACTGATTCTGAGCTGTGTATTCAGGAAGAAAAATGCGGTAAGAAATATTTGTTATTGTTTGATTTTCAAGATCTTGTTTTCTGGAAAATGTAATTTCCCCTTGAGCTAAGAATTAACATTCAAACTACTGTGATATACTACCAGTGAGCAAGAGGGTCTGCATTATTGGTTACATTAGTTTTCATTTTTTTTAACCTTTACTCACAAGCTGCCAATTAAGCATGATATATCAAAACATTTCTGGGGCAAAGTGGTAAAATAAAGCATTTAACAGAAACACTCCACCGTTTTCATGGTTCACCGATATTGCCCCTTTGAAACAGAATTACTCTTTATACATATCTAGCCATGATCATACAATATATACAAATTAGTATAAATTAGTACAAATTAGTGTAAAATCCAGTGGGTAATTATAGGGGGTTCAAACATTGCCGGGAGGCTTGAATTTTCATTCCTTTTACCAGTTTCCAGGATTAACATAAAACAGTTGAGACATCTCAAGGCCTAGTCCAAAAACCTGAAAGTGAATTTATGAAAATCTTATTTATACATATTTTTTTTTATATATTTTATTTTAGCTTGTACAGATAATGAAGGAAATCCACATTCTCCGGGAGAAGTATGGAATTCATCTGTCAACCGATGCTGTTTGTCTAAATGTCTAGAAAATGGAAGTGTGGTTGCTGTAGAACCTGACTGCAGTAACGAGCCTGTGCCAACATGTCAACGGGAGGGTGAGATTCTTATCAGTGTCATTGAAGATGGAGTCTGCTGTCCAAGGAAAGTGTGTGGTATGTAAGTTACAAGTATGACAATTGCATATAAACATTTGCAACATCGAATAACACCTGAAATGCTTTTTTGACTGTAGCGCAGTACGGACAATGTATTGGGACACCACTCCTAATTATTGAAGTTAGGTGTTTCAGGCATGCCCATTCAGCCATGGCAATATAATAGGATGCCACTTTTGCAACAAGTCACTGGAGCAGTGGAAATGTGTTCTCTGGAGTGATCAACCAAGCTTCACCATCTGGAAGTCTGATGGATCAATCTGAGTTTGGCGGACACCAGGAGAACACTTCCTAATGGAATGCATAGTGCCTACTGCAAACTTTGGTGGAGGAGGGATAATGGTCAGGAAATGTTTTTCAGGGTTTGGGAAAACTACATATTAATGTCTTTGTATTTAGAATACAATGTAATACAAGTCCCTGTTGGTGTATTGGTCAGGTGTCCCAATACTTTTGTCCAAACAATGACATACAATGTGTGTGGAATATCATGTATGGTGATCACAGACACAGTAACTTACATTTTTTTAAAAAACTAAATAAAATTCAGTTATAATATACATTGCACTTATTATGAATTTAGCTACCACTATGGGAGGGAGGCACATTTAAGAACTATAAGTATACAATAAGTGATGCTAGTGCATAGTTTAAAACGTAACATTATTATCAGCACAACAAATGTAATGTTCCTGCTGACTGGACAGATCAATTGATTCAAATGGAAATTAGACAACATTTGAAGATTTGTACCAATATTTTCATGTGACCACTATGTTTTCTATGGCAATTTGTATTTGTAGAATGCAATATGTCCTCATGTGAGAAAGCTATATCCTGTAAAACCGGAGACAGACTGGTTGCTACTTATAATCCCCAAACCTGCTGTCCTCAGTATCGTTGCGGTAAGTCTATTTCCATAACACATGCTGCAGTATATAGAAGTGTTCACATAATTAAAGTGTTTGATATTACATATATAGATGTGAATATAATGAGACATCGGTGGTCCTGAAAGATTATGGAACTTTTTGTTTTTCTTTGTTGACCCAACAAAGTAAACTTTCATTTAAAGGGGCTAATATGGCTATATCCATTTTTTCTCATATCATTATTTTATGTAACAGTAATCTGTGGTGTGGTATGCCAATTTTGCACCAACAAGGCTATGATCTTGGGAGATCATGATGTCTACAAATAAACAAAAGACTCCGAATCCCTTCTGTCAGTTGAGATCACATTGACTGGATCCATGCTGACACATGTAACACGTACAGTATATTTAAATACTACGGTATTATATTACAGACATGTTTCCCAGTCGCTCTATCTCTGAGCGACTGGGAAACATGAGTTTTGCAACTAAAATAATGTGCAAAACTTTAATAATGATTTATTTTACACATATGTAGTTTGTGAATCCTCTGACTTCACTGGCGTCTTCTTCTCAGGGGCAGAGGCCAGAATTCGCCTTACTGCAGGTTTCCTGGCCTACTTAAAAAAGTGATCAGAAAAGTAGGTCTTTAAGGATCTCCTTCCTGATCACAGTTTTATTAAGTGTATAAAGAATTCTATGTTCTGTAATATTTATGTAATAAGTAACCCACATAACTAATATTCCATGCGTTTAATGAGGTGGGGGTATGGAATTTACTGCAGAGACTGATCTAATACCGTATGGTAAATAATAATCGGACTATGTGCCTCAATTTAACATAACACAAAAAAAGCAGATGCATGTCGTTATAAAAATGTCTACTCAATGAAAAAGGAGTTTCTTTTCAAACAGCTTGTGATCTGAAAACACATTTTATAAAATGGGACGCATTATTTTAAAGACCACACTGTTTATTGTTAACATCTTGGCAAGTTTTGGAAATGTTCAACTCAATGACTGAACCTTCTACAGAGTGTGACCCTTCTGCTTGTCCTCTCATTCCACGTCCAACTTGCAAAGGAGATCAGATCGCAGTTGAAGTAAGACAAGATGATCCTTGTTGCTTTTCCTATATTTGTGGTAAGAAAAAAACAGTTTCTATGGTTTATTGTTTCCTAGTAGTATCTGAGCTATTGTCATGACGAGCTGAAGATATAACTAAATGAACAGTACAATGCCCAGTTTATCAGCTGCTATATTATTATTGCAAGTCCCATCAACACAAAAACAACTAAACAAGACTGCGTGCTTTGCAACTAAAATATTGTGCAAAACTTTAATAATGATTTATTTTACACATATGTAGTTTGTGAATCCTGTACAGAACCTGTTCCAGTTTGCAGTGACGGAGAAATTCTTACAGTGGATTTGAATACCACACACCAGTGTTGCCCCCATTACATGTGTGGTAAGAATAAGTTTTGTAGCATGCATATGGTATTTTGTGCTTATAGAGTTAGTAACTATGGACAAATAATGCAGGGTTAAAACAAGCATCTGTTATGTATTGTATTTATATTGTAGTATGTGATGAAAATCTCTGTGCTACGCCACAGCTGCACTGTTTTGCTGACACAAGGCTGGTTAAGAAGAATGGTTCTGGAAATTGTTGTCCTGAGTGGTCCTGTGGTTAGTATCATGGTGTTGCGATCTGTGATCACGAGTGAGTGAGAGTTGGTTGGGGGAATATGCTCAAGGAACACACTTAATGCAAAAACTCAAAGCATGTCCCAATATTTAGTTATCATTTTATGTGAATGCAATGAAAGCAAGATAGAAAAATATATTGAAGAATCTCATTGAAGAAGTATGTTAGTTTGTCTTATTAAAGTAAATAAATCTACCCAGGCATTTTGTATCAGAGATCAAAAGCAAAACATTCAGTTCTTAAGGGATTGATGTATTTATTGTAAGTCTCACCAGATTATTCATAGAATCTTTTCCAATAATTGTATGATATAAAACCATTAATATACCACTGTAATGCACGTGGTGATGCCCCCAGCAGCTTAGTGGTTGTGAAGTAGTACAGTATCTCCTTCCATCCAACAGGCATACTAAATAAAACAGTCTGGAATGAGATAATGGTGGATGGCTTTACAACACTACAGTATGGCACCTTAGATGAGCTGATGAGCACAGTGTGATGACAGTAACATTACGCCATGCTTCCTCCTAAACCTCTGCATGGGCAGTGAATAAAGAATTTGGGGCAAGCCTAGGACATCAAATAGTGCATATAGATGTCAACATAAAACATTCAGAAAAAAAATTGTATATAATATGATGGGTTTTGTCTGGTGTTGATCCAAAATGTTGTATTAAAAGGTTGTCATGAATAACAGGGAAAGTGTAATTGGGTTTTCTAAAACAACAGTTCATAAATGTAAGCATAAAAGACATGGGGTGATTCTGAATATGCATTAAAAGCTATAGAGTGAGAGCGCTTAAAAAAATCTTAACTGATAGAATTCTTAAATTCAGAAGAAGCCTAAAAACTGTGCTACTTATCATATACTGATCCTTTTTATGTTCTTTTATAGAGTGCAGCTGTGACAATGTGACAGTATTGGAGTGCCAATTGGTAAGATAATTGTCTGGAATCAGTTATGCTACGGCATGTGGAAGTACAAATAGAAATTAGTGTACAATTGTAGCTACTGTGAATGCAATTGACAAGCGTGTATTTCAGGCAATACTATGTCTGGGAAGACAAGCTAATTTAATCATTTGATAATCTGCCGATATACTTACTGTATAATAGACACAACACTGAAAGAAATTGTGTTTTTATTCTGGATGATGCTGTGGGTATTTATCTGGTTATCCAACAGCCTGTTTCAGTGGAGATACACAATTAAACAAAATTTGGAGGCAGAACATTTATCTTTAAGTTTAATATTCAGAGTAGGTAGCCAACTTTGATCATCTTACTATTGCATAAAACATGTCTGATATAAATATATATATATATATATATAGAGAGAGAGAGTCAAGAAAAAAATGTGTTTTTCCAAGATATTATGAATAAAAATGGGTGTCTTGGAGATTTGGACTTTATGGCACCATCTAAAATAAAACCCATAAAGACATGGTTGGACGAGTTTGGTGCGGAAGAACTTGACTGGTCCACAAAGAGCCCTGACCTGAAACCCATCGTCAGTGCCTGACCTCACAAATGCTCTACTGGATGAATGGGCAACATTTCCCACAGAAACTCTCCAAATTCTTGTAGAACGTCTTCCCAGAAGAGTGGAAGCTGTTATAGTTGCGAGGGGGGGGCAACTACATATTAATGTCTATGTATATAGGATGCAACGTCATAAAAGTCCCTGTTGTTGTAATGACAACGTGTCCCAATACTTTTGTCCACATAATCTATACAAAACTGAACATATACTTCATTTCATATTAGGGAGTTCTGATATTGCAAGTACAGAGTATTTCCAGAATCCACAAATAATAAAAGAAAGATATTTATTTTAATAATCACTAGGCGTGACCCATCTTTAAATGTTGAAATGCTTTGTAGAACAGAACCTTTGCAATACCCAGAATAATTTCCTAGGTGCTTATAGCCTAGATCATCTTCTTGCATTTAAGATACCCAGATTGCTAAAGCTTATTGTTAGAGAATATATAGGTAGATGATGTTATTGGTAGTATACATGTGATGTGACTATTTTTTCACATTTTCAACAGGGAGAAGTGCTGAGAATGGATGCTGAACATCAAAGTCCATGTGGATGTACTCGTTACTTTTGTGGTATATGATTTCATTATAGTACAAAACAATCTTTTCTTTACATGGTCTTCTCTTCATTGTATTTAAACTTCTACACAAGCTCTGCAAACTGTGACATTTCAAAAGGTGCTAACCCACCAAACTTAGCTAGTAATACATTTTAACTATAAAATAAAAGTAACAAGTACACGGAGCACTCCTTATGACAAAGGCAAAATGGGGAGAGGAATATACATCAGGAGACATCTAGTCACTCTCATGTTAGAAGGGAAACTAAAGTTTATTTATACATACTGTATGTATCACAAATATCTACAGACATGTTATGCACATACCAGCTCTCTACGATTTAAATTGACGATGTTTTGGGATGCCATTAGAAAAGAGTTTTAGATATATTACACAAATAGGTGTTTTTTCTGCTTAAATCTGCCTCTGCTTTTCTATTGCAGAAAAGGAAGACATATGTGTGTTCCAAGGGGTTACTTTACTTCACCCTGGCCAATCCCTTATACAGTATTTAGATGGAGAACTTTGTTACATGGTACACTGTTTAAATGAGAAAAATAATACAACTGGATTCCATGCCATGGAAATTGCAACGGTGAACTGTTCAAAGCAGTGTGCGCCTGTAAGTATTAAACAATGACATGGCCTCTAACAACCATTCAGCCCATATAGTCTTCCCATTTATTATTATTTGGTCCTTGTCTTGTATGCTTGATAACCTTATGTATGTCCCCATAACAAGAAACTAGTATGATTTTATTGGTTAATTCATTCTCCTTCTGCTATTTTGGTGTTTTGTTGACTTCTTGTGTACACTATGAGTTTCTTAATGGATGATACTGTATCCCATTCTATTTTTCACAGAATCAGGTATATATTCCTTCCTCAGACCATCACACATGCTGTGGAACATGCAAAAACGTGTCCTGCACTTTCTATAATGATAACGGCACAGTAGCTGTATATGAGGTATGTATATTTCCTACTAACAAGGTGAACTTTAAACGTCTAGGTTGTTTGCTTCTCATAACACATTATGTTGGTTTTGGAGCACTTTACATTTTAATGTAATACATTTTACATATACCAATATACCAATTATATAGAGAGGATTGGACGCTAACATCGGGGAAGTATAAGCTCTTTAGGAAACCTGCAAAGGCTAAGTCTTGAAAATAAGACTATGCACATAGTAAAATAACAAATTGATGTTTAACTGGGTTACATCAAAAAGTTTCAATCAAAGATCTTTAGACCCAGTGAATAATGGCCAACTTACTGGATATAGACTCCTTTCTTAAAGGTGCAGTAGATCTGCCATTGTATTCTTTCCCATGAAGATATATAATTACATACAAACATCACAGAAACCTTTTTAGAAGCATTTTTTGTTTTGTGGCAACATCAGTGTCATTTGACAATTAATGCAACAATACTAAGAATAGGAGTAGATGGGTCAGCATGTTTAACATGTCAGATACCCCATATTTTTTATGCGATCTATTAAGAATATAAAAATATGTGTTTTCCAGGTGGGAACCATGTGGATCTCTAATTGCACCAAATATGAGTGTACGAAGACTGCTGTTGGTGCTATGATACTGGGCTCTGGTGTTGTCTGTCCGCCTTTCAATGGGAGTGAATGTTTAAAGGTTTGTGTTATCAGTGCGTATGTATTGAAAATGGTAATGTAAATTGCATACATATACAATATATATATATATATATATATATATATATAGATGTCTGGATATCAATTCTAAGATTCTAAAATAAGATTGTCACTTAAATGGAAACTGGGCTAATGGTTATGAGTTAATCCATTAATTTAATGATATCATCTGTAATTGAATTCAGCAACAAACAGTGCATAATAAATATAATTTTGTGAAAAGTATGTATTATTTGAGGAACTTGGATTGTGGAACACTGTTGTCAAGTCTATAAAAGTTTTAAAATAACTGTTACGCCAAGTGAGATAATTTATTTAATTTAACAAACAGCAGTCCTTTAAAACAAAAGATGGTTTGTTGCATATAACAATTCTATTTAGAGAGGGCACTATATACAATCAGGGATGCCCTCAGGATTTGGGGGTCCAGGTTTAGAAGAATTTGCTAGGCTTCTTATGAAAGGATTCCCACTCTCCCTCAATCGATTTAACCAATCACCTGTGTTGTTAGAGGCTACAGCACCTAATTTTATACTTATAGTGCTGAGCTGGCTGGCAGCTTTATGTAGGAGCACTGATCGTGTTTGTTAAACAGGGACGTGGATGCCTCTGGCTCCACACAATCAAGACGTAGAGAGTCGTGAAGGTTTGGATTTTGTGCATTAAGTGCTCAAGGCTGCTGCTCACTGCTGATATTAGCCAATCGAGTTTATGACATTACATGGTCATGTGATCCAGTAGGCTATGAATACATTATAAATAGGAAATACATGCACAAAAAAGTATATGGCAGTCAATATTGTATGTACATGTGTATGTATATGTGAGGGAGAGTGCCCCTGAATGACATTTATAAAGTGTGTTTACCCTACCTCATGCACATGGTCTCTATACATATGAGAGAATTAGAGCCCCGGGATATGGCATCATAGAAGCTCACTCCATTCATTCCTGAAGACACCAAACACAATAAGGCATGGTGCATTCGGTCCCTCTGAATCCCATATTTCTCTGTGAAAACAAGTGTAGGATGGTTGTAGAAGGATTCTGAGGTTTTATTTTGATCTAGAAATATTGAGCACATTATTTTTTGATTTTTGTTTGTTCTTCTCTCTTTGTCTCTTTCCTGTAGAACGGAGGAACCATCCAGGAGTATAATGATGGCTGCTGCAAGATATGTAAGTAAACTAAGCTGCATTGTGGGCTAGCGTCTGCTTTATTTTGGAGAGCTGTGTTTTTTAACCTATCTGCTGGGACATAAAGACGGGAAGAAGCATGCAGTGTCCAGCCCAATCAAGTTGTATTCCATTAACCACTATCACTCAAAAGCCTTCCTTGCTTTTCCTGGCTGTCTACAGGGTGAATGATTTTAACCTTATCATTCTGGAGTATAACTATAACTTATTGCAGTACAAATAAAAGAACACTAAAAGGTGTAATTACTAGCAAACAAAAGCATTACAAACTAGAATACACAAAATGTAATACTATTCTGGTCCTTTGTTTATCCAAGGCCAATATAAAGGAGCGAAATATACTGAACAGTCCTTGCCTACCATGTATTGAATCTAAACGTGTAAAGCCATTGAAAGTACCTGACTTGTTTAATTTTGGTACTCAAAGGTTTACATGGCCTTCAGAATTAACCACTGAAGATATTATGGAAGATTTATGCTAGATGTGACCTTTAAATAGGCCCTTGCTTATTATTCATTTGTAGATGTACATAAAAAGGAGTGAGTCACTGATAAGAGGCAATATATTATATTATATTGTATAAGAAAATCAATTTTAATTTTTTTGGAACTACAAATAGTTACTCAGACATTTCACTTGGTATCAGCAACTTAATGAAGAAATATTTACCGGTCTTTTACAACAGATGCATTAGTAAGCATACTAACATAAGCACACCATTTTCAAGTTAGCACGGTAATAAACTGGGGTTAAGCATTTTGCCTTAAAATTTGGAGAGAATTTTTTTTTAACATTGAAGAAGACGTTAAGAACACTGAAGCCACACACAAAATTTGGGAAAAAAACCCAGCAAATGTTATACTTCAGAACACACCTTTGCCTATGTGGCTTCTTTTAAAACTTAACAAGTGTCTGTAACATGCTATTTTAACTGCTAATTAAAACCGGACCTGAAAGCATGTGCTTTGTGGTGGAAAAAAGACATTATAGTCAAGAATGTGGGCTTTGCAGGTGTGAGGGGTTTAACGGGCAAGAAATATCCAAAGCTTGATTACATGCATGCAGAGTGAGTCCATGTATTTAATTCTTACCTTGCCATAACCACTTTGCACCGAAAAACGTCAAGTTACGTCTGTGAACACGGCCATAGTTATAAGATAGGAACTTCTGGTGTGATAAATCTTAAATTACATATAGTATTTAAATATGTGTATTTTTGAGTTTCATTTTTTTTTATGTCTGAAAAAGAATTTGAATATTAAATCTAATTATGATGCTATAACAATAGCATATATTTATTGTATATTTATATGTTTGTTATGCTGGACATAAATGAAAAAAAAAAACACTTGGCAGTGTAAGAATTAATAAACATGTTATTTGTGTAAAAATGTTTAATTTTACAAAAATCTTATATTCCTAATAATTCTGCCAGGTTCTGGAATGGGTGTATTACCCTTTACCATTACCCCCGTAGTTCCTACTGCTAAATTAAATTGTGAACCAGGTACTATCATTATTCCAAACATTTTATTGTACTTTACTAATATTTGTAATTCGTTATTTATGGGGATGTTTAGGAATGTATATTGTAAGTTGTCCGCATTAAGATAAGCGGAGAACACAGCAGTGAAAAAAACAATATTAATATTTAGATGACATGTTTACTAAATTGAGAATTAAGGCAATAGGTTTGGTGACATAGAATAATCTGCATGTAAAATACTCTTTAATTCTAAACAAATGTTCATTGATTCATTATATGTATAAATACTTGGCAATAACTTCACAGCAGTTAAAATTTGTTTCTGTTTTAGGTTAAAGCCCTAAGATCTTTGCAATGTAACATTTTATCATTAATGGCCCAACATGTCATGGGAGGCAGAAAAAAAGGCATACTTAATTTTACCAAATCCCCAAAAAACAAATGCAATGACAAAGAAACTATTTCCATTTGAATATTTTATTGCATAGGCTTTTCTTTAGCTTGATATATACTAATGTATATATTCATATATAAAATTGCTTTTAAATGTTAGATGTGTTGATGGAATACTACTTTGCCTAAATAATTCATAAAATAAAAACTGCAAGACATCAGCTGATCAAGGAACACCATGTTTAACAAGCAGGAAAAAAACATTAAATACAATTTAAAGATTATGTAGAAGTAGCCATTTATGTTATTATTGTTATTATTATCTTTTATATTTATAGCGCCAACAATTTACGCAGCACTTGTTACAATATATATATTGAAGGGGTATGACAGACTAAGACAAACCGATATATTAGGGAGAGGAGGCCCTGCTTGCAAACCTACTCTCTTATATGATATAATGCCCTAGAGAAAATCATTACACAGTTACATAAAGACTGAATAAAAATATATAATGACAAGTTGAGTTCAAATAAACCATTATTGAAAAAAGTAGGCATTGAAGTTACCAAATGTGATTTGCCAAATAAACTAACAATGCAAAATATTTTTATAATCTTGTAAGGATAAAACAGATAAAGGAGAAATAATTTGCATAGTTTGAAGGTATCTATAATGAAATTAAAGGTTTATGTTTGTTACGTTGTCATTTTGTTAAGAATTCTGACATTATGAATGTATTTTTTTTGTTTATTATGTTTATTTTTCTTTCAAGTTTAGACCTTTAGAATTTCATATGGTGTGATGTATTATGTCAGCATTTATAATTTATTTTGGGTTTTTTCATTAAAGGGAAAGGAAGTCATAAAGTTTGATATTCACTTCACTATTGATTATGAAGGCCACAACTGGCAAGTTTCTTCCTAGTGAAGGCCTGTATAATATACTGTATAGTTCAATGTGTGAAGAAATCTCATTGATTTAATTACAGCTAAGCGCTGCATCAGAAGCTCATTGCAGTTGGCTCTTCATAATATATAGTAAAGTAAAGGAGCTGAAACATAACTCTCGGTCAAACTATCCTGTGAATTCATGTAGAGAATAAAACCCTTTGTGGTAACTCAGTTTCATTTATCTCTGAAAAAATACTTTTTAAAAGTAGTAACCTCCACACTAACTTGTATGCTTGTCTTTGGCCAGCCACATAGAAAGTACAAAAAAAATAAATTCAGAATTCGCAAGATCAGCAATATCTGCATCCCTGCTGGCACACGTTTAGAAAAGCACTTGACATCATGTTATAATAGCACTTCCTGTTTAGAAGTTATTTTTAACCAGCAGTTGCTCTACATATTTCTAGGTGTGACCATATTTGCATGAAAAAGATATATTCTAGAGTTTGCGATTTTAAATTTATTTCCATATTAGTACTATTCCTAGCCTGAATGCCAAATCAGTCTGTGATTTACAATGGAAGATATTGTCTAATACAGGATTCATAGTGGAGTATCTAAGCCTATGACCTTATTGAGGTTGTGTCAAACTTGGTTATCAAGGGTCACAGTACTGTTCTGGAAATTCTTTACTCAATCCATTATGAAACTAGCATTACATGTCACAAAGCAGTGTGCTACGTGTTACCATGAATACTTGTACCTAAAGCCATTGAGAACTAGAATTCAACAGTCCTTCACACTGATTTACAGAAAATAAGTCTTGTGCCAAATTGTGCCAATATTAACAATATTTGTGGATTAAACAAAATAGGATATATTTGATTTGAAACTAAAAAAAAGTAGGTATTTTCCATATTAAATCAAAACTTTCTTTATTAGGTACAAAGGAAGAAAAAATCTGTCAGAAAGTGGCAGTCAGAACCACAATACGGAAGAGTGACTGTATGAGTCAAACCCCCGTAAGTACATATGTTTCTCTCCTATTTTGCTGTATATAAGCAGTTGTAGGCACATAGTAACCATTTACTGCAACTCAGGCAATGATGTGTAGATGATTCGGGCAATAACATGCAGCATGCCTGGGAACTTGTTATTTTCTTCCAGGGTCTCCAGTAGAAGTCCTGTCTGACTTGTGCTCTGGGTTAGCATTTTCTCTTGACAGGGAAGAAGCATTTGGTCACTCCTTGTATATGAATGGCTAGCATCATCACCTCATCACAGCCCAACCCCAAGAGAGAGTGATCTCTGGGCAACAAACTGCGGGACATGCCCAGGTATGTATATGAGGAATGCTTTGGACTGCAGAATACACCAAACGTGATGTTTGTATATTATGTTTGCTATATTCTGCAGTGGTAAGCATTCCTCATCTACATATTATTGCCTGAGATTCAGTATGTGTTTTTTTTTCTAAAGCAATCTAAGCTAAAAGTTTAGAGGTCAGTCATCTTTCAACAGTGCACAAGACACTCCTACACATAGAATAATACTGCTCTTGCAAATTGTGTTCAGTGAAACAAAGCAAGTACTTGCCTAATTCATGTAGGAGATGACAGTCTCTACAGTAATGAAACCATTCTTATTAAGTGCTCTTTCCTTATAAATAAACATACAAATAATGATCTGAAAGCACACATAATTGCTATCTTTCTTCCCCCGGTGTGGGGTTTTCTTGTTATGTATTAATACTTAATAAGGATTTACATGATTTGTATAAAAATGCGAAGAAACATTCTGGGGGAAATAAAACAAAAGACTTTATACACCAAATCTAAATCCGACGGATCAAAAAAACAATACTCTCTCTTTCTTGATTTAACAGATAACCGTGGCTTCTTGTGATGGGAAATGCCCATCTGCTACAATCTTTAACGTCAACCTTGATAGCCATATAAGATTCTGTAAGTGTTGCCGTGAGAATGGAGTGCAGAATCTGACCGTGCCACTCTACTGCTCAGGAAATGGAACACAAGTGATGTATGTCATACAGGAGCCACTGGACTGTTCTTGTCAATGGAATTAAACAGATTTCCTTTTCCAGTTACGCGGTGCAATGGATTCTCTTTTTGAACCAGACGTCTCCTAAAACACAGATCAATTACTTACCGAGGCATCACATTTTGTACGGACCAAGTTATTGGTCTAAAAGTGTATATGAACAAATTATAAAGACTGCAAGATAAGCATGTAAACTTTTTACGGTTGTGATTATTGAGACATCAACATCGCTTTTAACATTATGTATCTGGAATAAAATGTTTGTTTTAGCAAATTTCTTGTTTTCAGTAGAAAAAAAAACATGTTCATATCATTCTGTAAAATGTGTTGATAATTAACTTTCACTGTTGGAAAGCTATATATAAATATATCCAGTATCATGTTAATTAAGAAATAAATGACTTCAATACAACCTGCAGTAGTACACTTTAATCTGTATGTGACTTTTATAGTAAAGTTGTTTAATGACTTCGGTGCCTAATAATTAATTTGTAAAATGTATATTTTATTACTCCTAAATTTTCCATAACTATTTTGTATCACAGCAATCTTTTTTAAGTGTATTAAATATTATCTCAACTAGTTGGGGTCAAAAACTCACCTTTAGAGATGTTAAGCACAGCCTCCAAAACATCTCCAAAACAAAATCATAAAACTATGAGCCTGCTGGCTCAGGCTGACCAGCCTAAACACCAACTAATTTAAATCACCCTACCAGATGCAGCTAAGCTAGGCACTATAAAACCTCCTACAGACAAAACACACAGGTCCGGGCAGGTAATGCCACAGTGGTTGAAGCATTGGCCTGACCTGCTGGTACCTCAATATTTGGATAGTGACTCTTTTCTTTTTGCCTTGTATGCCACCACAATGGATTTGAAATGGAACAATCAAGAAGTGATTAAAGTGCAGATTTACAGTTTCTATTTGAGGATATTTACATCCAAATTTGTTCAGGAGTTGGCAGCACTTGTTCTATGTAGTCCAATGAAACTGGGTCATTAGTGTTTATTGATGCAATGAAGCTGTAGGATGAAATCTGGAGTGTATAAGGTTATACAACCAATGAGCTTTTTAAGGTAAAGAACTAAAATATTCCTCAATGACCAAGTCAGTAAACCCAATTTAACACTTAATTTCAATTGCTGAAGACAAAACTAAAGGCTGAAACAAGCAACAACTTTAGACTCCCCCATTAAAGGCCTGACAAAGCATCACTGTTCTTAAATTGGTTCTTCAGCAGAAAAAGAGCTTTTGATTCTTGTTCATTATTAGGGCATGTAATGTTATAAAGCACATGCCATACATCAATGCCTGTTACCAGTGGTGTCTCCAGCTTTCATATTTAGGGGGGGGGGGCACATGGGGGGACAGGGACTAAAGTAGGGGGCCAATTATAAAACGCTACATATACACTACACTATATGCGTTAGACATGCATTTTTAACTACATAATATGTACTTATCTCTTTGAAGTAAAGACCGTGATTGAAATACGAATTTAAAATAACAGCTGAACTGGAAGTTAATTTTCATTCTTTAATATTAGACCCTGCTTCCGATATATACTAATATTAGTCCCTGGTGCCGATATATATTAATATTAGCCCCTGCTGCCGATAAATATATAAATATTAGCCCCTGCTGCCAATAAATATATAAATATTAGCCCCTGCTGCCAATATATATATATAAACATTAGCCCCTGCTGCCAATATATATAAATATTAGCCCCTGCTGCCAATATGAATATAAATATTAGACCCTGCTGCCAATATATATAAATATTAGACCCTGGTGCCAATATATACATACATATTAGCCCCTGCTGCGAATATATAAATAAATATTAGCCCCTGCTGCAAATATATATATGTAAATATATATATGTAAATATTTGCCCCTGCTGCCAATATACATATATAAATATGTACCCCTGCTGCCCTAGCATGCAATCACTCCCTCCACTCCCGCACCAAAAAAAATCAAACATATTTGCCACATTGACTGTAGATCAGGGGAAGACAGTGAGAGTCAGTACAGTCTTCCCTCCTTCTGACTGCACCGTGACATTGAGAGGTCCTCTCCCCTGTAATCATCCCCATAGTCCCTTTGTCCCCTCATTCATTAAACTACACCTCTCTTTTACTTACGCCTTGTAGTTCAGGTATATCAAAGACCCAAATTACACACACATAGGACGTGCCATTTTTGCCCCCAAACAGCCCAGCATGAGTCAACATTGTCCCCAAACAGCCGAGCATACGCCATCTTTGTCCCATAAACACGCTACCTGTGCCATCTTTGCCCCATAAACACCCTGCTTATACCACCTTTGCCTTTTTGACAAATCAATTATAGAACTATGATTTACACAAACACTTTTACAGTCACTCACTAATACACTTTTATTCACACAATTCATTCACACAATCATTTATTCTTTCACACAAATTATTTACACATATTCATTCATGCATTCTCACACATTCATTAATTCTCTCACTCATTCACACAATTCATCCACACATTAATTCATTTATTCTCTCACTCATTTACACAATGCATCCACACATTAATCCATTCAGTCTCTCTCTCATTCTGACTCTTTATTTCAATATTCTTTCTACCCTCCCTTCTCCCCATCTACCCCCTTCTCCCTCCCTTCTGCCCTATATACCCCCTTATCCCTTCTTTCTGCCCTATCTACCCCTTCTCACTCCCATCTGCCCTATCTACCCATTCTCACTCTCGTCTGCCCTATCTACCCCCTTCTCACTCCCTTCTGCCCTATCTCCCCCCTCTCACTCCCTTCTCCCTATCTACTCTCTCCTAACTATCTACCCCCCCCGTCTCACTATCTACCCTCTCCCCCCTCTGAAGTTCACTTACCTTCCAGGAGTCCTGCGGTGGGACTGCGAGGCCTCTGTCTCCCTGCTCTGCCACGGTGTGCGCTGCTTCACTGCTGAGCGCCGGAATATGACGTCAAATTCCGGCGCTCAGCATGAAATGCCAGCAACGTGACCAAGACAAAGGCCTCGCAGAGGAGAGTGAGAGGCACCGAGCGGTTGCTGAAAGCTCATTCCTGAGTGACCGCTCAGCTCCTCTCTCTCTCCCCGCGTCTATCACGGCTGTGGGGGAAAAAAATGGTTTTTCAACTGGGGGGCACAGCGTGATGAAGGGGGGGCATGGCCCCCTCTGCCCCCCCCTGCTGGCGTCACTGCGTTACACAGAGTGTCTGGCTGTCATCACTTTGGCATTTAGTACATATGGCATATTCTAGGAATAGTTCTCAGATAAATACAATTCTGATTACAAGGAACATTACATTAATTTCTGTTTTGACTACTCCATACTTAACATATTTTCCTCAATGTTTTTTTAGTTTCCCAGTCAGTTTTCCGAAAATATAGTAATCTCAATAAAATAAGTCCAAACCTGAAAAAAATGTGCAAATTCACTCAACTGAATTGTCAAGCAGAATGCTTCAGGACAGTGCCTGCCGTGACAAAATGAAAACGAATTGGGAGCTAAATTGTTAATTGCACATTTCTCAACCCAGAAACCCAACATAGACTTGGCACAAAACATGAATGGTATCAAGCTGATTCAGCATAGTTTTACTGCAAAGACAATTGAAACAGCTCGAAGTTTGTTATTGCTCAACGTTGATGTGACTATGAGCTAGTACACCACCTCTATTTACATTTAGGCATTGATATCAGTAATTAAGTGGCATCACGTTACACAAGTTCTTTAGGGAATTCAGGTCAGCTTGTGGTATATATGTAACAATACAAAATACACTTAGTATGCTCTGAAAAATACCCCTCGTCTTATAATCGAGGTCGTCTTATAATCAGACCTCAAATAGGTCTGACTATGAGACTAAGATCCAGATCCCCCGCAGCGCTGCAGGGGACCTGGATCCTCCTGTCTTATGCCCCCCCAACTTACCGGTGCTTCTGAGTCCCTGGTGTGTAGCCGGGGCAGCGTGTGGACGTCTACGCAATGTCTACTTCATCTTGCATGTAACTCTAGAAAAAAAACATGTTTGCACCGTATACGTCTTCCTTTGGTTTCTATTAAAAAAAATGGAGCAATAGTTAAGTTCAATGACTGGAACAGTTGTGTCTCATGTAGCAAACAGTTTACATTTCATTACAATCCACAACAGTTTTATTTCATTGGTATCTAAATTCAATAGGTTACTTACTCTTCTTAATATAAAAATGCAAATTTGCTAAGACAGGTGCAACTTTGTCTTTACACTGATGTCCCTGTCCCATGATTGTCATAGACCAAATATGTTGTTGTGGGACTGAATCTAATTTCCTTTAACACTTTTTGTAAAAAGTCAACTACATATTCTGGAAAGGTTAATCCACTCATTACCTTCATCAAAAGTATTTGATACTAAAGAAAAAAAATTAGAAGGTGAAGGCATTTTATATGTAATATATAATTCAATGGGTGAGAAAACTGGAGAAATCACACTGAATTTAGCTATACATTAAAAGTTTATTTGTGTTGGAGGTTCATAATGTATAGTCAAGTCAAGGAGCTGAAACTATAACTCTTCTGCAAACCCTCTCTTTCATAAATAGACCTCATTAAGATACACCAGTACAAGTAGGAAAAAAGGGCCCTGTTCTCGCAATTCTATAATCTGTTATAAGGACAGTTGGGTGGTATGCTATGGGAAGGATTTAATTTGGCCTTCCATGTTTCCTGTTGCATCCTTTTGGGACAAGTGGCCTTCATGTGGTCATGATAAACAGTGTAGTAGAACAGTGTAGCAAATGCTCTGAAAAATACCCCTTGTCTAATAATCAGACCTCAAATAGGTCTGACTATGAGACTAAGATCCAGATCCCCCACATCGCTGCAGGGGACCTCCTGTCTTATGCCCCCCAACTTACCGGTGCTTCTGACTCCCGGTGTGTTGTCCGGGCAGCTGGTAGACGTCTACGCGATTTGCGTAGACAACTTCCACTGCAGCCGGAAGTTGGTGTGGTTAGCAGCGGGGTTTGTCTGCGTAGACCTGCGCAGACCTTCCCCGGCTGTCAGAGATCAGAGTTCCCCGCACCGGTGAGGGGAATTCTCTCTGACAGTCGGAGGGTGTATGCACGATGGACGCAGACAACCCCCGCTGTCAACCTCACCTCATTCCGGCTGCAGCGGAAGTTGTCTACGCAAATCGCATAGACGTCTACCTGCTGCCCGGACAACACACCGGGAGTCAGAAGCACCGGTAAGTTGGGGGGGTGTTAAATGGGGGGTATAAGGCATTTCTGTAGGCAGAGTACTCTATGAAATGCCTTTTAACCCTCTATACGCCACTCTGCCTCCTGAAATACCTTATACCTCCCTATATGCCACTCTGCCCCATAATATGCCTTTTTCCCCCTAAATGCCAGAGTGGCATATAGAGGTATAAGGCATTTCTGGAGGCTTGAGTGGCACATAGGGGGTCAAAAGGCATATAATGGGGCACAGAGGCATATAGAGGGTTAAAAGGCATATCATGGGGCAGAGTGGCATATAGAGGGTTAAAAGGCATATCATGGGGCACATGTGCATAACTGGAGGGGCAGGTTGGAAAATAAAAGGAAATAAAAACAAAATATTTTTCTCAATCATAGCTTTTATTAAAAAAAAAAATAGTTTACATTGATTAACATTTACTGGTAAAACTTTTTTCCTATTGGGTGGTCTTATATTCAGGCTTTTTCTTTTTCCCCCTAAATTAATATTCAGATTGGGGGGGTCGTCTTATAATCGAGCAAATACGGTAATTAAAAAGAGAAGCAATATATTTCATGGCTATTTCATCAAAACATTTATACTTTCCACAATTAATAAAATCGTAAATAAAGCCATTGTTTATTACATGAGAAAAAAGCATGCCACGTTTTTGGGACATATGTATAATACACACTTAACCTAAAATAGGGGTAAACTGTGTAACTAAACTACCTTTACAACATTCCCTCGCCCTGTCTCTTGGGCCGGCCTTGGACAAACTTTCTGTCCGATCTGGAATATAATTTGAATAATTTTAAAGTAGAGTGCTAAATAAAATTACGCAAATGAAATATGATTCACAGTGTAATTAACAGCTATGGGTCTAACTCTATGTGAACGCTCTCTTTAAAAACTCCTACCACACTAAGCAAGTACATATCTGACCATTGTGTTATAATACAATTATATTATATACTAATGTACCCAGTTTTTTTAAGTGTTTTTTCTGTGATGTCATTCGCTTTACAAGCAGCTGATTAAAAGAATGTGCAGTCCTTGCTGCTCTGTGGTTTACTTTCCCCTTCAAGTAATTAGCGCTTGTTTTTTTATTTGTGCTTCATTCTGTCTCTTTTTTATTATTTTCCTCCTCCTCATGTCAGATATACCATGACTCCCACATTCTCCCAGCCTTGATTTGACCAAGGCTGCCTGCCTGTCACCATGGAGACCCCCCCTCTCACTTTAACAAAATGCAAAGGGCAAGAATGGCCAGAACAAATTGGGGGATAGACGACAAACTGACTGAGTGTGAAAGAAACTTTTTCCATTCAGTCATAAGACGCAAGGAGGGTCCCTGCACAGCACATGCCGGAGAGGCTGAGGGTCTGAGGCCAAGGCCAGGCCTGTTATATCTGCCCCAGTATAACACGTGCGGAGCAGCAAGCAGTGCAGAGGGAGCAGCTGATTGGACGGTGAGTAGGTAATGAGGAATGGAAGCTTCCTGCTTGTTGTGCATGTATGTCACGTATGTATGGAACACGCATAGCTCTATATTCTGTGCAAACAATAATAAGTGAGGCATGTCGCCTTAACTGTGCCGTATATGTTTTATATCCTATTTTTTTCCTTAGGCCTTACACTATTTCTAGTGTCTCAGGCAGCCTCATAAACAAATAATGCAATTAAAGTACTTTGTAAATAATTAATATTTAATTTCATTTTAAGGTCATTTTGTCTGACGTGTTAGGGCTCATTATTCCACAGCCTCCTACTGTAAATGTCATAGTCATATTATTAACATGTGTTTCCTTTATTTAAGGTGTGAGAACATTTCCAAAAATGCTTATATTATCATATATTTCCATGGTGGACAATTTAATTTTCCATCTGCTACTTTTGAAGAGTATTTTTCAGGTATGAGCATTTGAGACTTTGTACATTCATTTTTATTTTGCTATTTCGTTTTTTTATATATTCTCCTCCAGAATTGCCTGGTTTTGCTGGCATATTCCTATGTTGATATCACGGAGGCCGACAGTCACCAGTTCACATCAAGGATAAAAAAGGTGATATGTGCGTCCTAGTGATATCTCTGATAAACCAAAAACATACAGTGGGGCAAAAAAGTATTTAGTCAGCCACCAATTGTGCAAGTTCTCCCACTTACAAAGATGAGAGAGGCCTGTAATTTTCACCATAGGTACACTTCAACTATGAGAGACAGAATGAGACAACAAAGTCCATAAATCACATTGTCTGATTTTTAAAGAATTTATTTGCAAATTATGGTGGAAAATAAGTATTTGGTCAATAACAAAAGTTCATATCAATACTTTGTTATATACCCTTTGTTGGCAATGACAGAGGTCAAACCTTTTCTGTAAGTCTTCACAAGATTTTCACACACTGTTGCTGGTATTTTGGACCATTTTGCACCAGATCTCCTCTAGAGCAGTGATGTTTTGGGGCTGTCGCTGGGCAACACGGACTTTCAACTCCCTCCAAAGGTTTTCTATGGGGTTGAGATCTGAAGACTGGGTAGGCCACTCCAGGACCTTGAAATGCTTCTTACGAAGCCACTCCTTCGTTGCCCGGGCGTTGTGTTTAGGATCATTGTCATGCTGAAAGACCCAGCCATGTTTCATCTTCAATGCCCTTGCTGATGGAAGGAGGTTTTCACTCAAAATCTCGCGATACATGGCCCCATTCATTCATTCCTTTACACGGATCAGTCGTCCTGGTCCCTTTGCAGAAAAACAGCCCCAAAGCATGATGTTTCCACCCCCATGCTTCACCGTAGGTATGGTGTTCTTTGGATGCAACTCAGCATTCTTTCTCCTCCAAAGACGACGAGTTGAGTTTCTACCAAAAAGTTCTACCTTGGTTTCATCTGACCATATGACATTCACCCAATCCTCTTCTGGATCATCCAAATGCTCTCTAGCAAACTTCAGACGGGCCCGGACATGTACTGGCTTAAGCAGGGGGACACGTCTGGCGCTGCATGATTTGAGTAGCTGGCGGCGTAGTGTGTTACTGATGGTAGCCTTTGTTACTTTGGCCCCAGCTCTCTGCAGGTCATTCACTAGGTCCCCCGTGTGGTTCTGGGATTTTTGCTTACCGTTCTTGTGATCGTTTTGACACCATGGGGTGAGATCGAGGGAGATTTTCAGTGGTCCTGTATGTCTTCCATTTTCGAATAATTGCTCCCACAGTTGATTTCTTCACACCAAGCTGCTTGCCTATTGCAGATTCAGTCTTCCCAGCCTGGTGCAGGTCTACAATTTTGTTTCTGGTGTCCTTCGACAGCTCTTTGGTCTTGGCCATAGTGGGGTTCGGAGTGTGACTGTTTGAGGTTGTGGACAGGTGTCTTTTATACTGATAACAAGTTCAAACAGGTGCCATTAATACAGGTAACGAGTGGAGGACAGAGGAGACTCTTAAAGAAGATGTTACAGGTCTGTGAGAGCCAGATATCTTGTTTGTTTGTAGGTGACGAAATACTTATTTTACCGAGGTATTTACCAATTAATTCATTAGAAATCCTACAATGTGATTTCCTGTATTCTTTCCCCCCATTCTGTCTCTCATAGTTGAAGTGTACCTATGGTGAAAATTACAGGCCTCTCTCATCTTTTTAAGTGGGAGAACTTTCACAATTGGTGGCTGACTAAATACTTTTTTGCCCCACTGTATCCCTCTAGATTGTAAGCTCCTTTGAGCAGGGCCCTCGTCACCTGTTCCTGTAAATCAAATTGTTATGTTATATACTACTTATTAAGTCCTGTCTACCCATTGTACAGCGCTAGGGAATATGATGGGGCTATATGAAAAATAAATAATAATAATAAAATACAACCTTTCAGCAGCATATTTAGCATTAGGTAAGTACGCTGCTGAGCAGTTGTATATGTTTTTAATTTATCCGAGATATCACTAAAGCACACATACCTTTTTATTTTAATTTAGCACTGGTCCAACCAATGTAATAACTTAAAATCACACATAACAACATAGGGAGTCTGGGTTTTATTCATATTCTGTTAATTAAATTAATATTAGTAATGGTTGCTTTGTGTCTATCCTACTATTAAATGAACCAATCCCTGGAAAGTAAAAATCAGAAATATCTAATTTTATTTATTTAAGCATTTTTTTTTATAAGATTGTACAGAATTTAGAATGTGATGAACGGGGCACAGAAAGGACAACGATTCATGTTGAGTGGGACACATTTCCTGAAGGGCAAAGTCCTGACTATTATTTTGTGACATTTGAAAGCAATCACGATGGAAATAAACAGGTAAGTGGGCCACAGTGGACTCCTGTTGCATGTATATTTCTGTGACAGAATCATACTAATTATCTGTTCACATACATACCATTTTTATAATAAATTCTCAGGAGAGAAGTATTTTAGATGAAAGCTATCTCATATATTCTCTTCAACATTTTGGAGTTATTTCCTTTGAATTGCTCGTGATATATGCATATTTATGTGATTATTCAAGTAGTCTTCTGTACAATGTTTGAGAAAATCCATTTCACAGTTATGTAGTAAAATGCTAAATTACATTTATAATTTGAACTCGTAAATTTATGGATTCCTGATTGTCAGATGGTTAATATTGTTATACTCAACTGTGAGTTATATTCTTCTTTTGTAATTTGTAGAATTCATTGAAAAAAACACCTAGTCATCAGGTTTATAATTCTTCTATACTATTGGATGTCTCTGATGAAAGGCATGTTTACAATCTTACAATTAAGTCAATGAAAGATGGCAACATCTTAGCTGTCAAATCTCTGATAACAAGTAAGTATATATTCACTAAAATTCAAGTTCTGACTTAATTTAAACATTTGGTAAAATACTTACGGGTGATATAGATAATTATTACACAAGGTGTCCATGTAATTAATTTCAACCAATGATATGCATTCATTGCTTTATTGTACAATACACTAACAATATTGTATATCTCCCCTCAGATACAATCAATCTCTCTGATATTACCACGCTCATAACAAGCACATCTGTGTCTTTTAACTGGAACATGCTACGTGGTGATTTTTATGTGACTATAATATTAAATAAGGCCACACATTCAATGTCACTGAATGATGAATTTTATGAATGGGATAATTTGATTCCTGGAAACATGTACAATTTTGTTTTTTTCTTCAAGCAACGTTTGGGCAATATAAATGTCTCCCAAAGTATCGATGTTCCAGTTGAAACAGGTATGTAATGTTTCCACCAAACAAAATATCGCAACATTTTCTTAATGTGGCTATTTCTTCCTCAATGTTTACTTTGTCTCTAAACTCAGTTTTCGCCTTAAGTTACGTCCAGCATAACCGACAGTTCCCTGGGTGACATGCCTTTTATATGTATAAATATAAAAGGCATGTATATGTGCTTGCTTTTGCTATCTGTATTATAATATATATATATATATATATATATATATATATATATATATATATATATGCATTATTAGGTAAAGTATAGGACATTAAGGTATTTTGTGTGGAAATTGGCTCTGGCATAAACCTCCATAGGGAATGTTAGACCTTCAATGTTCTTTGGAGTTCTATGGAGTACAAACATAGAAGAGTGTCAAATATAACTTTGAATAATGATATTTTTTGGATCATTTAACATTTTTTAGGTGGTTACTAAATGTGAGTGGTGTTTCTACATCTAGTCTTTTTTATCTGTTATTATGTGTTTGTTGTATAAATTGAAGATATAACATTATTTATTTTGTTATTGTCCCAGTATTCATTTCCTTCCTCAAAATGATGACATGTTAAGAAGGCAAGTGACATAAAGTAACTTTTTTTATACAGGGCTCTGTTCTGATGGCTGGTTGTCATTTAAGAACAGTTGTTATAGAATTGTTGTTGACAGTAAGGATTGGGAAAATGCTGGACGCAGCTGTGAGATGTTATATACAGGAGCCCATCTTGTAAACATACATAGTGGCGAGGAGCATCACTTCTTATCGTCCTATCTTCGTAATATAAATGAAATAATATTACTGTGGAGTGGGCTGGCTGACAGAAGGGTATGTTACAATCCTTTTACTATGCTCTTTACTCAGAATTACATTTTTGTGAGCTACTTTGTGCTTCTGTTTTGAAACTTATTTTCATTTTCATTAGATACAACACAGTATTTGATAGTATAGTGTGGTTTGGTGTTTTGTACTTAAGTACAATGTTCTCTAAGTTTTGCTTCTGCAAAGTAAGTAAAATCTAGTTGTAAATAACAAAAATAGCAAGGGTTTGCTTACAATATAATTAGAACTACAAGAAAATATGAACCAGTGCAATAGCTGGGACAGCATGTAAAAGCTAACACAAACCCTCTAATACCATTATTATTATTATTATTATTATTATTATTATACCATGTGCTACAGCATACACTCTTACACTTTATGCTAACACATACCCAATCTAACACCATACAGTAACACAGACTGCCTCCGAGACAAGGATAAGCAAAGTGTCCGTACAAGGATACCAGTGTCCATGGCAATGTTTTTGAATGTCCATAGACGATCATTAAATTGTTCATGACAGACCCCAGTAAATGTCCACCATGAGCAATGTTGATGCCTATCCCCTGCTCTGACACCATACACTAACAAACAAACACTCTCATTCACACTGTCACCTTGTGGGCAGTCTGTCTTCAGACTGTGCTGCATGAGCCAGCTGAGTGTCTCACTTACAGAGATACAATAAATATATATGATAGATATATATATATATTATAGTGTGAATTTACAAATGCCAGATTGCATACAATTTTCTATTGTAATATTTACGTGTGGGATCAGTTATAGTTCAATTATCTCCCCCTTGAATGAAAAACACAGTAACATTGAACTTTTGAAATGTACATATCTATCCACCCCTTCCTGTCTGCTAATGACTTAGTAATTTAAATAGAATATAACGGGCTAACAGCTAATTTTAAAGATTTTAGGTAGATAAGACTTTTGTTGAATTATATTGGATCTGTATTTGTGATAATTCTAGATCGTTAAAAGATTTCAAAGAAAATCATAGCCTAACAATATAAATGAAAAAAGTGTTACTATTAAAGATGGTTTTGCCTTTTAAAGTATGTACACACGATACGTTAATTCTTGCACAAATTATATTTGAAAATCTACATTTATTTTACAGGTTGAAGGAGAGCTTTTGTGGACAGATGGATCATTTTATAATCTAGACAAGGCTGAAGTGCACTTGTTATCAACATTATCACAAAATGAAACTGACTGCTATGCTTTACAACAAAATGCCACCGGACCAAATTATTTTTATACTGCATTTTTTTGCCAAATGGACTTGCCATACATTTGTGAATATGAGTGTAATATGAATTTATTTGTATATACTATAGTAGTTATTATCCCAACCATCCGTATGCATTATTTTATCTGCAAGGCTTCATGTATGAGTGCAGCCTGTCTATGTGTCTGTATTTCTGTGATATAAACACATAAAGGGATTTAACAAGGTACAGGAGTGAAATTTATTTTAAATTAGGAGAAATAGATAGAAGAAGGGGCCATCATCTAAAATTAGTAGGTCAGAGGCTTAGATGTAATTTAAGGAGGTAGATAACTGGAACACCCTCCCAACAGAATGCTAGAATTTAATGCATTTAGGGAATTTAACCCTGCTTTGCATAAGAAAACAAATATCTTGAATTTAACAAAAGATTAAGGTCTAAATCTTTACACCAGGAGAAATGGACCAAATAGTTCTTATCTCATTCCGTGGTAGAAAACATACTACTCATGCCTCAATATGGATCTTGTCTTTAGAGAAAATCTACCAAACACAAGAGCTTTCAGTGGGACAGAGATTTGGATGGATGAAACCAAAAAATGTATACATTTAAGTTAAAATTGGCAAATAAACTATTTATTATATAGTATTAATATAGTTTTTTTCCCACATGATTGCACTGATTTTTTTTCACAGAGCACATGTGTTTTTTTGTATTTTGAATACTTATTTTCAATAAACACAGATTTGAGGAGAAAAGGAAGGGCCGCATATCCTTTGTGGAGTGCGACCCTCGAAGAAAATTAAGAAGGGGACCTGGTGTCCGTCGCAGCCTTATGCCATGCTGGCACTAGCCACTTTTTTTGTTTTTCTTTGTTACAGAGCCACTGACCTCAGGGCTTAAAAAAAAATATATATATTAATATATTAATATATTCTATTAATACAAAGATTTGTTTAAATTGCTCTATTTTTGAGAACAGCTGCATGTTATAGACATGTTAAACATGTTAAAAGTCCTCAAATTTATTTTTAATGAATTGAAATATATTTGTTTAGATTTGCTAAAAGTGTCATGGCAAGGGGAGAAATTCAGAATGAGAATTAGTTTATGTTTACAACAAATGTTTTTCTTCTTCATTGCAGTACCACTAATTTCAGAAAATGTTACGTTTGCCCTGGAAGATACAACAGAAACGGAAGTTATCTTGAAGTGGAATAATGCCCCTAACTGGTCTAAGTTAGGTTATTACCCTCTCATTAAATATTTTTCCAGTGGGACAGATCCACAATTTGAAAATGTGTCTCCAAATATGACTGAAAAATCAATCCACAGTCTATTTCCAGGCCACAAATACAGTTTTATTTTTTGTATGAAGAATAAACTTGGGACACAGCTTAATCTAAGTCCAGTTCTTTCGAAAAAAACACGTATGTTAACCTTTTATATTATATTAATAATGTATTTTAAAGAAAAGCCTGTAATATTTATACTATGTTCTTTCAGTATGACGATAACATGAATGCTTCGCTGTCTGTTTCTAGGTCCTTCACCTCCTATAAACCTGCGTGCTAACTCTATATCATCAACAAGCATAGTTTTAGAATGGGAGCCACCAGGAGATCCATTTGGTAAATCTTTTTGTGGATACCTATTGACACTTTGGGATGTTGAAGAGAACACATTTGTAACTTTCCTAGAGCCTCAGAATATTACTTCTTTAACAATTACAAATGTGAAACCCTATCATGAATACAATATTGTGTTGCAAACTATGACTGAGGGCGGAAAACTGAGTTTTGGGAAAACCCTCTCTCCATTAATAACAGGTAATATTTGTTTTTATGCATTAAATACAGCACTTGTTACACGTATTTACATCATGAATTAGCTTATTTATGTGGAAAAATATAACTAAAGTCATATGTATACCATTTTTCAAAGATATTCTGTCTTCTGATAGAAACATATATTTGGTATTATACTACTAATACTTATAATTTGAATCAATTAACAAACCCAGTCAGTTAACTGTTGCTGTCTGCCACAGTGCCACTAATTTGTTTTTGATAACTACTACATCATTATTAACTCATTTGGCTTTTTCGGATTGGTTCCCTGTATTGCAAACATTTTATAATGTTACAAGCATTACCATTTAAAATATAGGTCAGAAGAAGACTGTAGTTTAATGAAGCCACATTTAAAAACCTAGAAAATATATCTATATCTATATAAAAAGAAAGTATACTCTTATTGAATTCTATTAACATTTAACAAACTAACTGAGGCCTATAGAGTCTGAGATGTTACTCTGTTTTTTTTTATTTATGTGAGCATTGCATGGTCTGACATTGGGGTGAATTAGCTGGGACATCCACTCCTGTAAACATTGGTAAACTGTCTTGAATGTTTTCCTCTTTTGAATACGCTTTCTAACTGTAGAATGATGGACTTTAAATTGTTTGGAAATGGCCTTATAACCCTTTCCAGAATGATGGGCAGCAACAGTTGCTTCTCCAAGATCATCTTAATGCTGAAAACCAGCAAACTGCTAAAGCAGCGGCTTTTATAGAGGTGGTCACACCTGTTTGCTACTTAGCATCTTAAATCCTATGAAAGCTGTAAGGGTGTACTTAGTTTTTCGCACATGGCTTCTCCATTTTGGCTTTATTTTTGTTGACTAAATCATGACACGGTGTCATGTGTTGTTATTCATCTGAGGTTCTATTTAAAGTACTTTCATTATTTATAGTTTTATATAATGTCATCATATTCTGCAGCACTGTACAATGGGTAAATAGAACATAAGTAGTGCATCACATAACAATTCAACTTGCAGAAACAAGAGGTAAGGAGGGCCCTGCCCAAACCAGCTTATGATCTAATGCAAACGTTCTGACTCTGAGTGTAATCTTTTAGTTTAAGATATTGAAAACTAATACACTGTCTATATAAATCAGGTATTATATTTACCGTATTTTATTTAATATTAGTCTTACATTCTTTAATTAGGAGTTAGTCCTCCTCAAGGTATGTGGATCGACCCTGCAGAAGTGGAAGTAGATTATTTGATTCTCCACTGGGAACCTCTACCACAAGCTGACCAGTTCTGCATTCAAGTAAAAGCTCTCAAGGATCCTGCAGAAACTGTTGTATATTTTTCAAATAATACAAAAAAGATGAAAATTGGCTCACTAGAGCCTGGAATGACTTATGAAATAGGAATGTCTGCAGTGCAAAATGGGAATATGAGTGAAATGAAAACCATTCAGCAGACTCTAAGTATGATTCATATTATCTCATTATTTTATTATATACAAATGTTTACATTTCATTTTTTTTTTAATACGTACTTTAACTTTGGTTTCACTTAGGGAGCTTTTAAACCAAACATCTGCTGTTTAAAGGTGCAATGGCTTTTCATTATGTATTATTACTATTTATTGGTTTATATAGTGCTATCATATTCAGCACCGCTGTACAGTGGTAAACAGGACATAACAAGTAGTGCATAACAATTTGACTTACAGCAACAACATGCGAGGGGGCCCTTGCTTAAAGAGCTTACAATCTAGAAAGAGGTAGAGTGTACTACACAAGAGTTCCACTCTTTGCGATGGACCAGCCACACTAGTCAATTAAATAATAATATTTCTGAACATTCTGAAAGCAGGAGAGGGACTAGGAAAGTTGAGGTAGAATTTGGTGGGAGAAAGGGAGTTAAGGTGTTTATACATATATTATCAAGTGAGATACACGGCAAGTACACTGATATGGTTGCAGAAAAATAATCTATATGTTTTCATTAAAACTTTTATTCCTCTTTTTCCAGGACCTAGGCCCGTAACTTTAGTGATTCCGTTTGAACTGAATACACATACAGTAGTCTTGTTTGTTCAAATGCCTGATTTAGGTGTATATGATGGTGTGAAGATTATATGCAGAAGTGATGTTAACAGAAGCATGTCATTTCCACTGAAGGCTGATGGTAAATACACAATTGATAAATTGATCCCAGGCACGGATTATGAATTCAGCATTCACACACAAAGTAAAAACATGCTGAGCATTCCATATGAATTATCTGCAGTCAAAACCTGTAAGTACCATGGAAACCATGCCTTTAAATACAATGTACTTATTTTGTTTGAAATCACAAGAGAAACAATATGTAGAAGGTTGCTGTTATGTGGGATGTGCATGCACAGTATGCTACTGGAATCTTAACATTTGCAGAGTT
Organism: Spea bombifrons; assembly: GCF_027358695.1. Lineage (NCBI taxonomy): Eukaryota > Metazoa > Chordata > Amphibia > Anura > Pelobatidae > Spea > Spea bombifrons. The sequence continues at coordinate 41,736,543 of NC_071090.1, forward strand.
ATGTGGAATAGTATAATAATTTAACTGATTGTTTTATCAACTTACTACTCCCTAAGAAGACTAAGTGTTCTTTTGGCATTAAAGAACTGCCTTTCACTACCATTCCACTTTAAGGGCTTCAATCGTTAAGCATCAGATTTTAGGTGGACCTCTGGCAAAACTTAACTGGTGCATGTGTGCAATCAACTGGGAGGCCTCTGATAGAGGAAGACAGATTGCTGGTGATCGGCCAGGGACAGACTGGCAGCATCATTCTGTAAACAGGGATTGGTGCACCACTGCCATCTTATTGTAGATTAGTTTATCCAGTTACAGGAACAATTGTACAATTCCTGCTTCCATGGAAAAGTTCAGATATTATTACGTGTCCAAATATATAAAAAAATCAAATATAAGATGAAATAAACTAAGAAGGCCATTTTAAGAAGCTAATTGTGTTTTCTTCACTGTAAATATAGGTCTTGCCAGCCCATCTCATGTGCATGAAGGTATGGTAACGGAAACCTCCATACAGATAGTTTGGGAAAGAGCTGAAGGAAATTTCCAACAATATGAAATTATATGTAAAAACTGCTCTAGCACATATATGGTAAGTGAAAAATTATATCCATTGCACCTATACACACATTTCACAAAAGACTGGAATTGTGCTGAGTAGACGCGGTTATATGTTGTTTGTTGTGGCCATGGGACCCTTCCTATTATTCCCAGTGGCCCATGGTAATGTATTGCCTGATACAGCAGCTCTCCTTAAAATGAAATACCTGTGTTCTTTAGAAGAATATATATATATATATACTTAAAAGGCAAGGTTCGCAATAGGGACTCCTCTAAAACTTTTACCTACAGAATTCACATTGATATTATATTCTAGCTGTGTTCCAGTCAATGGAGACAGGACATACAGTTGGGACTGGAATTAGGGATCACTTCACCAAGGATGTGGTCCTGCCATAGGAGATTTAGCTGTTGCTGAGGTTACCCATTAATCTAAAGGATCCTAATAAAATGGTGACACAGATAATAATAGTATCACTGTAATGCATTTTCTTATTTAAAACAAATTTGTGTTCATAAAAAAAAAAAATCCTCTGAATATAAATGGTTTAAAGTAAGTAACATTTCTAATGAGTTTCACTTTACAAACAACTGTGGATATTATTTGTAGTTGATATTTTTAAATCTTTTTTATCTCTTATAATTTAGTAAGCCATGATTTAAAAGCCATTGTTTCTAATTCTATTGAACGTATGGTACCTGCTACACATTTTTTAATTGAAATCATTGAATATTATCATGGTTCTGTATATGGTGATGTATTTGTACCCATTTTTTTAGGTGCAAAAAGTAGCCCAAGAGGAAGCAGTGTTTCTGCAGTTAATGCCTGGCACGGTTTACTCTTTTTCTGTGCGTACAGAAAAGGAACAATTCAAAGACAGCCACCCTGTTACAATACACATTCAGACAGGTAAGCTTACACCATGTTAAATTACAAAAATGAAAACAAGAAATACAAAAAAAATATGTATATAATATGTATGTATATAATATAGTCAATCTGACAAATATTATACATTTTTTTCTGAAGACATTTACAAGTATACAAATACACATTTATGTTATACAATGTACCTAATGTTGCTGATAATACTTTCAACCCCCAAACATAAGTTTTTGTTTGTCTGAGAACAGTTCCAAGTCCAGTGGAATACATGAATTGCACAAAAGATTCTGGGTCAATAACTGTCAGATGGTCACTAGCGTTTGGACAGATTGACAGCTACATTATTTTCTTGGAATCTGAGAATATCAATCGAACTGTAGTATTACCTCCCACAGAAAGGTAGGATGTTTGGCTTTAATAATGTTTTGCAGTGTAAAATTTTCATATTGTGATAGATATTGGCCAAAGGCATATTTTGCAAATTATCCTCAAATGACCTTATGCAAAAAAATATTATTTGTTTAGCATTTCCGAGTGTAGACCAGATAGCATTTCCATTTCGGCTTTTAATGAATATTATAAATAACCCAAACATTATGAACATAATATCTCTGTATGTATTCTTTTTAGATAATATTGAAAAAATGTATTTACAATCAATGTGAGTATTGGAGAGGAAGGCCATTATAATGTATGCTAATCAGGGGTAGTACAGCACAATATGTCTGTGAACCATAGTATAGATTAGATGCCCTCCTCTTCTCCATTAGGGAGTGGTAGAATGCAAGGTTTGGCTTGTTTGCTGTCTTGTTCTCCTTTCCAAACAGTTTTGTTTTGATTACTTTTATAGAATGTACAGATTTAATGAACTTTCGCCTGGAGTGGAACATTTAATCAATATTGTGACCACTTATGGACCCAAGAAGAGTTCACCTACTGTAGTAAATGTCTCCACAGGTATGTGCAAAGCTTATGTATACAGTGTGACAAAAAATCCTCACTTATTATAAGGTAGTCATATTTGTTTTTCAGGACACATTGTAGATGTTGCTGACCAGAATACGTAAAGAGATCCCTACAGTGTAGGATGTATCAGAAACCTATGAAATGTGTCATGGAAAATGGACAATGTAGTCACTTTAGGTTAACAAACCAGGCTGGGTCTGGTGGTCGGTTTGTAAATACTGAGCCTGGAGCAGATATTATTATTTCTTGATTTATATAGCTCCATTGTATTCCACAGCACTGTACACTGGGTAAACAGGAAATAACATGTACATCACAAAACAATTTAGAATTACAAGAATAAAAGGTAAGGAGGACCATACGATCTAGAAGGAGGTAGAAGTGAATTACACAAGAGGGCAAGAAACAAATATGTGAGGTGGACTGGCCACACGTGTATCACATTGCTAACTAAATAAATATATTACTAGATTACGGTATATCAAAAGACTGACTGAAGGTATAACATAATTCTTTTGATTGTAAAATATTGCAAGAATATGAAGGGGTTTTTAAGAATCAAATTTAGTTATAGGTTTGCAGATATTTGTGTTTGAGGAATTCAGTGTTACTTTGGAAAGCAGGTGCTGGTAAATAAAATTTCAACACCCTGATTAAACTCACTGCCTGATCCAAATAAAATAACTTATCTACAGAGTTATTATCAGGTGAGGAATAACACCTTACACCAAAGTACTATACTATTCCTAATGGTTGCACACATTATTGTTGATAGGGAAGCGTTGTTGGGGAGTTGAGTGGGCCGCAACACCGCTCTTCACCCAGAGAGTTCCTAGGTATGTGTATGAGGAGCGAGACAGTTTTCTACTTTAGACTCACTTATGCCACTGAGTACTCTCATAAAGCATCTACAATCCTGTATTTTCACACGTTTAAGTTCACTTTGCAAATACTATAATATTGGAAGGTTTGTTGGCCCTCAAGGTCTTATGTTTAAAATCATGCCTGAAAAACCCAACTGTTCTATGGCTCCAAAGTATGTGTTTTTTTTTTTTTTTTTAAAGGTAATACTGTAAAGTACTGATAAGCAATATATTTTATGTACAATCTATGCAATGTCCAGTTAACAATTGTAAATCATGATCATATGACTGAATACCTTTTGTTTTAGATCCTGAGCCACCATCAGAGTTACAAGTTTTTGCACAAGAGGAGCGCTCAGTATATGTGTCTTGGAAGCTTCCACGGGGAAGGTACCATCATTTCCAGGTACATTACTTTCTATGATATTATTACTTTCCTAATACATATTTATAGCTACACATATCTGGTCATCTACATGTTAAATAAATGCAATTTTAATGTATCTGAGAATACAACTCATACTTTGGTTCTTTGTCTGATGAGTAAGCATACCTAGCTGTATGGTTGAGGAGCACCGACCAGACTTTGAGGTCTGATGGAATGAACATATTCTAGGCACAGCAACCCACCATATCTTTTCTTTAATTAGGCCTGCAGTGTATGCCCCATGCTCCAGTGCTCAGGCAGCAGGGGCCTTCGCTTTGTACTCCAGTATGGTTAGCTTATTATATATGTTTGAATATAGCCTTTTTGGATAATAGTCTTCCTTGGCTTTTTGGGGTAAGTGTGTCTTACTTATTCTTCTGGAGTACTGTTGGGGCTCTGTAATGCTTTGCCTTTTTTGTGCCTACACCCGAAGGATCAATGTTATCCCCTTTTGCTGATGTCCTATAAATCACCTATTACATTTTGAGTTTCCTCAGGACTGTTGTTCTACACCAGTAACAGGTTGGGGATAAAAATTAAAAACTCTAAATTAATTTTATTTGACCGAAATAGTGAAGGGAAAATGTACTTTTTGTTAGTCTACTTACTATCTAACCTTAAATATAACATAAATATTTGGTACTAAAGATCTAGGTATAGAATAGCACATTCATTCTAAGTTTCCAATTTCTTGCTGTCAGAGTTATTTACTGCACTTTGCATAGCAGACTGGGCTTTAAGAGGTAAATAGGTAACTTAATCTTTGTGTTTGATGTCCAGAAGCGCTGGCTGAGAGGTCACAAGGTCACGCTCTATCACACTAAGGGCAACTACAAGGAAGCTCTCTAACTGATGTGAAATTACCACTCGGGTGATGGTCAGCCATCATTCTAAAGTTCTCTCCATAGTCAACTGACATCATGGGAGGAGTAGTTCCACATCCAAAGGAGAGAGAGTAGTTAATTACTCATTGATTTCACAGTAGCTCAGATATTGTGCCACGTAAATCCACAGACAAATGACAAATAATTCCAGTCAACATACATTAGGTGATCTTTACATTCAATCCTGTTACAACATTCAAAATTCTTCCACTAGGCGAAGCTCTTACTTTAGGAATGATGTTGATGACCCATAGCATATTATAGCATACAAGGAACTGTGAAAGAAATAAAATAATATTATCAAATGCATAGCTTGGTGAAAAATGACTTCAATTTCATAATCCTTTACATTTCATAGCGTCTGTTAAAACCTTTTAATAAACAGAAATTTTAAGCCAGATGAAAAGAATGTTCCTTCTAAACAATTGGTGCTGATGGTTAAATATTAATGGAGCAGGCATCAGTGTCCAGGTTGCCTAGCAAACACCACTAACTCAGCCAAGATCACTTTACTAATCATGTAAAATTTATCTTCATCCATGCCATCTAACTTACCATCTTTCTGTCAAAAACACACAACAACAGGAGAAATAATATTAGTACAGTTAATTAATTACTTTTGAAGTAGTGTTGCTTTTTCTTTCATAGGTATAGCATTTGAAAAGGGATGGTACGAAATCCCGTATAGAATATTACATATGAAATGACATACACTATACAGTATGGTGTTTTAGCAGATTTTCTGTCTAATGCGTAGATCAAATGAAAGTAATTGACAGAACTGGAATCAGTAGTGATCCGGATATCTCGCCTTCCCAGTTACTCTGACTCCTGCTTCGGTAATTGTGGCTAGAATTATCTGTAATACTCAAATAATGCAAACATTATTATTATTATTATTATTATTATTATTTATTGTTTTATATAGCGCCATCAAATTCCGTTTTGGAAAACTACACCAGTATTCACATTCCCCCCTTATCGTATGTGACAACACTGCTCTGCCATTGACAGGAGGAATATATGTATACCATTGCTAATACATTGTGAACAATTACTATATATCCTGTGTGGCATTTGGGTACAGGTGCTATCCAGATCATAAATATGGGTCCCTGGGGTGGAGCAATTGGAGAGCAGGGTAGGCCAATGCTCCGTTTCCCCATTTTGTGGAAATTCCATGCCGGGTTTCCCAGGAGGCAAGAAGTCCGCAGGATCTGGTCCGGGATTCCTATGGGGCCAGCGTCAGGCACAGGTGCTGGGCATTAAAAACCCCTGGAGCCTGATACTCAGGAAGACTGTTGGGGGAAACCCGGCATGGAATTTCCACAAAATGGGGAAACGGAGCATTGGCCCATACTGCTCTCCAATTCCTCCACCCCAGAGACCCATATTTATGATCTGGATAGCACCTGTACCCAAATGCCACACTAAGCATCTCCCTGGGGTTTACACTGTCACAATATATAGTATCTTTGTGAAAAATGAGCATGGTCAACTCCCTTTGAAAACTCTCTTTTATAAAGTAATGAAAATACGTTCAAAGCAATATATAAGCAGAAACTTTATGACGAATGCATGTAATGCAATATTGATTAACATGCAAAAGAAAGATTTTCCACTTTTAACTTTTCAACCTTAAGCCAAATATTAGAAATGGCATAATTGTTCACCCATCTCTAGCTCTAACATTGATTAGTCACTTTCAGAGGTTTTGAGTTAAAAATCTAGTATATCAAATGGTTTATTACATGATGCATTGCCCATTTAAATGTCAAAATTGGTTTTATGTTTTGCTTTTAATGTACATTTTTTCTCAGATAAAATTTAAGTTAATTATTTTTAAGTTTCCTAGGAGACGAGGCTAAAAACAAAATTGATGGATGATTTAAAATGCTCATAGTTCTGATTTGTGTTCTGAGTAATTGCTTGTGAGAAAGGTGTATCAATATATATATGCCATTTATTCTGTCCAGTTATAAAGACCCATGTGATCCTGCCAACGCTAAAACATCTGACTTTATTTTAATTTTTTCCATATGAAAGCTGTTATTTTCCTCAATTCCTCACATAGTTCACAAGGAAAAGTCATTACCATTAGTGGTGGGCCCAAAATATAGATATTGGTTAAAAAAGCATGATCTGGTTGGTTTCAAATGTTAAAATATTACATGTTATCTGTACATGACTCATCTACTCGGTAAATGAAACATTGATTAGTGTTTTTACGTATTATCACTTATCACGAACAGACTATTTAAAGAACGGAATTGAATATATGTTGTCATTTATAGCATGTTATTGTTGAAAACACTTTTTATCCATACTGAATGCCGTATGAATGTTTTTTTCCCCACCACACCTAATTCCTGCTACGATTTAGTCAATAAGTAACACCAAAGCCAAGAATAAGGGGCACTTAAAATATTGTTAATGTTACTCACACTCTATGGCATGTTAAGCAAAAAAAACAATAGCAGTTCTGTAATTTCATTATTTCTGCTGAAGGGTTAATCACATAGAAAACCTGAAGAAGCTTTTTCAGATTCTATGGCAACACCCTATCAGTGCTTGCGTTTATGTCATGGGACACTTAAGCGTTCCCTGCAAATTTTATGAATGAGGCAATATTTTTATTTTACCAGAAATGGTTTTGAAGAAAAAAATGTTTCTAAACCTGCATTTAGTTACATTTAGTAGAACAGGTGGAACAACAAAACAACAATTAAAATATGTTTTGCCTTTTTTACTTACTTTGTTTTATGTATTTTTGTGCTTTATTTGGCCTATATAGATGGCCCTTGAGGTTCAGGCTGGACACCATTACTTACTTACAGTAAAGATCAGCCTTGTAGCTATAGGATCGCTTCGTGGATGGAATGCAATTTTCAACATGCAAATATCATCCAACAGTGTAAATCATTTCATTCTGGATGGGTTTCTGAAACAGGGCACCAATAACGCTGATGGATAAGCACCAACAATCCGTTTGACTTTTTCACCCTACAGCTCTTTATCTCTTGCAATAAACTAGGGAGGAGGTTAAAAGGAAACACACCTCACCGGGAAAGGAATGCACAGTAGCGCGACCCCCCCTAACCTTCAGTAGAATTGCTTTTCTTTTCATATTTAAGGCTCATATCAAAGAAATAAGCTACTTTTTCTTTACCAAGAGGATGGTAGATAAATGGAACAGCCTCTCGGAAGTGGTAGAGGCTAATGCAGTGCGGGGTTTAAACAGGCATGGGATAGGCATAAAGCGATCCTCAATCTAAGACAAGATCAGTGATTGATTAAGGTCTAAGTCTCTAGAGAAAACAAAATGGTCAGACTAGATCAGCGGAATGGTTCTTATCTGCCATCCAAATCTATGTTTCAAAGAAAGAGCAACACGTATTTCTAATGCCTATTTGCATGCTTGCATTTAAAGATAATGTTCTACCTTCTGTGCCAACTGTAACCCTTTTATAACTAAACGCACCCATTTTTGGGACATCTGAAGTGCCAGAAATAATTAGTCAAAGTCAAATTTTGACTTAATCATACTTTTCAAAAGGGACCCTTAATTGTCTTATGATTCAAAAGCAGGCACTGAGGATGCGCCATAGAAACTAAGAAAGCTCTTTAAAGTTTATGTGTTGTTTTACGTAACTAACTCTTCAGAGACGAGAATACGCTGCCAGATCTGCTAAGCTTGATTTGTTTTGCATAATAGAAAGGTAAAGGATGAAACATTACTTTTATTATAGTTTATGTGGACATTTCAAACATTGCATATTTCAGAAAAAGAAAGGATGTAACATATGCATTGTGTCTATTATAAATCAGTGGCAGCATATTTCTACAGCTTGTTAATATAAACCAGAAATTGTATGGAATGTCACTAAGATTTAATTGAAAGTGGAAATGGGAGGGTATTTTCACAGTTTATTATTACCTATTAACTAATTTGTTTTTCTGTGTCTGTTGTCATTACTATTATTATGATTCTTATAATTTATTTATATAGCGCCAACAATTTACGCAGCGCTCATAAATAACTATTTGAGATTGTTAAAGAACATGAACCATGTATCTGATCTGTTATAAATGTATTTAGCAAATGTAACTAGAAGGAAGTTTTAGTTTACCAAGAGGGTGGCAGATAAATGGAACAGCCTCCCATCAGAAGTGGTAGGTGCCAATACAGAGAGGGAATTTAAACAGGCACGGTATAGGCATAAAGCTATCCTTAATGTAAGACAAGACCAAGAGCTAATTAAGGTCTACGTCACGGTATCGCAAAAAGTGGGAAGCCTAGATGGGCCCAGATTGGGCTTCAAATTCTATGATTGCTAGCCTTGGACTGACATAACTCCAAAAGCCTAGGCTGAGACACGCCGCATACTATATTTCTGGTTTATCACTGCGTCTTTGGTTTTCTCCACCACTGCTTACGATGCATATTTTGTCTAAATGCCAAAGTGTCACATTGTTATTAATGCCAAACCGTGCCTGATAGTATGGGCATGTCAGTACTGTTTTATTTCAATTTCCTGACAATATTTTCTTTTCAACGTCTTTGAAATAGTTGACCTACCAAGCAATCAATGACAAAGCCACCCACAGGCTAGTGATCACTGGTAATGAATCAGTAGTGAAAAACCTCTCTCCTGGAACAGTCTACAGATTTCAAGTTAGGACACTCAGAGGGACAGACGCAAGTTCCCCTATTGAGAAAGTAATTACTACAAGTAAGTGCACTCAATAGATCAATAAAATGACTACATGTGTAATGACTACTAATGATACATTATTATTTATTGATTTGTGTAGTATTGTCGTGTTCTGTAGCACGGTACAGTGGGTAAAAAGGAGGTAGCAGGTAGTCCATCACTTAAGAATCTGGACAAAAGTGATGAGGGCCCTCCTTAAATGAGCTTTCGTTAATATATTGCAATGCAGATCCAGTCAGCTGTGCAGAAAACTAGTAATGTAATAAGTGGATTTATTAGTCTACAAATCCAGCACTGTGAAAAAAATATTTGCCCCTTCCCTATTTTTTTTATTTTTGCATATTTGAATGTTTCAGATTATCCAATTAGTTTTAATTAAGAGAAAGACAACATGAGTAAACACAAAATGCAGCTTTTAAATTATCATTTTGATTATGGACGGTAACAGGATCATCAAAACCTATATCATCCATGTAAAAAAAGTAATTGCCCCCCTAAACCTAAAAACTGGTTGTCCCCCCCTTTGTTGGCAACAACTACAATGAAATGTTTGCGATAACTGGCAAAGAGTCTTTTACCTCGCCTGGGAGGACATTTGAGCCACTCTTCTTGGCAGAATTGTTTGAATTAGGCCACAATGATTATTATACATTATAAATTATGATATAAATTAACAGATAAGCCTTCCGAATTTAAAATAATATGTTTTCGTGTTTGTTGTTATGTCTTTCATTATGTCTTTCATTATAGGGCCTCCTGGAATTTGTGGTCTTAATGTGAAGGCCAAGAACACCTCTTCAGCAACTTTAGAGTGGAATCCAGTTACAAGCCATTTTACGCGTTATAGAATCGTGCTTTCAAACCATACGTTGGTCAGAGAGTACAATGTTACTGATGCCGCAACAGAGTACACCGTGTCGCATTTAACCCCTGGCGGTATTTATAATGTCACAGTTCAGCGGATTAAAGAGGATACTGAGGGGGCTCTTGCATCAGTTCTGCTTGTAGTAGGTATGCGCATACTTGTGTAAATTGTAATATTACCATTTATATGCACTCATAAGAATATCTGATAAACAGAACCACCACACATGAAATTACAAAAAATACTTCACCCTGACACAAATACTATGATACTGCAGAAGATCAATTGATCCTAAAATACATTACTTTGTAAGATCCTTAGACAAGACTATACGCTTGCCGACAATCTATGGCCTCACCAGTGGCATTGGTCTTAAATGCTTATGTCAGAAGATAACTTTGGTCAGTATGCCATTTTGACCTATGCTAAGTCACATTAAGAAGAGAAAATGAACTTAGTTCTTATTTGCTGCTCATATAATGTCAACTGATACTCTGTATCTGAAGCACCAGCTCAACATTTACCGAGAGGGTGGTGGATAAATTAAACAGCCTCCCGGCAGATGTGATAGAGGGAATTTAAATATGCATGAAACAGGTATATGACTATCCTGAATCTAAGGTTATCAAAGGACTGATTAAGGTTTGAGTGTAGAAAGCAAGGAAAAAAATATTGTACAAATGATTCATTCCGGCCCTCAATTTCTATGTTTCTATACATCCATATGTCTTATAAACAGGCACTGGCTATATACCCCCCCCCCCAATTAAGTAAGTAAATGATGTATGGCACACATTCAAAGTGTATAGTGCAAAATAGCACTACTGTACAACAATGTATTTAGTTTCTATTGGGTTGCATTGGTTTTATGCACAATACACCTAATTTATTAACTTAGTTTGGTTGAGATGACTTAGGGCATTTGTGTATGATAAACAGAAGAGACCAAACACATCATCTATGAAGCTGACATTATTAATATAACATTTAAATAAAGTCAATTGTCTAAATCCCTCCATTAATTATTTCTCTACGGGTTACCTAAAACCCTTAAAAAAACGCTCCCCACATTCCACAGTTTCAAAAGATTTTAATTCTATAAAATGCATATGTTCCAAATGCTATTTTAAATAGAATATACTGTATTTTGTGTAGTTTTCCTTTAAACACATTTCCCATCATTTCTAGATTTGGAAATAAAGAAAGAGTGAGATCAAAATATTGCCTTAAGCTGTTTTACTAGACTTTTTTTGTAGTTTGGTGAGTCATTGTTACAGCAATGCCAAAATACTTTGATCCAATGTTATCCTTGCAAACAATTAAAACTAATTAGTCCCAAAAATCTAATCAGTAGTTAAGCATGTGTCACTGTATCTTTTTAGTGTTTATGTGATGACAACACACTCATTATTTATCTTTGTGGCGTTAACACACTAGATTGTAATCTGAGATTTTGCTGGATGCCAATATTAAGGACAGATTAAACGACAGACAGATACCTGTTATTATTTATTTCCTTTATGTTTTTGATACTGTTTCTGAGTAATAAAAAGCATCTGATTTCGCAAACTTTTCTGGAATCTTGGACCAAACCACACTTCAACTCTAGACTGCATTCAATTTACTGTTCTCTATGTGTTTTAATTTTAGGGTTTAAGAATACTATTACAAATTTAAAAGGATAAAACACTTGCTTAAATCATTATTTATCATATTTTGTGTTCCCTTATGTTAACACACCATGAAACAGTGAAATTAGATATAAACCCAATTTACAAAGATATAATAAAGCAGACATATAATTTGGCCAGGTACAAGACGAATTATGGAAGCTAACATATGGTCAAAGGTCTTAACTGCATGGTCCAGGCAGAGCTGTCACATAACAGTTTCACTTGTTGCTGACTTGTCATTTTGATCAATGTTCCCTTTCAGCTGGTAGCCTGGACTGCCCCTTTCTGGAAGAGCAGGGTTGGTTTGGGAGATCATAGATCTCCCTCTAATGGGCCTAAAATAAAGGGAGAGCGAGGCCTCTGTTTCACTGCTCCCTTGCTATGCTGCCGGTGATTGCTGCTGAGTGCCGGGATATGATATCATATCCCGGCACTCAGAAGTGATGCCACTCACTAAAAACAGAGGCCTGTAAGAACAGACCTTGTGCTCCCACCACAGGACATCAGAAAGGTAAGAGGTGGAGAGAATGGGAAGATATACATAGTATGAAGAAGGAGAGTAAGAAAATGGAGAGATAAAGAGGAGGAGAGATGAACAGAAAGGGGAGAGAAAGGGAAAATGGGGGAGGTAATAAGAAAGATAGGGGAGAGAGAAAAGGTGGAGTGATAAGGAGCACAAAAAAAGACATAAAGAAAAAGGGAGAGATAGAAAGGAAATTTAAAGAGAAGAGATAATGACAAGGGTGATAAAAGAGAAGGGGGAGATAAAGAAAAAGGGGAGAGATATGGAGAAAAGGGAGAGATAAAGAGAAAGGTGAACGTTAAAGAGGTAACATCCTGTGCATGCAGTCTGGGCAAGTCCCAAATCTGTGTAATCTTGGTGCTGGGGCAAGTGCTGTGGGTGCAATCTGGGAGCTGGTGCAAGTCCTCATGTGTGCATTCTGGGTACTGAGGCAAATCCGATGCATTCAATCTGGGTGCCAGGGGTGGCCTTTGCTCTGTGAGACCTGTGATCTATGTTTGCTTGCATTGTTTATTTGGTTTATACCTTCAATGGTGTGTTTCTTGTGGGTTTTTTTTACCTGCAAGGCTGGGTTTGGGTATTATTTAGTTGCTCTACACCTGCAATGACTGCAAGGACAATGACACTTTTATTAGAGAGAGAGAGAGACTGCGTCAAAATTATTTTAAAACAATATCAGGCACAAGCATTCAGTGCGCATATACAGGAAAAGACAACATAAGTTTTCTGTGCACACCAAATACTAACATCCTACACGCTGATGAGTTCCAAAAATGCCAAAACACATAATAAAAGTAGGTTCAATGGTTCATTTCAATTCATTCTGTGTTTTTTTCATATATAACCCAACTGCAGGAAAAAAGGTGGTCTTCCACAATACAGTCCATACCAATCTGGTACATTTGTTCTAATGTAGCCAGGTCATAGAGACTGTTGTGTCTTAGGTCCTTATCCTTCAATGCACTGATGAAAAGAGTCATATGGATTTAAACTAAGTACTTTTGATTTAGAGATGGAATTCCATGCCATATTTGTACTAATCTCTCATGTATATTTTATACATATAATATATTTGTGAAATATTGGTTATGTACCATATATTACCGATCGTATTGCTACACAGTTGATAGCAGTTTGTTTTAAATATTATTGAACGTACTTATGGGTGATTACGCAGCTTATGGGTGATGCGTTCACCATTAGGTTTACTATCTCCCTTCCCATTAGTACACAGTCTCCCTACTTATTCATTTTCCCAAGTCACTGTGCATCTTCTGAGATCTTTTTACAGCGTTTTCTGTATTCACCTGCTTTTCTGACTATTTCTTCTCCTCTGCAGCTAATTTGCCTTTTTTTTATATATTTTCCGTCCAGGGACATCTTGAACATTTTATCCTTTCCAAACTTGGTTCAATGTCTCCTAATCGCTTTAATTGCACTTATTTCCGCACTCCCCTGTCGCTCCCATCACTTTTCTGCGCTTCAAAGTCTGACAAGCTTATCCGCCAGCGTATGTATCATCCAGAAGTATAGCAGATCAGAAGCTTAAATTGGTTAAATTGCTATGTCAAATGTTGATATTTAAAACATCCTATTACCCAAAAAACCCAAATATGTTTTCTAGTGCCAATATTTAGTTCTCTAGAAAATGTCAAGATACGCTATCTTTATCCCTTTTTAAATTGTTTATTTTTTCTTTTTGACAGAAAAAAAGACATAGTTTCTTTTCTAAGCGGTTATGAAATTAGATTTTTTTTTCCTCTAGATATATGCGAAACTCCCCACATGCTAAAGATACTGTCTTCCTGTATTATCTTGCAATTTTTGTCTGTCTGCGCATTTTTTAAATACTGGGAGTGAAATAATACCTGTGTTCTGCAGACCACGCAGAGTCATTTATCCATGCACAAGTCAATTGTAGAATAACAGCTTGTAAATATCTATTTTTTTTTTGTTGTAAAAACAGGGTTGGAATAAGGAAAGTAAGCTTAAAGCATGTACCAAATAGTGTGATTGCTTCAAAATGCTTTATTTTCTTCCCAAAAGAACCTGAAAAACCATTAGAAGTTCGAGCCTTCAATATATCATCAGAGTCCTTTTCATTGTGCTGGGAGAAACCATACGGACTGGTTGAAAGATATCGAGTGGATCTTTTTCCTCCGCATGGCTTTGTTACCGTCAGAGATCTTGGAGGTGGGGAGTATCAGGTATGTTTTTCATTATTGTGCGAGGATGGGCAACTTTTGTTTATACTCTAAGCTCCTGGGGATATTCTTTGCAAAGCAAGCCAACTGTGAAGCTTGCTTCTGTATCTTTTAATACAGAATGCATACCAAATGACCTATGCTAAATTTGTGAGAGCAAATTTCAACATGAGGGGCTTGTTACCTTAACAACAATTATGATACTTTTTTTTTTTTTTTCTTCCCTTTCTTAGTCTATCATGAACCTTCAGCCAGTCACCCAGGAGTTCATGAATAGTTTAACAAAGAAAGGGGAGTGCTATTGAGTAATAGACTCATTAATTGTGTACGGTGCAGGCAGACCTAGCTTTAAATCATTAATGCAGGCAGCATTTCCCTGTAAAGCCATCAAAAAAAGGCATAGGAACAATCCCACTTTCTGCAAAAAAAAAAAAAGTTAAAATAATGATTACCTTTCTTTTTGTGCCGCTTCTGTTGGGAACTGCAGATATACAGGTATGCTGTTTAAATTGCGAATCCACTTTTTGCTTTTTCATTGTGTTTTTTTTTTCTTAATGAGGACTGAACATAACACGGAACAGAAGGAGATATTGAGTTGTGAGTGAAAGCCAAGCGAAGGATGAAGGATTTTGTTCTTTTTGGATAAAATTTTTTTATTTTTTTTTTT